>NC_079197.1:119479434-120139434 GCF_029499605.1 Hyla sarda
GTGTGTTATGATGATAGGGACATAAGGAGGTTTTTGTTACAGTGTATTATCAGAATGATAACCCCTTAAGAACATTGGGGGAAATATATTAAGACCTGCGGAGAGGAAAAGTGGAGCAGTTGCCCATAGCAACCAATCAGATCGCTGCTTTAATTTTCAGAGGCTTTTAAAAAAAATAAAGAAGCAATCTGATTGGTTGCTATAGGCAACTGGTCAACTTATCCTCTGCACATGTTTTATATATCTCCCCTATTGGATGTAAATCTACATCTTGGTGCCCTGGTACTTAAAGGGGTACTCCTCCCCTAGACATAGTTACATAGTTACATAGTTACATAGTTAGTACGGTCGAAAAAAGACATATGTCCATCAAGTTCAACCAGGGAATTAAGGGGTAGGGGTGTGGCGCGATATTGGGGAAGGGATGAGATTTTATATTTCTTCATAAGCATTAATCTTATTTTGTTCCAGGAATGTATCTAATCCTGTTTTAAAGCTGTTAATTGTTCCTGCTGTGACCAGTTCCTGAGGTAGACCGTTCCATAAATTCACAGTCCTCACGGTAAAGAAGGCGTGTCGCCCCTTGAGACTAAACTTTTTCTTCTCCAGACGGAGGGAGTGCCCCCTCGTCCTTTGGGGGGGTTTAACCTGGAACAGTTTTTCTCCATATTTTTTGTATGGGCCATTAATATACTTATATACGTTTATCATATCCCCCCTTAAACGTCTCTTCTCAAGACTAAACAATTGTAACTCCTTTAATCGCTCCTCATAGCTAAGATGTTCCATGCCCCATATTAGTTTAGTCGCGCGTCTCTGCACCCTTTCCAACTCCGCAGTGTCCCTTTTATGGACAGGTGCCCAAAACTGAACAGCATATTCCAGGTGAGGCCGTACCAATGATTTATAAAGGGAGAGTATTATGTCCCTGTCCCTTGAGTCCATGCCTCTTTTGATACATGACAATATCCTGCCGGCTTTGGAAGCAGCAGCCTGACATTGCATGCTATTCTGTAGTCTGTGATCTACAAGTACACCCAGATCCTTCTCTACCAGTGACTCTGCCAGTTTAATCCCCCCTAAGACATACGATGCATGCAGGTTATTAGTACCCAGATGCATAACTTTACATTTATCCACATTGAACCTCATTTGCCAAGTGGATGCCCAGACACTTAGTCTATCCAAGTCATCTTGTAACTTATGCACATCCTCTATAGACTGTACCGTGCTACAAAGCTTGGTGTCATCTGCAAAGATAGAAACAGAGCTGTTAATACCATCCTCTATATCATTCATAAATAAATTAAACAACAGCGGGCCCAGTACTGAACCTTGGGGTACACCACTAATAACCGGGGACCAATCAGAGTACGAATCATTGACCACCACTCTCTGGGTACGATCCATGAGCCAGTGTTCAATCCAGTTACAAACTAAAATTCCCAAACCCAAAGACCTTAACTTACCTGTCAGACGTCCATGAGGGACAGTATCAAACGCTTTAGCAAAATCCAGAAACACTATATCCACAGCCATTGCTCTGTCAAGGCTTCTACTCACCTCTTCATAAAAGCAAATTAGATTGGTTTGACAACTTCGTAAACCCATGCTGGCTATCACTTATAATACTATTATCCCCTATGTATTCCTGTATGTAATCCCTTATAAGTCCTTCAAACAATTTACCCACAATGCACGTTAGACTTACCGGTCTATAGTTTCCTGGGGAAGACCTAGAGCCCTTTTTGAAGATTGGCACCACATTCGCCTTGCGCCAGTCCAAAGGATAGGGGATAAGATGTCTGATCCCCGCAAACGCACTCTGTGCATAATGACTGGTGATACAGGGGCCGGAGTATTATGACTTCACGGCTTTGTTCCTTGTAATGTCACGGCCCATCCCCTTAATGCAAGTCAGTGGGAGGGGGCGTGACGGTGGAACGTGATGTTGCGAAAGGGGGGGGGGTTGTATTAGAAATCTTGGGTGTGTTCCCACACTTTTTTTCCCAAGACTTGACCCCTGCTGTAAAGGCATACTGGGAGTTGTAGTTGTGAGGCGCAGGCTGGTGGGAAATGTGCGGGCGGTGACAGGGAAGCTTGTCACCTACTTGTACATCTCCCACCCGCCTGCGCCACATGAGTACAACTCCCAGCATGCCCTTACAGCAAGGACATGCTTTGAGTTGTAGTTGTGTGGTGTGCGGGTGGTAGACGCAGGCTGTGTGGAGTGGAGCCGGCTGGGATCCTTGAATATAATACTACAGCACTGTAATTTCATATTCCCCTCCCGGAGCTGTGATTGGCGAGGGGTCTTGGCCAATCAAAGCTTCAGTAGGGAAAAATGATACTACAATGCCGTAGTTTCATATTCCTATGAGCCGGCCGGGGAGCGGAACGCTTGTCACCTGCGAGCACCACACAACTACAACACCCAGCATGTCCTTACTGTAAGGTCATGCTGGGAGTTGTAGTGATGCAGCACAGGTGACAAGTGCTCCGCTACCCGGCCAGCTCACAGGAATATGAAACTACGGCATTGTAGTTTCATATTTCCCTTGTGAAGCTTTGATTGGCCGAGACCAAGGTTCCCGCCCAGCTACGTTCCCCACTGCCCGCCCACAACTATCAACCGCTGCCCCCTGCATACACCCACTGCCCGCAGTATGCCACCACGTCTCCCCAGTCCCCCCCATATACCACCCACCACCCGCATATGCCAACTGCTGCCAGACCACATTTACTCTTACCAGCTAGCTACTGCAAGACTACAACTCTCAACATGTCCTCACTGTAAGGTCATGCTGGGAGCTGTAGTCTTACAACCGTGGGTGGTATATGCGGGCAGCCAGGGATCCATGTGGGCAGTGGGTTATAGATGCAGGCGGGACTTTATGTTACTTTTTGTAAGCCAACTTTTTTCCTGGTGTACATTTGCGACTTTTTAGGCCGTTTGTGACCGTTTTTGTAACTTTTAATCAAAAGTCTTAGTTAGTAAATCCCTGCCTACAGCTAAGTAAAAAAACAGAACTCATAAAACTCATAAAACAGCTAGATTGTAAGAATTAGCGCTAGCCGACGTACCACTAAAAGTCGCACAAAAGTTGCACGTATATATATATATATATATATATATATATATATATATATATATATATATAATGTGAGTGTAAGTCCCTGACTGTTTTAGTAACCGTATGGTTGTCACCTTCACATTGCTAATCTAGCTGTAGACCACTAATGAGGCTACTCTGCAATACTAGATCCTGAGTAAATATATAAACCACTGTACACCAAGAAAGTGCCTATAGACCCCTCCCCTGTTCATTTTATTGTATGTTTTTGCACAGGAATACACATAAACAAGTATTTCTTCTTAAAAGTTCTACCTTTTAAAAACAGTTGGTTTTAGGTTTCTGGACAAGCAATTTAACCTATTACTTTCTTTGAATTTGTGTTTTTGTTTTACTCCTCTACAGATATATACCGTATTCCCTATCGGAAAAAATATTGACCCATATACAATATTCAGAATCCATTTTAGTTTTGTGATTCATTGTCTTAATATTGCAGTACAGAAGTTCATGGGATTTGAGAAAAAAAAAAAAAAAAAAAACAATTCAAAAAAACAACTTATACATTCTTGTGGAAAACTGATGTAGAGAACCTTAGACCCTCAAAGGTTTCCCAGAAGTAAGAAATCTTCGTACCGCAATCAGTCTTTGCTCAGCGCTAATTGCCATTCTCATGAGTTTCCTTCCTTTGAATTAGAGGAATCACAGCTCTTGACAGCTGATTAAAGATGTCTCAGATATGCTTAAGTAGTACTTAGCATCATGTAAGTTATTGTTTCATTTCTAATTGTAAACTCATGACGTGAGAAGTAAAAAGTTTGGTGATATTACAGTTCTATCAATATTTAACTCCTTAACGACCTATGATGTCATGCTCAGAGTTTTGTTCCCACTCTATGGTTATGTACACATACATACCTATAGAGTCCCATTGATTTCAATGGATTCTGCTGCTCTGTGCACACGGCGGAATTTCTGCGACAAATGTTTCTGATGTAGAAATCCTGATTCCAGGGTCCACAGAAAGAATTGACTTATCTATTTTTTTTGCCGAGTACACTCGGTGATGCATTGCCGCCTAGGAGACAGCATATTTCCGAGCGGTCCTACCAAGATCATGCAAATGTTTCCGCACGTTTTCCACCATGTTAACATGGCCTATGAGGTACATATTTGTCATGGTGAACCCACAAGTGTATTCTGTGTACCGCAAAGATAAGTGAGAGGAGTGAGGCTATAATGCACAGCCAGGATCCTGCTACAACTGCCTGGATTGTGGTCTGCCAGAATCAGATGTTGTGGTGAACAGTTACTACTGCTTATAAGTGATCTAACAAAGATGGCTCCCTCTGTCATCCCAACAGCACACCATGAAAATGATCCCAGAGTGCTGAATGGTTGCTAAGGCAGCAGTCAAACAATGACCCCCAGATCTTCCATATTTGTTCATCTATATACTCAACAGGTATAATACACTGAAATACAGAAACATTGCAGTGTATCACATCAGTGATCAGAGGATCATATGTTCCACTGTTTCCCATGGTGACAATAAAAGTTTAAAAAAGGATAAGAATGTTCCCTTATTGAACAATGCATTACTGTAATATAATCATATTGTTTATTTACCCCTTAAGGACCGAGGGTTTTTCCGTTTTTGCATTTTCGTTTTTTCCTCCTTGCCTTTAAAAAAATCATGACTCTTTCAATTTTGCACCTAAAAATCCATATGATGGCTTATTTTTTGCGCCACCAATTCTACTTTGTAATGACATCAGTCATTTTGCCCAAAAATCTACAGTGAAACGGAAAAAAAAATTCTTGTGAGGCAAAATTGAAAAAACAAACCGCTGTTTCGTAACTTTTGGGGGCTTCCGTTTCTACGTAGTACATTTTTCGGTAAAAGTGACACGTTATCTTTATTCTGTAGGTCCATGCGATTAAAATGATATCCTACTTATATAGGTTTAATTTTGTCGGACTTCTGGAAAAAATCATAACTACATGCAGGAAAATTTATACATTTAAAATTGTCATCTGCTGACCCCTATACCTTTTTAATTTTTCTGCGTATGGGGCGGTATGAGGGCTCATTTTTTGCGCCGTGATCTGAAGTTTTTAGCGGTACCATTTTTGCATTGATAGGACTTATTGATCACTTTTTATTCATTTTTTCATGATATAAAAAGGGACCAGAAAAGCACTATTTTGTACTTTGGAATTTTTTTGCGCGTACACCATTAACCGTGCTTTTTAATTAACAATATATTTTTATAATTCGGACATTTCCACACGCAGCGATACCATATTTGTTTATTTTTATTTACACCGTGTTTTTTTTTATGGGAAAAGGGTGGTGATTCAAACTTTTAATAGGGAAGGGGTTAAATGATCTTTATTCACTTTTTGTTTTCACTTTTTTTTGCAGCGTTATAGCTACCATAGGGACCTATAACACTGCACACATTGATCTATTACATTGATCACTGGTTTCTCATAGGAAACCAGTGATCGATGATTCTGCCGCTTTACTGCTCATGCCTAGATCTCAGGCACTGAGCAGTCATTCGGCGATCGGACAGCGAGGAGGCAGGTAGGGATCCTCCAGCTGTCCTGTAAGCTGTTCCCGTGATTTTGCCGTGGCTATCCCGAACAGCTCCCTGAGCTAACCAGCATGCTTTCACTTTAGATGCGGGGTTCAACTTTGAACGCCACGTCTAAAGGGTTAATAGCGTGCGGCACCACGATCAATGCCGTGCGCTATTAGCCATGGGTCCCGGCCTCTAACAATTGTTAAAGGCCGGGCCCGACCCGCTATGACGCGGGCCACGCCGTGGCCCCGCATTATAGATCGGGAGCGGACTCATGACGTACCGGTACGTCATGGGTCCTTAAGGAGTTAAGGAAAAATAATGCACAGATAATATCATCACATCTTGTAATAACCTGAGCTATTAAACTCATGGGGGGACATTTATCAATGTTTTTTTTTTTTGCTTTAGTTTTGCTTATGTGCTACTTATTTATCATACTATCACAGGGGGTTGATAAATTTGGAGCACATAAGTAAAACAAAAAAAGTTGCAGCTGAGACTTTTGTGAGACTTTTTTGTGACTTTTTAAATTTGCTCACATGGGGGAATTTTGTACTCTAGGTCAGACCTGGAGTAGACTTACAATTTTTTGTAAGGGGCTGTGCAACTTTCTCACATCATAAATACGTGACCACTGCAAAGCGAAAACTGAAATTTGCTTAGATAAGGTTGTTTGTAACTTTTTACTTACTCACAAAAGTTGCACAAAAAAGTGCTTAGGACTTTAGAATGCAAAAAAAAAACTGTCAACTTTCCTGGTTAAAAAAGGGAATAAAAACAAACAAAAAATGTAATGTACTCTAATATGGTACCAGTCAAAATATCAACTCAAAAAACAAGACATCATACAACTCTGTCCATAGAAAAGTAAAAATAATAATACCTCTCGAATATGGTAAATAAAAAACATTTAGGGAGATTTACCAAGCTGTATTATGATAAGATTCACTTTGTTGCCCATAAAAAACGTTCAGCTTTCATTTCTCATATTGATCTGGTAAAATAAAGCTACTGTGTTTCTCCGAAAATATAACCGGGTCTTATATTAATTTTAGTCACCAAAAACACACTAGGGCCTCATGGTCCCTCTGATGTTCTTGCTGCTTCCTGGTGTTGGGACGTCTCAGAGCCTTCAGCCTATCACCGGCCGCAGAGGTGTCCCGCCTCTGCCCATGATAGGCTGAGCCCACTGTCATGTAAGAAGCCGGCCGACTACTTACATGACAATGCGCTCAGCCTATCATCGGCAGAGGCGGGATATCGCTACGGCCGGTGATAGGCTGAAGGCTCTGAGACATCACAACACCAGGAAGCAGCAAGAGCAGTAGAGAACAGTGAGGCTGGTTCCTTAGCAACGGGGGAATGGAGGACGAAGGTAAGTTAAAGTTTGTTTTTTAATATTTGCAGTCCGGGCATTGCCTAGGTCAGTGGTCTTCAACCTGCGGACCTCCTGATGTTGCAAAACTACAACTCCCAGCATGCTGGGAGTTGTAGTTTTGCAACATCTGGAGGTCCGCAGGTTGAAGACCACTGGCCTAGGTCTTATTTTCGGGGTGGGGCTTATATTGCAGCCCACCCTGATAATACAGCTAGGGCTTATTTTCAGGGTAGGGTGTATTTTCGGAGAAACACTTGATTACTGTGATGGGCAACAAAAAGACTCTTACTATGAAATACCTTTTAATGGGTTTTTATTCTACAGAAGTACTAATATAATAATAATAATAATATTAAAAAAGGATACATTTGGTATCATTGTAATTGTGTTGAACCACAAAATATGCATTTTTAGTCATTTTTAACATAAAAATGAAAACCAAAAAAATAAACCAAAGTAATTGTGGAATTTATATTTTTTGCTTTCCCTCTAACAAAAACAAGATATTTAATTACTGTGGCTGAGAAAAGCTGGGCAGGCATCAATGCAGTTAGGCGGGGTTAATATGCAGGTGTGTGGAGTGGAATAGCGCAGAGAATTAATAGACTCCTGGGGGTGCTAATTAAATGTCCAGAAATATTGTATGCAGCACAATTGTAGAAAAAAGTAGATTGCACTCACCCAATTTGGAGATAAAAACATCTTCTTTATTGGATGCTCTATTATAACATGTTGAGGTGGGGGGTAGAGAGATGTGGTCAGCGTAAGCTGACAGACCGGCCGAGGCGAGGCATGCTCTTTTCGCGGTTCAGCCCGCTTTCTCAAGCCTGCTGCTCGTCACACCCTTTTACCTGGCGCTGCGGGTGAGTCAGGGGCGGACATATCGCCTGTGCAGCTGGTTCAGCTGCACAGGGGCCCAGCGTGGGAGGACGCTGGGCCGGTCCTACCATCGGACCCAGTGCACAGGGCCACCATCAGGGGGTAAACCCATACACTTGTATGGGGCCCGGAGCTTCAGGGAGGCCCGGACGTCCCTGTACTTTTTTTTTTCCGGCTAGTCAGTGAGTGAATGCGACTGTCACTCACTGACTCCTGGCTGGGTACCTGTCAGAACTATGACCGGGCCTCATAGTCTGGGGGGCCCGCAGGACTATGAGGCCCGCTCTTTCTAGGGCGCGGGCCCCTTAAGAAGTACTGCAGGGCCGGACAGGCCAGGGGCTGATGGGAGTCGACGTGCCCCGCGCAGGCACGCACGTCTACTCCAGTCACCTGACCTGTCCCGGCGCGATCTCCAGTCCATCATCTTCCCGACGGATCCTCCCCATGCAGTGGAACACTCTTGACAGGAGCAGCAGCTGCACCGAACCCCGGCAGGGTGAGTGAACGGGGGTGTGTGTGTGTGTGGGGGGGGGGGGGGGTTGGATGGGGGCTATGTTGTTTGCAGACTACAATGGTGATGAGAGGTGCAGGGGAACTGGTGCTTGGGGTGTTATAGGGGTGATGAGAGGGGGGGGGGTTATGGGGGTAATGAGAGGTGCAGGGGGTGTTATGGGGGGATGAGAGGTGCAGGGGGGTGTTATGGGGGGATGAAAGGTGCATGGGGAGGTTGTGGGGGTGATGAGAGGTGCAGGGGGTTATGGGGGTAATGAGAGGTGCAGGGGGTGTTATGGGGGTAATGAGAGGTGCAGGGGGGTGTTATGGGGGGGATGAGAGGTGCAGGGGGTGTTATGGGGGGATGAAAGGTGCATGGGGAGGTTATGGGGGTGATGAGAGGTGCAGGGGGGTTATGGGGGTGATGAGAGATGCAGGGGGGGTTATGGGGGTGATGAGAGATGCAGGGGGTGTTATGGGAGTGATGAGAGATGCAGGGGGTGTTATGGGGGTGATGAGAGGGGGGGCTGTTATGGGGTGATGAGAGGTGCAGGGGGGGTTATGGGGGTGATAAGAGGTGCAGGAGGGTGTTATGGGGGTGAAGAGAGGTGCAGGGGGGTGTTATGGGGGTGGTGAGAGATGCAGGGGGCATTATAATAGTGATGAGGAGAGGTGCGGGGGTTATAGTAGTGATGAGGAGAGGTGCGGGGGGGTTATAGTAGTGATGAGGAGAGGTGCGGGGGGGTTTTAGTAGTGATGAGGAGAGGTGCGCGGGGGTTATAGTAGTGATGAGGAGAGGTGCGGGGGGGTTATAGTAGTGATGAGGAGAGGTGCACGGGGGTTATAGTAGTGATGAGGAGAGGTGCGGGGGGGTTATAGTAGTGATGAGGAGAGGTGTGTGGGGGGGTTATAGTAGTGATGAGGAGAGGTGCGGGGGGGTTATAGTAGTGATGAGGAGAGGTGCGGGGGGGGTTATAGTAGTGATGAGGAGAGGTGCGCGGGGGTTATAGTAGTGATGAGGAGAGGTGCGGGGGGGTTATAGTAGTGATGAGGAGAGGTGCGGGGGGGTTATAGTAGTGATGAGGAGAGGTGCGAGGGGGTTATAGTAGTGATGAGGAGAGGTGCAGGGGTTATAGTAGTGATGAGGAGAGGTGCAGGGGTTATAGTAGTGATGAGGAGAGGTGCGGGGGGGGTTATAGTAGTGATAAGGAGAGGTGCAGGGGTTATAGTAGTGATGAGGAGAGGTGCGGGTGGGTTATAGTAGTGATGAGGAGAGGTGCGGGGGGGTTATAGTAGTGATGAGGAGAGGTGTGGGGGGGTTATAGTAGTGATGAGGAGAGGTGCGGGGGTTTACAGTAGTGATGAGGAGAGGTGCAGGGGGGGTTATAGCAGTGATGAGAAGAGGTGCAGGGGTTATAGTAGTGATGAGGAGAGGTGTGGGGGGGTTAGAGTAGTGATGAGGAGAGGTGTGGGGGGGTTATAGTAGTGATGAGGAGAGGTGCGGGGGTGGTTATAGTAGTGTTGAGGAGAGGTTTGGCAGGGGTTATGGGGGTGATGAGGAATGATGAGGACACAGAGGATAAGAGGTATTATATTTAGTGGGTATAGTGTGTGGCAGGATTATATTTAGTGGGTACAGTGTATAGCAGTATTATATTCAGGGTACAGTGTGTGGCAGGATTAAATTTAGTGGGTACAGTGTATAGCAGTATTATACTCAGGTTACAGTGTATAGCATTATTATATTCAGGGTACGGTGTGTGGCAGGATTATATTTAGTGGGCACAGTGTGTAGCAGTATTATATTCAGGGTACAGTGTATAGTATTATTATATTCAGGGTACAGTGTATAGCAGTATTATATTCAGGGTACAGTGTGTGGCAGTATTATATTTAGTGGGTACAATGTGTTGCAGTATTATATTCGGAGTACAGTGTGTGGCAGTATTATATTCAGGTTACAGTGTGTAGCAGGATTATATTTAGTGGATACAGTGTATAGCAGTATTATATTTAGTGGGTACAGTGTACAGCAGTATTGTATTCAGGTTACAGTGTCTGGCAATATTATATTTAGGGTACAGTGTGGGGCAGTATTTTATTTAGGGTACAGTGTGTGACAGCATTTTATTTAGGGTACTGTGTGGGGCAGTATTATATTTAGTGGGTACAGTGAATAGCAGTATTATATTTAGTGGGTACAGTGTATGGCAGTATGCTATTCATGGTACAGTGTGTGGCAGTATTATATTCAGGGTACAGTGTGTGGCAGGATTATATTCAGGGTACAGTGTGTGGCAGTATTATATTTAGTGGGTACAGTGTATAGCAGTATTATATTCAGGGTACAGTGTGGGGCAGTATTTTATTTAGGTTACACTTTCTGGCAAGGTTATAATGATTACTGTCTTCATGCAGAGGATGAGGATCTGCTGACAGTGAGGAGCCAATGATGTCTGCATGTCAGACTCTGCAGAGAAGATGGAGCTGGGGGAAGACCTGGTCTCTGGATGAGATGAAGAAGAAAAGAAGACGTCACTCAGGTCACTGACATCATTGTGTGTTCTTATGACTGTCCCATCAGAGCTGTAGTCACTTGTAAGTTCTGCAGTGATGATGGGTAAAACTGTGTCCAATCTGTGTCTCTTCAGCTGTTACAAAACTACAACTCCCATTGCCTGAGGCTCTCCAGACATGATGGGAGTTTTAGCTTTCCAACAGCTGGAGAACCACTTCAACCGAGGTGATCGGTGGGGGTCTCAGGACTTGAGTTGTGTAAGGGGCCCCGAAATTTCTGAGGGCAGCCCTGCCAGTGCACATATGACAGGGAAACCAGTCTTGCCCAGTCACTAAACTGCTACTTACATCTGCCCATGGGGACTTCCTGGCTGAGGTGCGTGCAGTGAGTGACGTCATCGCAAGCACCTGGACGCTGACGTCCAGCGCAGAGCGTGCGATGATGTCACTTATAGCGCGCACCTCTGCCAGGAAGTCCCCATGGGCAAATGTAAGTAGTACAGGCCAGGTAAGAGTGTGTGGGTGAGTGAGAGTGTGTGTGTGTTTGTTTGTTGGGGTTATGCTACGCTACCTTATGTAGGGAATCTATGCTACCTAATGTGGGGAATATATGCTATGCTACCTAATGTGGGGAATCTATGCTACCTAATGTGGGGAATATATGCTATGCTACCTAATGTGGGGAATCTATGCTACCTAATGTGGGGAATATATGCTATGCTACCTAATGTGGGGAATCTTTGCTACACTACCTAATGTGGGGAATATATGCTACGCTACCTAATGTGGGGAATCTATGCCATGCTACCTAATGTGGGGAATATATGCTATGCTACGCTACCTAATGTGGGGCTACGCTACCTAATGTAGGGAATCTATGCTACGCTACCTAATGTGGGGAATATATGCTGCGCTACCTAATGTGGGGAATATATGCTACGCTACCTAATGTGGGGAAATTATGCTACGTTACCTAATGTGGGGAAACTGTGCAATGCTACCTAATGTGGGGAATATATGCTACCTAATGTGGGGAATCTATGCTACCTAATGTGGGGGAACTGCTGCCTATCTAATGCAAATTAATGTGAGTTGCAGTGCAATTTTATGGCATACTACTTTTTTTTGGGGGGGGGGGGGGGGGGGCAGGCACATTCTTTGCACAGGGGCCCTCTGTTGTCTGTGTCCGCCCCTGGGGTGAGTAACGGTCAGACGAAAGGGGAAGTGGGAAGGGAGGTAGGGAGTGGGGGGAAAGGGAAGGAGGGGAGAATGGGAGGGAAGGGAGGGAATGGAAAGGGGCGGGGAGGACCAGAATGCGGGGTAGGAATAAGGCAAGGTAAAATAATGCTATATAACATATGGTTCAGAGGATTAAACAACTGTTAATTAGATAAGAAAGACATTGAGTTTGTTTCATTCGTTCCAGCCCAGGTTGCCTAGTGCATTAGTACGTGCGATCCAGCTTGCTTCGCACCTACCAAGGGCATTAACTCTATCCTGTCCTTTATCTATCCATTCTAGGCCAATTAATTTTAAAGCTCTTTGGTCACCTTTGCGCACTATTCTCAAGTTCTCTGTCATTTTACTTGCTCCTGTTCCTGTGACGATAGAACAGAGATGTTCCTGGTATCTTGTAAAGATGCATCTGATGGTTTATCCAATATAAAATTGGCCGCAATCACAGTAAAGCCCATACACCATGAATTTTGATCTGCAGCAGATGAATTGTTTAATATGTGCTTCACAGCCCCCTATCCTATGAAAGGCAGTATGGACAATTACCGCACGGAAAATTTCCTGTTGGTTGCACGTCCGTTAACCAATTTTTGTTTTTTATTTTTTCTTCCTGGGGTGAGAAGGTACTTGATACCAAGACGTTTTTAATAGTTTTGCTACGCTTGAACGCGATGACAGATTTTCTTCTGGACCTATATCCTGATCTTCAGCTATAATGTCCCAATATTTATAGATTTTTTTTTAATATAGTCTCCCCTTATAAAAAAAAAAAAGCAGATGAGGGGAATAACGTTGTGGTGATGCCGGTCACTTACTACGTAAAAGAGGCAGAACGCCAACTTAAAGATACCAGAGTGTACTTACCCCTGCAAGAAAATCCCACAACTAAAATAAAGAACAAACTCATCAGCTTCCTTAGGAAACACGTTGCATCGGGCATGTTATCCAAAAAATGTGCAGAAAAATTGCTCCCTCCTCATCCCAAAGCACCACAGTGGCACTTCTTACCTAAGACTCATAAATCTCTTTGCTCTCGCCCATAATTGCAGGTATAGGGAACATCACAGAGCCCATATCCCAGTACCTGGACTGGTTGCTCCGCCCCCCGCCATCTTACTTGAAAGACACGCACTCTTTCCTGCAAATGATAGAAAGCCACATCTGGCTACCTGAGATAGCATTCGCTACAATAGATGTTTAAAGCCTTTATACAAGAATATCACAGTCAGCAGAGATAGAGGCAGTAAGAAGGTTCCTTCGAATTGCAGGAAAAACTGAAGAATATATTAAGTTTGTTTGTGAAGCTCTTGAGTTGGCTCTAGGTAACAACTGTTTCATGTTTGGCAAAGACTGGTGCGCTCAGTGCTCCAGGACCGCAATGGGCACACCGGTAGCTTATAGCTTTGCAAATATTTTCCTGGCTGCTGTAGAAAAAGATCTCATTTTCAGCTACAAGAATCCTTTAGTCAGCCATATCTCCACGTACGTGAGGTACGTGGATGATATTTTCATAGCATGAAGGGGCTCTGAAAAGGATTTTCAAAACTTTGTATTGTACCTGAACGAGGAAAATAAAGTCAACATGGCCTTCACATCGAAATTCAGTCACACACAAATGGAATTCCTAGATGTGGAACTTGAAAAAGTTGAGGGTGGAATCCTCACTAAAAGTTACAAAAAATCCACGTTATCAAATATGCTATTACACTATAATAGCTATCACCCTCCCATGTTAAAAAAAGCCATATCCTATGGCCAACTCTTACGACTGCGTAAGATAAATAGTGATGATATGGTGTTTGAAGAAAAAGCTACAGAATTATTAAAGAAGTTATCACTGAGAGGTTACCCAGATATCCTGTTAAAAGAGAGCATAGAAAAAGTGAGGAAAATAAAAAGATGTGAAAAAAACACAGAAAGAAAAAAGATTGCTTTGTCTTCTCATTTACTTTCAGCCCGATGGCAGACTATATTTAAAAAAAAAAAAAAAAAAAAAAAACATCTATAAATATTGGGACATTATAGCTGAAGATCCGGATATAGGTCCAGTAACAAGAACAAAACCTATCATTGCATTCAAGCGTAGCAAAACTATTAAAAACGTTTTGGTGTCAAGTACCTTCTCACCCCAGGAAGAAAAAATAAAAAACAAAAATTGGTTAACGGACCTGCAATTTTCCGTGTGGCAATTGTCCATACTGTGCTCGTACAAAAAAAACTGCCTTTCATAGAATAGGGGGCTATGAAGCACATATTAAACAATTCATCTGCTGCAGATCGAAATTCGTGGTGTATGGGCTTTACTGTGATTGCGGCCAATTTTATATTGGATCAACCATCAGATGCGTCTTTACGAGATACCGGGAATATCTCCGTTCTATCATCACAGGAGCAAGTAAAATGATAGAGCACATGAGAATAGTGGACAAAGGTGACCAAAGCGCTTTAAAATTCATTGGCCCAGAACGGATAGATAAAGGACATGATAGAGTTAATGCCCTTGGTAGGTGCGAAGCAAGCTGGATTGCACGTACTAAAGCACTAGGCAGCCTGGGCTGGAACGAAAGAAACAAACTCAATGCCTTTCTTATCTAATTAACGGTTGTTTAATCCTCTGAACCATATGTTATATAGCATTATTTTACCATGCCTTATTCCTACCCCGCATCCCGGTCCTCCCCGCCCCTTTCCATTCCCTCCCGTTCTCCCCTCCTTCCCACCTCCCTTCCCACTTCCCCTTTCTTCTGACCATTACGTCACCCGCAGCACCAGGTAAAAGGGCGCACAGGTGTGACGAGAAGCAGGCTTGAGAAAGCGGGCTGAACCGCGAAAGGAGCGCTGCCTCAGCCGGTCAGTCAGCTTACACAGACCGCATCTCTCTACCCCACCTTAGCATGTTTTCAGTGGGCATCCAATAAAGAAGACATTTTTATCTCCAAATGTGTGAGTGCAATCTACTTTTTTCTACAATTGTGCTGAAAGATATTTAATTATCTCTTCCCCCAAAAAAATCCTATTAAAAAGAAAAAAATATCACACAAAATACAACTTATCACATAGACATGTAAAAAAAATTTATTGGTCAGGGTCTCTGTGCTGAAACCCCACCTATGGTTAGATTGATCCATGAGAAGCATGTGTATTAGCATTTCAGTTGTTAGCTTGCAGCTTGATCCAACTTGTTACAGGAAACTGGCTCCATAGTTTTATCATGGAACCCGTCTATTGCAACTAGTTAGATTAAGCTGCAAGCTTGGGAGTGTAACATATCAAACATTTTTTAAGTGGTGGTAATTCTTGTCTGTAGATCTTCTCACACCCTGTGAGGTTGGGTGAGTTGTTGGAAGGCATTTTCTTGTCTTTCTAGAGATGTTCTATTGTCTTTAGGTCAGAGCTCTGTCTCTGCCACCTTAAAGGGATACTCAACCCCTAGACATCTTATTTCTAATCTGGGAGGCGTTCTGACAGCCATAATGTAGGGGGTGTGGCGTGATGTCACAGTCGCCCGAAGCCATCATTCTATATATATTTTCAGAACGTTGGGGTGCTGGCCTGGGGATCATAGGGGTCCCAGCCGCTGGGCCCCCACGGTTAGACCTCCATGTCCAGGGGTGGAGTACCCCTTTAAAGACATTTACAGAATTGTCCATAGGCAATTCCTGTGTTGTCTTGGCTGTGTGCTTAGGATCATTTACTTGTTGGAAAAAGAACCATCAGCCCAGTCTTAGGTTTAAAGCATTCTAGATAAGGTTTTAATTAAGAATACCATATTCATTGGTGTATAACACGCACTTTAATAACTTAAATTTAGGGCAAAAACCCTGCCTGCGTGTTATACGCTGATAAATGTGCTGGTCACTGATTTAAAGTGGCCGCTGCACCGGCTGCTTGTTAAAGATCAGCAGCCCGGCTGTGGCCACTTTAAAACAATGACCAGTGGCAGCTCCTGCAGGCGAACACTTTCCTTAGTTTAATATTTTTTAAATGCCTTACCTGGCCGCGCTTTGGCAGGCTCCAGTCAAGCGACGGGTCTTTCCTGCTTTGTGGATAGTAAAGTATGACAAGTGACTCCTGTCGGCTCCTCTGCGCAGTGTCAGAGATGTCACTCCTGATGCCGCTGGCAACTGTTCTAAAGTGGCCGGGGCCGGGCTGCTGAACTTTAACAAGCAGCCGCTGCTGCGGCCGCTCTGACCAGTGGCGGCTGCAGGGAATGAGAAGTGACATTCTTGTCGCCGTGCAGAGGAGCCAGCAGGAGACGTCACTTGTCATTCTTTATTATCCACACAACCCACACGACCTGTTTCCTGACCTGAGCCTGCCGGAGTGTGGCAGGTTAAGGCATTATAAAAAATAGAAAAAGCAGGGGGAGAGGGGGGGGGATAATGAGTGGGGGGGGTTATGAGCAGGGGGGAAATAATGAGCAGGAGGGATTGATGAGGCAAAGGGGGTGATGATGAGCATGGGGATGATGAGGCAGAGGGGGGGAATGATGCGCTAGGGGGGAATGATGATCAGGGGGAGAATGATGATCAGGGGGAGATTGATGAGCAGGGGGAGAATGATGAGCAGGGGGAGAATGATGAGCAGGGGGAGAATGATGAGCAGGGGGAGAATGATGAGCAGGGGGAGAATGATGATCAGGAGGAGAATGATGAGCAGGGGGAGATTGATGAGCAGGGGAGAATGATACTCAGGGGAGAATGATGAGCAGGGGGAGATTGATGAGCAGGGGAAAATGATGATCAGGGGGAGAATGATAATCGAGGGAGAATGATGAGCAGGGGGATAATGATGATCAGGGGGAGAATGTTGATCAGGGGGGAGAAGGTTGAGCAGGGGGGAGAAGGTTGAGCAGGGGGGAGAAGGTTGAGCAGGGGTGAATGATGAGCAGGGGGAGAATGATGAGCAGGAGGAGAATGATGAGCAGGGGGAGAATGATGATCCGAGGGAGAATGATGAGCAGGGGGAGAATGATGAGCAGGGTGAGAATGTTGAGCAGGGGGAATCACAGGGGAAAAGAGGCACACAGGGGATCAGAGGGGAGTAAATGTGGCACAGGGGCTGATAAAAGGGGAAGAATGTTGTAGCATGGGAGGGACCCCAAACTGAGGAGCAGGGCAAATCAAAGTTGGGAGGATGATGAGGCATTTAGTTCAGAGCTTCCAAGTCATTTATTTTACATTTATTTTTTTCCTGTGAAAATGAGGGTGCATGTTATACGCCAGTGCATGTTATACGCCGATAAATACGGTATATATGTACTTGCTTTCTTTAGCTTTCCTTAAACCTGTAAGAGTCGGTCTGTTACAACCACTAAAAATACCCGTATAGCATGATGTTTCCACCTCCATGCTTCACTGTAGGGATAATACTGGGCAGGTGACGAACAGTGCCTGGTTTCCTCCAGATATGATGTTTATAATTTAGGCCATAAACATCAATCTTGGTTTCATCAGATGAGAGAATCTTGTTTCCTGCAGTGTAAGGGGGTTATTTATCATTGTGTTCTTTAGCTTTTTTTTTTGTTCTCCATTTGCAAAACGTTGTTATTTTTGCGCTAATTGAGGGTTTTTTGACATTTTTTTTTCAAAGTTCTAAAATCCATCATTTTTGAGCTTTTGGTGTTGCTCGACCATTTTTTTTAAAGTGACGGATGCAGTGGTCATAAATTTATTATCTGCATGTTTTTGATTTTTGCGCAAGTTTTGCCGCAACTGGTGCAAAGAAAAACGCAAATCTAGACCACCTCCCAACCAGGTCTAAAAATTATTACTAATCCTGTCTGTTTGCAAAAAAGAGAGAGAGAGAGAGAGAGAGAGAGAGAGAGAGAGAGAGAGAGAGAGAGAGAGAATAAGGTAGAGAATAAGAACATTTAAAGACATAAAAAAAAAAGTGCAAATGAAAAGTAAATCAGTTGTCCATATGAAACAATCAGATATGTATTTTTTATTTCTTAAGGTGCAAAAAAGGAATGGTAAAGATGTAAGACACAATAAGATTGTTAGCAATGTCCAAAATCTAACAATTTCATGTGCCCAAGTTTAAAAAAATATCTGACAAAGTGCTAACAAAATAAAAAAAATTGAAAGGTAAAAAAAAAATAAAAATAAAAAATCTGTTCAGCTAAAACCTCCGTCTCTTGAACATTATTTTTTTTATTTTTTTCCTGGCCTGCGGCATGGTAAACCAATATTCAAATGTGAGACTCTCTTTGCAGACCTTCTTTTAGACATTAAATTGCCTTAACAATAAAACTAAAACTAATAAAGCCAAACACACAGACAAACAAGCTCCTCAAAAGCAGGGTAGACATGATCTGAAAGCGGCAGTAGAAAATGATCTGGGTGCAGATCTGCGTGAAATTTATCATGGTCACTGCGACAATATGATACATTTGGAGCATCACCGCCAAAAAAAAAAAAAACACATATTGGCAAACTACAAAAATTATCTAGCTGAGACCATTGTTGATATATAACCCTCTAAGTCTTTTAGGCGCTTCTTTGCAAATTCCATGCAGATTTTATGCAACTTTCACTAAGGTTAGGCTATTTTCTTGGCAAGTAATATGCTACAGTGATGGTTGACCCTCTCTGCACATTGGATTATCGGATCTCTACTATTGGTTTCTTGGACCACCTCTCTTACCAAGGTCCTTCTCCACTGTTTACTTAGTTTGGTTGGGTGGCCAGGTCTAGTCCTGGTTGTTCCAAATGTCTTCCAATTAAGAATTGTGGTGGCCACTTGGAGATTGCTCTTGGAAAATTTCAGTGCAAGAATATTTCCTTCCAAGTCATAATCAATCAACTGAATTTACCACAGGGGATTCCATTTAAGGTGTAGAACATCTCAAAGATGTTCAAGAGAAAGTGGGGGGGGGGGGGGGGCAGAGCTAAATTTCAAGTGTCATAGCAAATAGTCTAAATACTGTCCATGTGAAAATTTTAATTTTTCCTTTTTGATAAATTTGCAAACATTTCTAAGATTCTATTTTTGGATTCTCCTTATTTAGTTCTGAATGATTCAGAAACCTTAGATAGTTTTTTTTTGCCACAGAGCTGCAACATAACGCAACAGATGTGAAAAAAGCTCAAACTTTCTAAAAGCATGTACAGTATATAATGAATGCTCTGTTGTAAAGTGATCTGAGACAGATTCTCTCTAGGTCTGTCAAATACTCCATCACAGGGTTCATATTTCTTTCACTGTACAACATTATTAAACTTTCCTAACCTTAAATACATATTTGTTATCAGGGTTTTACAATTACAAGGATCTCTACGATTGAATTACTACTAAAATTGAAAAACCTTACACAAATATTAAGTGCAATTTTTCTAGAATCTGAATTATATATTTTGTACAGTAGCATGAAATGTTTCTGAAAAATATTAGGTCTTAATCTGTATTTCTAATCTTCAAGAGCAAGGAGTAAACAAGTCAATGTGGCAGATGGAATCACTCAACCCTCCAAATGGCACTTTATCCGCAGAGAATACTTTCGACAGGTGATCATTGATAAATGATGTGACAATTTATTTCATTATGGCCAGCATTAGGGATAGTTGTGTTACCTGCTATGAATTTTTCCAAATAAAATTGTTTAGCCAAAATGTATCCACAAATGAGATGAAGAAACTAGAAAAAATACCAAAAGGAGCAGAAAAAAATGTTCTCTCTTATTGGCTAATATTGACGCTATCTTTTACTGTAAAAACAAACAATCCTTATAAGGCGTTTGTTAACATTCTCTTCTTTTTTCTTATAAGGGGAGTGCACAACACATATCTCCATCCATACTCAATAGGGAGGATTTATCATTGTTGTCTTTTGAAAGTGTGTTTTGAAATCATTTTTGCTTTGGTTTTGCTTACGTGTGACAAATTAATCATACTATGGCAGGGGGGGCTTGATAAATTTGGCGCACATAAGCAAAAAACAATAAATCACATCAGAACACCATTTTGCATGATTCCTCCTCTTCTCTGTGACATTTGTGCACAAAACAGTGCTCTCCAAAGGTAGTTTTGTAAGCCAGGTCTGGGCTGGTGTAGATTTGCGGTGTTTGCGACTTTTTGTGTGACGTTTCCCCTGAACAGTCCTATCACATCCCACATGAAGCACATATGAAATAGTGACTTAACTGTCAATAATTGGTTCCTTCTAAAAACCAAAAACAGATTCAATGTGTTAGATGGCGGCACATGTAACCTGACAGAATGATGTATGCTGCATTATTATGTGTGTTGCTCAAAATCACAATCCTTATTAATAATGTGTATTCCAATCACAACTAATGCAGTAAAACTGGATATTTTTATCCATGCATGGTCCATAACATCTTATCTATAAAAGTAAAAGTCCAGGCATACATTCAGATTTAACGATCTTTCAATATCAAGACATTGACTTCATATAAATTATATAAAATATCAAAATTAAGAAGTACAAGTTATACTACACAAAGTACAGTAGTTGGCACAATCTTAACTAAGCACAGTAGCTTCATACCGCAGGTCCAATATGGTTGCATCACAGGTTTCATGGAATTGTATGCATTGACTGGGATGTTTAATCTCCACATGTGACTACAGTATAAAAGAAATAGCCTGAAAACAGAAGGAAATGCACTTTTTTTATTGCCTGGTTTATTTGCTATTGTAATTACAAGGAAATGTTTTGATCCAGAATAACAGCAAACTAATCGTAAACAGCAGTATAAGGCAACCCATGTGACTTCACTGGAGTCTTCCTTGAGGTTAGATTGACTTAGCTGCAAGGTTGCATCTCCAGAGCACTGGAATAGAGTATTAGTGCAGCATGATAGGCCGCAAATGATCACAAATGCCCTGGGAGGGACTAACCCAGTCATTTAACCAGTTTTTTACCAGGAAGACTTGTCAGTCCAAAATCTGCCAACAGAAGAATAATCAGTAACAATGGGTCAGAAGCCATGAGGTCAAGGGTTTGTGAAATCAGAACTCAAGGGGTTAACAAACAAACAAGCCAATAGTGAAAGCCAGGAGGCCACATATGTCCAAATGTCCGAATTTGGAGGATCAAAATTAAGCAATGGAACACTTAATTGTATTTCAACACTTGGAACACTTAACTTGATTTCAATCCCAGAGAAAGAGACAGCGAGAGCCCTGATTGGCAGACCAGTCCTCCTGACAGGCTGTTTGACATTTTGCCCCAAGGTTTACTTTTAACAGCATACAAACAAGGAATCATATGATTTGTAGTTCAAGGGGACAAACTCCAACAGGAAATAGCCAGTTTACAAAAAGCCTCAGCTTTATGGTAATCTCACAACATAGCCATTTAACCCCAAGACAAATGAAAATCCTTCTTAAGCATGGCTTTTACTGTCCATTCAAAGACCTGTGGTTTTCAATCAGGGTGCCTACAGCTGTTGCATTAGTTGTAGATTGATCTCTCTCTCCCACCAAGCAATCGCTCCACCCATTGAAGCAGACAGGCTCCCTGTCATCAGCTGACTGCATTGCAACCTGGGGAAAATCTGAGACAAGTCATTTTGTATGCTGGTAAAAACAAATATTGGAGTGGAAATCACAGAAGAATTGTGAGAAAACCGTCACACACAGGTACAGGCACTATATTATGAACTACACTAACTTTACAGCCACTGTAGCATAGTCAAATAAAAAAAAAGCCTGGAATACCCCTTTAAGACGTACTGTTAATGAGTTACCTAGATATCATAAGGGATGGTGTAAATTGCATCTGTTGGATCTTAGGTCAAAAAAAGCCCTTCAAAAATATAATGATTATTAAAGATTATAGAATTAGACACTACAGTAAACTATCCACCTCATTGGAAGTAGACATGGTGCATAATGATTATATAAAAAAGTAAATGACAAAATCCAATTCTAATCTATCTCCAGAACTACTGTATATAAAGATTAATAAGGCGGACAATAAAAAAAAAAGTAACTGAGAATAAAATTGTCATGCCTAATGAATGTGAAAATTACTGAGCCTTGGCGTCATTAGACAGGTCATCTGAGCCTTTTTAGACTGCCGTATAAACATGACATTCTGTAGTCTGTGATCATGACTATATTTCATACAGTCACATCCTGGAATAAGGTTAATAGGATATTTTTTTAGTATGATTTTTGTAATCATATAAAAATGACAGTGATGCTCTTTTTTTAGATCAATATTGGTTGTATAATCAGAAGATCTTTTTATTACATGTTTATTCATTTTTTGAAGCTTTCACTTATTTTCCTGTCCATCTTTATTTATTCTATGCAATAAATTGTTAATAAAAATGTTACCTTCTACTACATCTTGTTATATTTTCTGTAATAATAGAAGAAAAAAAGAAATCCGGCACTGTCTCTTTAAACCTAGTAAGTGATACGTGCAGTAATGAAACCAGTGTTTGCAGTCAGATTAGATCCTGTGAGTGGTGCTGCACGCTGAACACGCTAACTTAAAGGAGGTTAATCATAACTATGGAATCTCGTAAAGAAGGAAGCAGAACAACTCACCCAGGTGGTCGAAGACAATGCAGCTTGTCAGGTCACGATCAGGCGACGTAGGAGCGGGGAGGCGGAAGGTGGAACGGGGGGAATCAGGCGTCGGGCCACAGCCGTATCGCACCTTGTGGTGCTTCGTCAGGCCCTGGGGCCTGACGAAGCACCACAAGGTGTGATACTGCTGTGGCCCGACGCCTGATTCCCCCCATTCCACCATCCGCCTCCCCGCTCCTACGTCGCCTGATCGTGACCTGACAAGCTGCATTGTCTTCGACCACCTGGGTGAGTTGCTCTGCTTCCTTTTTTACGTGATTCCATTGTTATATTTTCTGTTTAACCTCCTTTAGGTCTGAGTCTTTGTAAGGCCTCCAGCTGCCATGGCAATCCATTAGCAAACCATATTCATGTTTCTGGGTGCCAATATTGTGATATATGGAGTCTCCTCTCTCTAACCACCTATATGCTGCAGTTGCTATTGACTATGCCACCTAAGGGGTTAAAGGGGTACTCCGGCGCTTAGACATCTTATCCCCTATCCAAAGGATAGGGGATAAGATGCCTGATTGCGGGGGTCCCGCCGCTGGGGACTCCTGTGATCTTGCACGCCGCACCCCGTTAAACATGCTCCGGGGACTGATTTTAACGGGGTGCGGCATGCAAGATCACGGGGGTCCCCGGCGGTGGGACCCCTGCGATCAGGCATCTTATCTCCTATCCTTTGAATAGGGGATAAGATGTCTAAGCGCCGGAGTACCCCTTTAAACTGCTAGGTTCAGAGGTAACTGATGAGTAGGGATGTTGGCTGTATATTGCAGGTGGCATCAACACCTATGCTTGATTCATAGATGGGACGTAACTGCACAGATATTAGCAGAAATTAACTAGAATGGATGTATATTTATGTTCAAATGTGGGAAAAAGTAAATTTTATTGATAAGAATATCTTCATATCATTTGTATTTTCCAACTTACTCTTCTATGCTATTTCAGTATTGTGTAACTTTTAATAGTTATGCTGTCTGGTTAAAAGAAATTTTTCACCCTAACTGAAATGTAAAAAAACAAAAACATCAAAATGAAAGTTATGTTTTTTTGTTTTTTTTTATAAATTTATTGGATATTTTTATTTTGTTGCGGGAAATATTTTTTGCCAGGGACCCACCAGTAACGGTGGACATCAGCGATCGCGCTGATGTCCACCATTAACCCCTCAGATGCCGTGATCAATTCAGATCACGGCATCTGCGGCAATGCGGGCGTTATATGGGATGATCGGATCGCCAGCGGCACTGCCTCAGACATCCGATCATTCAACATGGCGGCTGGAGGTCCCCCCACCTGCTCCAGCCATCATCCTGGGATCTTCTGCTCTGGTCTGACATCACACAGACCAAAGCAGAAGATCACCGATAATACTGATCAGTGCTATGCCCTATGCATAGCACTGTTCAGTATATGCATTCTAAGGAATGCTATAAATCAGTGATGTCCAAACTGTGACCCTCCAGATGTTGCAAAACTGCAACGGCTGTCTAGGCATGCTGGGAGTTGTAGTTTTGCAACATCTGGAGGGACACAGTTTGGACATCAGTGGTATAAATAGTCTCCTACGGGGACCCCTGTGAGGCTAGCAACATATCAGCCAACTTGGGTGGGGCTCATACCCTTCCTCCTCCTCCCACTGTATGTGTGCTTTGTCACACTGGAGTGAACTGGGAGAAGGCTGTGAGTCTGATCTAATGCGCTGTAATTGCCCCCTGGCCCCTGGTATTGCCCATACAGCACAGGTAGGTTAAGTGTTAGGTCTTTTGCCACTTGAGAAACCATGGCATTGGTGTGCGGGCTCAGGTATGTCCTTCATATAAGGATATACCAGCTAATGTTTCAATGTTAACATCATTTTGAGGGTTAGTCATATGTTACTGTTTATATTTACCACAGCAGTGCACCTAAATTTATGTATTGTTCTATATGATACACATCCACGCTTTTCATTCGGTGAAGGATGCAATTGTGGCACTTGTAGTCTGCTGCAGGCATCCCCATTGTATGCATTTTATGCTGGGAATCGCCCTTAGCAATGGACCACAAGGGCAGGATCTGCTCCCCCAGCATAAATGCACAACTGCATTTGGGGTTGAACATTTCCTGCCATTTGAAACCACATTTTTTTCTTGTTGTTCAAATCTTGTACTTGGAGGTGTATAAACTCTAATGCACAAATCTACAAATCTAATGCACCGTAATCACTATTATAGGCAGCATTTTGGTGCATCTGTGGGGCCGGCAACATATCAGCCAACTTGGGTGGGGCTCATAGCCTTTCTCCCTCATCCCACTGTATGTGTACTTAGCCACACTGGAGTGAACTGGGACCAGAATGAAAGTCGGACCTAATGCCGCTGTAATTGCCCACTGGCCCATGGTATTGCCCTTACGGCACAGGTACATTTAGTGTTAGGTCCTCTTGCCACTTGAGAAACCTTGGTGTTGGTGTGCGGGCTCAGGTATGTCCTTCATATAAGGATATACTGGCTAATGTCTCAATTTTAACATCATTTTGAGGGTCAGTCATATGTTACTGTTATCATCTACCACAGTAATGCACCTAAATTTATGTATTAGTCTTTGTCAAATACCAGGACACTATTGGAAGTATGAAAATGTGTCCATTGATGAAACTGTAAGAAAATTGTCATTCCTGCTCAACAAAAACAATGTCAAAAATGATTATTGTTATTATTAGAGATGAGCGAACTTACAGTAAATTCGATTCGTCACGAACTTCTCGACTCGGCAGTTGATGACTTATCCTGCATAAATTAGTTCAGCTTTCCGGTGCTCCGGTGGGCTGGAAAAGGTGGATACAGTCCTAGGAGACTCTTTCCTAGGAATGTATCCACCTTTTCCAGCCCACCGGAGCACCTGAAGGCTGAACTAATTTACGCAGGATAAGTCATCAACTGCCGAGCCGAGAAGTTTGTGATGAATCAAATTTACTGTAAGTTCGCTCATCTCTAGTTATTATAATTATACCTATTATTATTAACTATGTTATGATTATTGCTTTAAGCCATTTTTTTCTCAATCAATAATAAGTGGAAAATAAATATTTTTGGTAATAATTTTTGAAATTTTTAGTATGCAAATTGCTTTCTGTAATTGTAAAGTGCTCAGGAATAAACTGGTAATGATTAATGAATTAAATTAACATAGTAATTCATGTTTTTAATATCAGCATCATCGCCATCACAAATAGTTAGAGAATGCGGAACACAAACAGCAGTTTGCATCCTCTCCAGGGCGAGAGATGATTATTTATTCTGTAGGTGAATGTTGCAATTCTTACCTGTTATCTTCACACTTCAAAGGTTCTTAAGGATGAATTACAGGTCAAATTCCAAAACTGCTATGCTCTAAATTTTATTAAGTGTTGTAAACTGATCCAATGACTTTATGCCCTTTTTTCGTATAAATACATTCATTTTCTGTTGCAAATTCATTTGGTAACAAGCCAGTATAATTTAGAAGGTGAAACAAGGTATTTCTGGGAGGTTGGGTGAATGAATGATGATGTCACGGCAGAAGAGATTGGACATTGAATTTTCCCTTTTTCTGTTTCCCGCAATAGTCTGTATTTCAGAGAATAATTGATTATAATTCAATAATTAGTATCTCTATTTCTATTCACCTAAAATACATTATAAAATTGAAGAAAAGTACAGCCATAAATGAAAGAACTGGAGGCATAATTTAATATTTCAGAATTGAATTTCAATCTTTATACCCTTGTCTAAATTGCAATACATTTTTCCTCACAGCATTATTTTAATATTTGAGGCTTTCCTGATATGACTAGTGAATATTACATCTGACCAGGAGCTCTTTATGCTGTTACAATTAAGATGACCTGGTTTTAAATAAATAGTAGAGTTTGACCTTTAGTGGCAAAGGTTTGGGTATTGTTGTCCAGTGATCTGCTTCACAGAAACACAGTGTAGTAAAATTAAAAAAGCCTTAAAAAGACAAGATTATTAATAAAGGCAGAGCATTACATGGCTATAACAACTTATATCAACTACGTATCAACTTATAAAAAGCTTAAAGGGGTATCCCATCACTGGCCAAGACAGGGCACCACTGTAGTCTGTGATTGACAGAGCAGGCAGATCCTGCTACAACCTCTACTCTAAGAAGTAGGCAGAAAAGGGACCGGAAGAAGGCACAACTGGAGCTGCAGGGGGAACTTTGTCACGGGTAAGTAACGGGTAGATAAGAAAATCTTTATTTATTTATTTAAAAAAAAACGTAATAAGTTTTTATGGATACTGGAAAACCCCTTTAAATTTCACATAGCACTATGTTGTTTTAAAGACCAACATTTATGACGATTGCCTAAATTATCAAGTCAGAGAAAATTTTTTCCTTAAAATTATTGATATCATTGTTTATATGGCCAATAAAAAAATGTGTGCTAAGTAGATCATCTCCAGAAGAAGGAGGGCTTGCTTTCTGGTGCCATTTATTGGAGGTAGCATTCCTGTAAGCCAATGCTCAACTTTTTAAAGCAGTGGTCTCAAACTGTGGCCCTCGAGATGTTGCCAAACATCAACTCCCAGCATGTCCGGACAGCCGTTTTGCAACAAACGAGAAATGTATCCAAAATGAAAATTAAAACAGCTGCAGACAACTGTTTTTGGGTTCTGCCTCTCATCAGTACAGAACAGGATGCTGGCTGGCGGGCAGAGAGGCCTTTGATGTGGGACTGAAAAGGTAATGTGTCTCCTTGAGGAGCCATAATGGAGTCATTTTATAGGTCACACAGTGCTCCATTGAGGAAAAAATAAGTATGCAAAGTAGTTCTCCTCCAGAAAGAAAAGAGCTTGCTCTCTAGGGCCACTTATTGGCATTTATGGCACCAGAACATCACAATATTGTGTACTACCTCTTAGATATGCTTAATTCTCTTGACCAGGGGGGGACTGACAACACTCAGGGCCCCCGGACCAAAAAAAGGCAAGGGCCCCTGCTAGGCTCTGCAGCTCGTCAATCTTCTGCCACGCCCCAATTCCCCCCAAACCCACACGCAATAAACTAAATTTATATATATAAGAAACACTTTAACGTAGGTAAATTTCCATGACCAATAATACTGGTATATAAGTACTAAATATGTACCACCACACAATAACTGGATAATACCGCCATACTGTACTGAATAAAACAACTATATACAGACCAGTACACTATACAGGATCTGTATACAATATAAGTGATTATATACTGGACCATATAGTGGTAGATATCAGCTGTACAGAGATCTGTATACAATATAAGTGATTATATACAGGACCATATAGTGGTAGATATCTGCTATACACAGGATGTGTATACCATATAAGTGATTCCAGTTACATTTTGGGACTCACAATTACGTATTTTCTAATCAGCGTCATCCTCTTTCCTTTTCTTCTCCGTCCGGATAAGACCGCCATGTGGACCTCTTAACATCTGCAAGACAAACATGTCAGACTCTTTTTCCAGTGCCCTCCCCTCCTGTACAAATATTTCCATCTATAGGCCCACAAACGGTTATAATGCCCTCCTTGATGTCCTGCACAGTAATAGGACAGGTAGATAGGTAGCCAGGTAAATAGGTTGCAAGGTAGGTAAATCAGGAAGCCGGATATGTAGGTAGGTGACAATCCAGGTAGGTAGAGGGCTACCTAGGTACTTAGGCAGTCATGTATGATGGCCAGGTATGTATATAGTTAGGTAGCTGGATATGTAGGTAATTAGTTAGGTATCCAGGTATAAAGTTAGGTAGCCCCCCCTTTCCCGTAGGTATAGGCAGAAAAGTTAACCCCCTTCCCTGCTGGTATAGGCAACTGAGTTAACTCTCCTTTCCCTGTAAGTATAGGCAGCAGAGTTAACCCCCTTCCCTGTATGTATAGACAGCAGAGTTAACCCCTCTCCTTCCCTGTAGGTAAAGGCAGCAGAGTTAACTCCCCTTGCCCAAAGGTATAGGCAGCAGATTTAGCCCCCCACCCTTCCCCATAGGTATAGGCAGCAGACTTAACCCCCCTTCCCCATAGGTATAGGCAGCAGAGTTAATCCCCCTTCCCAATAGGTATAGGAACAGAGTTAACCCCCCTTTCTCCTTAGGAATAGGCAGCAGATTCCCCCCTCCTTTCCCCATAGATATAGGCAGAGTTACCCCCCCCCCCTTTCCCCATAGGTATAGGCAAAGTTATCCCCCCCCCGTTCCCCATAGGTATAGGCAGAGTTACCGCTTCCCCCTCTTGCCCATTGGTATAGGCAGAGTTACCCCCCTTTCCCCATAGGTATAGGCAGAGTTACCCCCCTTTCCCCATATGTATAGACAGAGTTGGTATATGCAGAGTTACTCCTCCCCCCTCTTCCTCATTGGTATAGACAGAGTTACCCCCCTTTCCCCATAGGTATAGGCAGAGTTACTCCTCCCCCCTCTTCCCCATTGGTATAGGCAGAGTCACCCCCCCCTCTTCCCCATAGGTATAGCCAGAGTTACCCCCCCTTTCCCCATAGGTATAGGCAGAGCTACCCCCCCTTTCCTCCCCTTTCCCCATAGGTATAGGCAGAGTTACCTCCCCCTCCCCCTTTCCCCATGAGTATAGGCAGAGTTACCCTCCCCCTCTTCCCCATAGGTATAGGCAGACCAACCTCCCCATCTTCCCCATAGGCATAGGCAGAGTTACCCCCCCCTTCCCCATAGGTATAGGCAGAGTTAAAAAATAAAAAGAAATTGTGCTCACCTGATGTCCCATGCAGCGATCTCCTCAGCAGCAGGGGCCGGCGTCTTCTCCCATCCACAGTACAGGCGCCGATGAGTGACGTCTTCGGCACCTGTACTTCGTGCTGCGTAGGGGGGAGATCATGTCTCCTTTGTGTAAGCTGCAGATGCGGCTCAACGCCTTCTCCTGTATGTGCGTGTATCACACATACCAGAGAAGGCAACACTGTCTGCTTGGGATCTGGGAAGAGTGTCCCGGATCCTCACTAGCGGTGGCCCCTTAACCCGGCTGGTCGGTCCACCCCTGCTCTTGACTGTATATACAATTTCCCTAATGCTTTAATCTCTTAAGGACCAAGGACGTATGAGTACGTCCTTGGTCCCGATCCCGTGATATAAAGCGGGGTCCCACGGTGACCCCC
The DNA here is from genome assembly GCF_029499605.1 of Hyla sarda. Classification (NCBI taxonomy): domain Eukaryota; kingdom Metazoa; phylum Chordata; class Amphibia; order Anura; family Hylidae; genus Hyla; species Hyla sarda. Next base: position 119,509,313 of record NC_079197.1, read on the forward strand.
ATCATATCACAGCGGGCCCGGTGTCATAGTGAAGCCTGGACCCGCCATTAATAGCGCGCGGCACTGATCGCGGTGCCGCGCGCTATTAACCCTTTGGCTGCGCACTCAAAGCTGAGCCACGCGGCTAATAGTGAAAGTAAAAAGTGCCGGTTAGCTCACTGGGCTGTTCGGGATAGCAGCGGCGAAATCGCAGCATCTCGAACAGCTTACAGGACAGCTGGAGGGTCCCTACCTGCCTCCTCGCAGTCCGATCGCCGAATGACTGCTCAGTGCCTGAGATCCAGGCATGAGCAGTCAAGCGGCAGAATCATCGATCACTGGTTTCCTATGAGAAACCAGTGATCAATATAAAAGATCAGTGTGTGCAGTGTTATAGGTCCCTATGGGAGCTATAACACTGCAAAAAAAAGTGAAAAAAAAAGTGAATAAAGATCATTTAACACCTCCCCTAATAAAAGTTTGAATCACCCTCCTTATCCCATAAAAAAAACAGTGTAAATAAAAAAAAAAAATAAATAAACATATATGGTATCACCGCGTGCGGAAATGTCTGAATTATAAAAATATATAATTAATTAAACCGCACGGTCAATGGCGTATGCGAAAAAAAATTCCAAAGTCCAAAATAGTGCATTTTTGGTCACTTTTTATATCATGAAAAAATGAATAAAAAGCGATCAATAAGTCCTATCAATCCAAAAATGCGGAAAAATAAAAAAGTTATAGGGGTCAGAAGATGACAATTTTAAACGTATTAATTTTCCTGCATGAAGTTATGATTTTTTCCAGAAGTACGACAAAATCAAACCTATATAAGTAGGGTATCAGTTTAATTGTATGAACCTACAGAATAAAGATAAGGTGTCATTTTTACCGAAAAATGTACTACGTAGAAACGGAACCCCCCAAAAGTTACAAAACAGCGTTTTTTTTTCTATTTTGTCTCACAATGATTTTTTTTCCATTTCACCGTAGATTTTTGGGCAAAATGACTGACGTCATTACAAAGTATAATTGGTGGCGCAAAAAATAAGCCATCATATGGATTTTTAGGTGCAAAATTGAAAGAGTTATGATTTTTTAAAGGCAAGGAGCCAAAAACAAAAGTGCAAAAACGGAAAAAACCCCGGTCCTTAAGGGGTTAAAAGGGGTACTCTGCTGCTCAGCGTTTGGAACAAACTGTTCCAAATGCTGGAGCCGGCGCTGGGAGCTCATGACGTCAATGCAAGTCTATGGGAGGAGGCGTGACGGCTTCCAAACGCTGAGCAGCGGAGTACCCCTTTAACTCACTGAAATAAAAATGGATACATTTAGCTTCTCTTAAAGATGGCTCTGTTGTGACAAGTTCAGTATTAATATGTATGCAATCTTTAACAGACTGTTTAAATATTCCTTCATATGAAATCTGTTCTTAAGAATCTGACATTGTGAGAAAAAAATGAAAATCATATGGTTCATAATAATATCCTTAAGACTTTTAACACAGTAAGTTGTTATATACTTATCTGTTTGTGTCAATACTCACAGTGTATAATTTGGCTGATCTCTTCATTTTCTTTATGATTTGTAATAATTCCAAAATAAATAAATACATTGAGGTATTATAGTGGCATGCTCCAAAAAAGGGGTATGGTCCTAAAATTATACAAATCTTGCTCTGGAGGACACAACCCAATAAATGTGTGGCTTCCCACAGCTCTTCCCAGCAATAACAGTAGATTCCCATAATTTGTCTCTGCCAGACTTATGGCAATCAATTGATACACAATGTTTGTTGATGGAAGGGGGATAACCTTTTACCAATAGAGGATGCAGGGTGTTAATGTATGACTTGGCTGCTTGGGACTTAATGCACCAGCATGTACATGTATCCCATATGTTGTTTAAAATTTATGCAGGGAGTACAGGAGCTTTGCTCACTTTATAGTGGTGTTGGTGTGCGGGCTTAGGTATGTCCTTCATGTAAGGATATACTGGCTAATGTCTCAATTTTAACATCAGTATTGAGGGATAGCCAATGTCATTGTATACATCTACCACAGTAGTGCACCTAAATTCCTGTATTATTCTAATTGTAACACATCCACACCGTCTATCTGGTGTAGGATTCTATTGTGGCACTTGTAGTCTGCTGCAGGCATCCTCCATTGTATGCATTTTATGTTGGGGATCGCCCTTAGCAACAGACCACAAGGGCAGGATCTGCTCCCCAGTATAAATGCACAACTGCATTTGGGGTTGAGCACCTCCAGCCATTTAAGACCACATCTTAGTTGTTGCTTAAACTTTATACTTGGAGGTGTGTAAACTCCATATGTTAATGCTCCTTGAACATCTTCCAGGCAGCATTACGGTCCACCTGTGAGGCCATGCAACTATATCAGCCAACTTAGGTGGGGCTTGTAGTCTGCCTCCCTCCTCCCATTGCATGTGTGCTCAGCAACATTGGAGGGTATCTGGGAGGATGCTGTGAGTCGGCCTAATGCTGCCGTAATTGCCCACTGGCCCCTGTTTTTGCTTATCACGCACAGGTAGGTTTAGTGTTAGGTCCCGTGCCACTTGAGAAACCTTGGCGTTGGGGTGCGGGCTCAGGTATGTCCTTCACATAAGGATATACTGGCTAATGTCTCAATTTTAACATCAGTGTTGAGGGTTAGCCAATGTCATTGTTTACATCTACCACAGTAGTGCACCTTAATTCCTGAATTATTCAAATTTTTACTCATCCTCACTGCCTATTGTCACGATTCGGCTACAGGTAGTGGATCCTCTGTGTCAGCGAGGGATTGGCGTGGACCGTGCTGATGGACCGGTTCTAAGAGGCTACTGGTGTTCACCAGAGCCCGCCGCAAAGCGGGATGGTCTTGCTGCGGCAGTAGCAACCAGGTCGTATCCACTAGCAACGGCTCAACCTCGCTGACTGCTGAGAAGGCGTGGGACAGAAGGACTAGGCAGAGGCAAGGTCAGACGTAGCAGAAGGTCGGGGCAGGCGGCAAGGTTCGTAGTCAAGATGGATAGCAGGAGTTCAGGTAACACAGGCTTTGGACAACACTAAACGCTTTCACTGGCACAAGGCAACAAGATCCGGCAAGGGAGTGCAGGGGCAGTGAGCAGATATAGCCAGGGAGCAGGTGGAAGCCAATTAAGCTAATTGGGCCAGGCACCAATCATTGGTGCACTGGCCCTTTAAGTCTCAGAGAGCTGGCGCACGCGCGCCCTAGAGAGCGGAGCCGCGCGCGCCAGCACATGACAGCAGGGGACCGGGACGGGTAAGTGACTTGGGATGCGATTCGCGAGCGGGCGCGTCCCGCTGTGCGAATCGCATCCCCGACGGCCATATCAGTGCAGCGCTCCCGGTCAGCGGGACCGACCGGGGCGCTGCAGGGAGAGAGACGCCGTGAGCGCTCCGGGGAGGAGCAGGGACCCGGAGCGCTCGGCGTAACACCTATCTGGTGTAGGATTCTATTGTGGCACTTGTAGTCCGCTGCAGGCATCCTCCATTGTATGCATTTTATGCTGGGGATCACCCCTAGCAACAGACCACAAGGGCAGGATCTGCTCCCCCAGTATAAATGCACAACTGCATTTGGGGTTGAGCACCTCCAGCCATTTGAGACCATGTCTTAGTTGTTGTTCTCACTTTATAGTGGGTTAGAAACATTAGTGATCATGGTGATGTCAGCCATTCATCCTTTGTGTCATGAAAGGGGGCCACAGAGAGTTAGTGAGCTCTAACTGTCCCTACAACTTCTGTCCCTTCCCATTGCCCATCCACCCTAAACGATGGATTGACAACCATGAGGACGGATCCTATACTATGCTAAATTGAATGAGCGTCAAGTCAAAAAAAACAAACAAATGGTAAATTTCAGGGAACAAGACAGAAACATAACAGGTATGCAACAAAGCAACACATTGATTATGCAAGGCAGGACATAGCATACTTAAACAGGACAGGATAACAAGAACACAATTCACACTAGACAAAAAGACACCCAACTCCATTAGAGGAGTGGACAGCAATAATAACTCCAAATGGACTCTGTGCTAGGGGCACACTCAACAGTATGGAGTGGATACCAGCCAAGGAGGAAAAATAAGCAAAGAATACTTGAAACACAGGCATAAACTAAAACCTAGGAGATCCAGGATCCAACAAGGTCAAACAGGACTGATACAAAGGCATAATGTAAACAAGGACTAAGGGGGAATCCATCAAGCTGTGCTTACATACACGGTTTCCCATGGTGTAAGTGTTTCTTTCATATGACACATTTATCATAATATCACACGGGGTTTATTAAATTTGGCATCCATAAGCAAAAACACTTTTTTAGCATACATAAGTAAAAACCAAGAAATGACTTCAGAACACCACTTTGTAACACCATCTCTTCTTCTCTGTGACTTTTCTGCTCTTAAGCCGCATTTGTGACCAAAATTTGCTATCTATGGGGGAGATTTATCAAGAAATGTCTATGTTAGATCAAATTTCCACCTTTTTTTTTTTGTCTATACTTTGACTAGCGTGCGCCTTATTCATCAATATTGCGCAGCGTAATAATGAATAAGGTGCAGCTCTCCTTTAGCGTGAAAAGTTGTCTAACGTACACCTTTTCTAAAAAAGAGTCAGACCATCAACCAGAGGCCTGGGTTCTCAACCGGTGGTACACGTATCCATAGGGGTACGCCACGGGCTGAGCATTGGTATGCGAAAGCACCGACAAATACTGGCCATGCACTGGCAAGTACTTGTCAGCGCATAGCCGGGCAAACCTCCAGCTGTTGTAAAACTACAATTCTCAGCATGCAGTGACAGAAGGGCATGCTGGGACTTGTAGTTATGCAACAGCTGGAGGCACACTACTGTAACTTTCAGCATGCCCTTTGGCTGTCCGTGCATGCTGGGGGTTGTACTTATGCAACAGCTGGAGGCACACTGGTTACAAAACACAGAGTTTCTTACATAACTCTGTGTTTCCCAACCCGTATGCCACCAGATGTTGCAAAACTAAAACTCCCAGCATTCATGGTCTGTCAGTGCATGCTGGGAGTTATAGTTTTGCAACAGCTGGAGGTACACGGTTTGGGAATCACTGAGTTAAAAAACAGATAATGTTTCCAAGACAGTGTGCCTCCAGTTGTTGCAAAACTACAACTCCCAGCATGCCCAGACAGCCAAAGGGCATGCTGGGAGTTGTAGTTTTACAATAACTGGAGGAGAACAGATTGGGGACCACTGTGTAGTGGTCTCCAAACTGTGGCCCTCCAGATGTTGCAAAACTTCAACTCCAAGCATGCCTTGACTGCCTAGGCATGTTGGAAGTTGTAGTTTGGTAACATCTGCAGGGCCAGATGTTACAGAACTACAACTCCCAGCATGCCTGGACTGTCTGGGTATGCCGAGAGTTCTAGTTTTGCAACATCTGGAAGAGCACAGATTGGAGACCACTGCACTCAAAACTGTGGCCCTACAGATGTTGCATAACTCCCAGGAAGTCCAGACAGCCAAAGGCTGGAATAGGGAGAACCTCAGGACAGGCAGGGGAAGAGAACCGAGCGGCGGCGGTCTCTGGCCCCACTAAAGCCCCTGCAGTTCATTGATTTAAAGCTCCCCCTTTAAATCATTGATCTGCAGCGGCTTCTGATGGGGGGGGGGGGGGAGGCCGGAGAAATAGCCAATAACTTATACCGGAATATCGGTGTAAGTTATCGGCTATCGGGCTGGTAACAGCTGGACTTCTGCCAGTTAACACGTGCGATGCCGCACATCGCCGGATTAACTGAATACCGTCTATAGACGGTGGAATGCGCGAAGGACCTGTTTAAAGTTGAATTGTGGAAGGTAGAAATTATTCTCACGCCTACTGGTAGGTGGTGTAGCTTTGCGCCTAAAAATGTACCTTTGCGTGCAAAATAGCGACTTTTGACAAAAGTCGCAAATTATAAATACGTGACCACTGCATGGTCAAAAATAAAAAATTCTACGGGTAGGCAAAAAGAGTAAAACTGTCTATATCAAAAGGCGCATAAAAGTCTCAAAATATGCTGCTTGCGTCTGAACTGCGCCTGAACATAGACAAAAAAATTATCTAAAAGCAATGATAAATCTCCCCCTCTATGTATTTATTACATTTTTTTACTACTTATTTACCGTAAATGTACTACCCATTTTGTGGATGTTTTTTGTTTTTTTTTTACATTTTTCTTTTTCACGGACCACTGTTCCAAAAATCTGCCAGACACCTGTGGGGTGTAAATGCTCACTGTACCCCTTATTACATTACATGAGGGGTGTAGTTTCCAAAATAGGGTCGCATGTGGGGGGGGGGGGGGGGGGGGGGGCATTGTTCTGGCACCATGGGGACTTTGCTAACACACATGGCATACAATTCCAGCTAAATTCTCTCTCTCTCAAATTCTCTCTCTGAAGTGAGGGACCGCCATGCACATTTGTGACCTAAATTAGGGATTTGTATAGGGACGGACACAATAGTGTTCCCCAAACAGGGTGCCTCCAGCTGTTGCAAAACTCCCAGCATGCCTGAACAGTCAATGGCTGTCCGGCAATACTGGGAGTTATTTAGCAACAGCTGGAGGCTCCGTTTTGGAAACACTGCCGTATGAGACGTTTTTAATTTTTATTGGGGGGTGGGGGGGGGCAGTGTAAGAGGGTGTATGTGTAGTGTTTTACACTTTATTTTGTGTTAGTGTAGTGTAGTGTTTTTAGGGTACATTCACACGGGCGGGTTCACATCAAGTTTCCCGCTGGGAGTTTGAGTTGCGGCGGAAAATTTGCTGCAGCTCAAACTGAAAGGAAAACTCGCTGTAAACCTCCGCCCGTGTGAATGTACCCTGGACATTCTCATGGGGAGGGGGGGCTAACCTTCAACTGTTGCAAAACTACAACTCCCAGCATGCACTGACAGACCGTGCATGCTGGGAGTTGTAGTTATGCAACAGCTGGGGGCACACTGGTTGGGAAACACTAAGTTAGATAACAGGCTACCGCAGTGTTTCCACACCAGTGCACCTCCAGCTGTGGCAAAACTACAACTCCCACCATGCATGGTCTGTCATGCTGGGAGTTTTAGTTATGCAACAGCTGAAGGCACACAGGTTGGGAAACACTGAGTTAGGAAACAGACAGTGTTTCTCAACCAGTGTGCCTCCAGTTGTTGCAAAACTACAACTCCCAGCATGCCCGGAGAGCCAAAGGGTATGCTGGGAGTTGTAGTTTTGCAACATCTGGCCCTTCAGATGTTGCCGAACTTCAACCTCCAGCATGCCTGGACAGTCTTGGCATGCTGGGAGTTGTAGTTTTATAACATCTGGAAGTGCACTGTTTGGAGACCACTATACAGTAGTCTCCAAACTGTAGCCCTCCAGATGTTGCAAAACTACAACTCCCAGCATGCCCATAGACCCTTTGGGCATGCTGTGAGTTGTAGTTGTGAAACTATGCAGCAGTATAGATCACTCACCAGATTTTCACTGCTGCATTCTGCTGCCACCGGTCCTCCCCGCCTCAGGTCCCCCACTGTCTGACCCTGTCTGCCGCTGTCCCCCCCGGTAACCACTGTTGCCATCTTTGCCCCGCTCTGCCCGGACTTCCAGAGCGGGCAGAGCGGGGATCTCAACTTTGACCCCCTGCCCTGCGATTTGCCGATCGCCGATGGGCCATTCGCAGGGGATAGGAGGAGGTTGCACCCCTGCCCTCTCGCTCCTATACTTTAAGATTATTCCTATTTTTTGATCAGATCAGCCCGGAAAAGACGTGATTCGCTGGTCAGAATTGACCGGCAAATCACGGTGACCGCCGACAAGGGGGTGTCTCAAGACCCCCCTGGGTGATATGCTGGGATGACTGCTGATAGACATCAGCAGTCATCCCGTTAGAATCACCGTGTCCGGAGACGTGGTAATCCAAGAAAGCTGTGCCGTAAATGTACGGCACCGTGCGCTAAGCACTTCTTAGCAGTGCCGTACATTTACGGCGCTCATCCTTAAGGGGTTAATATTAACCCCTTCCCTCTTTGGCGATTTTTCATTTTTACACTTTAGTTTTTTCCTCCTCATCTTCTAAAAATCATAACGCTTTCAATTTTCCACCTAAAAATCAATATGAGGGCTTGTTCTCAAGAATTTTACTTTATAAAACCATTAATAATTTCACTACAAAATCTATGGTGAAACCAGAAAAAAAAATTATTTGTGGGGCAAAATTGAAAAAAAAAAAACATTTTGTAATTTTTAGCGGCTCCCATTTCTACGCAGTGCAGTTTTCTGTAAAAAATTTATTTTTATAATATTTTTACATTTATTCTGTAGGTCCATACATTTACAAGGATTTATATAGGTTTGATTTTATTTTACTACTAAAAAAAATTATAACTACATTCACCAAAATTAATATGTTGAAAACTGTCCTCTCCTGACCCCTATAACTTTTTTATTTTCCAGTATAAGGGGCGGTATGAGGGCTCAATTTTTTACGCCGTGATCTAAAGTTTTTTATTGGTACCATGTTTGTTTTGATCAGAATTTTTGATCACTTTTATTAATTTTTTAATGGTAAAAAACTGACCAAAAATATGCTATTTTGGACTTTGGATTTTTTTACGTGTACGCCATTGACCGTGCGGTTTAATTAACAATATATTTTTATAGATCGGACATTTACGCACGCGTCAATACCACATATGTTTATTTTTAGTTACACAGCTTTTTTTTTTTTTAAATGGGAAAATGGGGTGATTCAAACTTTTATTAGGGAAGGGATGAAATCACATTTATTAACACTTTATTTGGGGACTATAACGTTGCACACAATGATTTCCTACACTGATCACTACCATGCAATAGCAGGACATTAATCAGTGTTATCGCCGCTCGACTGCTCCTGCCTGGATCTCAGGCACGGAGCAGTCATTCGGCGATTGGACAGCAAGGAGGCAGGTAGGGATCCTCCACGCATCATTGAAGCTGGTCGGGACGCCGTGATTTCACTGTGGCAGTCCCGAACAGCACCACTGAGCTGCTCACTGGTGTTTTTTTTTTTTTTTTTTTTAGTTTTCTTAACAGGATGAGTAGTGGAAGCTGTCTAATAGACGTAATCCAATACTGAGCACATAAATTGATCCCTGTTTAAAAATTTATAAAAATGTTGTTATAAAAAAGATACATTACGTTGAATACAATTTTTTCCATCACTACTTTATCTTTTTTATTATTTTTTTTTAATGGTACCCTACGAAATTTTATTAAAAAAGTCCATCACTTTTTTGGATTGCTAAAGTCCAGAAAAGAATAAAAAAAAGCCTTCAAAAACACCAAAGTTAAAACCCACACTGTGTTTTTCTTGGCGTTTTTTTTTACTCCCATAGACTTCCATGGGAGAAAAACGCAACGATTTAAGAAAAAAAAAAAAAGCTCCATAGGCTGAACTTGCTACTATTTTGCACAACCACCAAGGAGCTGAAAAAGAGTGAAAAAACGCCAAAAGGATTTAAAAAAATACACCAAACTGAAAAACGCTAAGTGGAAAAATAATTTTGTGATTTCTCATTGATTTACAACTAACATCTGGCCGCAGCATTTTTTGGCCGAAAAAGCGCCATGTGGCAGAATTGGCATTTTTCTTGGCGTTTTTCCAACAACAAAAAAATATGTGGAATTCCAGTCTTACTGTCCATCCCCAGCCTAAATAACACTGGTACTGGAAGGATTAAGATTTTTTGATAGAAGTAATTTACAAATCTGTTTAACTTTTTAGTAGTGTTAAGCGGCATAGGCCATATTCGAATTTGCGAATATTCGTGAATATATGGACGAATATTCGTCATATATTCGCAAAATTCGCATATTCGTAATATTCTCGTTTTATTTTCGCATATGCGAAAATTTGCGTATGCGGAAATTAACATATGTGGAAATTAGCATATACAGAAATTAGCATAAGTGAAAATTCGCATATGCAAATTTTCGCATATGCGAAAATTCGCTCGCCAGTCTCGCACAGTAGTATTAGAGCCTTCTTTACACTATGCTATAAATGTATGTTATAGAGGTAAAGGTCCTACAAGGAGATCAAATTATTCCCAGCATTAATTATATCAAAACAAATTAACATAACCAATATGGTGGGGAACTGCGTGTATTAAAATATAACCTTTAATGATATTCATAAAAATCACCAAAAGTAATTGTGCTATAGTGAAGATAAAAGAGAATTAAATTAACATAGCCCTCCTATGTTAAACATATAAATTACGCAGCATAGGATGTGGATTGCTCACAACGCGTTTCAACCTAAGTTAAAGGCATAATCAGGGGAGGCTTACGCAATCTTAGCTACGAATATTATAATTGAGATTTAGCTCAGGTCAAATCAATATTTATTATGACATAAATGACCCCGCCATGAAATATGATCAATAAGCACTTTACTGGTGCTAGTTAGCACCACAGGGTAACACTGTATGTCCGGTCTCCTGTAAAAAAAAGGGAAAAGGAAAATACAGTCTCAGACATATATCCATATTGCATGATTAATGTGTACACATGCAATGCATGATAGCTACTCACGGCCTAGAACCAGATCCTGGCACCTAGAGAGAACAATATACAATATAGGTGTCACTCTATTGCCCTTTGGAATATCAGACCTGAAAAGCAAACATGGGGCCGCAGGCGGCTACTTACGATTATCCCTGTTGTTCGTGGCTTATCCGGTGCAGCGCGACACCCGCAGTGGCGGGGAGCTGTTAGTGCATAGTACAGCTACCGCGCGCTGACACCGGCAAAGCTGGCATCTGACGTCATATCCTGTCGGCTGGTGCATACGTCAGCCGGCCGCGCCCTCTGTGACGTAGCAGGGGGAGTGGTACTGGTACGCTGACAGCACTAAACGCCGAACAGATATATTAACTATTTAGTGACTTGTGCTGAATTACTTCACTGGGTAAAGACTTAGTAAAACATGGAGGAACATTATCCAGAGATTAAACCAAGGCTCTTGAGGTGATCACTGAGCCGTAATAGGTCTGCCTTCATGTCAGGACACGATCATCTGCAGGTAGGGCACTCAGTTATACCTTAAGTAGGCACAGGGTCCCTGGATTGTAGGTACCCACAGATGACTGGCCATTGGCTAAAAAGACAGACCCATATTTATTTTACACCACACAAGCTGGAAGTAGAGAGGGATGATCACTGTGATGTGTACTGTGGAAAAAAAAACAAAAGAAAAATGAATATTCGTAATTACGAATATATAGTGCTATATTCGAGAATATTCGCAAATTCACGAATATGCGATATTCGCGAATAAAATTCGCATTGCGAATATTCGCGAACAACACTACTTTTTAGCACCAATTGATTTGAAAAACAAAATGTTTTCCACCGGAGTAACCCTTTAAAGGCAATCATTCATTAGTGTCACCCACACTAACTTGTTTTACAGGCTTGTAGTGTGGGTGACACCGATCAAAATGATACTTACCCCGGGTATGCTAATGAGCAGCCAGGGGCATGGGAGGCACTTTGCTGGCTTCCCCAGGCAAGGTGACATCATCACTGCTGGGTGGCACTCTGCCAAGCTCATCGATATTCATACCCTCCCTCTGCCTAAACTGTGAAGCTGCGTATGAGCAGGAAGAGGAAGGCTATGAATATGTATGAGCCAGGCAGACCTGGCAGCGATGACGTCACTGTGCCATGGGAAACCAGCAGGGCTTCAAAACAGGGTTGGCTGTATTCCTAAAACAAAATAATGGTAATGCATATACAGAAATATAGCATCTCCTCCCCTTCATTGACCAATCCCATTCCCTTCAACTACTTGGTTAAATTTTTTCAATCATACTACTAACTATGTAACTTTGTGCAAATGCGGATTTTGCAAAAATGTGTGAAATGTTTGCAGCAGAGCTGGTGTGCAGGGCTTAATAAATTCCACCCAATGTGTTCACACTAATCTATATTAATGCTAACCACAAGTTTCCATTGGAGTCAACATTGTTCATTGCAAAATACTGCACGTTTAGAAAATCCAGTAGATGGAGAAATCTGAAGTAGTTTTATCACCATCACCACGGGTTGTCTAAAAGTTTTAATACTTCATCTGAACATTTTTACTGAGGTTTTAATAAGTAATGATCTGTATTCCCAAGATCTTCTGAATTACCTTTGTAAAGGAATAGACAATAGCATTGTGATTTACCATCAGCATTATACATTCTGCGTACCACTAGAGAACAGGATGAAAGTGCCTGTCTTCCCTTACCAAATCTTGCAGATACTAAGGCTTGCAAGATTAATTTTAATCCTTCTGTATCTTTGACAAACTACCTCACCATTGCCAAGTGAGGAGGAAAACCTTAGCTGCATGTATATAAGGTTGCTACAGAATTTTCTATTACTTTTCTGTGCAAAATGCAAACTCCATATTTACCATAGGGTAGAGAAACTTACACGTCAAGATTTCTTTCCCTTGAATAAATGCATTCATTACATCTCCATCTCACAAGCTGATGCCTTCTATTTGTGTGTCGCCTGCAATTTAATTTTTCAAATGTCAAGGATAAAAATTTTGAAATCCTTCCATTAACTTCCTAATTCCTACAGTGATTACAAATCCATTTTTAACAACCAATAGAAGTCTGATGTAAAAAATAAAAATATGAAGAAATAGAGAACGAATTTACAAAAAAACTACTTATTTTCTTCAAAATGCTAATTACTTGGTGAAGAAATTTTACCTTAAATATAAACAGACCACTTAGTGTAGAATAGAGGGTGTAGCTATACGGGGTGCCAAGCCATCTGACCTCTTTTCCCAAATAAAAAGACACTGGTTTCATAAAGGGAACAAAGAATTTAGGGGCTGATTTTTTGGGGGAGCCCATGAATTACTGCCTCTTTGTAGAATGAAGTATGGAATCTGTTCTTAGAGATCCTTGTCCATTCTTTTCTATAAAATTGTGGTATGTCGACACTAGAGATGAGCGAATCGAAGATGACAAACCCGTATTCATTGCAAATTTCATGAAATATTCGATACGCAACGAATGCGAATATCACCGGGATTCTATCGCGTGAATCGCTTCAATAAACTCTATTTACTGCGGTCCAGGTTTCAGGGCATCTAAAATGGCAGATCCACATGTGAGTGCATGAGGCAAGGGACGCTGGGAAGGTGGGAAGGCAAGGCGGGAAGGGAAGTAGGCGGGATGACCCTGAATCACATGCAGGATGCAGCCTATCAGCAGCCAGTCACCCCTGTGATGTCACAGCCCTATATAATCGGCAGCCATTTTGCAGCTCATCATATCATTCATTACACTGCATAGAGATAGGATGGACAGCCTGTGTGTGTGTTCCACAGAAAAGCTTTTTGCAACAGCATTTCACCTCCCAGTCACCTCAGCTTTCTGTTGGACACAGAGAACAGCGTTTTTGCACAGAAATTAATTCTTACTGCAGCGATTAACCCCTCAGGCACTGTGAACATCATTGTATTACAGAGAGGGGCAGAGAGCTGTGTGTTGCCTCAGCTGCAAAAATGTTTTCACAGGTATAGAAATTTTTTTGGGGGGTAAATCTGTGTCTTTGTTCCACAACATCTAGTTTGCTGGTTATAGTTAAGTTTTGGATGGTATAATCTTTACCCAGCAGACCATTCCTAATAGTATTTGAGAGAAAGTATTTTTGCAATTATGGATTTAGTACACAGTGACTGTGTGATCCAGCTTTGTTGTGTACTGCTGATGTTGTGGGCAATTTTTTTTTTTTGGCGTACTGTAGCACTTTTTTCTGCCCTTATAAGTGCATACCACATACCTAAATCTAAGTGGTGTACTATTTTATGCCTGTTAATCTGTCAAGTGCCTGCATACTGTGAAAGGACAGACAAAAGTATTCACCAGCTGGTGTTTGACAAAAATACAGAGTTTTTAGGCCTACTGTAGTGCATTTTTCTGTCGTCATAAGTGCATACCGCATACGTACATCTAAATGTGTACTATGTGTACTATTTTGTACCTGTTAATATGTCAAGGGCCTACATACTATGAAAGGACAGCCAAAAGTAATCACCGGCTGGTGTTTTACTACCAATACGTTTATTAAGCTTACTGTAGCAAATTTTTCTGCCCTCATAAGTGTATACCACATACCTACATCTAAGTAGGGTACTATTTTGTACCTGTTAATCTGTCAAGGGCATAGATACTGTGAAAGTCCAGGCAAAAGTATTCATTGACTGGTGTTTTACTAAAATACGTTTTTGTAAGCGTACTGTACCGCATTTTTCTGCCCTCATAAGTACATACCACATACCTACATCTTAGAAGTGTACTATTTTGTACCTGTTAATTTGTCAAGGGCCGAGATACTGTGAAAGTCCAGTCAAAAGTACTCACCATATGGTATTGTACTCAGATACTTTAAGTGTACTGCAGCACATTTTTCTGCCCTCATAAGTGCATACCACATACCTACATCTAAGTAGTGTTCTATTTTGTACTTGTTAATCTATCAAGGGCCTACATACTGTGAAAGGACAGCCAAAAATAATCACCGGCTGGTGTTTTACTTCAATATGCTTATTAAGCATACTGTAGCACATATTTCTGCCCACATAAATGCATACCCCATACCTACTTCTAAGTAGTGTACTATTTTGTACCTGTTAATCTGTCAAGGGCCTAGATACTGAGAAAGTCCAGGCAAAAGTACTCACCGGTTAGTGTTCTAGACAAATACTGTTTTAAGCGTAGTGAAGCGTAATGTACTCCCCTCATATACACACTAAGTATGTCACGCGAAGAAAAGCCAGGACGTGCACAGAGGAGTGGCAGAGGCCTTAATTAATCAGGCAGAGGTTGCAGCAGACTAGGGGTGAGTGGCAGCAGGAGTCACAGCAAGAGGCCTGAGCTCCTGGTAACAGCTAGCGGTCATGTCTCGACCAGCAACCCATCTGCCGTCATAGATTGTTTAACACGGTCATCCACTTCATCACACATCTGATACCCCCAGTCAACAGTTTCCTCCCATTGCCTCTGTCCTATGCTGTTCCCTCCCCTAAAGAAGTATCTTATGCTGTGGTTTCTGCTGCACTATTCAATGAGGATGATGTAATACAGCCAAGAAGTGGAGGAGATATCTGTCGCTTCCCCCACTAGGCGGGCAAGTAGTGATGAGGTGAGTGAGGTGGGAGGCGATGTTGCCAGCGTTCAGGGCCCTTAACCCCTTAAGGACCGGGGGTTTTTCCGTTTTTGCATTTCCGTTTTTTGCTCCTTGCCTTTAAAAAATCATAACTCTTTCAAATTTACACCTAAAAATCCATATGATGGTTTATTTTTTGCGCCACCAATTATACTTTGTAATGACGTCATTCATTTTGCCCAAAAATCTATGGTGAAGCGGGAAAAAAATCATTGTGCGACAAAATTGAAAAAAAAAAAACGCTGTTTTGTAACTTTTGGGGGCTTCCGTTTCTACGTAGTACATTTTTCGGTAAAAATGACACCTGATATGTATTCTGTAGGTCCATACGATTAAAATGATACCCTACTTATATAGGTTCGATTTTGTCGGACTTCTGGAAAAAATCATAACTACATGCAGGAAAATTAATACGTTTAAAATTGTCATCTTCTGACCCCTATAACTTTTTTATTTTTCTGTGTATGGGGCGGTATGAGGGCTAATTTTTTGCGCCGTGATCTGAAGTTTTTAACGGTACCATTTTTGCATTGATAGGACTTATTGATCACTTTTTATTCATTTTTAAATGATATAAAAAGTGACCAAAAATGCACTATTTTGGACTTTGGAATTTTTTTGCGCGCACGCCATTGACCGAGCGGTTTAATTAATGATATATTTTTATAATTCGGACATTTCCGCACGCGGTGATACCACATATGTTTATTTTTATTTTTATTTACACTGTGTTTTTTTTTTTATTGGAAAAGGAGGGTGATTCAAACTTTTAATAGGGGAGGAGTTAAATGATCTTTATTCACTTTTTTTTTCAACTTTTTTTTTGCAGTGTTATAGGTCCCATAGGGACCTATAACACTGCACACACTGATCTTCTATGTTGATCACTGGTTTCTCATAAGAAACCAGTGATCAACGATTCTGCCGCATGACTGCTCATGCCTGGATCTCAGGCACTGAGCAGTCATTCGGCGATCGGACAGCGAGGAGGCAGGAAGGGGCCCTCCCGCTGTCCTGTCAGCTGTTTGGGATGCCGCGATTAGCCGCGGCTATCCCGAACAGCTCGACTGAGCTAGTCGGGAACTTTCACTTTCACTTTTAGCCGCGATCGGCGCTGCGCGCTATTAGAGGCGGGTCCCGGCTTCACTATGAGGCCGGGCCCGCCGTGATATGACGCCGGGTTACTGTGTAACCCCGCGTTATATCAGGAGAGCAGGACCAAGGGCGTACCTGTACGCCCTTGGTCCTTAAGGGGTTAAGCAGAAACTGTCAGCATGGTAGCAGAATTCGAAATTCTGGAGCCAAACCTGACCATGGGAGACCACCTGCTTTGCGGCAGCCTTTCCTTCCCGGGAGGTAGTGGAACAGGGGTTCCTGGAGATGGCGGCAGTAGCATTCAATTAGTGCAGACTATTGGTTGAAAAATCAGCTACTCGGCAGTGTGGCAGTTTTTATCAAGCATCCAGAGGAGGTTCACATAGCCACATGCAAGATTTGTCAGCAGAAGGTGAAGGTCCCAATGTTGGCACCACGGCCCTGCATCAACATATGCTTCACCGCCATAAAGTGGCCTGGGAGAACCGTGGCTCTGATGTAGTGGTCCAGCCTGCTGCATCACGCAGTGGCCATCCGCTCCCTCTTTCAGCCAGCCAAGGCTACACCACCTCAGTCGAAGGGAGCTGTGTGTCATACCCTCCTTCTGTCGCTCCAGATGCTCCTGCTTCTCCTACTTTTAGTCAGCCATTCCTCCAACAATCCATCAGTGAAGCCATGTCCAAGAGACAACAGTATGCGCCCACTCATCCAATGGCAAAAAGCTAAATGTGCTTCTGTTCATGTTGCTGGTGCTACAGTCCCTCGCTTTTCAAGTGGTGGACTCTGCAAATTTCAGAGAATTGATGGATTGTGCCGAGCCAAGATGGAGAGTGCCAAGCCTTCATTTCTTTGCGAAGAAGGCAGTACCAGCCCTGCACAATTTTGTGGAAGAGAAGGTGGGCCAGTCCATCAGCCTGTCAGTGTGTACCAAAGTGCATGGCAACAGCGATGTCTGGAGCTGTAACTATGGTCAGGGACAATACATGTACTTTACGGCTCACTGGGTGAATGTGGTTCCTGTACAGCCACAACACCAACTTGGACAGGTCACGCCACTTCCTTCTCCATGCTTTCAGGCTGTTGGTCCTGTGACAGTGTGCGACTCCACCTCTTCATCCTCCTCAACCATGTCCTCAGCCTCCACTGCCCAGACAAGTCTCAGTGGCCCTTCAGCATACCATGTGTGCAGGGGACGGAGGTGTGACATTGTTCTTCACATGGTTTTCCTTGGCGAACGGAGCCACACAAGGGAGGAACTGCTAAAAGTAATTCGTAAAGAAATCGGAGCATGGCTTACTCCACGAAAACTGGAAATGGGAACCATGGTGACTGACAACTGGAAGAACCTCTTGCATACTCTGCGACTGGGAAGGCTGAGCCATGCGCCCTGCATGGCACAAGTGTTCAATCTGGTTGTGAAGCAGTTCCTGAAGTGTTCCCCCCATTTCCAAGACATCTTAACAATGGGAAGGAAACTTTGCATGCACTTCAGCCACTCGCACCCCCTCCTGGAGCTAGAGCATCAAAGGGTATCTCCCAACATAGTCTGATTTGTGATGTTGCTACACGTTGGAATTCCACCCTCCATATGTTGGCCCGACTATACGAACAGAGAAAAGCCATCACCGATTTCTTGATGATCCAAGCGGATAGGGGTACACCTGCCATTTTCTCAGGCCCTTTGAGTAAGCCACATTATTAGTAAGTCGCCAGGATTACGGGATAAACAACGTCATTCCACTGCTTCATTTCATACAACCCTTGTTGGAAACGTTGGCTGGTCAGGGCAGTGGAGATGTGGCGCCTACATCTCGCGGCAACATGAGCCCTGTGGGGGCTGAACTATAAGAGGAGGGGGAGGGGTACAGGGGAGCACAGTTTAGGTGTCGCCAAACAAGTGTTTTTTTCTAGTAATCTGACAGCAGAGGAGGAGCAGGAGCAGCCAGAGGAGCAAAAGTTTTATGAGGAAGACGAGACAGAGGACCCAGACTAACCATGGCAGTATGCAGTGGAGATGGAAGCAGGGAGTCCCTCCGAGTCACTTGCACAAATGACACGTTGCATGCTCGCTTGTCACCATTCGGCAACGGGATGACTTCTGGCCCTCCACCTTCTTGGACTCTCGCTACCGCCACAAAATAGGGGCCTTTTTTACACCCACTGAGAGGGAGGACAAAGTGACCTACTACAGAGGCATCCTATATAGTCAGTTGGCCAATGCATATCATTGCCATCGTCCATCCTCTCGCAGGTCCGAATCGGGGGGCCCTCTGCACTCACCTTCCACTGCCTTGGCTGCTGGGGAGGGGTGGGGTGGCAGGAGCAGTACCAGCTCCATCAGCAGCAGCCTGTGTCTACAGTCGCTGATGAGTAGCTTTCTTCATTTTATTTCTCTAGTTGAATTCACATTGTGTTTTCACTCTCCCTCTTTTTTGTTTTCACTTGATCAACACTCTGCCCCTCCCCCTCAGCCCAGGCCTATATAAATTAGCAGGAAGCTGCATTAGGGAGCTATTCTTTTCAGGCAGCCTCCCAGTCTCTGGCTGGGAGCACATGGTGAGTGAGCTTTTTACATCTGTTCACAATGTTGCGGTGCTTTGTGGTGTCCATTACTGCCCTGGTGCCGTGTCTGTGGGGAGGCTTGACCCTGGGACTGGTTTGAGTGGCATTGGGGCTTCTCTGCCAGTGAGTAATTCCCCCTGTGGGCACTGGTATTGGGGGGGTGGTGGTTGCCACTCAGTGCTGCATCATTTTATGCTAGGGATGTTGTCACGATGCCGGCTGGCAGGTAGTGGACCCTCTGTGCCAGAGAGGGATTGGCGTGGACCGTGCTAGTGGACCGGTTCTAAGCCACTACTGGTTTTCACCAGAGCCCGCCGCAAAGCGGGATGGTCTTGCTGCGGCGGTAGTGACCAGGTCGTATCCACTAGCAACGGCTCACCTCTCTGGCTGCTGAAGATAGGCGCGGTACAAGGGAGTAGGCAGAAGCAAGGTCGGACGTAGCAGAAGGTCGGGGCAGGCAGCAAGGATCGTAGTCAGGGGCAACGGCAGAAGGTCTGGAAACACAGGCAAGGAACACACAAGGAACGCTTTCACTGGCACTAAGGCAACAAGATCCGGCAAGGGAGTGCAAGGGAAGTGAGGTAATATAGGGAAGTGCACAGGTGAAAACCCTAATTGGAACCACTGCGCCAATCAGCGGCGCAGTGGCCCTTTAAATCGCAGAGACCCGGCGCGCGCGCGCCCTAGGGAGCGGGGCCGCGCGCGCCGGGACAGAACAGACGGGGAGCGAGTCAGGTAGGGGAGCCGGGGTGCGCATCGCGAGCGGGCGCTACCCGCATCGCGAATCGCATCCCGACTGGCAGCAGGATCGCAGCGCCCCGGGTCAGAGGACGTGACCGGAGCGCTGCAGCGGAGGGAGTGAAGCGAGCGCTCCGGGGAGGAGCGGGGACCCGGAGCGCTCGGCGTAACAGTACCCCCCCCCCTTGGGTCTCCCCCTCTTCTTGGAGCCTGAGAACCTGAGGAGCAGACTTTTGTCAAGGATGTTGTCCTCAGGTTCCCAGGATCTCTCTTCAGGACCACAACCCTCCCAGTCTACTAAAAAAAAATTTTTCCCTCTGACCTTTTTGGCAGCCAAAATTTCCTTGACCGAGAAGACGTCCGAGGAGCCGGAAACAGGAGTGGGAGGAACAGATTTGGGAGAAAAACGGTTGAGGATGAGTGGTTTGAGAAGAGAGACGTGAAAGGCATTAGGGATACGAAGAGAAGGAGGAAGAAGAAGTTTATAAGAGACAGGATTAATTTGACACAAAATTTTGAAAGGACCAAGATAGCGTGGTCCCAACTTGTAGCTAGGGACACGGAAGCGGACATATTTAGCGGAGAGCCATACCTTGTCTCCAGGGGAAAAAACGGGGGGAGCTCTTCTTTTCTTATCCGCGAACCTCTTCATGCGTGAAGAAGCCTGTAAGAGAGAATTTTGGGTCTCTCTCCATATAATGGAAAGGTCACGAGAAATTTCATCCACAGCGGGCAGACCAGAGGGCAAGGGGGTAGGGAGGGGGGGAAGAGGGTGACGGCCGTACACCACGAAAAATGGGGATTTGGAGGAAGATTCAGAGACCCTGAAGTTATACGAAAATTCGGCCCATGGAAGGAGATCTGCCCAGTCATCCTGGCGGGAGGAAACAAAATGTCGCAAATAATCACCCAGGATCTGGTTAATTCTTTCTACTTGTCCATTGGACTGGGGATGATATGCAGAGGAAAAATTTAATTTAATCTTGAGTTGTTTACAGAGAGCCCTCCAGAATTTAGACACGAATTGGACCCCTCTATCCGAGACAATCTGCGTAGGCAACCCGTGAAGACGAAAAATGTGTACAAAAAATTGTTTAGCCAACTGAGGCGCAGAAGGAAGACCAGGAAGAGGGATGAAATGTGCCATTTTGGAGAATCGATCAACGACCACCCAAATAACGGTGTTGCCACGGGAAGGGGGTAAATCAGTAATAAAATCCATACCAATCAGAGACCAAGGCTGTTCGGGGACAGGCAGAGGATGAAGAAAACCAGCGGGCTTCTGGCGAGGAGTCTTATCCCGGGCACAGATAGTGCAGGCTCGCACAAAGTCCCCAACATCCGTCTCCAGAGTCGGCCACCAATAGAAGCGGGAGATGAGTTGCACAGATTTCTTGATGCCCGCATGACCTGCGAGATGGGAGGAGTGACCCCATTTGAGGATTCCGAGGCGTTGGCGTGGAGAAACAAAGGTCTTTCCTGGAGGAGTCTGCCTGATGGAGGCAGGAGAAGTGGAGATCAGGCAGTCAGGTGGAATGATGTGTTGCGGAGGGAGATCAACTTCTGAGGCATCCGAGGAACGAGAGAGAGCATCGGCCCTAATGTTCTTATCGGCAGGACGAAAGTGAATCTCAAAATTAAATCGGGCAAAGAACAGAGACCACCGGGCCTGGCGAGGATTTAGCCGTTGGGCCGACTGGAGGTAGGAGAGGTTCTTGTGGTCGGTGTAGATAATAACAGGAAATCTTGATCCCTCCAGCAGATGCCTCCATTCCTCAAGTGCTAATTTAATGGCTAGAAGCTCTCGATCCCCGATGGAGTAGTTCCTCTCCGCTGGAGAGAAGGTCCTAGAGAAAAAACCACAAGTGACAGCATGCCCGGAAGGATTTTTTTTGTAGAAGAACAGCTCCAGCTCCTACTGAGGAGGCATCAACCTCCAATAGGAAGGGTTTGGAAGGGTCAGGTCTGGAGAGCACGGGAGCCGAAGAAAAGGCAGACTTGAGTCGTTTAAAGGAGTCTTCTGCTTGAGGAGGCCAGGACTTGGGATCAGCATTTTTCTTGGTTAAAGCCACGATAGGAGCCACAATGGTAGAAAAATGTGGAATAAATTGCCTGTAATAATTGGCGAACCCCAAAAAGCGTTGGATAGCACGGAGTCCGGAGGGGCGTGGCCAATTTAAGACGGCAGAGAGTTTGTCTGGATCCATCTGTAGTCCCTGGCCGGAGACCAAATATCCTAGAAAAGGAAGAGATTGGCATTCAAACAGACATTTCTCAATTTTGGCATAGAGTTGGTTGTCACGAAGTCTCTGAAGAACCATACGGACATGCTGGCGGTGTTCTTCTAGATTGGCAGAAAAAATTAGGATATCGTCCAGATATACCACAACACAGGAGTATAACAGATCACGAAAAATTTCATTGACAAAGTCTTGGAAGACGGCAGGGGCATTGCACAGTCCAAAGGGCATGACCAGATACTCAAAGTGTCCATCTCTGGTGTTAAATGCCGTTTTCCACTCGTCCCCCTCTCTGATGCGGATGAGGTTATAGGCGCCTCTTAAGTCCAATTTAGTGAAGATGTGGGCACCTTGGAGGCGATCAAAGAGTTCAGAGATGAGGGGTAAGGGGTAGCGGTTCTTAACCGTGATTTTATTAAGACCGCGGTAGTCAATGCAAGGACGTAGGGAGCCATCTTTTTTGGACACAAAGAAAAATCCGGCTCCGGCAGGAGAGGAGGATTTACGGATAAAGCCCTTTTTTAGATTCTCCTGGACGTATTCGGACATGGCAAGAGTCTCTGGGGCAGAGAGAGGATAAATTCTGCCCCGGGGTGGAGTAGTACCCGGGAGGAGGTCGATAGGGCAATCATAAGGCCTGTGAGGAGGTAGAGTCTCAGCTTGTTTTTTGCAGAAAACATCCGCGAAGTCCATATAGGCCTTAGGGAGACCGGTTACTGGAGGAACCACAGAGTTACGGCAAGGGTTACTGGGAACCGGTTTTAGACAGTTCTTGGAACAAGAGGACCCCCAACTCTTGATCTCCCCAGTGGACCAATCCAGGGTTGGGGAATGAAGTTGAAGCCAGGGAAGTCCAAGGAGAATCTCCGAGGTGCAATTGGGGAGGACCAAAAGTTCAATCCTCTCATGATGAGATCCGATGCTCATAAGAAGGGGCTCCGTGCGGAAACGTATGGTACAGTCCAATCTTTCATTATTTACACAATTGATGTAGAGGGGTCTGGCGAGACTGGTCACTGGGATGTTGAACCTGTTGACGAGAGAGGCCAAAATAAAATTTCCTGCAGATCCAGAGTCCAAGAAGGCCACTGTAGAGAAGGAGAAGGCAGAGGCAGACATCCGCACAGGCACAGTAAGACGTGGAGAAGCAGAGTAGACATCAAGGACTGTCTCACCTTTGTGCGGAGTCAGCGTACGTCTTTCCAGGCGGGGAGGACGGATAGGACAATCCCTCAGGAAGTGTTCGGTACTAGCACAGTACAGGCAGAGGTTCTCCATACGGCGTCGTGTCCTCTCTTGAGGTGTCAGGCGAGACCGGTCGACCTGCATAGCCTCCACGGCGGGAGGCACAGGAACAGATTGCAGGGGACCAGAGGAGAGAGGAGCCGAGGAGACGAAACGCCTCGTGCGAACAGAGTCCATATCTTGGCGGAGTTCCTGACGCCTTTCAGAAAAACGCATGTCAATGCGAGTGGCTAGGTGAATAAGTTCATGTAGATTAGCAGGAATTTCTCGTGCGGCCAGAACATCTTTAATGTTGCTGGATAGGCCTTTTTTGAAGGTCGCGCAGAGGGCCTCATTATTCCAGGACAATTCTGAAGCAAGTGTACGGAATTGTACGGCATACTCGCCAACGGAAGAATTACCCTGGACCAGGTTCAACAGGGCAGTCTCAGCAGAAGAGGCTCGGGCAGGTTCCTCAAAGACACTTCGGATTTCCGAGAAGAAGGAGTGTACAGAGGCAGTGACGGGGTCATTGCGGTCCCAGAGCGGTGTGGCCCATGACAGGGCTTTTCCGGACAGGAGACTGACTACGAAAGCCACCTTAGACCTTTCAGTGGGAAACAGGTCCGACATCATCTCCAGATGCAGGGAACATTGGGAAAGAAAGCCACGGCAAAACTTAGAGTCCCCATCAAATTTATCCGGCAAGGATAAGCGTATCCCAGGAGCGGCCACTCGCTGCGGAGGAGGTGCAGGAGCTGGCGGAGGAGATGACTGCTGAAGCTGTGGTAGCAACTGTTGTAGCATAACGGTCAGTTGAGACAGCTGTTGGCCTTGTTGCGCTATCTGTTGTGACTGCTGGGCGACCACCGTGGTGAGGTCAGCGACAACTGGCAGAGGAACTTCAGCGGGATCCATGGCCGGATCTACTGTCACGATGCCGGCTGGCAGGTAGTGGACCCTCTGTGCCAGAGAGGGATTGGCGTGGACCGTGCTAGTGGACCGGTTCTAAGCCACTACTGGTTTTCACCAGAGCCCGCCGCAAAGCGGGATGGTCTTGCTGCGGCGGTAGTGACCAGGTCGTATCCACTAGCAACGGCTCACCTCTCTGGCTGCTGAAGATAGGCGCGGTACAAGGGAGTAGGCAGAAGCAAGGTCGGACGTAGCAGAAGGTCGGGGCAGGCAGCAAGGATCGTAGTCAGGGGCAACGGCAGAAGGTCTGGAAACACAGGCAAGGAACACACAAGGAACGCTTTCACTGGCACTAAGGCAACAAGATCCGGCAAGGGAGTGCAAGGGAAGTGAGGTAATATAGGGAAGTGCACAGGTGAAAACCCTAATTGGAACCACTGCGCCAATCAGCGGCGCAGTGGCCCTTTAAATCGCAGAGACCCGGCGCGCGCGCGCCCTAGGGAGCGGGGCCGCGCGCGCCGGGACAGAACAGACGGGGAGCGAGTCAGGTAGGGGAGCCGGGGTGCGCATCGCGAGCGGGCGCTACCCGCATCGCGAATCGCATCCCGACTGGCAGCAGGATCGCAGCGCCCCGGGTCAGAGGACGTGACCGGAGCGCTGCAGCGGAGGGAGTGAAGCGAGCGCTCCGGGGAGGAGCGGGGACCCGGAGCGCTCGGCGTAACAGATGTTAGGGACCCACTACTTACAGGTAGCAGTGACGGGGCTAGCGGGCTTGCCCTTCATGATCATAAAGAACACTAACAACCTGTTAGTTTAATAAATGTCACTGAGAAGCAGTAGATCAAGGTGCATGTTGTGGATGTGCGACCATGTCTGTTTTCTTTTTTCTTTTCCTCTAGTTTAATTCCCATTATTAGTAAATTGCCAGGATTACGGGATGAACAACGACATTCCACTGCTTCATTTCTTACAACACGTGCTGGAAATGATGGCTGGTCAGGGCACTGGAGACGTGGTGCCTAAATCTCAAGGCCACATGAGCCCTGTGGGGGCTGAACTGGAGGAGGGGCACAGTGGAGCACAGTTTAGGTTTTGCCAAACTGGCATTTTTTTTAGTAATCTGACAGGATAGGAGGAGCAGGAGCAGCTAGAAGAGAGAGATGGTTATGAGGAAGGTGAGACAGAGGACTCAGACACACCGTGGCAGTATGGAGATGGAGGAAGGGAGTCCTTCCGAGTCACTTGCACAAATGGCATGATGCATGCTCACTTGCTTGCGTAGTGACAGCGGAATTGTCACCATTCGGCAGCAGGATGACTTCTGGATCTCCACCTCATTGGACCCTCGCTTCCGCCACAAAATAGGGGCCTTTTTTACACCCACTGAGAGGAAGGACAAAGTGATCTACTACAGAGGCATCCTATGTAGTCAGTTGGCCAATGCCTATCACAGCCATCATCCATCCTCTCGCAGATCTGAATGAGGGGGGGCCCCTGTGCTCACCTTCCACTGCCATGGCTACTGGGGAGGGGTGGGGGTGGCAGGAGCAGTACCAGCTCCATCAGCAGCAGCCTGAGTCTACAGTTGCTGATGAGTAGCTTTCTTCACCAGCATGGTGAAGCAACTCATCATCAGCAGGTACACCTGGAGCAGGACCTGAACCAGCAGGTGGTGGCATACTTTGACATGCCCATGCCAACACACCTTGAAAATCCGCTGGACTTCTGAGCAGCCAAACTTGACTTGTGGCCGCAATTAGCAGAGTATGCCCTGGAAAGGCTGTCTTGCCGGCCATAGTCACCCCAAGGAGAAATTTACTGTCCACGAAAGATGTGGAGAGAATGACCTTGGTGAAGATGAATCAGGCATGGATCAGCCAGCATTTACAACCACCAATGCCTGATGCATCACAGTTGATTGACCATGGTGCCGCACCAACACATCACAAATATGGAGAGTGCCAAACAGATTTAAGGCGCTGCTCCCCAGTTGCAAACATTCCTCCGCATTAGACCTTTTTTCACCCACCTTCATCACTGGGAACTGGTATTGCCACCCACCCACCACACCACATTGTCCCCAGGTCACTTTCAGAACACCTGATGCTGCAGCTGCCACCTCCAGGCTGTTTCATTTAGCCACTATTTTGTCTCCTTATGCTTCTGCCAACTCCAGGCTGTGCCATTCAGCCACTATATGGTCTCCTTAATGCTTCAGCCACCTCCAGGCTGTGACATTCAGAAAATATATGGTTTACTGATGCTGCTGGGTGTGGGCCTGGGACAAAAAATGTTTTATGGTAGCACTAGCTACCATAAATCTTCAATTTAAATTTCAAAATTCATCTTTTCGCCTTAGGGATTGTGAAGCACTAGTGTCTACTCAAGCTGCTGCCAACTCCAGGCTGTGCCATTCAGACACTATATGGTCTCCCCATGCTGCAATAAACTCCAGACAGTCATTTAGCCACTATATGGTCTCTTCATACTGATGCCACCTCCAGGCTCTGTCATTGTGCTGCCATGTGACTCCTTGTTAGATTTGGTCCTTTGTACCCACACGCCGGGGCCCAAGACACTAAGACTTGAGAGTTAAAATTTCAAAATCCTCAATTTCTATTTAAAAAATCCTAAATTTCAATGGTCTCCTCATGCTTCTGTCATCTCCAGGCTGTGCATTTCAGACACTATATGGTCTCCTAATGCTTCAGCCAATCTAGGCTGTGTTATTATGCTACTATATGGTCTACTCATGCTTCAGCCACCTCCAGGCTGTATCATTTAGCCAATATATGGTTTACTGATGCTGCTGGGCCTGTGCCTAAACATTTTTATGGTAGAGCTAGCTACTATAAATCTTCAATTAAAATTTCAAAATCCATCTTTTAATCTTAGGGATTGTGAAGCCCTAGTGTCTACTCATGCTGCTACCAGCTCCAGACTGTGTTATTCAGCAACTATATGGTCTCCTTATGCTGCCAACACCTCCATGCTCTGTCATTCAGCCACTGTATGGTCTCCTCATGCTTCAGCCACATCCAAGCTGTGTCTTTCAGCCACTATATGGTCTCCTCATGCTGCCAACACCTTCATGCTGTCATTTAGCCACTATATGGTCTCCTCATGCTGCCAACACCACCACGCTGTGTCATTCAGCCACTATATGGTCTCCTCATGCTTCAGCCAACTCCAGTCTGTGTCATTCAGCCACTATATGGTCTCCTCATACTGATGCCACCTCCAGGCTCTGTCATTGTGCCGCTCTGCGGCTGTGATTCTAATAGCGATCCCTGTAATCTGCATGTCATACTGAATAACAGTATTATTTCACTACCCCAGCACACTCCGTATGCGTGTTAGAACAAAACAAAGTGTTCTACACCCCTATTGAGGCTCTCTGTTGGCCAGAAATAGCCGGTTTAATATAGATTGCCACAAATAAATTCCGATTGAATCGGCCAAATCACATTTTTCAAAAGTTCGCTCATCTCTAGGGGACACACACACAACAGCGTCTGTAGAGTCATTTTCTAACTTCAACCACATAGGACACTAGGGACACATTGCATATGGCAAATATGTATAGTAATGGACTTAGTTGGTAATATGCATGTATTGCAGAGCTATAGACCCTTAGAAGGAGTTACTATTGCAAATACACTTTTGCATTTGTTCCACAAGGGGTGTAGTTTAATGTAAAAAAAAATGTTTACTTAAACAAAACCTCTCAGCAGTTTTCAGCTATCAAAACTTGTGACCATGCTACAACAAGAGGACACAGAGGGGAGTGGAGCTATACCTGTATTCTTATTTGTGCAGGTTCAATAACAAAGCATAAAAAGTTGATTTAGCTCCAATACCCTACCACCATGAGTGTACAGGAGGTGGAATCTACTTGATTGGTGCCCAGAGTGCTCTACATCAGGCCTAAGAATGCGGAAGAAGACTGGAGGAAGACGGGATACTGATATCAGTGCATTGGGGAAGCCATGGAAGGTAAGTTTTTGTTTTTTGTTTTTGTGTGTGTGTGGATGGCAGCCCAGGCAGAAGTTGTGTAGTTCTTTCAGTTTGGCCACAGTGCTCTCTGCTGCCACCTCTGTCCGTGTCAGGAACTGTTCAGAGCATGGGCAAATCCCCTCCTGCACACATTCCTGACACAGACAGAGGAGGCAGCAGAGAACACTGTGGTCAGACTGGAACAAACTACACAACTTCTTCTAGATTATACAGCAGCTGATTAGTACTGGAAGGGTTAAGATCTCTAATTAAAAGTAATTTACAAATCTGTCTAACTTTCTGGCTCCAGTTCATTTGGAAACATTTTTTTTCAGTGACAAGGAGCTTAAAGGGGAACTCTGGTGGAAAACTTTTTTTTATTTTTTTAAATCAACTGGTGCCAGAAAGTTAAAGATATTTGTATATTACTTCTATTAAAAAATCTTAATCCTTCCAGTACTTATTAGCTGCTGAATGCTACAGAGGAAATGTTTTTCTTTTTGGAACACAGGGCTCTCTGCTGACATCACGAGCACAGTGCTGACATCTCTGTCCATTTTTGGAACTGTCCAGAGCAGCATGTGTTTGCTATGGGGATTTTCTCATAATCTGGACAGTTCCTAAAATGGACAGAGATGTCAGCAAAGAGCTCTATGTTCCAAAAAGAAAATAATTTCCTCTGTAGTATTCAGCAGCTAATAAGTACTAGAAGGATTAAGATTTTTTTAATAGAAGTAATTTACAAATCTGTTTAACTTTCTTTCACCAAATTAATTACAAAAAAAAGTTTACCACTGGAGTACCCCTTTTACCTCTTGGGAACACAGGGGTATGCATACGCCCTGCTTCCCTATCCTTAAGAACTCAGGGCGTATCTGTATGCCCTGGTCCTGTTTAGTGGGTTTAAACTGTTCTCACCGGCTGAGCCAATGCCCAGCATTAACCCTTTAGGCGCCAAGATAAAAGTTGATTGTGGCGTCTAAAGTGAAAGTAAAAGAATCCCGGCAGCTCAGGGGAGCTGATTGGGACTATAATGAAAAAATTGTGATGTCCCGATCAGCTTACCGGACGACGGGAGGGTCTTCACCTGCCTCTCTGTCAGTCAATTGGCAATCTACTGCTCCATGCCTGCAGCAGGCTAGAGCAGCAGATCACTGGTTACACTGATCAATGCTATGCAATGGCAAAGCATTGAACAGTGAATGCAATCAAAAGATTGCATGTTTTAGACCCCAATGGGGGCAAAAAAAAGTGTAAAAAAAAATGCTATAAAAGTTCATTAACTAACCCCTTCCCTATTAAAAGTTTAAATCACCCCCCTTTTCCCCTTTTTTAAATAAAAAAAGGTAATAAAGTAAAAAAAATAATCATATGTGGTACCGCTGCATGCATAAGTGTCTAAACTATTACAATTTAAGGTTAGCTAAACCACACGGTCGATGGCATACAAATAAAAAAAAAAATATCAAAGTCCAAATTTGTGCATTTTTGGTCACTTCATATACCATAAAAATATTAATAAAAAGCGACCAAAAAGTCCCATCAAAACAAAAATGGTACCAATAAAAACTACAGATGACACCACAAAAAATGAGCCCTCATACCGCCCCATACACAGAAAAATAAAAAAGTTATAGGGGTCAGAAGATGACAATTTTAAACATACTAATTTTGGTGAAAATAGGCCCTAAGGGTTAAAGGGGTACTTCACAGGAAAACATTTTTTTAAATCAACTGGTGCGATTTGATTTTTTTCATGACATATGGCAATTTATTTAAGTGGTGCGTTTTTGTTGACACATGAAAACTCCAAAATATTGTGAAAAACTGCCTGCGGCAGAGCAGGAGATCACGAGGACGTATGCATACGTCCCAGCACAAACAGATTGGGTGCTGAGATGTATGCATACATCCCATAGCGAAAAGGGGTTAAACAGACTTTTAAATAACTTTTATTAAAAAATCTTAATCCTTCTAGTAAAAAGGCTTCGGTGTGCTCCACAGGAAGTTCTATTCTTTTTGAATTTATTTTCTGTCTGACCACAGTGCTCTCTGCTGATACCTCTGTCCATGTCAGGAACTGTCCAGAGCAGGTATGTCTCTCCCTTTTGTCCTCTGTGCAGGGCTATCAGTAGTTTAAACAGATTCAAATAAAGTCACACCTTTTCCTATTAAACAGCATTCCCTCGTTGACAAGAGCAAAAACACCTAAAAAGAGTCTAAAACCCAATAGAGATATATTGGGGGGAGATTTATCAAAACCTGCACAGAGGAAATTTTCCTAGTTGCCCATAGCAACCAATCAGATTGCTTATTTTATTTTGCAGAGGCCTAGTTAGGAATAAAAGAAACAATCTGATTGGTTGCTATGGGCAAATTTTCCTACGCACAGGTTTTGATAAATCTCCCCTATAGAGCAAGGCATGTATACTAGAAATTAAGCACATTTAACCCCTACAGGACCCATGACGTAACGGTACGTCCCGACACCCTGGGTCTTAAGGACCAAGGACGTACATTTACGTCATGGGCAGTTCTGGTCCCCGCCGTGCGCCGGGCGGGGATCGGACCGGGATGCCTGCTGAAATCATTCAGCAGGCATCCCGTGCAAATGCCCAGGGGGGTCATTAGACCCCCCCATGTCGGCGATCGCCGCAAATCGCATGTGAATTCACACATGCGATTTGCGGCTATTCCGGCGATGCGGGTCACGTGCGACCCGCTGACCCGGAGATACAAGGTGATCGGGGGTGTATGATACACCCCCTATCACCTACTGTATCTATGGGGAGGTGGCGATTTCGCCACCCCCCCAGGATCGCTGCTATTGGCTGGACGATCGTCCAGCCAATAGCAGCCGGCAGGGGAGGGGTTAACAGCATCTTCCCGCAGCTCCCGCCGCTGGCTGAGTTCAGTCAGCGGTCAGAGCTGCTGGAGGAAGACCGGTACCCCCCCTCTGCCAAGATCGGAGCCCCCAGAGAAGAAAAGAAGCCCCCCATAGATCAGGGAAAGCATACAGCCCAGGGAAAGGTAGGGTAAATAGTAAAAAATAAAGTTAAAAAAAGTTTTTTAAAAATCCCCCCCCCCTGACCCCCTAATAGGTCCCCAAGGGTCTTCTGCAGTTTTTCAGTGTGACCCGGGCCCTATTAGGGGTTCAGGGCGCTGCATTAGCGCCCCCCCATTTTTTTGGGGACTGCAGCATTTTTCCCCCCCATATAACGGTGTGTGATTTCTAATCACACACCGTTATATATAGTATACACCAAGCACACACACAGTACATAACCCCCCCCCACACACACACACACTACCCTCCCCCCCCCGCCACCAAAAAAGGCGATGGCTCGCCGGGCATTTTCGGTAGCGGAGGCATACGCTTTTCTTGCCTCCGACTCCGAATCTGTCAGTGAGGACGATGAAGATCCAACATTTCTGTGTTCTTCATCGTCCTCCTCATCATCTAGTAGTGATGATGAGCCCCCTGCACGGCGGCGGAGACGCCGCCAGGCGAGGCCACGCACCCCCCATGATAGTGGCCCAGTGGCCGGCACTAGTGCGAGTGGTGATGCCGCTCGTACTAGGAGTCCGACCCCCCAGACAAGTTTACCGGAGCCCCCTTCCGGTGAACCTGTCTGGAGACCCCCAGAGGGTTATCAGCCACGGGTTCCGGAGTTTGTTGGCGACTCCAGAATCCGGATTGACAATTCTGGATTCACTGAAATTGACTATTTCAGTTATTTTTTCAGTGACAGTTTTGTCAATCACATGGTGGAGCAGACGAATCTGTACGCCAGGCAGTTCATCGCCCACCACCCTGATTCTTTTTTGGCCAGGTCCAATGAATGGTGCGCCATTGATGCAGCAGAAATGAGGACATTTTGGGGCCTCTTGCTGCATATGGGCCTGGTCAAAAAGCCAAGTGTCAGACAGTACTGGAGCGGGGACGTCCTCTACCAGACCCCGCTTTACAGTATGGTCATGGCACGGAGGCGGTTCGAGGCCATTTGGAAATGCCTGCATTATGCAGATAATGCGGCATGTCCACCCCGAGGTGATCCCGCCTATGACCGGCTTTACAAAGTGAGGCCGGTCATCGATCACTTAGGGGCCAAATTTTTGGAGGCCTATGTACCCCTCAGGGAGCTCTCGGTTGATGAGTCTCTTATCAGTTTTAAGGGGAGACTCATCTTCCGCCAGTATATTCCCTCGAAGCGGGCGCGGTATGGCGTGAAGCTCTATAAACTTTGTGAGAGTACCTCCGGGTACACTCTCAAGTTTAGAGTGTATGAGGGACGAGATTCCCGTATTGAACCCCCAGATTGTTCCCCCACTCTGGGTGTTAGCGGGAAAATCGTTTGGGAGCTTGTGCACCCATTGCTGGATACGGGTTACCACGTGTACGTGGACAACTTTTATACCAGCATCCCTCTCTTCACATCCCTTGCCGCCAGATCCACGTCCGCTTGTGGGACCGTGCGGAAAAACCAGAGAGGCCTCCCTCTAAATTTTGTTAAGACACCCATTCCCAAGGGTGAGTCCCGTGCCCTTGCCCATGAAAACCTGTTGCTGGTCAAGTATAAGGATAAGAGGGATGTCCTTATGCTGACCACTATTCATGGCAACGGCAGCTCACCTGTCCCTGTGCGAGGTACCACAACACCGGTCCTCAAGCCCGATTGTATTCTGGACTACAATCGGTATATGGGGGGAGTTGATCTTTCTGATCAAGTCCTCAAGCCATATAAAGCCATGCGGAAAACACGGGTATGGTACAAGAAAGTTGCGGTCTACATGGTACAGGTTGCCATGTACAACTCTTTTGTACTGTCCCAGTACGCTGGCAACACAGGGACATTCCTTCAGTTCCAAGAAGAAGTCCTAAAGGTCCTGATCTTTGGCGACCGGGAAAGAGCAGGCCGGACTTCCCAAGGAACTGAAGTAATAGGTGCCAGGATCGTCCCAGGCCAACACTTTCCAGGTGAGGTCCCCCACACTGGAAAGAAGGGACGAGCCCAGAAAAGATGCAGAGTGTGTTACAAGAGGGGGATACGGAAGGACACCACCACTCAGTGTGACACTTGCCCAGATAATCCGGGCCTCTGCATTAAGGATTGCTTCAGGGAGTATCACACTTCCATGGAGTTCTAAATTTTCCCTCTTCATTTCAATTTTCCACAATTTGACCCAAATGTACCAAGTCCAGAGTACATTCCAAGTTTTAACCCCATAAAACCACTAAATTGCCCAAAAAAATATTTAATCCAAAAAAAACTAAAACTGATAGGACCTCTGGGGGTATTTTTTATAAAAAATGGGTCATGGGTCACTGAGTCACTATCATCGGGGACTTTTTATGTTGCCTCAAATGCGCAGCGCTCTCTCCACCTGAGCGGGGTGCGCATTTGAGGCAACAAGTTAGGGACAGCCACACATATCACATTCCAGAATGATGATTCAGAGTATAGGGTTTGGGGCGGACATATTTTTTTGTTTTGGCTGTGCTCTGGGTCATCATTCTGGGAACATAATCTGTTTTATAATTTTATGTCCCACTGTACCCCATTTTAGTTACTTAGTGTACCCCAGTTATTTACCCCATGTAATGCCCCTTGAGGGGGGGTCCCACTGTTCTGGCTCCATAGGAGAAAGCCAAAGCTCAAGGACCCTGACTGATCTCCGGCACCTCTGAGACCGGTGTGCACGCTGTTTACGCCCAGACTTGAGGTATGTACTTACTCCAAAGAAATGTATTTACACATTGACAATGACATTTTCTCCTTTTACCACTTGTAAAAATGAAAAATTTGGGGTAACCCCAGCATTTTAGTGTAAAAAAAAATCAAATTTTTCATTTTCACATCCCACTTCATTAATATTTATCAAACACCTGTGGGGTGTTAAGGCTCTCTGTACCCCTTGTTATGTTCCTTGAGGGGTGCAGTTTCCAAAATAGTATGCCATGTGTTTATTTTTTGCTGTCCTGGCACCATAGGGGCTTCCTAAATGCGACATGTCCCCCCCATTTCAGCAATATTTGCAAATGTGACTCCTTCTCTTCTGAGCATTGTAGCGCTCATGTAGTGCATTTGACGTCCACTTATGGGGTACTTCCATACTCAGAAGAGATGGGGTTATAAATTTTGGGGTGTATTTTCTGCTATTAACCCTTACAAAAATGTGAAATTTGGGGGGAAACACACATTTTAGTGAAATTTTTTAATTTTTTTTACATATGCAAAAGTCATGAAACCCCTGTGGGGCATTAAGGCTCACTTTATTCCTTGTTACGTTCCTCAAGGGGTCTAGTTTCCAAAATGGTATGCCATGTGTTTTTTTTTTGCTGTTCTGGCACCATAGGGGCTCCCTAAATGCGACATGCCCCCCGAGCAAAATTTGCTCTCAAAAAGCCAAATATGACTCCTTCTCTTCTGAGCATTATAGTTCTCCCATAGTGCACTTCAGGTCAACTTATGGGGTACCTCCATACTCAGAAGAGATGGGGTTACAAATTTTGGGGGGTATTTTCTGCTATTAACCCTTGCAAAAATGTGAAATTTGGGGGGAAACACTCATTTTAGTGAAAAAAATATATATTTTTTTTACATATGCAAAAGTCGTGAAACCCCAGTGGGGCATTAAGGCTCACTTTATTCCTTCTTACGTTCCTCAAGGGGTCTAGTTTCCAAAATGGTATGCCATGTGTTTTTTTTTGCTGTTCTGGCACCATAGCGGCTCCCTAAATGCGACATGCCCCCCGAGCAAAATTTGCTCTCAAAAAGCCAAATATGACTCCTTCTCTTCTGAGCATTATAGTTCTCCCATAGTGCACTTCAGGTCAACTTATGGGGTACCTCCATACTCAGAAGAGATGGGGTTACAAATTTTGGGGGGTATTTTCTGCTATTAACCCTTGCAAAAATGTGAAATTTGGGGAGAAACACACATTTTAGTGAAAAAAATATATATTTTTTTTACATATGCAAAAGTCGTGAAAACCCAGTGGGGCATTAAGGCTCACTTTATTCCTTGTTACGTTCCTCAAGGGGTCTAGTTTCCAAAATGGTATGCCATGTGTTTTTTTTTTGCTGTTCTGGCACCATAGGGGCTCCCTAAATGCGACATGCCCCCCGAGCAAAATTTGCTCTCAAAAAGCCAAATATGACTCCTTCTCTTCTGAGCATTGTAGTTCGCCCATAGTGCACTTCAGGTAAACTTATGGGGTACCTCCATACTCAGAAGAGATGGGGTTACAAATTTTGGGGGGTATTTTCTGCTATTAACCCTTGCAAAAATGTGAAATTTGGGGAGAAACACACATTTTAGTGAAAAAAATATATATTTTTTTTACATATGCAAAAGTCGTGAAACCCCAGTGGGGTAATAAGGCTCACTTTATTCCTTGTTACATTCCTCAAGGGGTCTAGTTTCCAAAATGGTATGCCATGTGTTTTTTTTTTGCTGTTCTGGCACCATAGGGGCTCCCTAAATGCGACATGCCCCCCAAAAACCATTTCAGAAAAACATACTCTCCAAAATCCCCTTGTCGCTCCTTCGCTTCTGAGCCCTCTACTGCGCCCGCTGAACACTTTACATAGACATATGAGGTATGTGCTTACTCGGGAGAAATTGGGCTACAAAGATAAGTATAAATTTTCTCCTTTTACCCCTTGTAAAAATAAAAAAATTGGGTCTACAAGAACATGCGAGTGTAAAAAATGAAGATTGTGAATTTTCTCCTTCACTTTGCTGCTATTCCTGTGAAACACCTAAAGGGTTAAAACGCTGACTGAATGTCATTTTGAATACTTTGGGGGGTGCAGTTTTCGTAATGGGGTAATTTGTGGGGTATTTCTAATATGAAGACCCTTCAAATCCACTTCAAATCTAAACTGGTCCCTGAAAAATAGTGAGTTTTAAAATTTTGTGAAAAATTGGAAAATTGCTGCTGAACTTTGAAGCCCTCTGGTGTCTTCCAAAAGTAAAAACACGCCAATTTTATGATGCAAACATAAAATAGACATATTGGAAATGTGAATAAAAATTTTTTTTATTTGGAATATCCATTTACCTTACAAGCAGAGAGCTTCAAAGTTAGAAAAATACAAAATTTTCAATTTTTTCATCAAATTTGGGGATTTTTCACCAAGAAAGGATGCAAGTTACCATAAAATTTTACCACTAAGTTAAAGTAGAATATGTCATGAAAAAACAATCTCGGAATCAGATTGATAACTAAAAGCATTCCAGAGTTATTAATGTTTAAAGTGACAGTGATCAGATGTGCAAAAAACGCTCTGGTCCTGAGGTGTAAAATGGCCTGGTCCTTAAGGGGTTAAGGTTTGCCTAGATGAGTCCACAGGTATGTCTTTCCCCCCCTCCCTGACCTCTGTATAGGATAGCTCAAATCAGGAGTTTTTCCTCCTTTTACCTTATTTTCTACCCTGTCACAGTAAGACCAGTCATTCTTTTTTTTTTTAAATAATTTGGTTTTTTTTTACACAGGCTTTACTGTCCATAACCAGCAGTTTGCAGATTTAATCTTTTGCATTAACATGCTACCAGTGGAGAAAATGAACACTTTACAAGTTCACCAAGTAGTTGATCTCCAGCCGTGTTATTTGCGCAGAACAACCAGAGATCAGAAGGCGGCTAATTACTCTCTTAATGGTTTGGGCTTCAGCACTGGCGGATTAGCCAGAAAATCTGTAGCAGAATGAAAGAGACTGCATATACATATTTCAACTTTGTATAAGCATTATTTCACATATTACATCCATGCTATATTAATGCTTAGTGTTTATAATATTTGTTTAATTCCTTATGAACATTAATAGATACTGTATGAGCGAGTCAAACCCGACAAACCCAGTCTTGTTAAGAACTTTGAAAGGACAGTGAATCCCAATGCTTTTGAACTATGTCAGGCTTGACTTGCACAAACCTGTCAATGGCGCTAATAATCGCAGAAGGGATGAGAAACACATGCGGGTATTTATCATCGTTTGCTCTGGTAAGCGAGTTCTGTAGGCATTTTATTTAGCTTTCTTTTGCTTATGTATGACATATTTATTATACTATCAAAGGGGGTTGATAAATTTGTCTTGCATAAGTAAAAATCAATAAATTACTTTCGAATGCAATTTTTTTAGAACACATAAGCAAAAACCAATAAATAACTTCAGAACACCACTGGTAAACATCACATCCTCTCCTCTGTGTTTGTTAAAAGTTTTTACCACTTTTTTCCCCTAAATGTACTAAACAATTTTTTTTTTTTTTCGTGTATGCAGAGGACTTCTTTGTCTTCAGTGAACTACGTAGATGACCAGTGTTTTTTAATTACTAAAACGCTCAAAGAGGGCTTGTAGGAGGAGTGATTTTTTGGAATATTTTTTTAAAAAAACATTTAATTAACCCCTTAGGACACAGGGCGTATCAATACGCCCCCGTTTCCAAGTCCTTAAGGACACAGGGCGTATGGATACGCCCTGCGCATTTCCGGCCCCAGCCGCTAGCTGGAGCGGAGTCGGCGCCAGATGCCTGCTGAAATCATTCAGCAGGCATCCCGGCATATCGCCCAGGGGGGTCATTATGTCCCCCCATGTCGGCGATTGCCGCAGATCGCTGGACAATTCAGTCCAGCGATCTGCGGTGGATTCCAGGTCAATCGGGTCTCCAGTGACCTGGTGACCCGGAATTACTGGCTGCCAGCATTGCCAGCAGGGGTGAGGTGGCACTGGTGCCACCTCACGATCGCCCTGATTCGTCGGCCGGTTTCCCGGCCGACCAATCAGGGCGCCTTCTGCGGGTGTCACTCCCGCAACCCGTTCCGCCCCTCTTCCGGAGCCTCCAGCTGTTGCAAAACAACTACTCCCAGTATTGCCAAATAGCCACTGACTGTCCAGGCATGCTGGGAGTTTTACAACAGCTGGAGGCACCCTGTCTGGGAATCACTGGCGTAGAATACCCCTATGTCCACCCCTATGCAAGTCCCTAATTTAGGCCTCAAATGCGCATGGCGCTCTCACTTTGGAGCCCTGTCGTATTTCAAGGCAACAGTTTAGGGTCACATATGGGGTATCGCCGTACTCGGGAGAAATCGTGTTACAAATTTTGGGGGATATTTTCTGCTATTACCCTTTTTAAAAATGTAACATTTTTGGGAAAACAAGCATTTTAGGTAAAAAAAAATTTTTTTTTTACATATACAAAAGTCATGAAACACCTGTGGGGTATTAAGGTTCCCTTTACCCCTTGTTACGTTCCCCGAGGGGTCTAGTTTCCAAAATGGTATGCCATGTGGTTTTTTTTTTTGCTGTTCTGGCACCATAGGGGCTTCCTAAATGCGGCATGCAACCAGAGAAAAATTTGCTTTCAAAAAGCCAAATGTGACTCCTTCTCTTCTGAGCATTGTAGTTCGCCCATAGTGCACTTCAGGTCAATTTATGGGGTACCTCCATACTCAGAAGAGAAGGGGTTACAAATATTGGGGGGTATTTCCTGCTATTAACCCTTGGAAAATGTGAAATTTGGGGGGAAACACACATTTTAGTGAAAAAAAAATATTTTTTTTTTACATATGCCAAAGTCGTGAAACACCTGTGGGGTATTAAGGCTCACTTTATTCCTTGTTATGTTCCTCAAGGGGTCTAGTTTCCAAAATGGTATGCCATGTGAGGGTTTTTTGCTGTTCTGGCACCATAGGGGCTTCCTAAATGCAACATGCCCCCCAAAAACCATTTCAGAAAAACGTACTCTCTAAAAACCCCTTGTCGCTCTTTCCCTTCTGAGCCCTCTACTGCGCCCGCCGAACAATTTACATAGACATATGAGGTATGTGCTTACTCGAGAGAAATTGGGCTACAAATATAAGTATACATTTTCTCCTTCTACCCCTTGTAAAAATTAAAAAATTGGGTCTACAAGAACATGCGAGTGTAAAAAATGAAGATTGTGAATTTTCTCCTTCACTTTGCTTCTATTCCTGTGAAACACCTAAAGGGTTAAAATGATGACTGAATGTCATTTTGAATACTTTGGGGGGTGCAGTTTTTATAATGGGGTCTTTTGTGGGGTATTTCTAATATGAAGACCCTTCAAATCCACTTCAAACCTGAACTGGTCCCTGAAAAATAGTGAGTTCGAAAATTTTGTGAAAAATTTCAAAATTGCTGCTGAACTTTGAAGCCCTCTGGTGTCTTCCAAAAGTAAAAACTCATAGATTTTATGATGCAAACATAAAGTAGACATATGGTTTATGTGAACCCAAAAAAAATTATTTTGAATATCCATTTTCCTTACAAGCAGAGAGCTTCAAAGTTAGAAAAATGCAAAATTTACATATTTTTCATCAAATTTGGGGATTTTTCACCAAGAAAGGATGCAAGTTACCATAAAATTTTACCACTAAGTTAATGTAGAATATGTCACGAAGAAACGATCTCAGAATCAGAATGATAACTAAAAGCATTCCAGAGTTATTAATGTTTAAAGTGACAGTGGTCAGATTTGCAAAAAACGCTTTGGTCCTTAAGGTGTAAAATGGCCTGGTCCTTAAGGGATTAAGTTTACTTTACAGGCTTAGTAGTGGAAGCCATCTTATAGACAGAATCCATTACTAAGCCGGGGTTATCCTCAAAAACAGCTAGTACTAACCCCAATTATTACAATGTTACCCATCGCCACTGGGGTAACGGTACCAACAGGCCTGGAGTGTCAAACAATGGTGCTCCTGGGCCTAGGAGGTAATAGGCTGGCATTATTTAGGGTGGGGAGCGCCAATAACAATGTTCCTCCCCACCCTGGTTATGTCAGGCTGTTGCTGCTTGGTCGGTATCTGTCTGAGAATGAAAATATAGGGAACCCCACATGTCTTTTGGAAATATTTAAATAATTTAAAAAAATGTATGTGGTTCCCTGTATTTTCATTCTCAGACAGATGCCAACAAAGGAGCAACAGCCTGACATTAACAGGGTGGTCGAGGACCATTGTTACTGGCCCTCCCCAGCCTAAATAACGCCAGCCTGTTACCACCTAGGTCCAGGAGTGCCATATTTGATGCTCCAGGCCTTATGGTACCGGCTCTTCCCAGCACCCCTGTGGCGGTGGGTACCGGGGTAATAATTGGGGGTTAGCTCTAGCTGTTTTTGAGGCTAACACTAAGCTTGGGCTTAGTTATGGATTCCGTCTATAAGACAGCTTCCACTACTAAGCCTGTAAAGTAAAAAAAAAAAAAAAACATGTTTATAAAACTTTTATTCAAAAAACACTCGCTCACAAGCCCTCGTTAACCTTTGGCTGTCTGGGAATGATGGGTGTTTTAATTTAGCAACAGTGGGCCTCCAGTATAGCCCCATCTGGAGTCTCACTGTTCCTAAACTACAACTTCCATGATAGGAGTTGTAGTTTAGGAACAGTGAGACTCCAGCTGTTGCTAAACTTCAACTCCCATCATGGGAGTTGTAGTTTAGAAACACCTGGAGGCACGCCGTTTCCAAACTACAACGCATGCGGAGGGGGGGGAGTGATATGCGCTGGGGGGGGGATAAGTGGTGGCGACTTTTTAAATTTGTTCATTTATGGGAGTTTTGAACTCCAGGTCAGACCTGGAGTAGACTTGCAACTTTTTGAAGGGGATTTGCTACTTTTTTTTGCCTATGTGCAACTTTTTCACATGATAAATACCTGACCACTGCAAAGGGAAAACTGAAATTTGCTTAGGTAAGGCTGTTTGTAACTTGTTACTTACCCACAAAAGTCGCACCAAAAAAAAAGTGTAGGCACGTGACTTTTGTAAGCAAAACAAAGGCTCTAAATACCTTTATAAATGTCCCAAATGGTGTTTTGGTGCCTGAATAAAAGGAGTAAGTACCGAGAACACTGAGATGATGTCAGGGTTGCGCAAAATACTTTGCAGCTAGCAGCAAGATCACATGACCCCAGGTTATACAGTCATTGCTTGCATTTATGTGACATGCGGCTCCGAGAGAAAACAGAAGACAGCATAGGGGTGAGTTTAAGAGGTTGATAAAGACCTATGCACTGCATTGCGGTTACCATCTTGAAAAGAGAAAGTTTAAAGAGAGCAGGAACTACTGATAATAGAAAGCCTTCACAAACCCAATAGTGAGCTCAAACTGTACAGTGAGCTCACCTCAGATGGTGACCTGTGTAACCTGAATTACTTTGTCCAGTTGATGCACCATGAAAGCTATCACATTACAAGCTAGTATTGAGCAATGGACTGACCTCAGACAGTGACCTGTCACTTGCATAACTGTGTCCAGTTGATGAAATACAAATCCCAGCAGCCTGAATGCAAAATGAACCATAAAAGCTATCAGGTTGCAATATCCAGCAAGATGAACAGTGAGCAGACCAGAATTTTAGCATAAATATGCATTGAAAAGTGTTGTGATCGTGGAATATGCATTTTAGACCAAGTTACGTCTATACATTCTACCTGGGTTCAACATAAATGCATATTTAAAAGCATTGATAGTAACCGTGACATAGCCATCTAATATTTTTGAATACAAAAATGTCTCTTAAAGGTATGGTCAGCAGAGGAAGGGTAGAGGAAAGAGTTAGTTAAAGATTCCAATTTATGAAATCAATTCAACACATCTGAATAGTACAACTTACAGTGAATAGCACTGGTGGCCCATTTAAAACTTTTTCTGGAAGGTGAAAAGTATAATCTTTCCTTGCTTCTCATTGCTCCACTTCCACATTTCTGTTAACAGAAGTATAACTTTTGAGACATGGGCAATGCAAAATATCATTCATCTACTGAAACCACAACCACATCCAGTCACCAATGGCTACACAAGGTTAAGGGGGACTCCGGTGCTTACACCTCTTATCCCCTATCCAAAGAACGTCATGCTCCGCCCATCAATGCAAGCCTACGGGAGGGGGGCGTGATAGCTATCACGCCCCCTCCCGTAGGCTTGCATTGAGGGGCGGAGCGTGACGTCACATGGGGGCAAAGGCGTGACGTCACACGCCGCCGCCCCTGTGGTCGCCGGTAATCAGTCCCGGAGCGAACACGCTCCGGGGACTGATTACAAACGGGGTGCCGCGTGCATGATCGAGGGCGTCCCCAGCTGCGGGACTCCCGCGATCAGGCATCTTATCCCCTATCCTTTGGATAGGGGATAAGATGTGTAAGCACCGGAGTACCCCTTTAATGATATTGCATTATACTATGTTATAATGTTAACTATTAAAAATGTAGCTGCAAACTTTAGTAATCCCTTTCATTAGTGTGACAGGATGTGCCCCGTGTGACCACACAGATTGCACACCACTATGGCTGGCCCTGCTGGAAAGTCCATCCTGGTCAGCCAGGAATCACACTTCTACCATTCTCAGAATTTACCAGCAGTGGGTCCATTCACCTAAATAGACTGAAAGTATTAAGTGGTATATGTCTAAAGGCAATTAGAAATTGTGATTAAAGGGTAGCTCCCACCTTCCTATTTTTTTTTCTCTCCCTGCCTATTGCACATCTATCCCTAACCCCCTCCCTGCTTTAAATTTTTATTTTTACTATATTAAAAATGCTTTTTGTATGCCTGGCAGTGTGCTCACTACCAGGCAGACTTCCCCAGCAGGCACCACGTCACTGATGCCTGCTGGGGGGGGGGGGGACTTCCGCCCTTAGTTCATCTACACAGGGTGCCTCCAGCTGTTTCATCACTACAACTCCCAGCTTGCCCTGACATCTATTGGTTGTCAGGGCATGCTGGGAGTTGTAGTATTGAAACAGCTGGAGGCAGCCTGTGTAGATAAACTATTAGTTACATGCGGCGCTAGCCCCACCCCCCCGCCATGCCCCGTTCCCTCCATCACAACACCCCCCCCCCCCAATTACACTTACTGCAGAGTCCGGCAGCGGGCGTGCAGGGACAGCGGCGGCGGCGACAAGGCGGAGGCGGCGACGAGGCGGCGGTGAGGGAGGGGACCTGCCGTGGAGATTTACGTCCTC
Source organism: Hyla sarda (assembly GCF_029499605.1). Lineage (NCBI taxonomy): Eukaryota > Metazoa > Chordata > Amphibia > Anura > Hylidae > Hyla > Hyla sarda. The sequence continues at coordinate 119,552,304 of NC_079197.1, forward strand.
AGGAAGGGGAGATGAGGGAGGGGACCTGCCGTGGCGATCTATGTCCTCAGGGAGGGGGCGTGCCGTAGAGATCTGCGTCCAGCCGAGCTCAGGGAGGGGAGATGAGGGAGGGGGCGTAAACCTCCTCCCTCCCCTTGCTCTGCCCTCCCCCAGCTCTAGCTTCGGAAATCTCCGGAGAGCTGGGGGAGGAGCGGACGCATGGATCTACGGGGGCACAAAAAACCACCTCACAGCGGCGGCGGCGATGTTCGGGAGGAGTGGCCTCCCAGCCAGTGGCCGGGGAGCCAATGCGCTCGCTCCCTGCCTGTCTGATTGACAGGCAAGGAGCGAGCGCAGGCTGAATGAAAAAGGACCGATGCCCGGCCGCATCGGTAGTTTTTCAGGCGTGACGTCACGCCAGGCTGCAGCTGGCCACTAGGAGGGAGACCCCTAGTGGCCGGTTTTCAAATGTAAATTAAACTATTTTAATTTAAAAAAAAAAAATAATAAAAGTATATTAGAGATATGTTGTAGTACATAAGTACTACAACATATCAATAAATAAAGTTGGTGACAGTGCCCATTTCATGTAAACCTTATTTTTTTTGACAATTTTCTTTTATATATTAAAAAATATTAAATTGGTGTAACATAAAGATAGGTTAATGTGTGCAAGCAAGTTTGATAACTCTGTCATCGAGTACTATTATTACCATATTAATATGTACTTTTGCTTTGCCAACAGACAGATGATCAGGTACATAGGCCCAGATTTATCAAATAATGTCTGCGGTAGAGCTAATTTCCCACATTTATTTGGGTGGTGGGATTGACTAGCGTGCATCTTATTTATCAAGAATGTGCAGCAGGATGATTAAGTTTGTGCAGCTCTGCTGTGGTGGGAAAAGCTCTACCGCATACACTTTTTCTTGTGAGGGAGGGAAGTAGACACTTTCATGGGTCCTGAATTTGGCAGGTTAGGTGTTTTTACTTACTTTCTTAGAACTGCCGTGACATTTTTTACTTGCATTTTAGATGCTACAATCAAATTTGATTGCGGTGTCTAAAGGGTAAAAGTCAGTCATCACCGTGATCGGGGATGTCTGGCATTAGAGATGGGACCTGGTGGCAAATAGCCGCAAAGACCACCCAGCTATGACCCGCACTCAGCTCCTGAGCGCGTGTCATAGAAGAGGAGTGGGACGCTGTCGTCCACAAAAGGTAAAGGTTGAATGGCGGTAGGTAGAAGTGATTCTCATGCCTACTGGTAGGTGGTGTGGCTTTGCACCTAAAAAAGTACCTTTGCGCACAAAATAGCGACTTTTGACAAAAGTGGCAAATAATAAATACGTTACCACTGCATGGTCAAAAATAAAAAAGTTCTGCGAGTAGACAAAGAGTGAAACTATCTATATGAAAAGACACATAAAAATCGCTAAATATGCTGCTTGCACCTGAACTGGGCCAAACATAGACAAAAAAAATGCTCTAAAAGCAATGATAAATCTCCCCCATATTTTTTTCTGAATAATGTGCTGTTAGTTCTTTTAAATAAATCAATTTTTATGAAACTTAAATTCAACACAATTTACAGTTTGTATACTGTGAAGGTATAGGATTAGATAGAGTTGGGTAGAATGAATTAAAGGCATTTGCAGGAAAGCCATTGACCCCATATCACTTCAAATGCTTCATGTTTGAGAAAATGCTAGCTGGTTAATTCTTCCAGCCTGATTAAGTTTATCTAATCATTGGGCTTTGTTGGGTGCTGTTTTCTGATGCCACAGTAGACGGATAACAGTTTAGGCAGCTGTCAACATTTGGGTTGACAGGGATATAAAAGAAAGTATAGGTGAAATAGTTGGTAAGGAAAGAGTAATTTGTTCCTTAAACAGCAGGATATTTTGTTTGCACGCTAAATTAATGGTATCTTCTACCACTTTCCAAAAAGGTTGAAGAATTGGATATGCCTATCAAATTTGAGTGTGGTCATGGTGCCATCACATGTTCAGCACAACTTAGGTTTATAGAGACCGAGTTGTAGTGTTGAGCGGCATAGGCCATATTCGAATTCGCGAATATTCGCGAATATATGGACGAATATTCGTCATATATTCGCGAATATTCGCATATTCGTTATATTCGCGTTTTATTTTCGCGTACGCGAAAATACGCACATGCGAAAATTAGCATGTGTGGAAATTCGCATATGCGAAAATTAGCATATGCTAATTTTCGCATATGCGAATTTTCGCACGCCAGTCTCACACAGTGGTATTAGAGCCTTCTTTACACCACACAAGCTGGAAGCAGAGAGGGGTGATCACTGTGATGTGTACTGTGAAGAAAAAAAAAAAAAAAAAAAAAAAAAAAAAAACGAATATTCGTAATTACGAATATATAGCGCTATATTCGCGAAATTCGCGAATTCGCGAATATGCGATATTCGCGAATAATATTCGAATTGCGAATATTCGCGAGCAACACTACCGAGTTGGTGTTGTACTTCAGGAGTCCTTTACCACCGAGTAGTTTAAAGTGATTTTCTCGCTATTTAATGCAGCAAGAGAAGCCGTGGGAGCACTTCAACACATGGCGAGGGAGTTTGTCTGTGAGGTGGAGTTTGCCTAGTTCTTGTTTCCAGGAGTAGAGGTACAGGGGAAGGTGAACAGAAAGGTCTTGAACTAGGTGTCTATAAAATAGTGACAATTCCAGTTTAACATTGGGATCACTAACGCAGAGCTCTTCTAACCACAAAACAGACTTGGCAACTGGGAATTTTTATAAAAGGCTATGGAAGATTGGTGTGCAAAATAGGCATGTAGAAAAGCCAAAGGGCGTGAGTACCTTTGGGGAAAAGGTCTGATAGTGTAGTAGATGCTAGTAATCGCCATACTGGATTTGTTGTTGCTACAGGCGTAGTAAATGTCTGCAGTATTAGGGAGGCTGGATCAATAGGAACTACTACCTCTATATGTTATCCGGAATCATGCTTCTCAATAGCATATCAATAGCATAGTTTATTAGTTAGCATTATGCAATGCAGCAACCTAAAATCTACTTTTGAATCATGCAAAAACAGTATAAATAGAGGAATTTCATCAAACATGACCACTTGTAAACTACATTCTGCCCAATAAAGTCAAGTGGCCTGCCGCAGGAACACAAGGATATATGTTCTTGAGTTTGATCCATTTATCATTTGTATTTTTTGTATTTGGATGTTTCTGTGTAGGCCAGGGTTTCCATGTGGACATGGCAGGAGCAGAGACTTTTTGTCTGGTGTTGGATTAGAGTTCAGTGAAAAGAACATTTAGGGAAAGATTAGAAAAAGCCAGTTAGGGTCAGTCCTTTGTTCTTGTGTATCATGTTCTGCCTGGATCCTTACTTCCATCATTGTCCAGTCATGTCGTCATCCTTTCTTATTCTCTTCAGGACGCAGGGCGTATGCATATGCCCTACATCCTGAGTCCTTAAGGACTGGGAATGGGAATTCCGGTTCTCGGCCTCCAGGACACCCCCGATCCCCTTGAAGGGATAGGAGTGTGAGGTGGCAGGGGTGCCACCCCTCCTATCCCTGCTATTGGTTGGTCAGGAGTTGCCGAACAATAGCAGATTGGGGTGTTGAAGTTCGGTTCCCCCGTTCTGCCCATCCACCGTAGTCAGGGCAGAACAGGGAAACTGTAGTGTGAACGGCGTCAGCGGTGGAAGTCGCTAACCAGTGACGATCGGATGGTGGCAATCTTCTGCCTGGTGCGGCGTGCGGCGATCTTGCTGATTACGGAAGCCGGGGAGTTGCTTAGCAACATCTGGAGGGCTACAGTTTGGAGACCCCTATACAGTGGTCTCTAAACTGTAGCCCTCCAGATTATGCAAAACTACAACTCCCAGCATGCTCAGACAGCTGTTTGCTGTTTGGGCATGCTGGGATTTGTGGTTTTGCAACAGCTGGAGGGCTACAGTTTGGAGATCACTGTGCATTGGTTTCTAAACTGTGGCCCTCTAAATATTGCAAAACTACAACTCCCAGCATGCCCACACAGCAGTTTGCGGTCTGGGCATGCTGGGATTTGTAGTTTTGCAACATCTGGAGGGTGAAAGTTTGGAGATCACTGTGCAGTGGTTTCTAAACTGTGGCCCTCTAAATCTTACAAAACTACAACTTTTGCGTACTTCACGATGTTGTATAACTACATCTCCCAGCATGCCCTTCGATGATCAGTACATGCTGGGAGTTGTAGTTTTGCAACAGCTGGAGGCACACTGGTTGGCAAATACTGAGTTAGGTAACCAGTGTGCCTCCAGCTGTTGCAAAAGTACAACTCCCAGCATGCACGGTCTGTCAGTGCATGCTGTGGGTTATAGTTTTGCAACAGCTGGAGATTCCCCCCCCCCCCCCCATGTGAATGCACAGGGAACATTCAAACAGGCAGGTTTACAGTGAGTTTCTTGCTTCAAGTTTGAGCTGTGGCAAATTTTCCACCACAGCGCAAACTACTAGCAGGAAGCTCACCGTAAACCCTTGCCAGTGTGAATGTACCCTAAAAACACTACACTATACTACCACAAAAAAGGGTAAAACACTACAAATATACCCCCTTACAAGCCATCAGGCTTTTTGAGAGAAAATTTGTCCGGAATTGAAGGCAACGTGTGTTTACAAAGCCCCCATAGTACCAGAACAATGTACTCCACCACATGTTACCCCATTTTGAAAACTAAATTCCTCACAGAATGTAATAAGAGGTACAGTGTGCATTTAAGCCCCAAAGTAGTCTGACAGATTTTTGGAACAGTGGTCCGTGAAAATGAAAAATGTAATTTTTCATTTGCACAGCCCACTGTTCCAAAGATCTATCAAATGCCAGTGGGGTGTAAATGCTCACTGCACCCCTTATTAAATTCTGTGAGGGGTTTAGTTTCCAAAATGAGGTCACATGTGGGGGGGTCCAAAGTTCTAGCACAACAGGGGGCTTTGTAAACTCACAAAACCCCTGACTTCTATTGCAACCAAATTCTCCCTCCAAAAGCTCAATGGTGCTCCTTCTCTTCTGAGCATTGTAGTGCAACCACAGTGCACTTGATGTCCACACATGGGTTATTTCCATACTCAGAAGAGATAGAGTTACACATTTTTGGGGACATTTTCTTCTATTACCCCTTGTAAAAATGTAAAATTTTGGGAAAAAAATGCATTTTAGGGAAAAAAAAATCATTTACACATCCAACTTTAACGAAAAGTCGTAAGACACCTGTGGGGTGTTAAGGCTCACTGGATCCCTTGTTACGTTCCTTGAGGTGTGAAGTTTCCAAAATAGTATGCTGTCTTTTTTTTTTTTTTTTTTTGCTGTTCTGGCACCATAGGGGCTTCCTAAATGTGCCATGCCCCCCAAAAATCATTTCAGAAAAACTCACTCTCCAAAATCCGATTGTCGCTCCTTCCCTTCTGAGCCCTCTAGTGCACCCACAGAGAACTTGACATACACAAATGAGATATGTCCTTGCTTGAGAGAAATTGGGTTACAAATTTTAGGGTAATTTCTCTCCTTTTACCCCTTGTAAAAATTCAAAAACTGGGTCTATAAGAACATGCGAGTGTGAAAAATAAAGATTTTGAATGTTCTCCTTCACTTTGCTGCTATTTCTGTGAAACACCTAAAGGGTTAACACACTTACTGAATGTCATTTTAAATACTTTGAGGGGTGCAGTTTTCATAATGGGGTCATCTATGGGGTATTTCTAATATGAAGGCCCCTCAAATCCACTTCAAAACTGAACTGGTCCCTAAAAAAATCAGAATTTTAAATTTTTGTGAAAAATTGGAAAATTGCTGCTGAACTTTGAAGCCCTTTGATGTCTTCCAAAAGTAAAAACTTTTGAAATTGAAATATTGTAAGTATCAACGAAAATTTACCACTACCATAAAGTAGAATATGTCACGAAAAAACAATCTCAGAATCAGAATGATAAGTAAAAGCATTCCAGAGTTATTAATGCTTAAAGTGACAGTGGTCAGATTTGCAAAAAAGGGCTCAGTCCTTAAGGTGAAAATGAGCTGCGTTCTTAAGGGGTTCAGGGTTAATTTTCCTGTGTTTGGCTGAAGCAACATATCTCAGATGCACATACACAGTCAGTTTGTTTCTTAAGTTGCCTGAGTTTAATCTTTCTGCACTAGCTTCTTCTTTACTCCTTTATTGATCCTTCCTGTATACCTTTGAACCTTGGCTTTGTGACCCAACTATCCCTTCGGTATCTGTTTTGGTTCTGCAATCTCTCTTGGTTTTGATTTGATCTGTCTGACTATGCCGTCTCTATTTGTCTGTTTATTCTCTTTGCTTTTTACCTTATACTTTGTATCCTTACCCTTTGTATCCTGCGCTGTTTCCCTGACATCTGCACAGTGTTTTGTTTATTGTTTTGGACCTTTGGACTTACTCAGGGTGAGCTCAGAGTTGCATGTATCCCTTCCCTAAGTGACAATTCATACATACTTAAACAACACAATGTAACTCCAAGTCAATCACAATTTAGTGAAATCACACTGTGCACTCAGGAAGCAACACTGATGGACAATCAATTTCACATGCTGTTGTGGAAATGAACCAGACAACAGGTGGAAATTATAGGCAATTAGCAAGACACCCCCAATAAAGGAGTGGTTCTAAAGGTGGTGACCACAGATCACTTCTCAGTTCCTATGCTTCCTGGATGATGTTTTGGTCACTTTTGAATGCTGGCGGTGCTTTCACTCTATTGATAGCATGAGACGGGATCTACGACCAACACAAGTGGCTCAGGTAGTGTAGCTCATCCAGGATGGCACATCAATGCGAGCTGTGGCAAGAAGGTTTGCCGTGTCTGTCAGCATAGTGTCCAGAGCATGGAGGCGCTACCAGGAGACGTGGAGGAGGCCGTAGGAGGGCAACAACCCAGCAACAGGACTGCTACCTCCGCCTTTGTGCAAGGAGGAGCATTGCCAGAGCCTTGCAAAATTACCTCCAGCAGGCCAAACGGTCAGAAACAGACTCCATGAGGGTGGTATGAGGGCCCAACGTCCAGAGGTGATGGTTGTGCTAACAGCCCAACACCATGCAGGACATTTGGCATTTGCCAGAGAACACCAAGATTGGCAAATTTGCCACTGACACCCTTCACTCTTCACAGATGAAAGCAGGTTCACACTGAGCATGTGACAGACTTGACAGAGTCTGGAGACGGCGGGCAGAACGTTCTTCCAGCAGGACCGGTTTGGCGTTGGGTCAGTAATGGTGTGGGATGGCATTTCTTTGGGGGGCCGTACAGCCGTCCATGTGCATGCCAGAGGTAGCTTGACTGCGATTGGATACCCAGATGAGATCCTCAGACCCATTGTGATACCATATGCTGGTGCAGTTGGCACCTGGGTTCCTCCTAATGCAAGACAATGCTAGACCTCATGTGGCTGGAGTGTGTCAGCAGTTCCTGCAAGAGGAAGGCATTGATGCTATGGACTGGCCCGCCCGCTCCCCAGACCTGAATCTGATTGTCCAGGAGTAGGCAGATACTTTAGCCCAGGTCATATGGGCATGTGGAGGCCACCCACACTACTGAGCCTCATTTTGACTTGTTTTAAGGACGTTACATAAAGTTGGATCAGCCTGTAGTTTGGTTTTCCACTTTGATTTTGATTGTGACTCCATATCCAGACCTCCATGGGTTGATAAATTTGATTTCCTTTGATAATTTTTGTGTGATTTTGTTGTCAGCACATTCAACTATGTAAAGATGAAAGTATTTCATACTAGTAGTTCATTCATTCAGATCTAGGATGTGTTATTTTAGTGTTCCTTTTATTTATTTTTTTTAGCAGTGTACTTTTCAGCTCTACAGTTATTTCTGGTATCTTTGCACTCAAAGTCATAGTTAGAATCAAGGAAAGGTGATTACTGTAGGTAAAGTCCAGTTTTGCCCTATAGTGACCAGCCAGTGTTGTTACAGAATATAACATACTTCATGTCTACAGCATTTGTATACGTTCTTGTCAGAAAGTATCTGAGAAAGTCTCATCTACATTATATTTAGATTTTTAATACCTAGTTTATATGAAATTTATATTAATTACTTTTGTACGATATGGCACAATATGTTTTAGTCGTTCAGAAATTAGGAGCTTTTTTATAGCTGTGTGAAGAGCTTCATAAATGTATTCCTATGTATGTCTCCTGTGCCCACACTCTATTATGAGTCATCTTTTTGTTCCACCATTGAGAGAGGTCATGTATTTGCATCTTTTGATAAATTACTATTGTTAGCACAGAGGAACACTTAATGATAAAATGACAATTACAGGGAATCTGCCAGCTAAGATCTGCAGACACATCTGCAGCTGTCAATGTATAGCAGCAAACTATATCCTTCCTAGAGCTGATGGTGGTTGTGAATGTATAAAACTGTATTTTTATTTCTTAATTATGCGTCAGGGAGGCAGGGTCATGCTGTTTGAGTACCACAGCCTGGCACGCCTTCACACCTGCCTTTACCTCCCAGCCCCTCCATGACTGACATACAGGGTTCTTTCTTTACACCAATTAAGGAGAGGCTTGAATGTGAGTGTGAGCAAATATGTGTGCTAGGGTGTGGCACTTAAAGAGGTGTACCAATTTTCATTTTATTTACTTGTGACGTCCCAGTACGGAATATGTTCCTACAGTCCTGTCTGGTTGAGTCCCTGCACGTCCCCAGGGCTCTCCTGCAGTGTTCCCCCATAAGGTGTATAGGTTGTATATTAAGTCATTTGTTTGTTAACCAGAGAGCACCAGGTGGCCTATGGGCTCCTTGCTTAGCCCCCCTTTAAAAGGAAGGTGCTACAATCTCTCTCTTTTCTCTCTTGTGTTTCACTTTCTGCGGAGGTCAAGTCCAGTCCAGACGTTTCAGGATCAGTGTCCAGCACATCTGGAGGCCTCAACCTAAATTGCAGCCACAAGTCAGTAAGTCTAGTCATCTTTGTCTGCTGTCATCTTCAGTCAAGTCAAGTCAATTGTAGTCAACGTGGCCTGCACCTATAGTCTCTCAAGTCACTGCAATTCCCAGCGCGCTGTGAGTTCCCCTGTGTTACTTGCACCTCTCTGGGATCCTGTCCAAGCTGTATAGACTGTAAAACCTGTCTAACCTAGGTAAAAGCTACCATTAACCTTAACCTGGCCTTGGACTATTATTTGCCCCTGCCTAACCTAGGACTAGCGGTTCTATCTTTGGGTGGTTACATAGGGAAACCACGCCCTGGTGTCACAAACACGAAGGGGTTAATACCATCTACCCCTGGGCAACACCATCTGTCCCTTACACCTCACATCAAACCCTCCCCCCATGGCTCACCCCATACCTATGCTATATGGGCTGTAAAATTAATGTAGTTCATAATATAGTGTCTGTACCTGTGTTTGATAGCTGTTCTTGCAATTGGTATGTGATCTTTTCCCTATGTTCTTTTTTAGCAGCATACAAAATGACTGTTGTCTCAGCTTTTCCCAGGTGACATTACCTCACTAGTCAGGTGTTGAAAGGGAGCAACCCATTGACCCGCTGACCCAAGGGAGATCATTCTCCACAGGGCTGCAGAAAATTGTAGTTTCAACACAGCACAGCATGAAAGGGAGCTGATGTAACATAGTTCATAAGGTCGAAAAAAGACCAGAGTCCATCAAGTTCAACCTATAACCCTAATGAGTCCCTACTGAGTTGATCCAGAGAAATGAAAATAAATAGATCACTGTATCAACCTTCTGTCCATATAGATCTAGAATCCATAACCTGTAATGTTATTATTCTCCAAAAATGCATCCAGACCCCTTTTAACTTTACACCATGTTCACCATGACCACCTCCTCTGCCAGAGAATTCCACAGTCTTACTGCTCTTACAGTAAAGAATCCCCATCTGTGCTGGTGTAGAAACCTTCATTCCTTAACACGTAGAGGATGCCCCCTTGTTATAGATACAGTCCTGGGTTTATATAGATCATGGGAGAGATCTCTGTACGGTCCCCTGATATATTTATACATAGTTATAAGCCTTCTTTTTTCTAAACTAAATTATCCTAATTCTGAAAAATTTTCTGGGTACTGTAGTCCTCCCATTCCCCGTATTACTCTGGTTTCCTGTCTTTGAACCCTCTCCAGCTCCACTATATCTTTCTTGTACACTGGTGCCCAGTACTGTACACAGTATTCTATGTGTGGTCTGACTAGTGATTTGTACAGTGGTAGAATTATTTCCTTGTCGTGGGCATCTATGCCGCTATTGATGCACCCCATGATTTTATTAGCCTTGGCAGCAGCTGCCCGACACTGGTCACTACAGCTAAATTTTCTGTTAACTAAGACTTCCAAGTCCTTTTCCACATCAGTCGTACCAAGTGTGCTCACATTTAACACATAATCCCAGCCCGGATTTTTCTTCCCCATTTGCATTACCTTACATTTATCAGTGTTGAACCTCATCTGCCACATCCCAGCCCAAACCTCCAACCTATCCAGATCTATTTGTAACAGTTCATTGTCCTCTATTCTATTTACTGCTTTACAGAGCTTAGTATCATCTGCAAAGATTGCTACTTTACTATTCAACACCTCTACAAAGTCATTAATAAATATATTAAATAGCACTCCAAGAGGGACCCCTGTGGTACCCCACTAGTAACAGTCACCCAATCAGAATAAGTACCATTAATAACCATTCTCTTTCCTAAACCAGTTACTTACCCACTTGCACAAATTTTCCACCAGCCCAATCCTTCTCATTTTATGCACCAATCTTTTATGTGGCACCGTATCAAATGCTTTGGAAAAATCCAGATATACGACATCCAGCGATTCCCCCTGGTCCAGTCTGGAGCTCACCTCCTAATAAAAGCTGACCAGGTTAGTTTGACAGGACCAATCCCTCATAAAGCCATGCTGATATTGTGTCATACATTTATTTTTATCAAAATACTCCTAAATAGCGTCCCTTAGAAAACCCTCAAACAATTTACATACAATGGAGGTTAAACTAACAGGTCTATAATTCCCGGGATCACCTTTTGACTCCTTTTTAAGTATTGACACCACATTTGCCATGCACCAGTCCTGGGGACCAGTCCCTGTTACTATAGAGTCCCTGAATATTAAAAATAGGGGTCTGTCTATTACATTACTTAATTCCTTTAGAACACTGGGGTGAATGCCATCTGCACCTGGCAATTTATCTATTTAGCTTTTTTGTAGGCAGAACTGTACTTCTTTCTGGGTTAGACAGGTGACCTGTACTGGGGAGTTTACCTTATCACACTGTATTTCACCTGGCATTTCATTTTCCTCCGTGAATACAGTGGAGAAGAATTTGTTTAATATTTTTATTTTTTCCTGATCCCCATTTATAATTTCCTCCTCATCATTTTTTAACCTGTTAAGGACCATGGGCATACCTGTACGCCCTGAGCCCGCTCCCTTTATTTAACGCGAGGCAACGGCAACAACGGCCCAGACCCGTGGCTAATAGCGAGCGGCACTACAGTTTTTCTCTGTAAATTTTTAATGCATTTTCACTGCTATCCTGTTTTAGTAGTTTAAATGCTGTATTTTAGTCATTTATTGCCTCCTTAACATTTTATTCATCCATATTGGTTTTCTTTTATTTCTGACCCTTTTATTTCCATAAGATATATACATCTTACAGTGAAAATTTAAGATATTTCTAAAGGTCTCCCATTTAGTGTCAGTATTAATGTTTTTGAGGACATTATCCCAATTTATATTAAGGGCTTCTCTGAGTCGATTGAACTTTGCCTTCCTTACAGTTCATTGTTTTGTGGCCCTCTCGAGAAATTCCTTTATTGAAGAACAAGTTATAATGTATTATATTTTGATCACTATTTCATAGGTGTCCTTCTACTTGCACATTAGTTACTCTGTCAGGTCTGTTGGTTAATATTAAGTCTAGTAGGGCGCCCCCTCTGGCCGAGCAATGCACCATTTGGTATAGATAATTGTCTTTAGCTATAGTCAGAAACCTGTTTCCTTTATGAGATTCACGGGTCTCAGTCTCCCAGTTTATATCAGGATAGTTAAAGTCCCCCATAATTATCACATCATTCTGATTTGCTGTAATTGATCTTCTTGGCTTTTATCAAACCCCTAATGGAATTTTTTTATTTTCATCTCCATATATTTTTACCCATAATGACTACACATTATCGTTTCCCTCCCATGTATCCTCCCGTAGTGCGGCCTTCAGACTCAATTTCACATACAGACAAACTCCTCCGCATTTCCATTTTGTCCGATCCTTCCTAAATAGACTATAACCCTATATGTTGACCGCCCAGTCACAATTATCGTCCAACCAAGTCTCTGTTATACCCACTATGTCATAATTTTCCTCAGACATCAACCACTCCAGTTCCTCTGTTTTATTGGACAGACTTCTGGCATTAGTCAACATGCAATTCAAAGGTGTATGTTTTTTCTTCCTATCAAGCCTATCTCTATGAACTATTCTAAGCCCTCCGTCCGCTCCACCCCCAGGTACATTAATAAGTACCCCCTCTCTATCTACACTATATTCCCCCTCTACATTGTAGGTTCCCTCCCCCCGTCCCTAGTTTAAACACTCCTCCACCCTTCTAGCCATCTTCTCCCCAAGCACAGCTGCACCCTCCCCATTGAGGTGCAGTCCGTCCCTACGGTAGAGCCGGTATCCGACAGCGAAGTCAGCCCAGTTCTCCATAAACCCAAACACCTCCTTCCTACACCAGCTTCTGAGCCACTTGTTTACCTCCCTAATCACCTGCTGCCTCTCTGGTTTGGCTTGTGGTACATGTAATACTTCAGAAAATATTACCTTGGAGGTTTTTGCCTTAACCCCTTAAGGACCAAGGACGTACCGGTACGTCCTTGGTCCTGCTCTTCTGATATAACGCGGGGTTACACAGTAACCCCGCGTCATATCATGGCGGGCCCGGCGTCATAGTGAAGCCGGGACCCGCCTCTAATAGTGCGCAGCACCAATCGCGGTGCCGCGCGCTATTAACCCTTTAGCCGCGCGCTCAGAGCTGAGCCGCGCGGCTAAAAGTGAAAGTGAAAGTTCCCGGCTAGCTCAGTCGGGCTGTTCGGGATAGCCGCGGCTAATCGCGGCATCCCGAACAGCTGACAGGACAGCGGGAGGGCCCCTTCCTGCCTCCTCGCTGTCCGATCGCCGAATGACTGCTCAGTGCCTGAGATCCAGGCATGAGCAGTCATGCGGCAGAATCGTTGATCACTGGTTTCCTATGAGAAACCAGTGATCAACATAGAAGATCAGTGTGTGCAGTGTTATAGGTCCCTATGGGACCTATAACACTGCAAAAGAATAGTGAAAAAAAAAAGTGAATAAATATCATTTAACTCCTCCCCTATTAAAAGTTTGAATCACCCCCCTTTTCCAATAAAAAAAAAAAACAGTGTAAATAAAAATAAAAATAAACATATGTGGTATCACCGCGTGCGGAAATGTCCGAATTATAAAAATATATCATTAATTAAACCGCTCGGTCAATGGTGTGCGCGCAAAAAAATTCCAAAGTCCAAAATAGTGCATTTTTGGTCACTTTTTATATCATTTAAAAATGAATAAAAAGTGATCAATAAGTCCTATCAATGCAAAAATGGTACCGTTAAAAACTTCAGATCACGGCGCAAAAAATGAGCCCTCATACCGCCCCATACCCGGAAAAATAAAAAAGTTATAGGGGTCAGAAGATGACAATTTTAAACGTATTAATTTTCCTGCATGTAGTTATGATTTTTTCCAGAAGTCCGACAAAATCAAACCTATATAAGTAGGGTATCATTTTAATCGTATGGACCTACAGAATACATATCAGGTGTCATTTTGTACCGAAAAATGTACTACGTAGAAACGGAAGCCCCCAAAAGTTACAAAACAGCGTTTTTTTTTCAATTTTGTCGCACAATGATTTTTTTTTCCCGCTTCACCATAGATTTTTTGGAAAAATGACTGACGTCATTACAAAGTAGAATTGGTGACGCAAAAAATAAGCCATCATATGGATTTTTAGGTGTAAATTTGAAAGAGTTATGATTTTTTAAAGGCAAGGAGCAAAAAACGAAAATGCAAAAACGGAAAAACCTCCGGTCCTTAAGGGGTTAAAGGGGTACTCCGGTGGTAAATGTTTTTGACTATATGGCATCTTCTTTGTAAGTTTTGTTTTTTTGCAATATACATGTGTTATATGTTTTGGCAGCATGTGTGTGTTTTTCTTACCTGTTTGTTGGGCAGGAAGTTCTGTAGTTCAGAGGGTTTTCTTTTACTGTTGTCCACAGTTCTGAGTCTGTTGTGGACAAGATGTCACAGCTTTTTTTTTTTTTTCTGTCTGCATGAGAGGAATAAGCCACACCCCCTCATCTCATCCAGCTGAGTACACAGCTCCTCCCCTCCCCCCTGCTCTGTATTCTAAGGATGCAGGTCTGCACAGGAGAAGGACCGCACAGAGAAGATAAGTGTTATCTGAAGGGGAGGATGAGAAGGTGCACGGGCTGGGGATGTATGGACTGCAGGAGAATAAATCTCATACTGGGAATGATCTCTATGGGGGAGATTTATCAAAACCTGTGCAGAGGAAAACTTGCCAAGTTGCCCATAGCAACCAATCACATTACTTCTTTCATTTTTCACAGGCCTCCATAAAAATGAAAGCAGCAAGCTGATTGGTTGCTATGGGCAACTGGGCAAGTTTTCCTCTGCACAGGTTTTGATGAATCTCCCCCTATATGTGAAGGGGAGGGGGGACTCCTGAATTACACATGCTGGTACTTGTAGTCCCTGTTGTGTGTGTGTATGCTAGTGTTTACAAACCAGTGTGCCTCCAGCTGTTGCAAAACTACAACTCCCAGCATGCCCTGACAGACTTTGGGCATGCTGGGAGTTGTAGATTTGCAACAGCTGGAGGCACACTGGTTAGGAAACACTGTTCTAGCCTATTCAGCATACACATGATGTTACACCGGTGTTTCCCAACCAGTGTGCCTCCAGCTGTTGCAAAACTCCTAGCATGCCCAAAGGCTGTCAGCTGTAAATGAATAGAAAAAAGAAAGAAGGCCCAAAGAGGCGCCTAGTGCATTACCCTAAGAATTTATACAGAGGCCCACGTAAAGTGGGGAAAAGTAAGGGGTCTAATGAATGGCCGCTCACCTGGAGCGTATAATAATACGCATGTAACCTCAGTCTGAGGTAATGAAGGATTCCGTGCAAGCCTACAGGTCTTCAGGATAGATCCAATGAGGAGATCCTGTGGATGAGCTTAAATATTGAAAAAATTGACCTGGCATCAGGCGCTCGGGGATCCAAAGAGATCTCACAACCAGTTCATGGAGGTGGATAGGGATTCAAGCTTTATTAGTATACAACAACGCGTTTCGGGGTTAGCATACCCCTTCTTCAGATTGACAGATTTGTCAGACAAATCTGTCAATCTGAAGAAGGGGTATGCTAACCCCGAAACGCGTTGTTGTATACTAATAAAGCTTGAATCCCTATCCACCTCCATGAACTGGTTGTGAGATCTCTTTGGATCCCCGAGCGCCTGATGCCAGGTCAATTTTTTCAATATTTAAGCAAAGGCTGTCAGGGCATGCTGGAAGTTGTAGTTTTGCAACACCTGGAGGCACCCTGGTTGTGAAACACTGGTGTATGCCCTACAGAGGTGTGGTGAACTACAACCCCCAGGAGACTACAGAGGCAGCATGCTGGTGTTCTACCACAGATTGAAGACTCCTGAATGACACATGCTGTGAGTTGTAGTCCCTTTTGTGTGTGTATGACAGTGTATCCCAACCAAGGCTGATTATATTAGGGTGCTGTGTATAAGGGGGCCGACCCAGGAAAATAGTAGGATGGGTAAAGGTCGGAACAAACAAACAATAAAAAAGGAGCCGCCCCAAAACAGCAAGGCATGTGGCATGCTGGGATTTGTAGTTTTCAGCACAGCAAGAAACAGGAAATAGAAGAAAAGATTGGAAAACAAAGTGGGGGATAAAAAGACAACAAAGAACGGAAATAGAGTAGGCTAAACAACAAGAATAGAAATGAAACAAAATAAATAGGGTAAGTCAAAAACGGAAAAACACGTTGACCACCGGAGTACCCCTTTAACCCCTTAAGGACATAGGACGCATGAGTACGTCCTAAGTCCAGTCCCTGTCTATAACACGGGGTCCCGCAGGGATGGTTCCGGTGCCTATTCACAGCCGGGACCCGCGGCTAATAGCGCGCGGCCGCAATCATTCGGCCACGCGCTATTAACCCTTCTGATGCGGCGCCGCATCGAAAGTGAAAGTAAATGCTTCCCGGCTGCTCAGTCTGGCTGATCGGGGTCAAAATTGCAACGCTCCGATCAGCTACCCGGAGAGAAGAAGGTCCCTACCCTCTTCCGTCGGCGTCCCGGCTCTGATTGATTGCTCCATGCCTGAGTTACGGGCTGGAGCAATCTACCGCCGTTTACACAGCTTGTTGCCATGCAACGGCAAGGCAACAATCTGTGTATGCAATCAGCCATTGCAAGCTCATAGGTCCCTATAGGATCTATGAGCTCGCAAAAAAAAAAAAAAGTATTAAAAAAAAGTTAACCCTTTCAGGTATTCCCTTCTGAATTAAAAGTTTAAATCACCCGGCATTTCCTAGTAAACAAAATAAAACAGTGTAAATAAAAATAAACATATGTGGTATCACTGCGTGCGGAAATGTCCGAATTATAAAAATATACTGCTTTTAAAACCGCACGTTCAATGGCGTACGCGCAAATAAATTCCATAGTTCCATAATTCAAAATTTTATACCACAAAAAAGTGAATAAAAAGTGATCAAAAAGTCTGATCAGAACAAAAATGGTACCACTAAAAGCTTCAGATCACGGCGCAAAAATTGAGACCTCATAGCGCCCTGAACACAGAAAAAGTTATAGGGCTCAGAAAATGACAATTTTAAACGTATACATTTTCCTGCATGTATTTATGATTTTTTCTGAAGTAATACAAAATCAAACCTATACAAGTAGGGTATCATTTTAACCGTATGGACATACAGAAAAAAGATAAGGTGTCATTTTTACCGAAAAATGTACTGCGTAGAAACGGAAGCCCCCAAAATTTACAAAATGGCATTTTTTCTTCAAGTTTGTCGCACAATGAATTTTTTTTCGATTTCGCATTGTTTTTTTTTGGTAAAATTACTAATGTCACTGTAAAGTAGAATTGGTGGCGCAAAAAATAAGCCATAACACAGATTTTTAGGTGCAAAATTGAAAGGGTTATGATTTTTTAAAGGCAAGGAGGAAAAAACGAAAATGCAAAAACGTGAAATCGCTCAGTCTTTAAGGGGTTAAGCTTGCGGCCTAAGTCCCTGAAATCATTTTAAGGACATTCCACCTACCTCTTACTTTGTCATTGGTGCCAATATGTACCATGACTGCTGGGTCCTCTCCATCCCAGCACAGAAGTCTGTCAACCCGATCCGCGATGTGCCGAACTCTAGCGCCAGGAAGACAACATGCTGTTCAGCGATCCTGGTCTTTGTGACAGATTGCCCTGTCTGCCCCCTAATAATTTAGTCCCCAACTACCAGTACCTGTCTGGCCTGCCCTGCACTCCTCCCTCCTTACTGGAGCAGAAACACCCCTGGCGGTCAGAGGCAGAGTCCTGCTGCAGTCCTGCTAGCTCTGAAATGGCATCCCCCTCATCTGCCAACCTGGCAAACTGGTTTAGGTGTGCCAATTCACGACTAGCCTCCCTGACGCTTTTCCCTCTACCCCATTTTCTAACTGTTACCGAGCTAGCGTCCTGACTGTTCTACACCTCCGTCCCACTACCCCCCCACCTCTACCTCAGAGAGTACTTGCTCAGTGAACAGAAGACTCCTCTCCAAGTTGTGAATGTGTCTCAGTGTTGCCAGTTGCTCCTCTAGATCCAGGATCTGGGCTTCCAAATGTACAACTCGCACACATCTCAAGGATTGCATACATTGTGCAAGATGCACACTGGACTGCCTTTTCCAACATGGAGGCTATACTAAATTTGTGGATAGCAAAAATTAACAGTAAAACATAACATAACAAAAAATAAAAAAAATAAAAATAAAAAAACAATCAAATATTTCAATTAAACTCCCTGAATTTAAAGTCCCTTAATTTGAAGTCCCTCTCACTTTTATACTTACACTCACTTGTATACTTCACACTCTTGTATACAGACACACAATCACTAGCTCAAACAATCACTTAGTGTACTTGCTTTTATAGTTAACAGATTCCACCTCTCTCTGCCTGGAAGCAAATGCAAAATGGGTGGGGTGGCTGTTGTGTGGGAGTGAGAAAAAGGACCTCACACTCACAAACAAGTGATCCTGGGACTTTTAGTTGGAGGGAAGGAACTTCAACAGGATCTAGTTATTTTACAAAAAGAAAGCAGCTGTGTTATAGTGGATTCAGAACACAGCCACAGCCCCAAGACAAGCATGTATCCTTCCTATTCATATCCATTACTGTGTGATAGGTAAGTACTAAAGTCACTCTATAGTGGATAGCTCCTTTAAGCAGCTCAGCTCCACCTCTATGACACTTGGCTATAATATAAAATATTAATTTATGTTTGACAACCACCATCAGCTCCAGTAAAGATACAATTTGGTTTTATATCTTAGCAGCTATCCAATGGTGCTCACAGCTCTTAGAAGCAAATACAGCTAGATTTCCTTTAACTGTGAGAAATGAATTTCATTCAATGGGTTTCCATTTTTTTTTTATTGTTATTATGTCATTATGTATTCATTAACTCACATGTACAAAGCGTGAATAAAAATTGAATAAAAGAAACTTGCAATAAAATTAGAAAATTCATACAACATATCCAACATAAAAAAACAGATTTGTTTTCTTGTTTGCGTGAATGCGGGATGAAGTAGGAGTGATTAATTCAGTTACTAAATTTAGCTTGGATAATTAGGTTTATTTACTCTAATAAGGCAATGACAAGTGCAGCCATATTCATGTTCATCTTGCCCTTAGCAGCTTGAAATTTTTAATGTATTTTTGAAGCAAGATAAACACAATTAGTTCTTAACCCCTATATAACATCAAGCGTACGCCCTTGCTGTCTGGATCTTAATATATCAGGGCATAAATGTATGCCCTGGAACTTTTTAAGCATACTGATTTTGGTTAAAAAAAATAAAAAAGCTGACCTTTGTAACTGGTACAATAATTGAAAAACTATATTAATTGGGTATTGTTTCAATCACATTGACCTACAGAATAAAGAATGAAAGCAAAACCGCGTAAGAGATGCAAAATTGTTTTTTTTCTTTTCTTTCACTGTACATTTTATGGTACAATGAAATATGTAATTACAAAGTACAATTTGTAGCATATCTTTATTCTGTAGGTCCATATTATTAAAATGATATACCACTTATATAGGTTTTATGTTGTCTTACTTCTGAAATAAATCATAACTACATGCAAGAAAATGAATATATTTAAAATTGTCATCTTCTGACCCCTATAACTTTTTTTATTTTTGTGCTTACGGGGCAGAATGAAGGCTCATTTTTTACGTTCTGATCTGAAGTTTTTATCGGTACCATATTTGTTTTGATTGGACTTTTTGATCTCTTTATATCCATTTTTTTATGGTATAAAAATTGACCAAAAAACTGCTTCTTTGGATTTAGCAATTTTTTTAGTGCTTACACCATTGTGCAGTTTAATTAATGATATATTTTTATAGTTCAGACATTTACGCACACAGCGATACAACATATGTTTAGATTTATTTACAAAATTTTAAAAAATGGGAAAAGGGGGGTGATTCAAACTTTTATTTAAATCATCTTTATTAACTTTTTTTTGCTATAACATGCATTATACTGATTGCAGGCACTAATCACTGCTATTCCATAACATTGCATTTATCAGTTATCACTGCTTGACTGCTCCTGCCTGGATCTCAGGCACGGAGCAGTCATTCGGCGATCGGACGTGCAGGAGGCAGGTAAGGGACACTCCTCGTGTGTCCTAGCTGATCGGAACACTATGTTTCTCAGCGGCCTGACAAAGCACCTAGGGGCGGGATACGGTCTGTGACCCGATGTCTGAGCTCCCCTGGATCCATCTGCCGCCTCCCTGCTCAGACCGATGTGGTCCACGGATTCCTGAATCTGGTCTTCCTGCAACTGCAATAGTGAGCTCTCCGTCTCCTTCTTTCTCTTTATGTGAAGTTATGCTATATGCTGTGAATTATTTGACATGTAGCGCCACACTGCCATTGCCAGATTGATACACCTGGGTCTGGTATCCTTAGCTGATTTTGGATGTGGGGATTTGCAGCACAGTGGTGCTGGCTGCACTTTTTTGTCTTTGAGATAATATATGTTTGCAGAATATTGCGCAATCCAATATGGCCACCAAATCTAGTGATCAACTGTGGTACAGAAAGTGAGTTATCTACTATTGTGCAAAGAAATATACATTTTTAAATTAACAATGTACATACTACACACATTTAACAATAATCTAATTATTAATGCTTTCTAAATGTCATTGGCGTGTGGTGGCCATATTGATTATGCAAATGAACCAGCTTTAACAAACTTGGTAGAGGAGGTAACTATGAACATGTCTGCTGGTTTTAGAGAAGATGGTTTTATAATATTGTGCAATTCAACATGGCGGCTATACCACGTGATCAATAGACTTGTAATTAACAAGTCATAATTGTGATCACAGTGTAACCAAATGTAACAAATTTTTAATCTGTATCTTTAGCGACTGGGGAAATGCAGAGGTTTCAATATTGTGCAAAAACATGCAAAGAACCATAAGTTTTTATTAGCAGTGTACATATTACACTTATTTTTTTTCAATTGTGCATTAATATTAATGCTATCTAAATGTTATTGCTGATCGGTGGCCATATTGATTATGTAAATGAACCAGCTTTAACAACCTTGGTACAAGAGTTTACCATGAACATGTCTGCCAAATTATATGTTATTCTAACAAACGGTTTGAGAGAAGATGTTGGTAGAATATTTTGCAATGCAATATGGCGGCCCCACCATGTGACCAAAAGTCTTATAGTGAACAAATCTGACTCTGCACAACAGTGTAACCACATACATTAATTTATATATCTGTAGTTTTAGTGGTTCTAGAGAAGAAAATGTTTGAATATTGTGCAAAAATTGCCCCAAAATCCAAGATGGTGGCCTTACCATGTGACCTATGACCTTTATATCACAAATGATTATGCACAGCTCACGGGTCTACCACTATGCCAAGTCACACGTGTTTTGGACTTACAGTGCAGCAGATATAAGCATTTGAAACTCACGGCGGAATAATAATAATAAAAAATATAGCTGCAAGCAGCAAAACAGGTGGCCAAGCTGCAGAGCTGGGATACAACACACAATTTTTTTGGACTCCTGATGGTGGAGAATGTGAATGTGGACATGTGTGGTAATTTTCTCATTGTTCTGACCAGTACCAGTATCAGAAAAGTATGCTTGCAAAATATTGCAGAATCCAATATGGCTGCCAAACCATGTGATCAAATGTGGTACAGAAAGTGATGATGAACACGTATGCTAATTTTCACCTTGTTTTGACCAGCAATTTCAGAGAAAACTATGTTCGCAGAATATTGTGCAATCCGTTATCGCCGCCAAATCTGGTGATAAATTGTAGTACAGAAAGTGATCAAAAAAGTGCTAATTTTACACAGTTCTGACTGGTAATTTTAAAGAAAACTGTGTTTATAGCCTATTGTGCAATCCAATTTGGCTGGCAAATCTGGTGATCAATTGTGGTATAGAAAGTGATCATGGACATGTGTGCTAATTTTCACATTATTTAGACCAGTTATTTCAGAGAAAACCATGTATGCAGAATATTCCTTTAGTCTCTCTCTGTTTTTGACTCATATTGGGAAACAATTGCAGTGCCGTCACTCAACTTTCCAAAAACAGGGCCTACGACGGCCCCAACCTATGATCAAATCGATATACGATGGCCTCTCAGAGGCCATCACATGTCGATGTCAGCATCGACATACGATGCTTTTTTATGTCGAGGCCATCACATTAAGTGCTATCCGGCAGCGCAAAATGCTTAAGCTGCTGCCGGATAGCAGCTTAATGTTCCCCGTGTGGTGCGGTAAGTATTACTTACCCCTCCACGATGCTCCGGGGTGCCCTCCGGGTCCAGCACTGGTCTTCCGGTGTCTTCTCTGCCCTCTCCGGTGACGTCAATACGCTGCTGCGCATGTCATCCAATAGGAATGGCGTACACAGCGGCGTAATGACGTCGCTACGCAGGCCCAGTAAGGCCTGGAGAAGACAGCGGAGGACCGGAGAAGACCAGGAGAGCCCAGCAGAGGACCGGAGATAACCAGGAGAGCCCAGCGGAAGCCCCTTTCACCATTGGGAGCGGCGGGGACACCACCGCGAGCGGCGGGGACAGGTGAGTACAGCTTCCTATACTTTACATTGCACGAATCTCTCAACATACGATGGATTCGACAAACGATGGCTCGTTTGGAACGAATTACCATCGTATGTTGAGGGACCACTGTATAGGCATTATGTCAGTCCTCACTGTATTATTTGTGTTCCATGTATGTCGGTCTGAGCAGTGCTGGTAGATGCCATTTAACTCATTGGTGCAGAAATTTCTCTCTGTAAAGCCTGCATGTTTGTCAATCCTCATTTTAGGTTTGTATACTGTTCATGAAACAGGAAGTTTAGGATGAACATTGCTGCAGACTCTCAATGTTATATAGGATACAGCTATAGATATTAGTAGCCTCAGAATGAGCAGTGCATGCGGTATAAGTCACTGACACATGCAGGAATATTTTTGTGTCTTTCAAAACTCATAATGTAATAGTCAACATGCACATAATGCAAATAAAGCTGTGTTTATATCTATATTCATGATATATTGTTATTTAAAGGGGCATTCCGGGCAAAAATATTTTATCCCCTATCCAAAGGATAGGGGATAAGATGTCTTATCGTGGGGGGCGCGCTGCTGAGACCCCCTGTTATCTCCCTGTAGCAACTGCATTCTATGTGGGTGCTGAATCCCCAGTTTCGGAAACCTCCGGGTTTCCGGGACTGGGGATGTGATGTCACGCCACGCCCCCCCCCATTCATGTCCATGGGAGGGGGCGTGACGGCCGTCAGGCCCCCTCCCATAGACATGAATGGAGGGGGCATGGTGTGACGTCACATCCCCAGTCCCTGAAACCTGGAAGGTTTCCAAAACTGGAGACGCAGTCCCCGCATAGAATGTGGGTGCTACAGGTAGATCGCGGGGGGTCTCAGCAGTTCGCCCCCCGTGACCAGACATCTTATCCCCTATCCTTTGGATAGGGGGATAAAAATGTTTTGCCTAGAATGCCCCTTTAAGTTTAGAAATAAAAATGTATCTTTTATTAGTAGTAGTTCCTGTCAGTATAAAACAACATGGGCCTTAGCATCACTACGTGACTAGAGATAAAAAAGATTTTAAAGGGGTACTCCAGCGCTAAGACATCTTATCCCCTATCCAAATGATAGGGGATAAGATGCCTGATCGTGGGGGTCCCGCCGCTGGGGACTCCCGTGATCTTCCACGTCGCACCCCATTAGTTTCAGCCCCCGGAGCATGCTCGCTCTGGGTCTGATTACTAGCGATCACAGGGATGGAGCATAATGACATCACGGCTCTGCCCCCGTGTGACATCACGCTCTGCCCCCTCAATGCAAGCCTATGGAGGGGGCGTGACTTCTAAACCCCTATGGTGGAGAAGGTGATCATGGAGAAGTGTGCTTATTTTCATAATGTTCCGATCAGAAATTACATAGAAAACTATGTATACAGAATATTGCACAATCCAATATGACTGCCAAACCATTTGATCAATTTTAGTACAGAAAGTGATCATGGACATCTGTGCTAAATTTCCCATTGTTCCGAGCAGCATTGTAAAAAACAAACAAATAAAAACTATATTTGCAGAATATTGTGCAATCCAATACGGCTGCCAAATCCTGTGATAACATGTGGTACAGAAAGTGATCACGAACAAGTGTGCTAATTTCCACACTGTTCTGACCAGTCAGAGAAAACTATGTTTATAGAATATTGCGCAATTCAATATGGCTGCCAAATCTTGTGATGAGTTGCAGTACAGAAAGGGATCATGAACATGTGTGCAAATTTTCAGATTGTACTGACCAGCAATATCAAAGAAAACTATGTTTGCAAAATATTGTGCAATCCAACATGGCCGCCAAATCTTGTGATCATGTGTGGTACAGAAAGTGATTGCGAATGTGTGTGCTAATTTTCACACCAGTAATTTTAGAAAAAACTGTTTGCAAAATATTGCTCAATTCATTATGGCTGCCAAACCAGGTCATCATTTGTGGTACAGAAAGTGATCAAAAACATTTGTGCTAAGTTTCATACTTTTTTGAACAGCATTTGCGGAGAAAATAATATATGCAGAATGTTGCGCAATCCTATATGGCTGCCAAACGTGATTAATTGCGGTGCAGAAAGTGAGCTCAATTATGTGAGGTCATTTTCACATTGTTCAGACCAACATTTCAGAGCAAACTATATATACATATATATATATATATATATATATATATATATATATATATATATGTGCAATCCAAAGTGGTCGCAAAACTAGGTCATCATTTGTGGTAGAAAAAGGGATCAAGAACATGAGTGCTAATTTTCACATGTTTACGGCCAGTATTTGCAGAGAAAAATGTATATGCAGAATATTGCACAATCCAATATGGCTGCCAAACTAGGTCATAATTTGTGGTACAGAACGTGATCCCAAACATGGGTGCCAATTTTCACATTGTTCTGACAAGTACCGTATTTATCGGCGTATAACACGCACTTTTTAGGCTAAAATTTTTAGCCTAAACTCTATGTGCGTGTTATACGCCGCTACACCCCCAGGAAAGGCAGGGGGAGAGAGGCCGTCGCTGCCCGCTTCTCTCCCCCTGCCTTTCCTGGGGTCTAGAGCCCTGCTGCCGGCCCTTCTCACCCCCTGGCTATTGGCGCCGCTGCCCGTTCTGTCCCCCTGAGTATCGGTGCCGGCGCCCCATTGCCAGCGCCGATAGCCAGGGGGAGAGAAGGGGCAGCGGCACCCATTGCCCCGTTGCCTCCCCCCATCCCCGGTGGCAAAATTACCTTTTGCCGGGGTCGGGTCCGCGCTGCTGCAGGCCTCCGGCGTGCATCCCCGGCGTCGTTGCTATGCGCTGCATGGCGCGGCGCATGACGTTAGTGCGCCGCGCCGTGCATAGCAACGACGCAGGGGACGCACGCCGGAGGCCTGCAGCAGCGCAGACCCGACCCCGGCAAAACGTAATTATGCCACCGGGGATGGGGGGAGGCAACGGGGCAGCGGCGCCGGCAATGGGTGACGCTGCCCCTTCTCTCCCCCTGGCTGTCGGCGCTGCTTCTCTCCCCCGGCTATCGGCGCCGGCAATGGGGTGCCGGCACCGATAGTCAGGGGGACAGAACGGGCAGCGGCGCCGATAGCCAGGGGGTGAGAAGGGCCGGCAGCAGGGCTCTAGACCCCAGGAAAGGCAGGGGGAGAGAAGCGATCAGCGACGGCCTCTCTCCCCCTGCCTTTCCTGGGGGTGTATCGGGGTATACACGCGCACACACGCACCCTCATTTTACCGTGGATATTTGGGTAAAAAACTTTTTTTTACCCAAATATCCTTGGTAAAATGAGGGTGCGTGTTATAGGCCGGTGCGTGGTATACCCCGATAAATACGGTAATTTTTATTTTACTAGATATTTAAGAGAAAACTATGTTTGCAGAATATTGTGCAATCCATACTGGCGGATAAACCATATGATCCATGGTGGTACAGAATGCAAAAAAAAAACCTCAGATTACTCTAATATTGACATTTTTGTGGAAACAGTGACACAGGCATTTAGATCACTGAGTTCTAAGACAGTTGGGCAGCAGAATTTGAGCTTTGAGGAAAGGGAAGCATTGATGGCCCTTGAAAAAGATCCCTCCCTGGTCATCAAGCCCTCAGATAAAGGGGGTAATATTGTATTGATGACCAGGGAGGAATATAGGGCAATGTGTCTGGAAATTCTCAATGATAAGCAGTGTTATGCACAGCTGTCGACTAATCCCACAAAGCAGTTTAGTCAAGAACTGCAGACCATTTTAGACTGTGCCCTATCTGCTAAACTAATAGATAGAACAGAATATGATTACTTGAGGCCACAGTCCCCTAGAATGGCCTGCTTTTATGCTACTCCCAAGATTCACAAAGGGTATCCCCCACTGCATGGTAGTCCTATCGTATCAGTTTGACCCAGGCGCCGAGTCAATATGTTGACTCGGTGCTCGGGCCCTTTGTCTATGCCTTACCATCCTACGTACATGATACAACGGATGTTCTAAAACTAATTGAAGATTTAAGATTGGAGGAGGGAGCCTTCTTGGCATCCTTGGATGTAGAAGCGCTCTACTTCTCCATCCTGCACGATAAGGGACAGGGCGCAGTGGAGTTTTTCTCACGTAGTAGAGGGATACAATATGCTGAGCACCATCAGTTGGTACTTCAACTGCTGCAGTTTGTTCTTACAAGAAATTATTTTTTGCTTGAGGGGCGGTCCTTCCACCAGCAGCGAGGTACGGCGATTGGGAGCCCATGTGCCCGCAGTTTTGCGAATCTGTACCTCAGCTGGTGGGAGGACCAATTTTTATTTCGCGAGATGTCGTCTTGGACGGGTCATATTTTACTATGGCTCCATTATATAGACAATGTCTTTATGATTTGGAACTCAAGTGAGGATGATTTTCACAGATTTGTTAAACAGATTAATCAAAATGACTTGGGCCTTATTTTTACCAGCAGTATCCGTAGATCCCAACTAGAGTTCTTGGATTTAAAGATTCAGGTCCTTTTGGATGGTTCCATTCACACCACGATGCATAGGGAGGAGACAGCTACAAATACCCTGCTTCAGTGGGACAGTTGTCATCCTCTCCCACTGAAGCAGGGTATACCAACAGGGAAATACCTGAGAATGCGCAGGAATTGCTCTACAATTGAAGAATTTCAAAAAAAAGGCAGATGAGCTGCGTATCAGATTACGATCAAGAGGATATCCTAATAAAGTCTTGAAAAGAGCGTATAAACGAGCTCTAGGCTCCCAAAGGACACAACTTCTGACTCCTAGAAATAAGAACACAGAAGAACAAACAAGTAGAGTCATTGGGACATTTGATGAGAAGGCAGTACAAGTGAAAAACATCCTCAACACATATTGGACCATACTAACTGCAGATCAGCAGCTAAAAGACCTTATACCATATACACCCTTAATTACCTATAGAAGGGGAACAAATTTAAAAGATAGATTGACTCATAGTAATTTTGAGCCAGAACCATCCAAAGATGGGTGACTTGCTTAAAAAAAAAACAAACAAAAAAAAAACACAAGGAATTTTTCCATGTGGGAGATGTAACATTTGCCCCCATGTTGTTAAGAGTAACACATTTAAGAGCACCACTACAGAACAAACATACATGAACAGACACTTCGCGAACTGCGAGAGTAGGGATGTGATATATATTCTGACATGTGGGTGCCCCCTTAATTATGTAGGCAAGACCTATAGGCCCTTGAAAAAAAAACAGCTGCAGGAACACCTAGGGGACATCAGACACTCAAGGGATACCCCAGTGGCAAAACATTTCGCAGAGTTTCACTCAAGCAACATTGAGAGTCTAAGAGTACAATCATTGAAGTCATAGCACCACCACCCAGGATGCTGGGATAAGATCCTGCTTCAAAGTGAAGCAGAATGGACATTCAGGATTGAATTTGTTAAACCCTATGGCCTCAATTACTTTATATCTTACTCATGCTTCATCGATTAGATCTACCACTAGAGAGTGGCACAATGTTAAATTAGGTAGAGTGATAGGCAGTCTGGCTAGGTCATAATTTGTGGTTCAAAATGTGATCCCAAACATGGGTGTCAATTTTCACATTGCTCTGACAAGTAATTTTTATTTTACTAGATATTTAAGAGAAAACTATGTTTGCAGAATATTGTGCAATCCATACTGGCGGCTAAACCATATGATTCATGGTGGTACAGAATGCTATCACGAACATGTGTGCTCATTTTCATAATGTTCTGACCAGAAATTTCAGTGAAAACTATGTTTGCAGAATATTGTGTAATCCAATATGGCCACCAAATCTGGTGATCAATTGTGGTACAGAAAGGTTACAAACATGTGTACTAATTTTCACACTGTTCTGCCAAGTGATTTTAGAGAAAACTATGTTTGCAGAATATTGCGCAATCCAATATGTCCGCCAAATAAAGTGACCAATTGTGGTACAGAAAGTGAATACTTTACCATGGTGCAAAGAAATATAACTTTTAGATAACAGTGTACATATTACACACATTTAACCTCTTAAGGACGTAGGGCATACCTTTATGCCCTACGCCCGGTCCCGGTGTTTAAAACGGGGTCACGCCGTGACTCCGCATCACACCGGGTCGGTCCCAGCTGCTAATCATAGCCAGAACCCTGGGCTAACAGCGTGCGGCATCAATCGTCAATTCAGATGCGGCAATAAAAGTTGAAAGCTAAAGTAAACGCTTCCCGGCAGCTCAGTCAATGTCCCGATCAGCTAGAATGCAAGTGGAGGTCTCCTTACCTGTCTCCGCGGCGTCTGATTGGTGATTGAGCTACAGGCTTAAGCAATCGAACCCCTATCTCACTGATCCGTGCAAAGCTATGGCTTTGCAGGGATCAGCATAAGAGATCAGTGTGTGCAGTGTTATAGCCCCCTATGGGTGCTATAGCACTGCAAAAAAAAGTGAAAAAAAAAAGTTAACAAATGTCATATAACCCCTTCCCCAATAAAAGTTTGAATCACCCCCACTTCCCATTAAAAAAAAACTGTGTAAATAAAAATAAAAATAAACATATGTGGTATCGCAGCGTGTGGAAATGTCCGAACTATAAAAATATATAATTAATTAAATTGCACGGTCAATAGCGTACGTGCAAAAAAATTCCAAAGTCCAAAATAGTATATTTTTGGTCACTTTTTATATCATGAAAAAATGAATAAAAAGCAATAAAAAAGTCAGATCAATACAAAAATGGTAACGATAAAAACTTCACGCCGCAAAAAAATGAGTCCTCATACCGGCCCCTACGCGGAAAAATTAAAAAGTTATAGGGGTTAGAAGATGAGAATTTTTAACATATAAATTTTCCTGCATGCAGTTATGATTTTTTTCCGAAGTAGGACAATATCCAACCTATATAAGTATGGTATCATTTTAACCGTATGGACCTACAGAATAAAGATAAAGTGTTATTTTTACCGAAAAATGCACTGCTTACAAACAGAAGCCCCCAAAAGTTACAAACTGACATTTTTCTTCAATTTTGCCGCGCAATTAATTTTTTTTTCGTTTCACTGTGGATTTTTGGGTAAAATTACTTATGTTACTGCAAAGTAGAATTGGTGGCGCAAAAAATAAGTCATCATATGGAATTTTATGTGCAAAATTGAAAGCATCATGATTTTTAGAAGGTGATGAGGAAAAAAGGAAAATGCAAAAACGGAAAAACCCTGAGTCCTTAAGGGGTTAAATAAATTGCATATTATTAATGCTATCTGAATGTTATTGGCGTGCGGTCGCCATATTGTATATGCAATTGAACCATCTTTAACAACCGTGGTACAGGAGGTAACTATGAACATGTCTGCCAAATTATACGTTATTCCAACAAACGGTTTCCGAGAAGATGTTTGTAAAATATTGCACAATTCAACATGGAGGGTAAACCATGTGATCAATGGACTTGTAATTAACAAGTCATATTTGTGATAACAGTGTAACTAAATATAACAATTCTTAAATCTGTATCTTTAGTAATTGCGGAAATACAGAGGTTTCAATATAATGCTAAAACGTGCCACAGAAACCAATATGGCTGCCTGACAATGTGACCTATGACCTTTATGTTACAACATATTATGCATATTATAGGGCTCTACTTTTGGGTAAAATTTCATGAGTTTTGAAGTAACATTGAGGAAATTACAGGCATATTACAAAAAGCCCCATAGAAATAATAGGAATAATTGTTGATATTTACATTATTCAATATGGCCGCCGACCCATATGGTTGAATGACGTCAAACAAACATGTATGAGTCTCGGTCACAGTGTAACCATACATGGCTATTTGTACATCTATATCTTTAATTGTTTCAGAAAGATAAGTCTTTGCATATAGTACTGAATATTATCACCTTAATCTTAATTAAGATTATGCACAGTTCATGGGTCTACCACTATGCAAAGTCTCATGTATTCTGGAATAACGGTGCAGCAGATATAAGCATTTGAATAATAATAAAAATAATCCGAGCAAGAACAATCGGTGTCCTATGCAACTTCGTTGCTTGGCCACCTAATAAAGGCAGTGGTTTATCATGATGGGGAGGGAGATGGGAGTATTAAAAAATGTATCAAGATCATGACATCAAGATCAAGATTTATTGATGTATCAAGATTTATTTCCATTATTTACACTTTCAAAATAACAGAAACCAAAACAATGGTGTCTGCAAATGTTTGGGCACCCTGCAGAGCTTTTATCTTGTACTGCCCTCTTTGGCAAGAGTCTTTCAGCCAAGAGTCTTTCGATTCTTGTTTGAGGTATCTTTGCCCATTCTTTCTTACAAAAGTCTTCCAGTTCTTTGAGATTTCTGGGCTCTGTGTCACGCGCTGCTCTTTTAAGCTCTATCCATAGCTTTTCAATTATGTTGAGGTCAGGAGATTGTGAAGGCCATGGCAAAACCTTTAGTTTACACCTCTTGATGTAATCCTCCGTGGATTTCGAGGTATGTTTAGGATCATTATCCCTTTGTGGAAGCCATCCTCTCTTTAACTTCAGCTTTTTAACAGATGGCATCAAGTTAGCATCCAAAATTTTCTGAAATGTTATTTAATCCATTTTCCTTCTACTTGTAAGATGTTCCCTGTGCCACTGGCTGCAATACAACCCCAAAGCATGATTGATCCACCCCCATGCTTAACCCCTTTATGACCCAGCCCATTTTCACCTTCAGGACCTGGGCATTTTTTGAAAATCTGACCACTGTCACTTTAAACATTAATAACTCTGGAATGCTTTTACTTATCATTCTGATTCCGAGATAGTTTTTTCGTGACATATTCTACTTTATGTTATTGGTAAAATTTCCCTGATATTTGCATCCTTTCTTGGTAAAAAATCTAAAAATTTCATGTAAATTTAGAAAATTTAGCATTTTTCTAACTTTGAAAGTCTCTGCTTGAAAGGAAAATGGATATTCCAAATAAATTACATATTGATTCACATAAACAATATGTCTACTTTGTGTTTGCATAAAAAAATTGACAAGTTTTTACTTTTGGAAGACACCAGAGGGCTTCAAAGTTCCGCAGCAATTTTCCAATTTTTCTCAAGATCTTCAAAATCGTAATTTTTCAGGGCCCAGTTCAGGTTGGAAGTGGATTTTAAGGGTCTTCATATTAGAAATACCCCATAAATGACCCCATTATAAAAACTGCACCCCCCCCCCCCCAAAGTATTCAAAATTACATTCAGTAAGTGTTTTAACCCTTTAGGTGTTTCACAGGAATAGCAGCAAAGTGAAGGAGAAAATTCTAAATCTTCATTTTTTACACTCGCATTTTCTTGTAGACCCAATTTTTGAATTTTTACAAGGGGTAAAAGGAGAGAAATCACCCTAAAATTTGTAACCCAATTTCTCTCGAGTAAGGAAATACCTCATATGCGTATGTAAAGTGTTCGGCGGACGCAGTAGAGGGCTCAAAAGGGAAGGAGCGACAATGGGATTTTGGAGAGTGAGTTTTTCTGAAAGGGTTTTTGGGGGGCATGTCCCATTTAGGAAGCCCCTATGGTGCCAGAACAGTGGACCCCCCCACATGTGACCCCATTTTGGAAACTATACCCCTCATGGAATTTAATAAGGGGTGCAGTGAGCATTTACACCCCACTGGCGTTTGACAGATATTTGACTGTGGACTGTGCAAATCAAAAATTTTATTTTTCATTTTCACAGACCACTGTTCCAAAAATCTGTCATACACCAGTGGGGTGTAAATGCTCACTGCACCCCTTATTACATTCCGTGAGGGGTGTAGTTTCCAAAATGGGGTCACATATGGATATTTATTGTTTTGCGTTTGTCAGAACTGCTGTAACAATCAGCCACCCATGTGCAAATCACCTCAAATGTACATGGTGCACTCTCCCTTCTGGGCCTTTTTGTGCGCCCCCAGAGCACTTTGCGCCCACATATGGGGTATCTCTGTACTCGGGAGAAATTGCATTACAAATTTAGAGGGTCTTTTTTCCCTTTTACCTCTTGTGAAAATGAAAAGTATAGGGCAACACCAGCATGTCAGTGTAAAAAATTAATTTTTTTACACTAACATGCTGGTGTAGACCCCAACTTCACCTTTTCATAGGGGTTAAAGAAGGAAAAAAAAACCAAAATTTGTAAGGCAATTTCTCCCGAGTACGGCGATACCCCATATGTGTCCCAAAACTGTTGCCCTGAAATACGACAGGGCTCCAAAGTGAGAGAGCGCCATGCGCATTTGAGGCCTGAATTGGGGATTTGCATAGGGGTGGACATAGGGGTATTCTATGCCAATGATTCCCAAACAGGGTGCCTCCAGCTGTTGCAAAACTCCCAGCATGCCTGGACAGTCAATGGCTGTCCGGCAATACTGGGAGCTATTATTTTGCAACAGCTGGGGGCTCCATTTTGGAAACAGTAGCATACTAGACATTTTTCATTTTTTTGGGAGGGGGGGCTGTGTAGGGATATGTGTATATGTAGTGTTTTTTACTTTTTATTTTAGGTTAGTGTCAGTGTAGTGTAGTGTTTTTAGGGTACAGTCACATGGGCAGAGGTTCACAGCAAGTTTGCCGCTGGAAGTTTGAGCTGCAGCGCAAAATTTGCGCCATCTCAAACTTGCAGCACTCACTGTAAACCTCCGCCCATGTGAGTGTACCCTGTACATTCACATTGGGGGGAGGGGGCAAACATCCAGCTGTTGCAAACTCCGAGCATGCCCTTTGGCTGTCGTGCATGCTGGGAGTTGTAGTTTTGCAACAGCTGGAGGAACACTGGTTTGGAAACACTAAGTTAAGTAATAAACTTTCAAGTGTTTTGCAACCAAACAGTGTTTCCAAACCAGTGTGCCTCCAGCTGTTGCAAAACTACAACTCCCAGCATGCATGGTCTGTCAGTGCATGCTGGGAGTTATAGTTTTGCAACAATTGCAACAGCTGGAGGCACTGAGGTAGGAAACGGACAATGTTTCCCAACTAGTGTGCCTCCAGTTGTTGCAAAACTACAACTCCCAGCATGCCCAGACTGCCCAGGCATGCTGGAAGTTGTAGTTCGGCAATATCTGAAGGATCAGATGTTGCCGAACTACAACTTCCAGCATGCTTGGGCAGTCTGGGCATGCTGGGAGTCTTAGCTTTGCAACATCTGGAGGTCCACAGTTTGGAGACCACTGTATAATGGTCTCCGATCTGTGCTCTTCCAGATGTTAGAGAACTACAACTCCCAGCATGCCTGGACAGACTGAGCATGCTGAGATTTGTAGTTTTGCAACATCTGGAAGAGCACAGATTGGAGACCATTATACAGTGGTCTCCAAACTGAGGACCTCCAGATGTTGCAAAACTACAACTCCCAGCATGCCCAGAAAGCCAAAGGCTGTCTGGGCATGCTGGGAGTTGCAGTTTTGAAACTCCCAGAGGCAGCAGTGAGATCGCTTTACGGCGATCTCACTGCTGCCAATGAAGATGCCGCCCTGCTGCCGGAAACTCACCGCAGCGCCGCCGGGACCGCATGGAGGATGTCGCTCGGACGGGTAAGTGATGCCGGGGGACGGGTCAGGGACACTTAGCAGAGCGGTGTGTGTCCCGATCCCCGTGATCGGGACTCACACACCACGCTGCTAAGTATTCTGATAGCGAAACGCTGCTATCAACTAGTCAGATTTGACCAGCTGATAGCAGCGATCGCTGGGGGGGGTGGGGGATGAAACCCCCCGTGGTCGCATGGTAAGATGGCTGGCTATCAGTAATAGCCACCATCTTTCCGGGCGCTGCGGGATGCCGTGAGTAGTGGCAAAAATGTTCATGACGTACCTGTATGTCATGGGTCGGGAACACCTTGCCACTCATGACGTACAGGTATGTCAAAGGTCGGGAAGGGGTTAAAGAGGTACTCCGGTGGAAAAAAAACATTTTTTTCTTTTTTAAATCAACTGGTGCCAGAAAGTTAAACATATTTGTAAATTACTTCTATTAAAAAATCCTAATCCTTCCAGTACTTATTAGCTGCTGAATGCTACAGAGGAAATCCTTTCTTTTTGGAACACTGATGAAATCACGACCACAGTGCTCTCTGCTGACATCTCTGTCCATTTTAGCAACCGTGCATAGCAGATGTAAGCTAAGGGCAGCATGGTGGCTTAGTGGTTAGCACTGCTCAAATCCCACTAAGGACAACAATAAATAAATAAAGACTTATTATTATTATAAGGTCAGCAGAGAGCAGTGTGTTCGTGATGTCATCAGAGAGCATTCCAAAAAGAAAATAATTTCCTCTGTAGTATTCAGCACCTAATAAATACAGGAAGGATTAAGATTTTTTAATAGAAGTAATTTACAAATATGTTTAACTTTCTGGCACCAGTTGATTTAAAAAAAAAAATAGTTTTTCCACCGGAGTACCCCTTTAACAGTTGGACAGAGGATTATTTTTCATTATGGGCATTTATGCAGTTCCCTCTCCTACAGAAGTATTTTATGCTGTAGGTTCAGCTCTTCTATTCAGTGAGGACGATCTAATAGAGGACAGTCAGCAGCTACTGCCCAGCCAAGAAGTGGAGGAGACATCTGCTGCTTCCTCTGCTAGGCAGGGAAGTAGTAATGAGGAGGGTGATGTGGGAGGTGGTGTTGCAAGCGTTCAGGGTCCTGAAGCAGACACTGTTGAGGAACCTGAGGAAGACATCAGTGACGTACAGACACTTGTTAATGATGATGATGATGAGGAAGCCTATCGCAATTGGGAGCCAAGTGCAAAAGGGGCTTCATCATCATCGGGAGAAGAGGGTTGCAGGTTGCCCGTAAGGCAGCAGCTGAGCAAGCAAGGTGGTAGCATGGTTGTCAGTCAGCATGGTGGCAGAAGTGAAAATTCGGGACCCAAACATGCCTGGGGGAGACCCCCTGCTTTGCGGCAGCCTACCTTTCCATGAGGTAGTGGAACAGAGGTTCCTGGAAAGGGCGGCAGTAGTAGTCAATTAGTGCGGACTGTTGGTGGGAAAATCAGCTACTTGGCAGTGTGCCCGTTTTTCATCAAGCATCCAGAGGAGGTTAACATAGCCACATGCAAGATGTGTCCGCAGAAGGTGAAGCGTGGCCAGGGTTCTAATGTTGGCACAATGGCCCTGCGTCAACATATGCTTCACTACCATAAAGCGGACTGGGAGAACCGTGGCTCCAATGTGGTGGTCCAGCCTTCTGCATCACCCAGTGGCACGCTGCTCCCTTTTTCAGCCAGCCAAGGCTCCACCACCTCAGCCGAAGGGAGCTGTGTGTCTTACCCATCTTCTGTTGCTCCAGATGCTCCTGCTCCTCCTACTTTTAGTCAGTCATTCCACCAGCAATCCATCGGCGAAGCCATGTCCAAGACATAACAGTATGTGCCCACTCATCCAATGGCGCAGAAGCTGAATGTGCTCCTGTCCAAGTTGCTGGTGCTGCAGGTAGCATGGTTGACAGTCAGCATGGTGGAAGATGTGGAAATTCTGGACCCAAATGTGCCCGGGAAAGACCATCTGCTTCGCCGCAGCCTACCTTTCCACGAGGTAATGGAACAGTAATGGAGACCCAGTAGAACGCTGCTCCCTTTTTCAGCCAGCCAAGGCTCCACCACCTCAGCCGAAGGGAGCTGTGTGTCATACCCATATTCTGTCGTGCCAGATGCTCTTGCTTCTCCAACTTTTAGTCAGTCATTCTGCCATCAATCCATCGGCAAAGCCCTGTCCAAGAGACAACAGGATGCGCCCACTCATCAAACTGCGCAGAAGCTGAATGTGCTCCTGTCCAAGTTGCTGGTGCTGCAGTCCCTCGCTTTTCAAGTGGTGGACTCTGCACTTTTCAGAGAACTGATGGCTTGTGCCGAGCCGAGGGGGAGAGTCCCAAGCCATCATTTCTTTGCGAAGAAGGCAGTACCAGCCCTGCACAATTCCTGCACAGCCTCAACAGCAACTTGTACAGGTCACTCCGCTTCCTCCTCCACACTCTCGCTCTCAGGCAGTTGGTCCTGTGACAGTTTGCGACTCCACCTCCTCATCCTCCACAGTGTCCTCAGCCTCCACTGCACGGACAAGTCTCAGTGCCCCTTCAGCATACCATGTGTGCCGGGCATGGCGGTGTCACGCTGTTCTTCACATGGTTTACCTTGGCAAACGTAGTCACAGAGGGGAGGAACTTCTAAAAGTCATTCATGAAGAAATCGGAGCATAGCTTACTCTACGAAAACTGGAAATGGAAAACATGGTGACTTATAACGGGAAGAACATTTTGTCTGCGCTGCGACAAGGAAGGCTGAGCCATGTGCCCTGCATGGCACACGTGTTCAATCTGGTTGTCAAGCGGATCCTGAAGTGTTCCTCCCCATTTGCAAGATATCCTAACAATGGGAAGTAAACTTTGCATGCACTTCAGCCACTCATACACCGCAAAGCACACCCTCCTTTAGTTGCAGCGTCAGAACGGTATCCCCCAACATATTCTGATTTGCGACGTTGCCACACCTTAGAATTCCACCCTCCATATTTTGGAACAACTATATGGACAGAGAAAAGCCATCACCGATTTCTTCATGATAATAGTGGATAGGGGTACTCCCCTGTGTAACTTCAAAACCAACCAGTTGCAGCTCAAACGTGACACCTGCCGTTTGCTCAGGCCAATGGAGTAAGTCGCCAGGATTACGGTATGATCAACGTCATTCCACTGCTTCATTTCTTAAAACATGTGTTGGAAACAATGGCTGGTCAGGGAACTGGAGATGTGAGCCCTGTGGGGGCAGAACTGGAGGAGGAGGAGGAGGTGGAGGGGCACAGTGGAGCATAGTTTAGGCATTTCAAAATGGGTGGTTTTTCTAGTCATCTGACAGGAGATGAGGAGCAGGAGCAGCCAGAGGAGCTAAAGGGTTATGAGGATGTTGAGACAGAGGACCAAGACACACCGTGGCAGTATGCAGTAGAGATGGAGGCAGGGAGTACCACTGAGTAATTTGCACAAATGGCATGATGCATTCCATGTAAAAGCTGTCCTGCCCGTTCAGAAGTGTGCCATCAGAACGGGTGTTTAGTGCGGCAGGGGCCACAGTCACCCCAAGCATAACTTGTCTGTCCACGAAAAATGATGAGAGACTAACCTTTGTGAAGATGAATCAGGCATTGGTCAGCCAGGACTTCCACCCACCAATGCCTAATGCATTAGAGTAGATTGACCATGGTGCCACACCAACACTTCACAAATATGGATAGTTCCAAACAAATGTAAGGCGTTGCTCCCCAGTTACAAACATTCCTTTTCATCAGACCTTTTTTCACCCACCTTCATCATCAGATACTGGTATTGCCACCCACCGCACCACTCTGTCACCGGGTCACTTTCAGGACTCCTGCTGCTGCTGCCACCTCCAGGCTGTCTCATTCTGCTACCATATGTTCACCTCATGCTGCCGCCACCTCCCGGCCGTGCGATTCAGCCACTATGTGGTCTCCTCATGCTTCTGCCACCTCCACGCTGTGTCATTCAGCCACTATATGTTCTCCTCATGCTGCCGCTTACGCCAGGCTGTGCCATTCAGCGATTATGTGGTCTCCTCATTCTACTGCCACCTTCACGCTGTGTCATTCAGCCATTAAATGTTCTACTTATTCTGCCTCCAACTCCAGGCTGTGCCATTCAGCCACTATATGGTCACCTCATGCTGCCGTAACCTCCCCACTGTGCGATTCAGCCACTATATGCTCTCCTTATGCTGCCACCAACTCCAAGCTGTGCCATTCAGCCACTATATGTTCTCCTTATGCTGCCGCCCACTCCAGGCTGTGCCATTCAGCCACTATATGGTCTCCTCATGTTTCCACTCCTTCAGGATGTGTCATTCAGCCACTGTATGGTCTACTCTGGCTGCCGCAAACTCCAGGCTGTGTCATTCAGCAACTGTATGTTCTCCTCATGATGCCGCCTACTCCAGGTTGTGCCATTCAGCCACTATATGGTCTCCTCTTGCTGCAACAAACTCCAGGCTTTGTCATTCAGCCACTATTTGGTCTCCTCATGCTTCCACCACCTCCAGGCTGTGTCATTCAGCCACTATATGGTCTCCTCTTGCTGTCGCAAACTCCAGGCTGTGTCATTCAGCCACTATATGTTCTCCTCATGCTGCCGCCAACTCCAGGCTTTGCCACTCAACCACTATTTGGTCTCCTCATGCTTCCGCCACTTCCAGGCTGTGTCATTCATCCACTATATGGTTTACTCATGCTGCTGGGCCTGGGACATTAGCTAAAAAAAAATATGGTACCACTGGCTACCATAAATCTTCAATTTTAATTTGAAAATTCATTTTTTAATCTTAGGGATTGTGAAGACCTATTGTCTCTTCATGCTGCAGCCAGCTCCAGGCTGTGTCATTCAGCCACTATATACTTTACTAACGCTGCTGGGCCTGGGACATTACAAAAAAAAAATATGGTAGCACTAGCTACCTTAAATCTTCAATTTAAATTTGAAAATGAATCTTTAAATCTTAGGGATTATGAAGCCCTATTGTCTTCTCATGCTGCCACCAACTCCAGGCTGTGTCATTCAGCCACTATATGGTCTCCTCTTGATGCAGCCAATTCCAGGCTGTGTCATTCTGCCAGGTTATAGTCTCCTCATGCTGCTGCCACCTCTTGGCTCTGTGATTGTGCCGCCATGTGACTCCTTGTTAGATTGAGTTTTGTGGTCATACATTATTAGTTCAAAGTAAATTCTGGGACAATTAACTTGAGAATCTAATATAAATTTTAAATTTGTAAAAAAAATCAATATAATCTTTCAAGACTGAGGCCCTATGGTCGTCGATGTCATATTACCTGTGGAATTATCACAATAATCCAATTAAACAGCTTGGAGCTATAACAATATAAATACATTTTAATAAATTCTAATTAAATTAGATAAAAATTACATAAAGAAAATCGGCCACATCCGGACGCTCTTCGGCAGTGATTCTAACAGCGATGTCTGTAATCTGCATGTCATAGTGAATAACAGTATTATTTTACTCACAGAGCACACCCTTTGCATGTTAGTACAATGCAAAGTGTGCTACACCCCTATTGAGCCTCTCTGTAGGCCAGAAATAACCGTATTTAATAGCAATTTGCTGCAAATGAATTCAGACCAATCCAAATTTCTTTGGAAAATTCAGCGAATCAGCCAAATCAAATTTTTCTAAATTCGCTCATCTCTACAGCCTATGGTTCTGCACCAGTTCCAAACTAAACTAACTGACACAAGCTAGGGCTCCGCAGCTGTCCAAAACCAAATTACAACTCCCAGCATGTTGCACTATAACTTAAGTAAGATCACAGAGAACTGCAAAAAGTCTGACAGTACTGAAGCATCCTTAGGCTCTTATGAGCTTCCAGGACTGACCCTTATGTCATCCTCCGTCACACACTTTACTACCCCCAGACCCCTCTGTCCCCTTTCCTCCCCCCACACAGAACCTTGTTATCCTCATTCACACTTTTCTGCCCCCCAGACCCTTTATTTCCCATACCCCCCATATCGCGGTCATTCTCACTTATACTTTTCTGCCCCCTAACTCTGTCATTCCCCTTTCCTCCCCCAGACCCCTGTCATCCTCCTTCACACTTTTCTGACCCCCTACTCAGTTCCCTTTTCCTCTTCACCCCTACCAATTCACTCCCCCCTCAATTCATTGTCATTGTCCTTCATACATTTCTGCCCTCCCCCTCCCTCACCTTGCAGAAGAGTCTCAGGAAAGGCTCCAGGTTTCCCTTCTGATTGGAGTGGAGCAGCCGGTAGCCGGGGCAGGGACACATCCATGACGTCATGGGCGTGCCTGTACATGGACGTCTGCTGTTCTTAAAGTGGCAGCGTCCTTGCTCCAGCTCACTAGACAAGGGGACAGGGGAGCAGAGCGACAACCACGTCAGTGTGCACGGGGCAGGAGGTCGGATATTATTGGCTTAGCGGCCACAGCTGCATTTTTCTAAATTAAAAAACATAAAATTGAAAATAGTCTGGCACACTGGTCACACTGCTGTGACGGCTCTTAAAGCGGCACCCCCAGTCACCACTCTTAAAGGGGTACTCCACTGGCCAGCCTTCCGACTGCATTCAGAACATTTAGTTCCGAATGCCGTGGTCACGCTGCTGTGGTTGTCCATGCCCCCTTGTGTCGTCAGGTCACGCCCCCTCAATGTAAGTCTATGGGGGGCGTGACGGCCGCTGTGACACTACCACGCACCTTCCCATAGACTTACATTGAGTGGTGTGGCCAACCCAGCCAGCATGACCACGGCGTTCGGAACTTAATGATCCAAATGCAGCCGGAAGGCTGGCCAGTGGAGAACCACTTTAAACTGGCAGCTGAGGGCCTCAGCTCAATTCCTTAGTTTGCAGTGCTGGCTGGCGGCCTGTGTGACACGCCGGCACAAAATTGTCTCTTCTGGTTCAAATCTGTCTAATACTACCGCCCACTACTTTGAAAGGGGTGGCCACGGCTCCTCCTCATACTAGAATGGAACCTGACGAAGCAAGGGGATCCTTGTGAAACGCGTTGTCTCTGTACCTATTTTTATTTTATTTTATACCTACCAATAAACCTGTTTGGTTTTACTACTGCTGTTCCTGTGCATAATTGACAAGACAGCCTCCTGCTAGCGCCGCTGTGCGATCCTCACCAAGGAAAGGTACATACCTCTCCATTACTTGAATCATACTAGAATGTGTCACATCAGGGCAGCTGGGCAGCTTGGCCCACGGGTAGCTCAGCCCACTGGACAATTGCTTGGTATGCCCGATGGCCAGTCCGGCCCTAATATCCATCATCTGCATTGTTTTATAGCAGAAAAAAAAAAATATATAGTGTTCCCCTAAAACCACCTAAAAGAACACACACACACACACACACACACTGTATATAGAAAAAGCATAGCTGTTTGATTTCCCTTGTAATGTCCGTGAGCAAGCAATTATTGAGATACTGATTATGTTAATACAAAAGCATGAGCAGAATTTCTAAATTACCGACAAAGTCACGTAAGAATATATTTTAGCTTGAGCTAATCTTGCTTGCAACTTCTTGAAGGGCATTGCCAGTGTTTTGCATTTCACACCTTGTTGGAGTAAAGATTTTCCAGTTTATAGATTTTCTGGTCACAACTTAAATTTCACTGCCAGCACTTTGTGATTAATAACGCTCATAATTAATGGGTTTTATGATAGCAGTAAGAAAAGAAAAAAAAGGAATAAAGGGAAACGTCATTGTTTTTAAGCTCCATTTCTTTTTGAGGAAAGGAATTTTTCGTTGTGTGAGATCTGGAAAAAGTAAATTGTTTTCATTGTATCTCTGCACTTTCAAGTCAACAATATCCACCTGTCTTTGCCCTTGGGAGTCGTGAGAACAGCTCCATGCTCTCTGCCTCAGTCAATAAAATATATCAATCGCGTAAAAGGTTTAGGCATAAAAATCACACTAGCTTTTAAAATCACATAAGCAATGGCCCAGAGAACTAGAGTCTTCTTCTGGCAAGTGTTTTCTTAATAATTTAGTAGGACATCATAATCAAGGCAATATTCATCTAGTTATCATTTGAAAAATTGTCAAACATTAAAAACAGTGTATGAAAAGGTCAGTCGACGGCAGAAAAGGACATTGCTTTCTGTTTGTGAAAAGAAAATCGATAACTTAATCAAAACAAAATTTAACCTTTTCTTAGCCATCTGTCGCTTGCTCCCTCTCTTATTCTTTAAAAACCAGAGTCATTTTGTGCTGGCTGCTCTTCAGTTTTTATCTCGAATGATGTTATGTCTTAGATAAATTAGAAATTAACATCATAATTTACATGAAAGCTTCAGCATTTCAACACATTCACATTAAGCTTTCCGGTTTTACAGCGAAATAGGTCAATAACAAAGATACAGAAATTGAGCTGCGTATTCAGTTTTTTTAATTATATGTTCAGGAGAGATGAAGACAAAAAAATGGTTGAAATGATTGATATCTGTGCTGGAAAGAATTTTCTGAAAATCTAGTATGAACTGGAGTGATTTTCCCAAGCAACCAATTACGGCTGCGCTTTCATTTTACCAGAGCTCCCTAAGAGAT
This sequence comes from Hyla sarda, assembly GCF_029499605.1. NCBI lineage: Eukaryota > Metazoa > Chordata > Amphibia > Anura > Hylidae > Hyla > Hyla sarda. The sequence continues at coordinate 119,594,928 of NC_079197.1, forward strand.
AAAACATGAGCTGTGATTTGTTGCTTGGGAAAATCACTCCATTTTCTGTCTCAGACAGATTGATAAATCAGGGCCAGTGTGTTTAAAAAAAAATGTGTTTGTAAAATTGCTGAAAGTTTGCAGGAGGAAAAAATCACAGCAAGATTTGATCTAGATAAAAAAAGCTAAGTATTCATTCCTCTAAAAAGAGTTGCAATGTTTCGACAAACACAATACCTTTTTCAAGCATGCTTTTTTGTCATCTGGACCTTCGAACTTTGCTGTGATTTTTCCTCACAGCAGCTGGCTTCATGACTCTCCTTCCACATATATACTGTATATGTGTGTATATATATATATATATATATATATATATGTGTGTGTGTGTGTGTGTGTGTGTGTTTGTGTGTAGCATCCTCAAATATATGTGACATTGCTTATCTGTATGCATAGATAATAATTGTTTACAATAATATAATTTCTGAATAACTATAACTGGCATGTATTAAAAAAAAAACTTGCCAATTAACAGCAATATATTTACTTTATGTGGCCATCTGCAAGGCAACCCAATTCTGTGTTGTACCCTTTCTGATCCTTTCATGTAAATCTTTCATCATGTTCACCTCAATTATAAGCATTTATCCATTTCATGCCACTTTTTTTACTTTATTTTAACCCCTGATTACCACCAATGTAATATTTTACAATGAGAATTAATGGGCCTGATTTAACAATTTTTATTTTAGTGTTTTTACTTTACCTCAGTTAAAATCTATCCATATATATATATATATATATATATATATATATATATATATATATATATATATATATATATAAAACTCAACGTGTGTGTGTGTATGAATGTTCCACAAAAACTTCCAAAAGGTTAAAGATATTAAAATGAAACTTGGCACACATGTTACTTATATGTCAGCAACAAACATAGGATAGGTGATTTAACCCTTACTCACCCCCATTTGCCAGGGGCAGGGTTTATGTTTAAAGTCCCATACAAGTCTATGGAAAATATATGTTACTGCATAACTTCCAAACGGCTGGAGATATTTCGATAATACATGTTACTTATATGTCCACTTAAGATATAGGATAGTTAATTTAACCCTTAACTACCCACATTTGTGAGGGTCGGGGTTTTGTTTAAAGTTCCATGCAAATCAATGGGAAATGTATGTTCTCACATAACTTCTGTACGGCTGGAAATATTTCAATACCTTGTACACATTTTACAGGTCGGGATATGAGGACGGGATGGGAGGTCGAGATAGGAGGACAGGATAGGAGGTCGTGATATGAGGATGGGATATGAGGACTGGATATGAGGACGAGATAAGAGGTCGATATAGGAGGTCGAGATAGGAGGTCGAGATAGGAGGTCGAGATAGGAGGTCGGGATAGGAGGTCGGGATAGGAGGTCAGGATAGGAGGCTGGGATAGGAGGTTGAGATAGGAGGATGGGATAGGAGGTTGAGATAGGAGGTCGGCATAGGAGGTGGAGATAGGAGGATGGGATAGGGGGATGAGATAGGAGGACGGGATAGGAGGTCGAGATAGGAGGACGGGATAGGTGGTCGAGATAGGAGGATGGGATAGAAGGACGGGATAGGAGGTCAAGATAGGAGGATGGGATAGGAGGTCGGGATAGGAGGTTGAGATAGGAAGACGGGATAGGAGGTCGAGATAGGAGGTCGAAATAGGAGGACGGGATAGGAGGACGGGATAGGAGGTCGGGATAGAAGGTCGAGATAGGAGGCCGGGATGGGAGGCCGGGATAGGAGGACGGGATAGCAGGATGGGATAGGAGGACGGGATAGGAGGACGGGATAGGAGGACGAGATAGGAGGTTGAGATAGGAGGTGGAGATAGGAGGTGGAGATAGGAGGTGGAGATAGGAGGTCGGGATAGGAGGTCGAGATAGGAGGACGGGATAGGAGGACAGGATAGGAGGTCGGATAGGAGGCCAGGATAGGAGGCCGGGATAGGAGGCCGGGATAGGAGGCCGGGATAGGAGGACAGGATAGGAGGACAGGATAGGAGGTTGAGATAGGAGGTTGAGATAGGAGGTTGGGATAGGAGGGCTGAAGGCCGAGATAGGAGGACGGGATAGGAGGTCGGAATAGGAGGTCAGCATAGGAGGTGGAGATAGGAGGACAGGATAGGGGGTTGAGATAGGAGGACGGGATAGGAGGTTGAGATAGGAGGACGGGATAGGAGGTCGAGATAGGAGGACGGAATAGAAGGACGGTATAGGAGGTCGAGATAGGAGGACGGGATAGGAGGTCGGGATAGGAGGTCAAGATAGGAGGTCGAGATAGGAGGTCAAGATAGGAGGACAGGATGGTCGGGATAGGAGGTCTGGATATGAGGACGGGATATGAGGACGGGTTATGAGGACGGGATAGGAGGACGGGATAGGAGGTGGAGATAGTAGGTGGAGATAGGAGGACGGGATAGGAGGTCGAGATAGGAGGTTGGCATAGGAGGTGGAGATAGGAGGACGGGATAGGGGGTTGAGATAGGAGGACGGGATAGGAGGTCGAGATAGGAGGACGGGATAGGAGGATGGGATAGGAGGTCGAGATAGGAGGACGGGATAGAAGAACGGGATAGGAGCTCGAGATAGGAGGACGGGATAGGAGGTCGGGATAGGAGCTCGAGATAGGAGGACGGGATAGGAGGACGGGATAGGAGGACAGGATAGGAGGTCGGGGTATGAGGACGGGATATGAGGACGGGATATGGGGTTGGGATATGACAACAATATATGGGGATGGGATTTGAAGTCAAAAGCTTCCTCCTTTGTTGATTTTCCTCCCCAACAAGGATGAGGAAGGAAAAACCGGGCAACGCCGTGTACTCAGCTAGTATATATATAAAACTCAACGTGTGTGTGTATGTATGTTCCACAAAAACTTCCAAACGGCTAAAGATATTAACATGAAACTTGGCACACATGTTACTTATACGTCAACAACAAAGATAGGATAGGTGATTTAACCCTTACTCACCCACATTTGCCAGGGGCGGGGTTTATGTTTAAAGTCCCATACAAGTCAATGTGAAATATATATTACTGCATAACTTCCAAATGGTTGTAGATATTTCGATAATACTTGGTCACATGTTACTTATACGTCCACTTAAAATATGGGATAGTTAATTGAACCCTTTACTACCCCCATTTTGTGAGGGTCGGGGGTTTTGTTTAAAGTCCCATGCAAATCAATGGGAAATGTATGTGCCTACATAACTTCCGTATGACTGGAGATATTTCAATACCTGGTACACATATTACGGGTCGGGATATGAGGACGGGAAGGGAGGTCGGGATAGGAGGCCGAGATAGGAGGTCGGGATAGGAGGACGGGATATGAGGACAAGATATGAGGTCGGGACAGGAGGTCGGGTAGGAGGTCGGGATAGGAGGTCGGGTAGGAGGTCGGGATAGGAGGACGGGATAGGAGGACGGGATAGGAGGTCTGGATAGGAAGTTGGGATAGGAGGTTGGGATAGAATGTCGAGATAGGAGGATGGGATAGGAGGTCAAGATAGGAAGATGGGATAGGAGGTCAAGATAGGAGGTTGAGATATGAGGATGGGAAAGGCGAGCGGGAGAGGAGGACAGGATAGGAGGACGGGATATGAGGTCTGGATAGGAGGTCGGGATAGAAGGTCGAGATAGGAGCTCGAGATTGGAGGAGGGGATAGGAGGTCGGGTAGGAGGTCGGGATAGGAGGACGGGATAGGAGGACGGGATACGAGGTCTGGATAGGAGGTCTGGATTGGAGGTTGGTATAGGAGTTTGAGATAGGAGGACGTGATAGGAGGTCGAGATAGGAAGACAGAATAGGAGGTCAAGATAGGAGGTCGGGATAGGTGGTCGGGATAGGAGGTCGGGATAGGAGGTCGGGATAGGAGGTCGGGATAGGAGATCGGGATAGGAGATCAATATAGGAGGTCGGGATAGGAGGTCAGGATAGGAGGCTGGGATAGGAGGTTGAGATAGGAGGATGGGATAGGAGGTTGAGATAGGAGGTCGGCATAGGAGGTGGAGATAGGAGGATGGGATAAGGGGATGAGATAGGAGATCGGGATAGGAGATCAATATAGGAGGTCGGGATAGGAGGTCAGGATAGGAGGCTGGGATAGGAGGTTGAGATAGGAGGATGGGATAGGAGGTTGAGATAGGAGGTCGGCATAGGAGGTGGAGATAGGAGGATGGGATAGGGGGATGAGATAGGAGGACGGGATAGGAGGTCGAGATAGGAGGACGGGATAGGTGGTCGAGATAGGAGGATGGGATAGAAGGACGGGATAGGAGGTCAAGATAGGAGGATGGGATAGGAGGTCGGGATAGGAGGTTGAGATAGGAAGACGGGATAGGAGGTCGAGATAGGAGGTCGAAATAGGAGGACGGGATAGGAGGACGGGATAGGAGGTCGGGATAGGAGGTCGAGATAGGAGGCCGGGATGGGAGGCCGGGATAGGAGGACGGGATAGCAGGACGGGATAGGAGGACGGGATAGGAGGACGAGATAGGAGGTTGAGATAGGAGGTGGAGATAGGAGGTGGAGATAGGAGGTGGAGATAGGAGGTCGGGATAGGAGGTCGAGATAGGAGGACGGGATAGGAGGACAGGATAGGAGGTCGGATAGGAGGCCAGGATAGGAGGCCAGGATAGGAGGCCGGGATAGGAGGCCGGGATAGGAGGACAGGATAGGAGGTTGAGATAGGAGGTTGAGATAGGAGGTTGGGATAGGAGGGCTGAAGGCCGAGATAGGAGGACGGGATAGGAGGTCGGAATAGGAGGTCAGCATAGGAGGTGGAGATAGGAGGACAGGATAGGGGGTTGAGATAGGAGGACGGGATAGGAGGTTGAGATAGGAGGACGGGATAGGAGGTCGAGATAGGAGGACGGAATAGAAGGACGGTATAGGAGGTCGAGATAGGAGGACGGGATAGGAGGTCGGGATAGGAGGTCAAGATAGGTGGTCGAGATAGGAGGTCAAGATAGGAGGACAGGATGGTCGGGATAGGAGGTCTGGATATGAGGACGGGATATGAGGACGGGTTATGAGGACGGGATAGGAGGACGGGATAGGAGGTGGAGATAGTAGGTGGAGATAGGAGGACGGGATAGGAGGTCAAGATAGGAGGTTGGCATAGGAGGTGGAGATAGGAGGACGGGATAGGGGGTTGAGATAGGAGGACGGGATAGGAGGTCGAGATAGGAGGACGGGATAGGAGGATGGGATAGGAGGTCGAGATAGGAGGACGGGATAGAAGAACGGGATAGGAGCTCGAGATAGGAGGACGGGATAGGAGGTCGGGATATGAGCTCGAGATAGGAGGACGGGATAGGAGGACGGGATAGGAGGACAGGATAGGAGGTCGGGGTATGAGGACGGGATATGAGGACGGGATAGGAGGACAGGATAGGAGGTCGGATAGGAGGCCAGGATAGGAGGCCAGGATAGGAGGCCGGGATAGGAGGCCGGGATAGGAGGACAGGATAGGAGGTTGAGATAGGAGGTTGAGATAGGAGGTTGGGATAGGAGGGCTGAAGGCCGAGATAGGAGGACGGGATAGGAGGTCGGAATAGGAGGTCAGCATAGGAGGTGGAGATAGGAGGACAGGATAGGGGGTTGAGATAGGAGGACGGGATAGGAGGTTGAGATAGGAGGACGGGATAGGAGGTCGAGATAGGAGGACGGAATAGACGGACGGTATAGGAGGTCGAGATAGGAGGACGGGATAGGAGGTCGGGATAGGAGGTCAAGATAGGTGGTCGAGATAGGAGGTCAAGATAGGAGGACAGGATGGTCGGGATAGGAGGTCTGGATATGAGGACGGGATATGAGGACGGGTTATGAGGACTGGATAGGAGGACGGGATAGGAGGTGGAGATAGTAGGTGGAGATAGGAGGACGGGATAGGAGGTCAAGATAGGAGGTTGGCATAGGAGGTGGAGATAGGAGGACGGGATAGGGGGTTGAGATAGGAGGACGGGATAGGAGGTCGAGATAGGAGGACGGGATAGGAGGATGGGATAGGAGGTCGAGATAGGAGGACGGGATAGAAGAACGGGATAGGAGCTCGAGATAGGAGGACGGGATAGGAGGTCGGGATAGGAGCTCGAGATAGGAGGACGGGATAGGAGGACGGGATAGGAGGACAGGATAGGAGGTCGGGGTATGAGGACGGGATATGAGGACGGGATATGGGGTTGGGATATGACAACAATATATGGGGATGGGATATGAAGTCAAAAGCTTCCTCCTTTGTTGATTTTCCTCCCCAACAAGGATGAGGAAGGAAAAACCGGGCAACGCCGTGTACTCAGCTAGTATATATATAAAACTCAACGTGTGTGTGTGTGTGTGTGTATGTATGTTCCACAAAAACTTCCAAACGGCTAAAGATATTAACATGAAACTTGGCACACATGTTACTTATACGTCAACAACAAAGATAGGATAGGTGATTTAACCCTTACTCACCCACATTTGCCAGGGGCGGGGTTTATGTTTAAAGTCCCATACAAGTCAATGTGAAATATATGTTACTGCATAACTTCCAAATGGTTGTAGATATTTCGATAATACTTGGTCACATGTTACTTATACGTCCACTTAAAATATGGGATAGTTAATTGAACCCTTTACTACCCCCATTTTGTGAGGGTCGGGGTTTTTGTTTAAAGTCCCATGCAAATCAATGGGAAATGTATGTGCCTACATAACTTCCGTATGACTGGAGATATTTCAATACCTGGTACACATATTACGGGTCGGGATATGAGGACGGGAAGGGAGGTCGGGATAGGAGGCCGAGATAGGAGGTCGGGATAGGAGGACGGGATATGAGGACGGGATATGAGGACAAGATATGAGGTCGGGACAGGAGGTCGGGTAGGAGGTCGGGGTAGGAGGTCGGGTAGGAGGTCGGGATAGGAGGACGGGATAGGAGGACGGGATAGGAGGTCTGGATAGGAAGTTGGGATAGGAGGTTGGGATAGAATGTCGAGATAGGAGGATGGGATAGGAGGTCAAGATAGGAAGATGGGATAGGAGGTCAAGATAGGAGGTTGAGATATGAGGACGGGAAAGGCGAGCGGGATAGGAGGACGGGATAGGAGGACGGGATATGAGGTCTGTATAGGAGGTCGGGATAGGAGGTCGAGATAGGAGCTCGAGATTGGAGGAGGGGATAGGAGGTCGGGTAGGAGGTCGGGATAGGAGGACGGGATAGGAGGACGGGATACTAGGTCTGGATAGGAGGTCTGGATTGGAGGTTGGTATAGGAGTTTGAGATAGGAGGACGTGATAGGAGGTCGAGATAGGAAGACAGAATAGGAGGTCAAGATAGGAGGTCGGGATAGGTGGTCGGGATAGGAGGTCGGGATAGGAGGTCGGGATAGGAGGTCGGGATAGGAGATCGGGATAGGAGATCAATATAGGAGGTCGAGATAGGAGGACGGGATAGGAGGACAGGATAGGAGGACAGGATAGGAGGACGGGATAGGAGATCGGGATAGGAGGTTGAGATAGGAGGTCGAGATAGGAGGACGGGATAGGAGGACAGGATAGGAGGTTGGGATAGGTGGTCGGGATAGGAGGTTGGGATAGAAGGTCGGGATAGGAGGTTGGGATAGGAGATTGGGATAGGAGGTCGATATAGGAGGTCAGGATAGGAGGTCGGGATAGGAGGTTGGGATAGGATGATGGGATAGGAGGTTGGAATATGGGGTTGGGATATGACAGCAATATATGAGGTCGGGATATGAAGTCAAAAGCTTTCTCCTTTGTTTATTTTCCTCCCCAACAAGGATTAGGAAGGAAAAACTGGGCAACGCCGGGTACTCAGCTAGTAAATATATATATATATATATATATATATATATATATATATATATATATATCTTTCCAATATTGCTAAATAAGTACCGTAACTGTTCTTTGGTAACAAATGGTAAAAAAATAAGGTTCAAATGAAACTACTGTGACAGGAAGGCTCTAAAATCTAATGAGCAACAATATAGTCTAGTCCTTAGCAGATAGGAGGGGAGGGGGAGCAGGGATGGAGCGGACTTGTTTCATAGCCTGTGAGGTAATTATATTAATAGTATGTTGCTTTATTATTATTATTTTTTTTTACACCAAAACGGTTTTATTTTGCATGACAACCCCTTTAAGGTATGTATCATATATTCAGCAGATGTCATGCTCTTTCTACTGCCTACTGCACTGCAAATGGAGAAGCAGTTTAGCAGTCAATTTACCTGATGGTTTTACAGCATCTTAGTAGTCAATTGCCCTGGAGGTTATTGGTACTACAGTATAGTCACTTCAACTTATTTCAGTGGCTCTTAAAGGGGTACTCGGGTGGAAACCTTTTTGTTTTTTAAATCAACTGGTGCCAGAAAGTTAAAAAGATTTGTAAATTTATTCTATCAAAAAATCTTAATCCTTCCAGTACTTATTAGCTGCTGAATACTACAGAGGAAATTATTTTCTTTTTGTAACACAGTTTTCTTTGCTGTCATCATGAGCACAGTGCTCTCTGCTGACATCTCTGTCCATTTTAGGAACTGTCCAGAGCAGCATATGCTTGATATTGGGATTTTCTCCTACTCTGGACAGTTCTTAAAATGGACAGAGATGTTAGCAGAGAGCACTGTGTTCATGATGTCAGCAGAGAGCTCTGTGTTCCAAAAAGAAAAGAATTTCCTCTGTAGTATTCAGTAGCTATTAAGTACTGGAAGGATTAAGATTTTTTAAGAGAAGTAATTTTCAAATCTGTTTAACTTTCTGGCACCAGTTGATTAAAAAAAAAAAAAGGTTTCCGCCGGAGTTCCCCTATAACCCCTTTACGTCCTGCGCCGGCTCCCGCGATATGAAGCGGGATCGCGCCGCGATCCTGCATCATATCGCTTCGGTCCCGGCGCTCATCAACGGCCGGGACCCGCGGCTAATACCACACATCGCCGATCGCGGCGATGTGCGGTATTAACCCTTTAGAAGCGGCGGTCAAAGCTGACCGCCGCTTCTAAAGTGAAACTGAAAGTATCCCGGCTGCTCAGTCGGGCTGTTCGGGACCGCCGCGGTGAAATCGCGGCGTCCCGAACAGCTGATCGGACACCGGGAGGGCCCTTACCTGCCTCCTCGGTGTCCGAATGACGAATGACTGCTCCGTGCCTGAGATCCAGGCAGGAGCAGTCAAGCGCCGATAATGCTGATCACAGGCGTGTTAATACACGCCAGTGATCAGCATAGGAGATCAGTGTGTGCAGTGTTATAGGTCCCACTGCAACACTGCAAAAAAAATGTAAAGTGTTAATAAAGGTCATTTAACCCCTTCCCTAAAAAAAGTTTGAATCACCCCCCTTTTCCCATAAAAAAAATAAAACAGTGTAAAAAAAATAAATAAACATATGTGGTATCGCCGCGTGCATAAATGTCTGAACTATAAAAATATATCAATAATTAAAACCGCACGGTCAATGGCGTACGCGCAAAAAAAATTCCAAAGTCCAAAAAAGCGTGTTTTGGTCACTTTTATACCATTAAAAAAATGAATAAAAAGTGATCAAAAAGTCCGATCAAAACAAAAATCATACCGATAAAAACTTCAGATCCTGGCACAAAAAATGAGTCCTCATACCGCCCTGTACGTGGAAAAATAAGAACGTTATAGGGGTCAGAAGATGACATTTTTAAATGTATAAATTTTCCTGCATGTAGTTATGATTTTTTCCAGAAGTGCGACAAAATCAAACCTATATAAGTATGGTATAATTTTAACCGTATGGACCTACAGAATAATGATAAGGTGTAATTTTTACCGAAATATGCACTGCGTAGAAACGGAAGCCCCCAAAAGTTACAAAATGGCGTTTTTTTCGATTTTGTCGCACAATGATTTTTTTTTCCGTTTCGCCGTGCATTTTTGGGTAAAATGACTAATGTCACTGCAAAGTAGAATTGGCGACGCAAAAAATAAGCCATAATATGGATTTTTAGGTTGAAAATTGAAAGGGTTATGATTTTTAAAAGGTAAGGAGGAAAAAACGAAAGTGCAAAAACGGAAAAACCCTGAGTCCTTAAGGGGTTAAATATCCAATATAATTCCATGATCAATACTTGCTGATTGCAGACTAGAGGTAAACTAGAGGAGCATGAGGGCAACTTTCCATATTTATGAAAACTGAATATTATGCACAGCAGTGTAGATGCATCAGAGCACAGTTTAGGAGAAAATTCTGTGGATTTAACACCCGTCCCAAAACCACTGATACCACACAGAAATATGACAGTGTACCAAGTTGTAACAAAACGCCTAAGTCTGCTACATTGACAAATACTGCTCAGTTATGTTTGCACTGTACATAGTTTTATTCATAGTAAAAAAATGTCCTATCTTAACCTATCTCTGAATGCAACATAATTGAGATGTATGGCGGTATATTTTTCCCAACAAAATACGGAGCAAATTTTCACCCAAAAAAATACACTGATACTTTTACCTTTGCACCGATAATGTTGCCCTTAAACACTTAACGAAGCAGGACGTAAATGCACTTCCTGTTGAGCTTGTACTTAACGCACCAGGACGTACATTTATGTCCTAAGCATAACCGCGAGCATCGGAGCGATGCCCGACTCATGCGTGGCAGGTCCCGGCTGCTGATCACAGCCAGGGACCCACCGGTAATGGCCGCCATTAACCCCTCAGATGCCGTGATCAATACAGATCACGGCATCTGCAATATCGCGGTCACTAAAATGGATGATCAGGTCGCCCGAAGCGCTGCATCCAGCATGGCAGCCGGAGGTCCCCTCACCTGCCCCCGCTGCCTTCCTGGCGTCTTCTGCTCTGATCTGCCTTCCCGCAGACCAGAGCAGAAGATGACCGATAACACTGATCAGTGCTATGTCCTATACATAGCACTGAACAGTATTAGCAATCGAATGATTGCTATAAATAGTCCCCTTTGGGGACTATTAAAGTGTAAAAATAAAAGTTAAAAAGTTAAAACATTAAGTTAAAATTTTTTTGAAAAACCCCCTTCCCCAATAAAACCTAAATTGTCCCATTTTCCCTATTTCACCCCCAAAAAGTGTTAAAAAAACCTTTTATACACATATTTGGTATTGCCGCATGCGTAAATATCTGAACTATTAGAATAAAATGTTAATGATGCCGTATGGTGAACAGCTTGAACGTTAAAAAAAAAAAAAAAAAGTCCAAAATAGCTGCTTTTTTTTATAACATTTTATTCCCCCCAAAAATTATAAAAAATAGATTAAAAGTTTTATATAAGCAAATATGGTATCAATAAATAGAACAGATCACGGCACAAAAAATGAACCCTCATACCGCCACTTATACGGAAAAATGAAAAAGTTATAGGTCTTCAAAATAGGGGAATTTTAAACGTACTAATTTGGTTAAAAAGTTTGCATTTTTTTTTAAGCACAACAGTAATAGAAAAGTATCTTATCATGGGTTTCATTTTAATTGTATTGACCCAAAGAATAAAAAACACATGTAATTTTTACCGTAAACTGTATGGCGTGAAAACAAAACCTTCCACAATTAGCAAAATTGTGGTTTTCTTTTTAATTTCCCCACACAAATAGCATTTTTTGGTTGCGTCATACATTTTATGGTCAAGTGAGTAATTACGCAGGCATTACGCAGGACAACTGGCCGCGCAAAAAACAAGCCCTAATACTAGTCTGTAGATGAAAATATAAAGGAGTTAGGATTTTTTTAAGGTGAGGAGGAAACACGAAAACGAGTCCTTAAAGGGGTACTCCGCTTCTGGCATCTTATCCCCTATCCAAAGGATAGGGGATAAGATGTTAGATCGCCACTGTCCCGCTGCTGGGGATCCCGGGGATCGCTGCTGCGGCACCCCGCCATCATTACTGCACAGAGCAACTTCGCTCTGTGCGTAATGACGGGCGATACAGGGGCCGGAGCAGTGTGATGTCATGGCTCCGCCCCTCATGACATCACGGCCCGTCCCCTTAATGCAAGTCTATGGCAGGTAGCGTGACGACCGCCACGCCCCCTCCCATAGACTTGTATTGACGGGGGCGGGCCGTGACGTCACGAGGGGCGGAGCCATGACGTAACGATGCTCCGGCCCCTGTATTGCCCGTCATTATGTGCAGAGTGATCTCGCTCTGTGCAGTATTGATAGCGCAGTGCTGCAGCAGCGATCCCCGGGGTCCCCAGCAGCGGGACCGCGGCGATCTGACATCTTATCCCCTATCCTTTGGATAGGGGATAAGATGTCTAGGGGCGGAGTACCCCTTTAAGGGGTTAAAGTGTACCTGTCGTCAACAAAAACTTTTTATATAATGTAGATAATACCATTATATGTATATTTGTAAAATACATTGGTTAAAAGATGTGTATATTTTTGTCCCTACAGCTATTGCCTGTGTTTCTTTGTGTGGAGACCAAATACAGAAAGTGTGGATGGACAAGCAGGGTTCTGTGTAGTGAGGCTCTGTGACGTGCCTCTGGCTCACACATGAGGATGATTGACAAGCCAGGAGCCAGCACAGAGCCCTGCATGTCCCTCCCACACTTCCTGTATTTGGACTCCGGGTAGATACACACATGCAGTTGCTGCAGAGACATCTTTTTTCACCCAAAATATAGACATTTTTTAACCAATGTATATTACAAATATACATACAATGATATCTACGTTATATCAAAAGTTTTTGTTGACGACAGGTACACTTAAAAAATGCACTTAACTCTGCAACAATGTGAGAGGCCATTGTTTTGGGATTTGTGGCTACAATTCAAAGAAGTGTGCTTCTGCCCCTTGTGCCAAGCTTTGATTTTCAACCACATCTACTTCTCTCTTTGCAAATGTTTTGCTGGCCTTTGCATACTGAGATTTGACAACGGAACCCAACCCAGCGTTCTTCAGCAATCATTCCTCTATGAAACTGGAAGACTTGACATATTAAAAAGATTATCCATAGCGAAAAAAGCTACATGACTAAGAAAAAGGATGTGTTAGCAGAGATGGCAGGTGTATCAGGAAAAGTTCAACTTGACTATTGACTATTTTGCCCAGCCCCTTTATGCATATGCAATGAGCAAATTTATATTTATGTCATTTATGTGTTTTTTTTTTTTTTTATGTAGTGCAGTACTATCTATATTTTAGTCACAGCTGTAATGGGGAGACAAATTTTGCTATGTTCTAGGTTGCATGTATGTAAGATGAGTAGTTGTGTGTTATCAATATAGTCATTTTCTTTTCCACTATTTATTTTTTAAATTGCACTGGATTTAAATGAATTTACATAAATAAGTTTCCTCAGTCATTGACTGCCTTTTATGTGCTTTTTATACCATATCTTTTCATATTTTTTCTGACAGTATTTGTTGACTATTTTTTTTTATTGTGCTCATGTTGTTTTTAACTAAAATAACCTTGAGTGATATTTATAAGGGAAATATGACCATGATAAAAATGTCTATTTTAATTTGCTGGTTATTTCTATTTAACCATATTGGTAAGGCTGTCAACTGAAGAACAAAGATATATTGAGGTTATATTTATCCTGTGAATATGGCTTAACCTGTCAAAGAACATGGGTTGTCTCTCTGCATTCCTCACTATAAAGTTGGTGTCTATAACAGGGTGTTGCCATTAAAGCAATAAAATTATATAATACTTTTGTGATACACCTACACTTATATGGTACTGCACTTTTGAAATATAGTTGTAGGGGGAAAAGGTACTTTAGTGTGTGCATGCATGGTATATGCATCAGTGTAAGGACTGTTTAGGGTGGATCATACAAGTAGGTAGGGAATAGAGATGAGCAAATTTTTTGAAAAATTCTATTCAGCCGATTCACCGAATTTTTCCCCCAAAATTTGTTTCGTTCCGAATTTATCCACAGTGAATCACTATTAAAAACGCCTATTTCTGGGCTACAGAGAGCCTCAATAGGGGTGTAGAACACTTTGCCTTATCTTAACATGCATAGGGAGTGTGCTGTTAGTGAAATAATACTGTTATTCAGTATGACATGCAGATTACAGGCATCGCTATTAGAATCACTGCTGCAGAGTGTCTGGATGTGGCAGCAGGGAGACCATATGGCGTCAAAATTTAAGAGATTAAAGAGATTTTTTCATGTCATTTTTATTTAATTTAATTTGAAATTATTTAAATTTTTTGAGTACCCATTCTGGTGAGCATCGAGCTGGCAGTCCGTAGTGAGGTGAGCTACCATCTATTCTAGCCCCTGCCTCTTCAGCCCCCCTACTGTGAAAGTGTGAATGTTTCATTTAATCAGTTATGGTTCGTTGTTATCACTCCAACCTGTTTGATTGGATTCTTGTGGTAATTCCACAGGTAATATTTGACGTCGACGACCATAGGGCCTCAGTCTTGAAAAGATTACATCGATTTTTTTTTAAATTAAGATTAGATTAGATTGATTTAGAGTGATTAGATGATTAGATTCACAAGTTTAATGTCCCAGGTGCTCGAAGTGTTTACTTTGAACTTAAACTGTGTGACCACCAAACCCTATATAACAAGGAATCACATGGCGCACGATGACAGAGCCTAGAGGTGGCAGCAGCCCGAAGAGACCAAAGGGCCCCAAAATAAAGACATTTTTGAAAATTTAAATTGAAGATTTTGGATGGATAGATAAAAAATTTAAAAGTTAAATTTAAGGTGCAAACAACATAAGGAGACCATATGGTGGCACAATGAAACAGCCTGGAGGTGTCAGCAGCATGAGGAGACCATAATCTGGCAGAATGACACAGTCTGGAATTTGCGGCAGCAAGAGGAGACCATATATTGGCAAAATGACCCAGCCTGGAGGTGGCAACAGTCTGACGAAACCATAGGGCCTCACAATTAAAAGATTTAAATTGAAGATTTAAAATAGTTTAAGTTTAAATTTAATTTGTGCCAGCAGCATGAGGAGACCACATGGCTACGGTATGTCTTGGTGCTCTGTATCATCTTCCTCATCACCATGTAGCTCCACTGCCTTCTCCTGCTCTCCTGTCAAATGACTATAAAAACCACCCATTTTGCAAAAACTTGCCAGTACTCCACTGTCCCCCTCCTCCTCCTCCAGATCAGCCCCCACAGGGCATATGTGGCATTGAGATGTAGGTGCCACATCTCCAGTGCCCTGATCAGCCATTGTTTCCAACACATGTTGTAGGATATGAAGAAGTGACTGACTAATAATGTGGCTTCCTCAAAGGGCCTGAGAAAACGCCAGGTGTCACGTATGAGCTGCCATTGGTTCACATTGAAGTTGCACAGGAGAGTCCCCCCATCCACTTGGATCATTAAGAAATAGGTAATGGCTTTTCTCTGTTTGTATATTCAGTCCAACATATGAAGGGTGGAATTCCAATGTGTGGAAACATGGCAAATCAGACTATGTTGGGGGATTCCGTTCTGATGCTGCAGCTAAAGAAGGGTGTGCTTTGCGGCATATGAGTGGCTGAAGTGCATGAAAAATTTTCTTCCAATTATTAGGATGTCTTGCAGATGGGGGAAACACTTCAGGAATTGCTTGACAACCAGATTGAACAAGTGTGCCATGCAGGGCACATGGCTCAGGCTTCCTTGAAGCAGCGCAGACAAGATGTTCCCCTGTGTGACTCCGTTCGCCAAGGCAAACCATGTGAAGAACAGCGTGACACCACCGTGCCCTGAATACATTGTATGCTGGAGGGGCATTTTTATAAAAATGATTAACTTAAATTAATTAAAATTAATTCATTAAAATTTATTAAAAATATTTACTAGGTAAAATCTTTATGTCATGTGCCAGCAGCATGAGGAAACCACATGGCGGCACAATGACACAGCCTGGAGGTGGCAGGAGCAAAAGAAGACCATATAGTTGCAGAATGACTAAGCCTGGAGCCCGCAGCAGCAAGAGGAGACCATAGGGCTTCACAATTAAAATGACTCAAGATATATTTTCAAATTTAAATGGAAGATTTTAAATAGATTACCATAAAATGTTTTAGATAATGTCCCAGCAGCATGAGAAGACCATAGGGCCTCACAATTGAAAAGATTAAAGATATATTTTCAAATTTAAATTTAAGATTTTAAATAGATTACCATAACGTTTTTTAGGTACTGTCCCAGCAGCATGAGGAGACCACATGGCGGCACGTTGACACAGCCTCTGGAGGTGGCACCAGCAAGAGGAGACCATATGGTGACAGAATGACACAGCCTGGAGGGGGTGGCAGCCTGACCAGACCAAAGGGCATCACAATTGAAAAGATTAAAGATATATTTTCTAAATTGCATGTGGCCATGTTGACATCCTCCGGATACTTGATACAGTCCACGCTGACTGACTGCTACTGCTGCCATCTCCAGGAAAACCTGGTCCATTACCTCCCAGGCATGTAGGCTGCCGCGAAGCAGGTGGTCTATCCCGGGCACGTTTGGCTCCAGATTTCCCACTGCTGCCTCCATGCTGACTCCCAACCATGCTACCACCTTGCTGGCTTAACTGCTGCCTCACGGGCATCCTGCCACCCTCCTTTACTGATGTTGATGAAGCCCCTTCTGCACCTGGCTCCCAAGTGTGATCGGCTTCATCATTATCGAGTTTTGTCTGCACTGATGTCCGCCTCAGGTTTCCCAACAGTGTGTGCTTCAGGAGCCTGAACGCTCCAAACACCCCCTATGACGCCATTCTCCTCATCACTACTTACCAGCCTAGCCAAGGAAGCGGTGGAAGTCTCCTCAACTTCTTGACTGGGCAGTAGCTGTTGACTTTCCTCTAGTAGATCGTCTTGACTAAAAAGCGGAGCTGAACCCACAGCATAAAATACTTCTATGGGGAAGGAAACAGCATAGGACAGGGCAATTGGAGGACAGGGACTGCTCCTGGGCCATGCCAACTGATAGTTGTGTCTGAGGAACCCATCGACTGTTGTCTGGGGATGTCAGATGTTACTTTTGTTGAATTGGATGACCGGGTTAACCAGTCAATGATATCAGATGGTTGCTGGTCGAGACACGACCGCTAGCTGATACCAGGAGCTCAGGCCTCTTGCTGCCACTCACCACTAGTCTGCTGCAACATCTGCCTGATGAATTTAGGCCTCTGCCACTCCTCTGTGCACGTCCTGGCACTTCTCTCACTATTAGCTTTTCAGTTGTTGTACACACCAGTGCTGCAGCGCGCAGTCGCTGTGTACTACACCCAAAATTGCACTCTCTCACCCAATCTCACTCCCTTCCCTATCAGTGCTTCTAGGCTGGATTTGGCCCTGAGGTGAATCACAGCTGTAATACACCCGCAATTGCACTTTCTCTCTCAATCTCACTCCCTTCCCTATCAGTGCTTCTTGACTTGATTTGGGCTTGAGGTGAATTGCTGATGTAAAAAACTTTTCTATGCAACATACTGCTCTCTGTCCCTTTCTCTCTGCAATAGAACGCCGATGTGAGTGGCCGCAAGATGACTGTCGATTATATAGGGCTGTGACATGACACGGTGGCTGGCTGCTGATAGGCTGCATGCTGCATGTTATTAAGGGTCATTCTGCCAACCCTTGTTCCCCCCTTCCCAGGATTTCTTGCCCCATGTCCTCACATGTGGCTCTACCATTTTAGAATTCCAGCCCCTGGAGCCTGGACCTCACTAAATGGAGTTTAATGAAATGATTTGCACAATCGAATCACGGCCATATTCAAATTTGTTGCAAATCAAATTTTTCCAGAAATTCGTAGCAAATTTGGATTCTTCAGATTCGATTCGCTCATCCCTAGTAGGGACAATGGTTTGGGACAAGGTCAGGTGTGCACTGAGCTAATCTCTTTTAAAAACAGCTCCAGGTTGGGTGTGGTATTACAACTTGGCTCCATTCACTTCAATGGAACTGAGCTGCAGAACCCCACCCAACCTGGAGACAGACAGGGAGTGGTTTTGTACGGAATAAGCTCTATTTTTCTATTCCTGGATAACCCCTTTAATGTGGTTTGCAATATTTTATAACTTTAGTATTTCCATAATTGATAACACTTTAAGTATGTGTGTATACAATAGTTTGCATTTTATTGGTTGTTAACATTTTTAGATTTACTGCACCAAGTCAAGCATGTAAAGGGTGCAAAGAGTATTTGTAACATAAGAGGACTCCTGTGACATAAATATAACCCTAAATATGGTGTTCTATTCATGGTTTTGAATTGAAGTGCTGGAATATCAAGTTAGTTTATGTTAGAAGAAGCTGCCAGTAAGTAGTTTCCTAGGTACAAGGCAATACCAACCCACATGTCCAATCTTTTTCTTCTCTAGTCCGGTTCTTATAATAATCTGCAGGGAAGCTTTACTGTAAATGTTGATGCCCTGAGCTTGCCCTACAAGCCCCAAAGCAAAGACATTTAAGCCAGAAGTGAACATTGCGTTGAACACTCTTAATTTCTTGGCCATTCATTTACCATTAATTAACGATTCTCCTTTCAATGAACTGGTTGCAAAGAAGAATGTATTATTATTTGCTTTGACTATGAGATTTACATGATTCATAATTAATTCAAATTTTACACACATTGGGACAGTATATTGATCACTGAGGTCTATAGAGAACATCTGTGTACTTGGAATACAATCAAACATATAGAAGACTCATTTATACATTTTCTGATCTATAACACGCATTGGCTATTAAGTCTGGGAAGGTAACTTCAATGCATGTGGTAAAATATAGTCAAGTGAGTTCATTTGCTAGTGAAGCAGCTTGAGTATTTGTGCTGGAAAACAATAGATATGAGGACATTAGTTGTTCAGTGGAATGTCTGTTGCCAAAGTTCTTATTTTGTCAAAAGCTTAACCAGCTGATCCCAAGCTGAGATATACTATAAATGGAAAAATATGGCAAGCATTCTGTTGTATTGTAAGCTTTTTTTCTAAATGAATGTTCTAATGTATATATTTTCATTTAATCCCTTTAGGACGCCACCTGTTTTTACCCAAATGACCAAGCCCAATTTTTCAAATCGGGCATGTGTTTCTTAAAGGAGTACTCCAGCGTAACATAACTTATTCCCTATCCAAAGGATAGGAGATAAGTCATAGATCGCGGTTGGTCCGAGCGCTGGGGCCCCTGGGGATCTCCTTCGTCCCCAGCAGAAAGTCACAGCAGACATGTCCCCTCCATGGATCTCTATGGGGTACATGGAGGGGGCATGTCAGCCGCTGCGTCATGCGGGGACGGAATGCCCCCTTTCCAGCATACTACTCTGGCCCCAGTGCTCGACCCTCCCCCCCCCCCCGCGATCTAAAACTTATCCCCTATCCTTCAGATAGGGGACAAGTTATATTGCACTACAGATGTGCTTTAAAGTTTTAATACATTTGACATGCTTTTACTTAGCAATGCAATTCTGAGATAGTTTTTTCATGACATATTGTACTTTATATTAGTCATAAATCTTTTTCCTTTTCTTAACAAAATCCTTTTTTTTGGGGGGGGAAGGGGCATTTATTTTATTGTCTTAACTTTATTAATTTATTGAAAAACATTTTATTTTTATATTTTTCAAGTTTTACCTGTTATTAGTGTTGGGCACGAATGTTTGCATTTCAAATTTTTATTGCGAATATCACAAATTAGCGAATTCCCGAATATTGCGAATATATTCGTTATATGTTCGAAAAATTTTTCCTCATTCGCACATGTGAATATTTGCACATTCTTTCTTGTCCCTTGTGGGCCAATTAGAATTATGCAAATACACTTGTCAGAGGTTATCAACAACATCCCTAGCAACCAATAATAAAGTTTCCCACCCCTCACTGTTTTCTTCCTCAAATACGCGAATACGAGAATATTCACATATGCGAATATGCAAATATAACAAATACGCAAAATTTGCGAATATAGGATAAATATTTGTCTATACATTCGCAAAATCTCGCAAATTCGAATATGGGCAATGCCGGTTATCACTATCTGCTATACTATGCCGCAGTACATCTGTAGTGCACACAGTATAACTGTCAGTATACATTGACATGAAGGTAGACTAGGCAGACAGGAAGCCATCAGCTGGCCTTCTGATGCTATTGCAAAATTTGGGACTCTGTGATCCCATCGCAGTATAGCCATTGGTGAACAGAGGGAGCCCTCTCCCCTGTCAATCCCATAGATGTTGTGATAAGGACTGATCACGACATCTGTGGGGTTAATGCTGTCCATACTGGCGCAATCTTGGTCTCAGCAGCTGCAGGCCCCCGGCTGCGATTGACAGCTTGGTCCCGCTGGTGATCTCCTACAGGGCATTGCACTGAGCAGGAATTGTAAAGTGAGATAAAACATTATTGAACTTAAAGGGGTATTCCAGGAATTTATTTTGACTATGCTTCAGGGGCTGTAAAGTTAGTGTAGATCATAATATAGTGTCTGTACCTGTGTGTGATGGTTTTCTCACAATTCTTCTGTAATTTTCACTCCAATATTTATTTTTACCAGCATACAAAATGACTGTTGTCTCAGATTTTTCCCAGCTTGCAATGCGGCCGAGACCTGACTCACTAGTCAGCTGATGACAGGGAGCTTGTCTGCTTCAATGTATGGAGGGATCGCTTGGTGGGAGAGAAATCAATCTGCAACAGCTGTAGGCACCCTGAATAAAAACCACACTGATTTGAATGGATGCAGCTCATTCATCTTTCAATGGGTGGGGTGGCTGATGCGTTGGAGGAAGATGGAATTGTGGGATTTTTAGTCAAAA
Organism: Hyla sarda; assembly: GCF_029499605.1. Lineage (NCBI taxonomy): Eukaryota > Metazoa > Chordata > Amphibia > Anura > Hylidae > Hyla > Hyla sarda. The sequence continues at coordinate 119,615,728 of NC_079197.1, forward strand.
AAAGAAAAGTCAAACAGGAAATAGCAGTTCACAAAAAGCTACCCACAGTATTATGGTAATCTCAAAGCATAGCCATTTAGCCCCAAGACAAGTGCAGATCCTTCCTAAGCATGTCCATTACTGCCTGCCAGGTACATACTAAAATCACCTTACGGTGGATAGCCCCTTTAATTTGTGTAAATATTTAACACTTGTTTTAAGAAATTTCTCAAGAGGTGGTGAAATTGTAAATATTAGATTGAGCTTAATATACAAGACCCATTGTTATCAATTCAAACTAATTCTGATGGATAACATCAAAGTATAATAGGATACCGTCTATAAGGGACCCAACATTTTTAGAGTATACTGCTGCAGGCTATACATTTCTTTCCATTATAAGTATTTATTATTGTTATTTATTTTTATAGTGCCCTTGGTTCCATAGTGCTGTACATAGAAAAATGATTAAAATACATAACACACATCCCTTAACAAAATCCTAATAATGCAAATATATAGGAGGATATTTATTAAAACCTATGCAGAGCAAAAATTGTGCAGTGGCCCATAGCAACCAATCAGATTGCTTCTTTTATTTTTTCAGAGGGAAGGGATCTGTTTGGTTGCTACAGGCAACTGCAACTCTCTTCTTCTACAATAATTTTGATAAATCTCCCCCATAGTTTATCTATAAATAATTAAAAGAAACATCACAAACAAGGTGCAATGTATGTGAACAAGAGGTGGTATGTTAGGTGGTTACTTATACATACATGTTCTTCTTTCTGCCAATAGCTTAGATATTGTACACAGTATTGGAGATTTCTAACTATCCACAGGGCGACTTTGGCAATAACAGAGGTCAAAGATTGTTATGTTGCACTGAAGGGATTGTGAATAATAAAAGTTATCTGATTTAGTTGTTCTGGGCAACGGGTCAATGTTTCCCCTGCACAGGTCTTGATGAATCTCCCCAATAGAAACAGAGTGTGTCGGCAGATAGGAACCATTCAGCCCTAATATGCCTTAAAGGGGTACTCTGCCCAAAACATATGGATAAGATGTCAGATCACAGGCTTCTCACTGCTAGGGACCCCCACGATCTCCGACGTGGTACCACAGTCATCCGTGTACAGAGTGAACTCTGCTTCGTGCTGGATGATTGGTGACTACAGACGCCACACCCCATCCATTCAAGTCTATGAAAGGAGACGTGAAGGCTACATACTAGCCGTCATATCCCCTCCCGTAGACATAAATGGAGGGGGCGTGATGTCACGAACGCGGAAGCTCCAAGTTTCCGTGGTCCAGACACCGCCGTTGCCGGCCTTGAGATCGTGGGGGCCCCCAGCGGCGAGACCCCGTGAACGGACAACTTATCTCCGATCCTCTGGATAGGGGATAGGATGTTTTTCGGCAGAGTTCACCTTTAACCCATATCAAGAAGTTCAGGTAGTAGCGGAGACCTGTGGCTGTGACCTACACAAGTAATCAATTCAAGATAGATTTCTTGTGACCATTGGATTGCAGGTACAGTTGGACTGCAGCCTTCGACATGTGTAGACACAGCTGCTGGTTCACTTTACACGTGCTAACTTTTAACTAGCACTACAAAAGAGAGGAACAGCCTGTTTTGATGCCAAGAGTCTTTATTGGCTACACAGGTCCATATTCTCCTGTTTAATTATGCTAGGGACCAATAATCAAACACTTTTTTCATTCTGATGGCCAAATAAATTGTTGTTTGTTGGCTGCACATCTTCCTGTGTAATAAAGGATGTGTGACTTATGAACAAATAGGGAAAAGGACCGCACTACCAATCCAACGATCATTCATGCAATCATGTGACAGTTGAGTCTTGTGATAGGCTCTTTAACCCCTTAAGGACAATTGACGAAAATGTGCGTCATGGTGCGATGGTACCATGATGTACATTTACTCTCTGTAACGACCGCGTGCACCGGACCGGTGCTCGCGCCATGCACGGCAGGTCCCGACTGCTATAAGCAGTCAGGGACCCACCAATAATGGCGGATATCAGCGATCATGTTGATGTCTGCCATTAACCCCTCAGATGCTGTGATCAATACAGATCAAGGCATCTGCAGCAGTGCGGTATCTAAAATGGATGATCAGATCGCCCGCAGGGCTGCTGCGGGAATCTGATCATCCAGCATCACGACCGTAGGTCCCCTCACCTGCCTCCGGCCGTCTCCAGGGCTCTACTGCTCAGATTTGAGATTGAGCAGACCAATAACACTGATCAGTGATTTGCTTTATGCATAGCACTGAACAGTATTAGCAATCAAATGATTGCTATAAATAGTCCCCTATGGGGACATAAAAAGTGTAAGTAAAAAAAATAATGTAAAAAGTAAAAAAAAATATTACAAATTCCCTCCCCCAATAAAAATGTAAATAGTCAGTTTTCCCCATTTCACCCCCAAGAAGCGTAAACTTTTTTAATAAACATATTTTGTATTTCCGCATGCATAAAAGTCTGAAATATCAAAATATATTGTTAATTATCCCGTACATTGAACGGCTTAAATGTAAAAAAATATTTCAAAAATTGCCAAAATTGCTGCTTTTTTGTCACATTTTATTCCCAAAAAAGTTTATAAAAAATTAATAAAAAGTTAAATACAAGCAAAAGTGGCACCAATAAAAAACAAAGATTGCGGTGCAAAAAATGAGCTCTCATACCGCCCCGTACACGGAAAACTGAATAGGTGGTCAAAATAGGGCAATTTTAAACATACAATTTTTTTTTTTAAATAGTGTGAGATTTTTTTTGAGGCGGTAAAATTATAAACAAGCATACAACATGGGTATCCTTTTAATCATATTGACTCACAGGATAAAATAAAAAAAACATGTCATTTTTAAAGTAAAGTGTACAGCATGAAAACAAAACCTTCCAAAATTTGCTAAATTGCAGTTTTCTTTTCAATTTCCCCACATAAATAATATTTTTTTAGTTGCGCTGTACATTTTATGGTAAAATAAGTGATGTCATTACAAAATAAAATTGGTGATGCGAAAAACAAGGGTCTGTGGATGAAAATATAAAAGAGTTATGACTTTTAGAAGGAGATAAAAATGAAAATGCAAAAATAAAATTGGCCTGGTCCTTAAGGCCAAAATGGGCCTGGTCCTCAAGGGGTTAAAGATGTACTCTGGTGGAATTAATGTTTTTTTTTTAAATCAATTGGTGCCATAAAGTTAGACATATTTGCAAATTACTTCTTAAAAATCTTAATCCTTCCAGTACTTATCAGCTGCTGTATACTACAAAGGAAGTAGGATATTCTTTTCTTTTTGAATTTATTTTCTGTCTGACCACAGTGCTCTCTGCTGACACATCTGTCCATGTCAGGAACTATCCATAGCAGGAGCAAATTCCCATAGCAAACCTTCCTGCACTAGATAGTTCCTGGCATGGACAGATGTGTCAGCAGAGAGCACTGTGGTCAAACAGAAAATGAATTCAAAAAGAAAAGAACCTCCTCTGTAGTATATATAGCTGCTGATAAATAATTAAAGGGTTAAAAATTTTTAAATAGAAGTAATTTACAAATCTGTTTAACTTTCTGGCACCAGTTGATTTAAAAAAATAGTCTTTCACTGGAGTACCCATTTAAATATATGATGATCTACATGATTGACAGTTGTTTACAGTTACATTAGGCCATGGAATAGGACCTTAAGTCGGCATCAATACTGTTCTGATCACGGTACTTTGATAAAACCTCTCCATAGGCACACAGATAGCTTCATAAAAGATAAACAGGTTAAGGTCCAGCATCGAAAAGTTTCTCGAAGCTGAAGCTTTACCTTCTTATTGTTTATGGATTACACTTCTGGCGCCATGTCTACATCTCCCTGCGTCATCTCCTAGCAGGATTTCCTTAACAGACCACTGGATTGGGAAGCTGAAAACACAGTATATACACATTTATATATACATAGTTACACAGACAGCTTGTTTGGGCACAAAATTTAAGTTATTTTGGCTTTATCCCAATCTCTCTCTTAGTTCAGGTGAAGCAAAAGATAGAAGAAATTCAAGTCTCTGCTGTCTCTTATTCGTAATAAAATGTATGAAGTGGGCTTATTCAAGTGAATGAAGTTAATAAACAGCTTAAGGCAATCATTGTTTAAGTCTACATTAGAAACTTGAATTTACACAATGCAGTGCATATCCAGAGATGTTTTTAAGAGGATCACCATAGGTTATCCTCAACTTTCTAACTGATTTGTATAAAATAGTCTAATTACTGCATGGTCAGCGAGCGACTTTCAAGTACAATACATAATCTTGTTAAAACTGCCTAAAGATCTAATTGACTAAAAAAAATCTTCTGTAGTTATTTGAAATCTTTATTATACTAGGTCTAGCACTTAAAGTGAACAATATTTTAAGGAAGAGTTATAACGTATTGCAACTCGATAAAATCACCAATTGATTTATGTCAAATTTTTATTATGCAGAAACAACCAAATACAAGTCTAGCACAGTCTTGAACTTGAACATAGAATGTGATTTTTTTTGTACTAGAATAGAATTTACAGTATATAAACTGGTACAGATTTAACTTTTCTCTTACTTTGTTTATCTATACCAAGGGTTCACAATGCATCTTCTATAACTTCTCCAGACTTGTTGCTGGTACATGCCTCTTCTTTATTAGTCAACGTTTCAGTAGCCTCTCGCTACCATTTTCAAGTGGAAGAGTAGTGAGAGGCTACTGAAATGTTGTATTTCTTCTATACACTATGGAATAAATCAACGTTGCATGGATGTACCATGGTCCTATACCTGCGTGCACCCGCTACTGTTTGAACACTCTGGATGTGCTGCTTCTATCTTAGTTTTCCTTATTAGTCAGCTATTTTGAGGATCACCTTTTCCTCAAACCTAAGTTGCTCCAATCTAGAGTTATTTGTTTGGAAGGCTAACAAACAACAACAGCAGCCTCATCCACTACTTTCACTTCTAGTTTAGCCTTGATGCAGTTCCTGAGTTTGTTCTATGGAGATAGAAAAAAGACTGCACTCACTAAGTCTTCATAAGGTGCTTTACTTCTTTCTTGAACAGTGGGTGACACTGTATGCGGGTTCTGTACAGGAGGGACATGTGTTTCGCGCTTAGCCGCACATCGTCTGGCTCTAGATTTGTACCTGCAAACTCCATCTTATATATGGACCTCCCCTTACTACTCACCTGTACCTTGATTAAAAGGATCCAGTGCAAACTGTTCTCTGATGGACATAGTGTCCCGGCTTGACCTTTCCCTTGCATTACTTGAGCCGGCTCACCTGGCCTCAGCCCAACCCACAGCCCGAGCAGCGCCGGCATCACTGAGGTGCTGCCCACATGATCAGAAGTCAGGGCAACCATGATGTTGTTCCATCTTCACAGCGTCGGCCATCCTACAGACTTTAAACAAATTCTGTTTGCGAAAAGGGGAGGGAAATACATGAACTCCAGGAAATGGGCAATTTAACCCCTACTAACCTATATGTAATAAATAAGACAGAGGTTGCAAGGGAATCCCTAAGTGACCAAAATTCAAGTGTGTTAACATATAAAAGCATTCACCAGATTAATGGTTTAACCGGTTAATGACCATGGACGTCTATACTAGTCCATGTGGCGTTAACCGGGTATGGCGCAGGCTCCCAACTCGAGCCCACGTCACATCGGCCGGCCCCCAGCTGATTCCTGTAGTTTAAAGGCATCTAAAGATGCCTAAATTAAGGCATCTAAATGTGCCTTTATCAAGTCCCTGGTGGTCCAGTGGGGTGGATCGCCACCCGCAGCACGAGGTAGCCTGAGGGCTTACCACTCTTTCCACGGTAGCTCCTGTGCTCAGAATGATAAAGCCTGGCAGGACAAGGCTTTATCAATCAAGCGCAGAGCACACAGATCAACCACATTGATCCGTATGAGGAATCAAACGATTCCTCCTAAAAGTCCCCTATGGGGACTAAAAGTGTAAAAAAAAAGTTTAAAAAAAGTTTAAAAGCACACGCATTAACCCCTTCCTTATTAGAAGTTTAAATAACCCCCCTTTTCCCGAATTCCATATAAAAATATATAAACATAATAAAAAAAAAAAACATATGTGGTATCACTGAGCGCGCGTAAATGTCCGAACTATAAAAATATATAGTTAATTAACGGTGTACGCGCAAAAAAATTCCAAAATAGCATATTTTTGGTCACTTTTTATACAATAGCAAAACTAATAAAATGCGATCAGAAAGTCTGATCAAAACATGGTACCGATAAAAACTTCAGATCATGGTGCAAATATGAGCCCTCATACAGCCTCGTATGCGAAAAAATGTAAAAGTTATAGGGGTCAGGGACAATTTTAAATGTATTCATTTTCCTGCATGCAGTTATGTTTTTTCCAGAAGTACGACAAAATCAAGCCTATATAAGTAGGGTATCATTTTAATCGTATGGACCTACAGAACAAAGATAACATTAAATTTTTACCGAAAAATGTACTGCATAGAAACGCAAGCCCCCAAAATTTACAAAATGGTGTTTTTTCTCCAATTTTGTCATACAATGATCTTCTTTTTTGTTTCGCCATTGATTTTTGGGTAAAATGACTGATGTCATTACAAAGTAGAATTGGTGGTGCAAAAAATAAGCCATCATATGATTTTTTAGGTGCAAAATTGAAAAGGGTTTTGATTTTTAAAAGTTAAGGAGGAAAAAACGAAAGTACAAAAACAAAAACATGCTTGTTCCTTAAAGGGGTACTCCGCCCCTAGACATCCTATCCCCTATGCAAAGGATAGGGGATAAGATGTCAGATCGCCGGGGTCCCGCTGCTGGGGACCCCAGGGATCGCTGCTGCAGCACCCCGCTATCATTACTGCGCAGAGCGTGATCGCTCTGCACGTAATGACGGGCAATACAGGGGCCGGAGCATCGTTACATCACAACTCCGCCCCTCGTGACGTCACGGTCCGCCCCCATCAATTCAAGTCTATGAGAGGGGGCATGGTGGTCGCCCCCTGCCATAGGCTTGCATTAAGGGGACGGGCCGTGATGTCATGAGGGGCGGAGCCATGATGTCACGCTGCTCCGGCCCCTGTATCGCCTGTCATTATGCACAGAGCGAACTCGCTCTGTGCAGTAATGATGGCTTGGTGCTGCAGTGGCGATCCCCGGGGTCCCCAGCAGCGGGACCGCGGCGATCTTACATCTTATCCCCTATCCTTTGAATAAGGGATAAGATGCCAGGGGCGGAGTACCCCTTTAAGGGGTTAAAATCTATTTAGCAGACATTGATTCTGTAATAATTACTATTTAGAGTTACAAGAAGACAGAAATATCCATTTTCTCATTCAATCTCAATGGGCCCTCTGCTTCAGTGCCTATATACATTTTGCTTCTAGTTGCAATAATTTTCTTTGCCTATCTCCTCCATTATAAGGATTTTGCACAAGTTCTAAACCTGAAAATGTTAGCACTTTTGGATCGCTGTTATGACATTTTCTAACATGATTGATTAATTCCTTCAGGACGAAGGGTGTACCTGTATGCCCCTTGCCCGGTCCCGGTGTTTAAACCGGGGTCACACCGGTCCCAGCTGCTAACGATAGCCGGGACCCTGGGCTAATAGCGTGCAGCACCGATTGTTGTGCCACGCACTATTATCCCTGTAGATGCGGCGATCAAAGTTGATTGCTGCGTCTAAAAATGAAAGCAAACGCTTCCCGGCAGCTCAGTCGGGCTGATTGGGACATTGTGATAAAATTGCTATGTCCCGATCAGCTAGGACGCGAGCGGAGACCCCCTTACCTTTCTCCGTCGCGTCTGATCAGCGTTTGATTGCTCTAAGCCTGAGTTACAGGCTTGAGCAATCGAGACCCTATCTCGCTGATCCATGCAAAGCTATGGCTATATCAGAGTAAATGATCAGTGTGTGTAGTGTTATAGCCCCCTATGGGAGCTATAACATTGCAAAAAAAAAAGTGGAAAAAAAAAGTTAACAAAGGTCATTTAACCCCTTCCCTAATAAAAGTTTGAATCACCCACCTTTTCCCATAAAAAAAAAGTGTAAATAAAAATAAACATATGTGGTATTGCCGAGTGCGGAAATGTCCAAACTATAAAAATATACTGTTAGTTAAACCGCACGGTCAATGGTGTACGCGCAAAAAAATTACAAAGTCCAAAATAGCGTATTTTTGGTCACTCTTTACATCATGAAAAAATGTATAAAAAGCTATCAAAAAGTCAGATCAATACAAAAATGGTACTGAAAAAAACTTCAGAACACGGCGCAAAAAAATGAGTCCTCATACCGGCCTGTACGTGGAAAAATAAAAACGTTATAGGGGTTAGAATATGAGAATTTTTCCCATATAAATTTTCCTGCATGTAGTTATGATTTTTTCCGAAGTACGACAATATCCAACCTATATAAGTAGGGTATAATTTTAACTGTATGGACCTACAGAATAAAGATAAGGTGTTATTTTTACTGAAAAATGCACTGCGTAGAAACGGAAGCCCCAAAATTTACAAAATTAAATTTTTTCTTTCATTTTGTCACACAATTAATTCTGTTTTGCCATGGATTTTTTGATAAAATGACTAATGTCACTGCAAAGTAGAATTGGTGGCACAAAAAATAAGCCATCATATGGAATTTTATGTACAAAAAGGTGATGAATAAAAAATGAAAATGCAAAAACGGAAAACCCTGCATCCTTAAAGGGGTACTCCGCCCCTAGACATCTTATCCCCTATCCAAAGGATAGGGGAAAAGATGTCAGATCGCAGCGGTCCCGCTGCTGGGGAGCCCCGGGATCCCCGCTTCGGCACTGCGCTATCATTACAGCACAGAGCGAGTTCGCTCTGCCGGTAATGATGGGCAATACAGGGGCCGGAGCATCGTTACGTCGCGGCTCCGCCCCTCGTGACATCACGGCATGCCACTTTCAATACAAGTCTATGGGAGGGGGCGTGGTGGTCGTCACGCCCCCTACCATAGACTTGAATTAAGGGGACGGGCCGTGATGTCACGAGGGGCGGGGCCATGACGTCACGCTGCTCCGTCCCCTGTATTGCCCGTCATTACGCACAGAGCAAACTCGCTCTGTGCTGTAATGATAGCGCAGTGCCGCAGCGGGGATTCCGGGGCTCCCCAGTAGCGGGACCACGGCGATCTGACATCTTATCCCCTATCCTTTGGATAGGGGATAACATGTCTAGGGGCGGAGTACCCCTTTAAGGGGTTAAACTTGGAGATCCGGATAGAGCAAAAATGTTTGCGTATTCCATCATTTAGAAAACGTATTGTCTTTCCAATACAACAATATCCGCAAGGGCATTGGACCACATAAGCAACAAATTTACTATTACACATTATAAAGCTCTAAATTCTGCATTCTATACCACCTAGTCTAAGGTATTTTGCTTGCATATTGAAGTTACAATATGAACATTGCCCGCAACAGTGATTTCCTTGTGGTATTGTTTCTGTAAGCCAGTTCTTATTCGCTTTCTCTTTAAATTGATTGGAACCAAGTTAGTTAGCCAGAGTTTTATTTCTTCTATATGAGAACAAAGGGCCTCTTTTTGCTAATTCTGATAGTCCTGGGTCACTTTCTATGACTCCCCAATGCTTCCTGATGGTATTTTGTACCCTACCTATCTGAATGTTTAAATGAAAAGACAAATCTTTTTTCACCTTGTTTTTGTTTCCTTTTTCTTAATAATTTATAATTTTAGCTCTCTCATAGGCTATCTGTACAAAGGCTTTTGGATAGCCCCTTTCAATCAGTCTGGTTTTTAATTATTATTGATCCTTCTTAACCTTACGAATTGCCGTATGGTATGGCATTCTTCACATGCGGGGGGTGCTAACTTTGAAAATGCAATAATGTATTTGTTGCAGTTGGTTTTCTGTAATTTGATGTAATAATATGACCATCTTTCACCTCCACCTGCATGTCCAGAAAATGGAATTATCTGCCCCCAAATACAGATTGATTTATACTAGGGCAGATAAAGGGGGTAACCTGGTAATTCTATCAAAGGATCAGTATATAGAGGAAGAAGGTGGACTCCTTAGTGATAAGAGGGTTTACTCCCTCTTAAAAGGAAGACCTTACATTACGCTATCAGAACAAGTTACAGTCAATACTACGTAAATTTGTGGATTTGTGAAAAGTTGTACCCCAAATTTCCAATAAAGCCCTACTGGTACTTCATTCCGAAGATCCACAAGTCGCCTACCCAAGCCCCGGGACAACCAATCGTCTCAAGGATAGGGTCGGTGACCGAGGGGCTCTCGAAATATATTGAATGGTTATTAAGACCCTTATTACAGGATCGTCCTACTTATTTAAAGGACACAAGTAAATTTCTTTAAATTCTGGAGGGGTTGCTTTGTACTTACATGCATATAGAGTGTGCTGGGGTAGGGAAATAATACTTATCCTCACAAAAGTCGGAGTCTTCCTGGCACAACTATTTAAAGACAATTCACTTAGGTGCATTATTAAAATCACCTTCGTGCAGTGCTTCAGGTACTCTGTCTATTCAGGTGGTGCTTCACATAGTGCAAGAAGGTAATAGATATATATTCCATGAAGATAGAAAAAACGGAGCACTCACCACTCATGATGTTGCAGACAGGTACCTCTTTATTTCATATCACATGCAGTACACGATCAAACTTGAGGGAAGGTGGACCAGATGTAATGCGGGGGGTTCCTAGGTGATCACACAGGGCCCTGCCACTCCTCTGTGCATATCATAGTACTTCTCTGCCTGACTGACGTACATATTTGTCTTGAACAGCAGCCTGTGATTACTTTTGCCTGGACTTTCTCAGTATCTAGGCCCTTGACAGATTAACAGGTACAAAATAGTACACTACTTAGATGTACGTATGGTGTATGCACTTATGAGGGAAGAAAAATGTGCTACAGTACACTTAAAAAAGAATCTGAGTACAACACCAGCTGGTGAGTACTTTTGCCTGGACTTTCACAGTATGCAGGCCCTTGACAGATTAACAGGTACAAAATAGTACACTACTTAGATGTTGGCAAAGTTCACAGACACTTGTCCAGCTCACCAAAACCCCTCCAATGTGCACGGATCGGTATCCAGCCAACACCCAATAGTGGAACAAAGAAGCAGTAGATCCAGCACTATTCTTTGCAGCTTTATTGTAACACAGCACTCGGATAAAATCAGCCAATACATCAAATGCGTTTCGAGCGCATTCGCTCTTTTTCGGTGATGTCACAGGTAACTCCAGGTGAGGTTAAATACCTTTCCATCTCAGGGAGGGGGAAAGAACTTACTCCTAACCCCACCTCTCACTGGGAACCTGTGACATAGTTCACATTAGTAAAAACAAACATTGATTTAAGATATATAAAATCTATAAAGAACATGCATGTAATAAATATTGCCATTTTGTTCATACAATTGTGGGATCAAAGAAATGGGAACAAGAGGTTTATAAGGATACTATAATTAGTAATGTTTTGCCTAGCAATTTATGCTATATATAATGTTAAATATTGAATATTAATAGTGGAACAACAGTTCATGACAGACATTAAGTCCCATCGGGGAAGGTATTTAACCTCACCTGGAGTTACCTGTGACATCACCGAAAAAGAACGCATGCGCTCGAAACGCGTTTGATGTATAGGCTGATTTTATCCGAGTGCTGTGTTACAATAAAGCTGCAAAGAATAGTGCTGGATCTACTGCTTCTTTGTTCCACTACTTAGATGTTGGTATGTGGTATGCACTTATGAGGGCAGAAAAATGTGGTACAGTACCCTTAAAAAATAATCTGAGTACAACACCAGCTGGTGAGTACTAGTGCCTGGACTTTCACAGTATGTAGGCCCTTGACAGATTAACAGGTACAAAATAGTATACTACTTAGATGTAGGTATGTGGTATGCACTTATGAGGGCAGAAAAATGCGGTACAGTACGCCTAAAAAAACATATTTTAGTAAAACACCAGCCGGTGATTACTTCTGCCTGGACTTTCACAGTATGTAGGCCCATGACAGATTAACAGGTAAAAAATTGTACACTATTTAGAGATGTAAGTATGTGGTATACACCTATGAGGGCAGGAAAATGTGCTCCAGTACACTTAAAAATACATATTTTGTAAAACACCAGCCGAGCAAGAGCCGGAGCTCTTTTTCTTAAAGGACCAGTACTCAATTAGTCTAAGTGGTTGCACCAGTCCCCTGGTCCTTAAGTTTCTGCTCCTCCCTGCTCCCTGGGCCGGATCTTGGTTGTCGGTCTTAGTCTTTGTTTGCCCTAGCCTGAGTCAAGTCCTGTTCCAGAGCCTAGTCATGTTCCATAGTCTAGTCCTGTTCCAGAGTTAAGTCCTATTCCAGGTGTCTACATGTCCCTAGTTCCGGCCTGTCTTGTTCCCGTGTCCCTGCCTTGTCCTTTTGCCTTGCCAGTCACGTCCTGCCCGCCATGTCCCGCCCCTCTGTCTGTGCAACGTCACCCCCCAGATGCCTGTGTGGACGAGTCGTGCCAGGGGTAGCGACCTGGGTGCCACCTGCCGCAGCAAGTCCATCCTGCTTTGCGGCGTGCTCTGGTGAAAACCAGCGGCACCTTAGACCCCACTCTCTGGCATGGCTCAAGTCTCCTACCACACAGCCCCAGAGGATCTACCACCTGCTGTCCTCCTGCCGCGATTCCCAACAAAGATGAAGTATACAGTATATAAAAGAAATGCTTATAGCTTATGACATAAGATGTATCCAAACTTAAAAAGATTTTAAAGACACACTGTTAAAGGGGCTGTCCCACCTCATCAGTTGGTTTTTTCCTGCTCCTCCAGCCTGTGTGCAACCGCCAAGGGTGATCGAGGAAGCTGAAAGAAGGCAAAGCAGGGAAGTTACCCATTTGCATGACTTTAATGGATGTTACGCAAATGGTGTAGCCCCACAAGCTACACTGTTTAAATTACTCCCAAAGTTACATAAACAGAGGATACACATTTTCACAACTTCCATTATGTCAATGGAAGTTATGCAAATTGTGCAACTTCCCTGCTTCAGCTGCTTTTGGCTTTCTTAACCACCTCCAGCTGCTGTAAACAGACTGAAAAAACACAGTTGAAGGTGGGACAACCTCTTTATGACTTGGTTTACATGTTGTAAAATCCAAACCAAAAAAACTGCAGTAAAATATATGTTAAAAAGAAAAATAGCCATATTTTAACTCATCATGTATTCTTTTAAGTCTAAAAAAAAATCCGATTTTTCACAGTGTTAAAAAAAGACCACCCAGTGTTGGAATGCTGTTTTTATACAATGTGAGCACTAACTGACACTTTTTCCATAGACTTCAATAGAACACATTGACCCTGACTTAATACACATAGCCATTCCTTATATCAGCTATTACAATAATACCAGAGTTAGGCTGAGGATATGCAATGACCAAATGTCGCTCTTGAGTGGAGTGGAGTTTTTTTTCTGTCTTTCTTTTTTTTTTTTCCCCAAAAGGTATTTTTCCCAACTTGCTAGCTTTTTTGGGGGACTTTTCCCTACATTTTTTTTTTTTTTTACACATGCTCTGAGCTGTCGGGTTTTCCAGAGATCAAATCCACAACATTTTATGTGAGAACATTAGTAAATATGTTGGGATTTTTCGAAACTGTCAGGACATGACTCTTTTTGCGACCACATACCTTTCCAGGTGGCAAAACCTGAGAAAAAAAAAGTCAGGATCAGATTAGCAAATGATCCCAATATTGCAGTTTTTATAGCTATTTTACTGCAGTATTTTGCTTTCATTTTACACTGTGTGAATAGAGCCTTAGAATGCCCATAGATATTCCCATTGTCTAGAATAGGTACTCTACATATGTATATATTGTGACGATCCGTCTTGGGGATTAGCTCTGGGATTGTCCTTGACCACGCCACAGGATGTGTTTCTTCTCAATAAACCAGCAAACAAATGCTTATAATGCAAATCTGGCACCTTGCCAGTTTTATTAGACAGGTTGCAGGGAAAAAAACAAACAAAAAGAAGGAACAAAACAAAATCCTAGACCGTCTGGTCACTGACTAAACAGATCAGCTTGTCCTGACTAACAACCGCTGAGCTTCCCTCAGCCAGTTAAACATATGTCCCCTGCAACCTTCTACTCACAATTCATGTCACTCTCATTGAGCCACTCATAGCTCGGGCTGTGTACTCCTCAGCAGGCTCTGTCTCTTCCCTACAGCCCACATGCTGTCTCATAGGAAGAGCCCACATTAGACTGAGTCTCCATCTCATATTCACACCTCCCTGCCCTCCTGACTCATTACTTAAGAAGCAGGTGAGAGCTTCTGCAGGGTGAGCCAAGGAAATACACCCTTTCCTTGCCACACTGCCACTATATATATATATATATATATATATATATATATATGCGCCTTCACATTTTTTGGGTGCTCAACAGTTGACACTGTTGTATCATCAATGTAGATAACAGGACAATAGTGTAGATGTTTACGTCCAAACCCCTAAGCCATCAAAAGTGACATCTGTGACATTTTTGTTGCCATGGCTCTTAATATAAAGGTAAAAATATTTTCAGTACCAATTAAATGTGTTCTGTGTGTGTTCTAATATGTGTGTTAGTCTCTTTTCCAATCCTGACCTATCCACTTTATACTTTTTATAAAATATTTTGTTTCACATTTTTAACACATTAAGAACAAATTAAAATATATAATGCTGTGCAAACCATGAAAAACTGAAATAAAATAAATGCCTGATGTCAAATATTCATAGAACACCTTGGGGGACATTTATCATTGCTGTCTTAGCAAGTAAGTTCTGAAGGCGATTTTTTTTTCTTTTTGCTTAATGGAGTACTCCGGTTGAAAACATTTTTTTTTTTTAATTCAACTGGTGCCAGAAGGTTAAAAAGATTATTAAATTACTTCTATTAAAAAATCTTCACCCTTCCAGTACTATTTTATCAGCTGTATGCTACTGTGGAAATTCTTTTCTTTTTGAATTTCTTTTCTCTCTTGTCCACGGTGCTCTCTGCTGAAACCTGATGCCCATATCAGGAACTGTCCAGAGCAGGAGAAAATCCCCATTGCAAACCTATGCTGCTCTGGACAGTTCCTGACACAGACAGAGGTGTCAGCAGAGAGCACTGTGGACAAGACAAAAAAGAAATTCAAAAAGAAAAGAATTGGCTCTGTAGCATACAGCTGCTAAAAAGTACTGGAAGGGTAAATATTTTTTTAGTAGAAGTCATTTACAAAGAGTTGATTAAAAAATTATATATTTTCCACCGGAATACCCCCGTCATATCGGCTGGCCCTCAGTTGATTCTTGTAGCTGAGGGCCGGCGTTAATAGCCGACATGTGGCTGTCAACCCTTTAGATCACCACTGTAAAAGTTGAAAGCTGCGTCTAATGAACCCTGTAAACGCTCCCTGGTGGTCCAGTGGCATAGATCGCCCCCACCCCCGCAGCGCGATTGCAGGGGAGGGGGTGATCCACTGTGGAGGTAGCCAGAGGGCTTACACCTTCCATGCAGGTCCCGACTCTCGCATTGATAATGCCTGGCAGGACCAGGCTTTATCAATCAAGGGCAGATCACACAGATCAATGTGACCAATAAAGTGTCATTTACTTATTATGTAAATTCCATATAAAAAAATATAAAAACATAATAAAAATAAACATATGTGGTATCACCACGTGTTTAAATGTCCTAACTATAAAAATATATTATTAATTAAACCACATGGTCAATGGCATATGCGCAAAAAAATTCAAAAGTCCAAAATAGGGTATTTTTGGTCACTTTGTTTATATCATAAAAAATGAATAAAAAGCGATCAAAAAGTCCAATCAAAACATAAATGGTACTGATTAAAACTTCAGATCACAGCACAAAATATGAGCCCCATATTAGCCCCATACGCAGAAAAATAAAAAAAGTTATAGGGGTCAGAAGAGGACAATTTTAAATGTATTCATTTTCTTTCATGTAGTTATGATTTTTTCCAAGTACGACAAAATCAAACCTATATAAGTAGGGTATCATTTTAATAGTATGGACCTACAGAATAAATATAAAGTGTCATTTTTACCAAAAAATTTACTGTGCAGAAACAAAAGCCCCCAAAAATTACAAATTTTTTTTTCTTCAATTTTGTCGCACAATGATTTTTTTTCCCCATTTTGCCGTAGACTTTTGGGTAAAATGACTGATGTCATTAAAAAGTAGAGTTGGTGGCGCAAAAAATAAGCCATCATAAGGATTTTAGGTGCAAAATTGAAAGGGTTATGAAAGGTAAGTAGGAAAAAATGAAAGTGCAAAAACAGAAGAACGCTTTGTCCTCAAGGGGTTAAGTTTTGTTTGTGTTCTATGTATTTATTATGTTAACACAGGGTTGATAAATTTGGAGCACATAAGCAAACTACAAAAGTCTGCTTTTTAAAGCCAGATCAGACCTGGAAATGACTTGAGACTTTTGAAGGAGTTTGCAACATTTTTTTTTTTATTGCCTACATGCCACATTCGCACTCTATAAAATCCCAACCACTGAAGTGAAAACTGAAAGCTGGTTAGGTAAGGCTATTTGCAACTTTATTCCTACCCAAAAAAGTCACAAAAAAAAGTACTTAGGCGAACATGTGGCATTTTGTGCGGTTGGAGTAAGCAAAAAAAAAAAAAAAGAAAGAGTCTAAAACACCAGGATAAATGTCCCACTTGTGTTTATAGGTCAACTCACCTTTACCTCATGACAAAATTTCTCTAAAAAGTACTTACAATTTGAATAAGAAAACACATTTAGAGTAGTATCACACATGCCACATTTTTTGTGAATTTTCCTTATCTTGGACAACCACTTTAAACTAGGAATCATCACATAATAGCATAATTTACAAAAAAATCTAATCCCTTTTTTAGTGAAAATAAAATAAATTTATTATTCTAACCTCAAAAAGCACTAACCGTCAGCTCTACGTAGTTTCTATGTAGAAATATTTCTAACAGGTTTCTATTACTATAAAAGGACTTATTTTTGTTGAACCTAAAGGCACTAGAAAATCAAATAAAAGCCATTTTCCAATTTCATGCAATAAAATGAATATTCCTTCCTCACTTCAAAATGGCAAAATGATGATAGGTTACAGTAAATATCCCTATTATAGATTACATAACCGTAAATTTTAAGTTACTTTCCTTGCTTTGCAGTTCCTGGTGGCTGCTTATCTTTCACAGCATGTAAGTAGACAGTCAATGTTTCATTAACTATGATTTTAAAGGTTCATTAAAGCTAAAGTACATGTTTTCCTGTAAAAAATATATCATTTCTGACCTAGTGTAGATAAAACTTTGGACACAACTTTTCACTTGGAAAACACATTGCAAGGTGAGGTTGTAGAGATAGATTCAGTGCTGTAGTTTTTGGTTCAATCGTTTAAATTATTAGCCCCTTCCAGACATGTGACGGATCAGGTCTGTCACACAAAAAACATGTCATTGATGACGTGACAAACCTGATCCATCAGACAGAAAAAGCATTCAAGGATTGCTTACTCTGCACTTTCAGCAGCGGGACCCAACTGTCAATCACAGCCAGGATCCCGCACAATTGCCAAGATTGAGATTGCAGCTGTTTCGACAGTGTTAACCCCATAGATGCCATGATCAGTACTGATCACGACATTTATATGATTAACAGGCGAAGGGGACTCCCCAATTGGCGACCCCACAATGCTCAGGATTCAGGTTCACGGTGGTTGCCATGGAAGCAGGAGACTAACCGATGGACTCCTGTCTGCCCAGTGTGGAAGCCTGTAAGATCCAGTAATAGGCTGGATCGCACAGGCTGAATTTCAATATAATGCTGACAGTTTTACTATGATGCAGTACAGAGTACTGCAGTATAGTATAACAGGTAAAAATTTTAATATGTATAAAAAAAAAAAATAATGTGTAAAAAATAAAAATAAATGCCCCTTTCCCAATAAAGCCCATTATTATATATATTTATGTCTTTGGTTTAGTTTCTTTCATATATATATATATATATATATATATATATATATATATATATATATGTATATATACAAAAAATAGCTGCAGCACTCTGAATTATATACGTAACAAAGGGTGTTTATTCTATATCAATACAGCAAGCAACATTTCTGCTGCCAATGCAGCCTTTTTCAAGCAACAAACAGTGATCACATGGGTGATATATTTATGCAAATGTGCAAACACTTAAATTAAGCATACAATCAAATAATTAAGAGGTATATGCCATGTATAGTGTTATAAGATATAGGGCATAAGCTGCCACTATAATGGTAAAGTACACCAGTGAGTGGTGTTGTTTAAAAAAAACATTAAAAGCACTTTACAAAGGTTACATTTTACAGCAAAAAATGTATTTCAGTCATTACATAGTTAATCCAAACATGTATTGCATAATTAATGTCACTACAGGAGGCGGGATGGATCAGTTGCACTCACCCTATTTACTAGTATTCAGAAGTACAGTGTATCCTCCGGTGCGGTATGGAAGATCGCGCACGCGGTCACGTGACACGCCAAGTCACATGATTCCCCTCCATCATCATGTCACGCGACCGCGCACGCTTCCGACCATGCGCACTACTATGTAAACAGTACGAGCAGTGCAATTGCACATACTGCGCATGTCCAGTATAGGTGACTCTAGAGGAGGTTCACAGAAAACCGCAATAAGAATGTGTATAAGATCCAATGGGCATAGATATAGTATAACCAAAGGTAGGTATAAGGATAAAATAAAAATAGAGGAATAGAATGTAGAATAAAGCGGAGCAAATAAAGATACACATTAGATGATAATAATAGTAGTAATAATAAACAAAAATAAAAAATAAAATAAAATAAAAAATAAAAATAAATAAAAATAAATAAAAATAATAATGAAAATATCATAATTATGAAATTGGTAACAAAAGTAATAATTATAATAATTGGACCACATTGCACTTCAGTCTGTTATCCAAGCACATATTTGCAATCAAACAGGGCTCATTCTGCCACTTGCCTCCATCACCTTTGTGAGTTCACCCAGGAAGGTGGTGTATCCTCACTCGGGTAAAACCCACCCACAAAAGACATGAAGGCCATTCAATGAGGTGGGATCATCCCCATGGCGGCCACGGCATTCATATAGCCATCCATACTTGATCACACTGTTCCCGTGTATGTCCAAAATTAGGAAAAATTTATAAATAACAAAGTAATAAACCATAATAAAAAATAAATAAAATGAAAATGATAAAAAATTATGAAGTAAAGAAAGTAAATAGAGAGCATGAATAATAGAATCAGAGAATCATTTATTAAAGAGTCACCATGCTTGTGGCATAACCAAGAGATCACAATATAATAAAAAAATACATAGGGAGACTGCAACATCCTCCTCTCGCCGACCTGAAAGACATAACAAAACAAAAATCAGTAAAACGTAAATAAGTAAGTGATCACACTCCCTATCTGTATACGATGTCTGGATACCAAGTGTCTTGGGGTTTATGCACTATATATTTGAGGTGTTACAGTAAAGTCTACATTGAGACCTTTCGGACGAAGTGTCTGCAACTCAAAAATCCATTTAAGTTCAAGTTTTTTTAATTTGCTGATACGATCACCCCCCTCTTTTGTTGGGGTACGTGATCTATCAGAACAAATTTCAAATCCCGTTCAGTATGGCCATGTTCAATACAATGTTTGGCAACCGGTAAATCCAAGCGTTTTTCCTTAACATGTACCGTTGATGGTTGAACCAGGTTTTGAAATCCCATGTGGTCTCACCCACATAGACGAGACCACATGGGCAAATCAAAACATATACCACGTATGTTGAGGTACAGGTCAAGTAATGCTTAAGATCATACACCTTGCCGCTTTTTGGATGTGTGAACTGTGACCCCTTGACCATCTGGGGGCAGTTAACACACTGGCAGCAAGGGTATGATCCCTTGTTCTGTACTGTAAGGTAACCTTGGGTAGAGGTCTGTCAAGACACACGTTGCTTGCTGTATTGATATGGAATAAACACCTTTTGTTACGTTTATAATTCCAAGTGCTGCAGCTATTTTTTGGATGTGTGACGTGCCTTGACCGGGACCTTTCTTGCTGCCTGCACCACCTGCACCTTGAATTGGGCGCTGCTCCACAAATCTGTTTTGATTTATATATATATATATATATATATATATATATATATATATATATATATAGTAAATTTGAGTAGCCGTATTAGTCCAGTGTTGCAGATGCAAATTATAAAATGTTGCAGTATCTTGTAATACCTTTTTTATTGGACTAACAGCATTTTGTACTTGTGAGCTTAGATTTGCTTTGGACTTGATAAAGGGAGGAATCCCGAAAGCTTGTCTTTACAAAATATATATATATATATACCAAAAACATAAACATATTAGGCACTGCCATGGCAATAATGACTTTTATAAAATGATAATAATAATTATCCAGAATTGTGAACACTGTAAAATAAAAAATTCATTTTGGGACAAAAAATTTAATAAAAGTTATCAAAAAGTATCATGCATGGCAAAAATGATACCAAGAAAAAGTGCAGTTTGTCCAGCAAAAAAATAATCCCTCACAAAACGGCAACACAAAAAAAGAAAACAAAAAGGAATTTGAAAAGCTAAATAAATTGGGTATCGCCATAAGTGTTAAGATAACATAGTTTTTACTGCACAATGAACTTCATTAAATAAAATTTGAAAAATGACATACATTTTCCAATTTTTCACAATATTTTGACGTTTTTCACAAATAACAAATATCAACTAAAATTTACCACTAATATAAAGTACAATATGTCACAATAAAATGATACATAATTTGTGTGGGTACACTGCATTATAAAAAAGAAAATGTCAACTAAACCCAAATACCTCAGTAATGTAAAACTAGCCATTGTCCAGAAGGACAAAAATGCTTTAAATGTCCTGTCCTGATTGGGTTAAGAATATTTCAAGTTCACAAATTCAAAAAGTGGATAAGATTACCTGCTCAACTAAGGCTTCAATGGTATACAAAGTTATTCATACATAATAACATAATCTGCTTAGTCCTGTAGTTTTATCAGAATAAGATATTTCAACATATATAATTGTGGTATGTACTAACAATATTGCATACACATTATAGTATTTTATGTAAACAACAATAAATCGCAGTTACACAATGCACAGCGATAGTCACTAAAAACTGCTAATTGGGTTTTGCTTTTAATCAACCTATGACATGTTATTAATTTGTTTTAAGTCAACTTGAGTTCATTGCATCTTGTGTACAATAGGAATTATGTAATAACATAAACATAGGATTTACATTGTTATCTATCAACCAGTTGGACTTAATCTTGTATCTAATTAGTTTCATGTTTAAATAAAAAAAAGTAGTGAAATAATATGTCCACAATGTGCCCCAGTGTATATAAAGAAGAATGTTTGATCTGTGCCTTTAATAAAATAAATGAAGCAGCATCGGATGATATAACATGAATTTGAAAGCTCCTGGAATCCAAACATGGAATCTCAGCTGTTTTGAAATGATTACTACTTAAACATAATGAGATTTGAAGATGACAAATGAAACACTGGAGAAACAAATTAGGAACATTATACAATGCTAATTTTTATTAAACTTTATTTTTCTAAAGTCCACCTGATGGCATATCAAGGAGGTACTCACTTAGACCTTGAAGTAACAAAAAAAAAAAAAAAAAATTAAAACAGCTCTATTTAACATCCATAGGATTTTTTTCCCATTTCCTTTTAAGAACAAGGAAAATGTTAAAGTCTAACCTTGTAATGTAATAAAAGGGATATTCCACTGGAAACATTTTTTTTTTAACCCCTTAAGGACCAAGGACGTACCGGTACGTCCTTGGTCCTGCTCTTCTGATATAACGCGGGGTTACACAGTAACCCCGCGTCATATCATGGCGGGCCCGGCGTCATAGTGAAGCCGGGACCCGCCTCTAATAGCGCGCAGCGCCGATCGCGGCGCCGCGCGCTATTAACCCTTTAGCCGCGCGCTCAAAGCTGAGCCGCGCGGCTAAAAGTGAAAGTGAAAGTTCCCGGCTAGCTCAGTCGGGCTGTTCGGGATAGCCGCGGCTAATCGCGGCATCCCGAACAGCTGACAGGACAGCGGGAGGGCCCCTACCTGCCTCCTCGCTGTCCGATCGCCGAATGACTGCTCAGTGCCTGAGATCCAGGCATGAGCAGTCTAGCGGCAGAATCGTTGATCACTGGTTTCTTATGAGAAACCAGTGATCAACATAGAAGATCAGTGTGTGCAGTGTTATAGGTCCCTATGGGACCTATAACACTGCAAAAAAAAAGTGAAAAAAAAAAGTGAATAAAGATCATTTAACTCCTCCCCTATTAAAAGTTTGAATCACCCCCCTTTTCCAATAAAAAAAAAAACACAGTGTAAATAAAAATAAAAATAAACATATGTGGTATCACCGCGTGCGGAAATGTCCGAATTATAAGAATATATCATTAATTAAACCGCTCGGTCAATGGCGTGCGCGCAAAAAAATTCCAAAGTCCAAAATAGTGCATTTTTGGTCACTTTTTATATAATTTAAAAATGAATAAAAAGTGATCAATAAGTCCTATCAATGCAAAAATGGTACCGTTAAAAACTTCAGATCACGGCGCAAAAAATGAGCCCTCATACCGCCCCATACACGGAAAAATAAAAAAGTTATAGGGGTCAGAAGATGACAATTTTAAACGTATAAATTTTCCTGCATGTAGTTATGATTTTTTCCAGAAGTCCGACAAAATCAAACCTATATAAGTAGGGTATCATTTTAATTGTATGGACCTACAGAATACATATCAGGTGTCATTTTTACCGAAAAATGTACTACGTAGAAACGGAAGCCCCCAAAAGTTACAAAACAGCGTTTTTTTTTCAATTTTGTCGCACAATGATTTTTTTTCCAGCTTCACCATAGATTTTTGGGCAAAATGACTGATGTCATTACAAAGTAGAATTGGTGGCGCAAAAAATAAGCCATCATATGGATTTTTAGGTGTAAATTTGAAAGAGTTATGATTTTTTAAAGGCAAGGAGCAAAAAACGAAAATGCAAAAACGGAAAAACCTCCGGTCCTTAACCCCTTAAGGACGCAGGACGTAAATGTACGTCCTGGTGAGGTGGTACTTAACGCACCAGGACGTACATTTACGTCCTAAGCATAACCGCGGGCATCGGAGCGATGCCCGTGTCATGCGCGGCTGATCCCGGCTGCTAATCGCAGCCAGGGACCCGCCGGCAATGGCCGACGCCCGCGATCTCGCGGGCGTCCGCCATTAACCCCTCAGGTGCCGGGATCAATACAGATCCCGGCATCTGCGGGAGTTCGCGATTAAAATGAACGATCGGATCGCCTTCAGCGCTGCTGCGGGGATCCGATCATTCATAACGCCGCACGGAGGTCCCCTCACCTTCCTCCGTGCGGCTCCCGGCGTCTCCTGCTCTGGTCTGTGATCGAGCAGACCAGAGCAGGAGATGACCGATAATACTGATCTGTTCTATGTCCTATACATAGAACAGATCAGTATTAGCAATCATGGTATTGCTATGAATAGTCCCCTATGGGGACTATTCAAGTGTAAAAAAAAATGTAAAAAAATGTAAAAGTAAAAAAAAAAGTGAAAAATCCCCTCCCCCAATAAAAAAGTAAAACGTCCGTTTTTTCCTATTTTACCCCCAAAAAGCGTAAAAAACATTTTTTATAGACATATTTGGTATCGCCGCGTGCGTAAATGTCCGAACTATTAAAATAAAATGTTAATGATCCCGTACGGTGAACGGCGTGAACGAAAAAAATTTTAAAAAGTCCAAAATTCCTACTTTTTTAATACATTTTATTAAAAAAAAAATTATAAAAAATGTATTAAAAGTTTTTTATATACAAATGTGGTATCAAAAAAAAGTACAGATCATGGCGCATAAAATGAGCCCCCATACCGCCGCTTATACTGAAAAATAAAAAAGTTATAGGTCATCAAAATAAAGGGATTATAAACGTACTAATTTGGTTAAAAAGTTTGTGATTTTTTTTAAGCGCAACAATAATATAAAAGTATATAATAATGGGTATCATTTTAATCGTATTGACCCTCAGAATAAAGAACACATGTCATTTTTACCAGAAATTGTACGACGTGAAAACAAAACCTTCCAAAATTAGCAAAATTGCGTTTTTCGTTTTAATTTCCCCACAAAAATAGTGTTTTTTGGTTGCGCCATACATTTTATGATATAATGTGTGATGTCATTACAAAGGACAACTGGTCACGCAAAAAATAAGCCCTCATACTAGTCTGTGGATGAAAATATAAAAGAGTTATGATTTTTAGAAGGCGAGGAGGAAAAAATGAAAACGTAAAAATTAAATTGTCTGAGTCCTTAAGGCCAAAATGGGCTGAGTCCTTAAGGGGTTAAGGGGTTAATCAACCGATGCCAGAAAGTGAAACAGATTTGTTAATTAGGAGCAAAATTTCAACCACACCTCAAGGATACCACCCTTCTGGGAGCACAGTGAAAAAGATGGTTTGAAAACAGTTAGTTTGAATAATAAAATAAATTATGAAATACTCAATTAAAAAACATTTTGACAGAGAAATAGTATGTGTACTTATGGTGTATATTAATAATGATAAATGTAGCACTGCTGTTTTAAATGGTTGGCTGACTACACGGAATATACTGGTGATCTGGCAATTGGATATCTATTTATAAAGTCCTTTTGTAACTTGGACTGGGCTGCCCGTAGTCTTTAGAGAGAAAATTGATGCTCACCGTGTTCGCTGGTCCCGTACTGCAACGGGCCAAAGATGGTATGGATAGCAGTTTTAGATTGCAAGCGGCGGCTTGGCTGCAGAACGTTGTCTTTAACCCAATTTGGGAGCGGGGCTCCGGCAGGAGACTCCCATGCAGGAGGTCCATAGCATCGGCGTGCTGCTGTTGTTTTGGCGGACCCTTGCTGGCTTACTCCAGTCGAAATGCTCCTGGTGGGGGCAGCATGTGGAGCAGATCAATGCGCCCGGTGAGTGAAAATCCCGGCTGGAGCAACCAGTCTGTGGGCGGCTGATATAAATAGCTAAGCCTGCTTTTGTATAAGCAGTGCATCTTTGTATTGCTCTATTCAAACAGAGTCTTGAGCCTAGACGCATTTCAGGGTGCTTCAAATCGACCCCTTCCTCAGTAGGCAAATTTGTAGCTACAAATTTACCTACTGAGGAAGGGGTCGATTTGAAGCACCCTGAAACGCAACCTGAAACGCAAAACCCTGAGCGATCAATCCCTCACACCCTTTACTACAACCTCCATCATGGAACAGACTGTAGTACAAACACTAATCTAGCCTCACCAGCTGTCTGCAGACTCCCGCAGCCAAGGAATTACTACTCCCATCATGGAAACAAGTCTGTTCCATGATGGGAGTAGTAGTAGTCCTTCAGCACTGCAGGAGTCTGCTGATGTCACCTCTTCTGAGCATGCTCAGAAGTAATAACGGATATTATAAACCAGGTGCAAACGGATGACATAAAGGCTCATCCGTTTGCCATAAATTTCAATGTTAAAAATAACGTCCGTTAATTTACCCGTTTCTTGTGACGGGTGAAAAATTTGTGCATGTACTGTTATTTCTCCCGTCACAACTAACGGCCGTTATTCATGACGGGCTATAACGGTTCACAACGGGTAATAAAAAAATCCCATTGACTTGAATAGGATTGTTTAACGGCTGTTTAACATGGGTTTTCTGACGAATGTTTGTAATGGTTGAATTTTTAAAGTGTGAACGCAGCCTTAATGTTAGGGCTTTTGTAAAGATGGCTATTTAGAAAGTTACTAAAGTTTGTATTAATTCAAATAATACATAATTGCAAAGCTGTCTCTATTGTTTATGTCTCATAAGACCCTTTTCAGGTCTTACATTTATTACCATCTAGACATGTGCATTAACCCCTGATGGGTTGGTCATATTCTGATGGTTCTTGTGATTTCTGAGGAGACATGTGATGCTATGTTGTAACCAGTAGGTTCAAGCTGGAAAATATAAGTACTCATCCATGAGTACTTGGCAAACTATTAATTTAGTTGATCCTTAGACCCCTTTTTCCACACAGTTTTGCTCATGTGGATTCCAATGTAAATTATATATTCACATAGCATATATTTTTTTTCCATTGTGGATTCTGCACAAAATTCCTGTTCATCACAGAATTTTTCCATGCTGGGTAGGCTTAATTAAAATGATTACATAGCCCCTCTAGGGACCCAACCAGCCTTTCTAACAATGTTATGAAACATTTTTTGGGTCAAAAAAGAATAAAGTAAATTAAAACCAATACCTCAGTTGCAGTTGCAAATCTTAATTTATCAATTCTGTACTTAGTGCAAATCATATTTACATTAGTTTTAGTACATTGGACAGCCAGCAACATATATAATTAACAACTGCCTCTGATAGACATTGAAAGACTCTAGATACGTCCGACACAGTGCCCTCCCCACCTATTTCTCCATGTAAACCGCTTCATCAGGGGACTGGGACAAAGTAAAAATAGACTTGGTGTTAATGAGATTTCTTGTCAGTTATCCAGGACTCAGGTTGGCCCTATTAAATGGTGCTAACCCCATGGTCTGTGCCACTAGACACCCAAGGGCCTATGCCTAACAACATGTACTCTTGATGTAGCTGCTGCTGCCATGCTGTGGCCAGAAGAAAATACCTTTCCCCCTTTGGCTGAACCCACATGGGTCAGGACTCCTGTGAAATTTACCAGCTGATTTCAAGATGCATTTTTTACAAAAAAATAATTGTGTGAACATATCCTTAGACTTATTTTCCAATTCAGGTTATAATCATTAAATCCAATAGAATCTGATTCTCACCAATTAGTTTGGATTTTATTAACTTGAACAACTCCACACATATTGATAATTTACTGAATATGTATACACTGACACATTCTCAGAATATTGTATGATATTATTGACCACCATTATACAGTAAATCTATATAGTTTTCAGTATAGTTTAATAACTGGCAATTTGTTCAAGGGCAGTAGATTACACCGCTTGACTTCTAGAATATAATTTGCTTTTGATTATAATTGCTGTAAAGAATTTTAAATTATGCAATAATGTGTTCTTGCAGTGTTGTAGTAGACATATATATTTAATATGAAGGCTTTAAGGGATTGAACATAATTTACAATTCATGGGATGAATGACCATCGCCAATAAGTCTACAACAAAAATGTTCACAGGGCATTATTTATTTCTTTGTATTAAACCTTCACTATACAACATGATGGTCAGAGATAAGGAGCAGGAATCAGACAGGATTAAAAATGTGTTATTCAGTCAGTACTTAGAATGTATTTCTACCACCAAGAAGACAAGGGTATTTTTGTTATGATTCTCAAAGGACTATATACAGAAAAAAAATAACACCAACCATATTAATGGTATGTAACATATTAGTTTACTTTAAACCAGAGCTATTTGCCAAACTTTTGGCACATTTTTGCTTGCAGATTGACCATGTCTCTTTTACAGAGGCCACACCTCCTCTTTTTTTTTTTTTAACCAAGGCCACACTTCTTTTGTTTTATCCAGCGTAAAAGTGTCTAAAACATATACCAAATTATAGTCAAGCCATGTATGGCTATGGCCCAGATTTATCAAAGAATGTCTACGGTAGAGCTATTTTCTCACGTTTATTTGGCCGACGGGTTTGACTAGCGTGCATCTTATTTACCAAGAAGGTAAGCAGGATGATGAATTTTGTGCAACTCTGCTGTGGTGAGAAAAGCTCTACCACATATACTTTTTTTTAGACACTTGTGAGGGAGGGAAGTAGACAATTTCCCGGGTCCTGAATTTGGTAGCTTAGGTGTTTTACTTTCACAGAGCTGCCGTGACATTTTTACTTGCATTTTTGACGCTACAATCAAATTTGATTGCGGTGTCTAAGGGGTTAAAGCTGGGTATGATCGGTGATGTCTGGCATTAGAGATGATCCTGGTGGCAGATAGCCGCCAGAACCACCCAGCTATGACCTGTGCTCAGCTCCTGAGCGTGTGTCATAGAAGGGGAGTGGGACTTTGTTGTCCCCAAGAGGTTAAAGGTTGAATTGCAGAAGGTAGAAGTGATTCTCACGCCTACTGATAGGTGTTGTAACTTTGCACCTAAAAAAGTACCCTTGCACACAAAATAGCGACTTTTGACAAAAGTCGCAAATGATAAATACATGATCACTGCATGGTCAAAAAGAAAAAGTTCTACGGGTAGGCAAAAAGAGTGAAACTGTCTTTATCAAAAGTTGTATGAAAGTCGCTAAATATGCTGCTTGCGCCTGAACTGCGCCAAAACATAGACAAAAAATGCTCTAAAAGCAATGATAAATCTCCCCCTAGCACTAGAATTCTGCTGCATTTGCAATACCAACTTTAAGCCGATGTGGATAGAACTTGCTCTTTGATGTCATAAATAACAAATATTATTCAAAAATCATTTATCACAATGCCTTATCTTTTATCACAATGCCTTATCTGAATTTTGTCAAGCTTCTGGCACCAAATGTGACAAAAACATCACAAAACGTGAAATATGTATTGACAATGTCTACCAGTTGAGAATTTCCAACCATAGATTTGTATTTGTAAGAAAAAGATCTCTGAGATACCTAGCAAACTGCACTTAATTCCTCAAGTCATTCTATTTTGATAAATGACACCATTGATAACACAAGCTTAACAAGTAACTTTATCTAAAACCTATGGGGTTTACATAACTGAGCAAGATAAGTCCATGATGATGAAAGTTGCTTATCAGATTCCTGGATCATTGAGAGGAATACAGTAGATAAAAAATGTCTGCAACAAGAACTGTCTGACTTGCCCTTAGCAACCAATCAGAGCTCAGCTTTTATTTTAATTAAGCTCATGAAGATATGAAATCTGAGTTGTGATTGGTCGCTATCAGCATCAGACTGTTCTTGTCTCAAACTGTTTTGATCCCCCCTCCCATTAAATTTTGAGTCAAATAGGTTTCTTTTAGTTGTACTTAATTGTACAAAATATTTAATCTTAAAGAGGTACTCTGCTGGAAAACATCTTATCCCATATACAAAGTATCGGGGATACGATGTCTGATCACGGAGGTCCAACCGTTAGGGACCCCCAAGATCTCCAGGCCGGCAGCCGCAGCGTCCGTAACATGAAAGCTTGGAGCTTCCGTGTTTGTGACATCACGTCACTCCCCCTTCATTTATGTCTATGGGAGGGGGAGTGGCTGCTAGTATGTAGCTGTGATGCCTCTTCCTATAGACATGAATGGAGGGGGCGTGGTGGTTGTGATCGCCAGTCATCCTGCATGGAGTGGAGTTTGCTATGTGCATCGGATGACTGGGGTGCCACAGCGGAGATCGCGGGGGTCCCCAGAGATGGGATCCCTACGATTAGACATCTTACCCCCTATCCTTTGGATAGGGGATAAGATGCTTTCCGGCAGAGTACTTCTTTAAAGTTTTAATTTTTTCAGCCGACAGGACAGATGTTTTAAATGCTAAAACAAATATTTCCATATTGATGTATTAGATATATTATTGAGTATGAGAAATGGTTGCTGGTGGTGGCAGTTTACAAAATGCACTTTTTTATATTGTTCTGTTTTATTAATCTGAAGCAACACCTACACAATATAAAAGTATAATATGTGGCTCAGTTGGGGTGCCACAGAGAGGCAATAACGTTCTTAATTGCATTTAAACTTTTGTTTTGTTTTAAATCAACATGAATATTATTACCAGGACTAGGCATATTCAATCTTGCTAGGGAAAAGATCATGCTAAATAGTTAAAGAAAGAAACACTAGGACATTATTGAGAGAATATTCAATTTATGTAACTCCCAATGATGTGCACAGTAGATCAGAGATTGTTTTTTAAACTGTACCTGCCCTTCTTAAAAAAAAAACAAAAAAACTTTGGACATGTTCTAAGCACGTGCTAAAAGTTTGGATTAGTCGGAATCTTTCGGAGTCGGAGTTTTTCAACCCTGGACGATCACTTAAACGCACTGGGAGAAAAAAAAAAACAGAAAAATGTTTTTGACTGAGATGGTCACGTTCACATGACACAGATCTGGGAGAGAAAACGCTAAGCAAAAATGTTCCCAGCTCTATCTAGTTACCTTTATGGGGTCACATGGGTTGGTTACTAGAACCAATATTAAACTGCTTTAAAATCTTGCTGGCTTCCAGTTTGCAGGATATGTTATTAAATCAGGGACTTCCGGTGCATTGTGCTTTGAAATGCACCCTATCAGCATAGATTCCAGTAACAATTTACGGAAGCTCTCCTACATTCACTGTAATAATAAGGAGCTTTATGTTAACCTCCACCCACTTGGCAAGTGCAGAAAAAAGTTCAAAGAATGCTTTTTTAAGTCTGAAGCCAGATGTACTGTCTTCCGAATTACCTCCATGGTGAGTTTATTTCTGCACATTGATAATCTTCATGTTTCAGTGCACCTTAGTCGAGTGTAATGATGAATGGATTTGTTAACTATTTTACATATATATTTCTTTTCACCATATAAATATATCTATCTTTGTTTAAACATTACTTTATTTAGATGCAAATCTGGAAAAGGTTTATGTGGAAGGCATGAAATATTACACACGCTGAACTGACTTGAATCCAGTTTATCATTAAGTCTACTTTCCTTTGCAGAAAAGAATGTCACCGTAGACTGCAGAAAAGTATATGGTCTAGAGTACACAATTAGATTTCTGGCAGCTCTGTACATGGCAGGGGCTAGTCTGTGACATTGTACCCCTTTTATGATACAAGTAGATTTCTTCTCTTGAAGACAAATGTTGATGCTGAGGGGGTGCGCTCCTGTTGATGCAATTAGTTACATAATAACCGATACGGACAGTAAAGTAATAAACAAAAAATGGCCTTCATTTGCCAGAAGATGTACAGACAATCAGACAACACATGTCGAGGGCTAGGACTCCCTCTTTATTAGGTCCTGTAATAGATTCATGGATATCAGTACTTTTTCTATGGAAGAAAAGCCAGCGAAAATACAGATCCCAAAAGTTCTCAGTGACTGGTCAGGCTGAAACCTTACAATTAACATTAATCCATTTGGTGAACATCAGTATAAATAAGGTGCATTATATACATACAGTGCTTTTCAAAAGTATTCACCCCCCCTTGACTCTTTTCAAAAGTATTCACCCCCCCTTTTCGTATTTTGGTACATTAAAGCCTTAAAGGGGTACTCCGCTGGAAAAAAAATTTTAAATCATCTGGTGCCAGAAAGTTAAACAGATTTGTAAATTAGAAAAAAAGGGGTTGGTGCAGCTCACAATTTACTACTGTCCGAGGTATAAGGGATATCACTTATAAGTGATGAAATAATCTAAATATGTTGTGCAAAAATAGCCCAAACCTCAAGGATAGTAGTTTAAAAAAAAGTTAAAAAAATATTTTCAAGACTGTGCTTCAATTAAACAGATTTGTTATTAGATATACTATTTTAATTGTGTATATTCCTCACACAAGGCACTTGTGGGAGGAAAAATAAATGGCAAATACAACATAAAATATGCAGTGATAAAATCAATGTAAAAAATTGACTGCATAAAACATACAGGGAATTACTAAATTCAGTTACTGAACATCCGGATACTAAACAGTCTGTGCATGGTGAAATAATGTTGGTTGAATGTCAATGTCAATGTCAACGAATGCTTCATCAGACTACCAAAAACCACCTGTGTGAGGGAGGATATGAAGGTTTTGGCTCACGTGACTTAAGGTGGGTTTTATAAAAATGCAAAATATTAAAAACCAAAGTTCTGTTACTGGTTGTTCTTTAACTGAACATACATAAATCAAGCCTGTTGTTTCTAGAATCCAAAGGGCTTCTTTTTGTAATAAACACTTACATATATCTATCCCTTCTTTGTGATGCACCCTTTCAATGCCGAGGAATTTAGGACATTTGTGGTTACCTCCCTGTATTTCCTGTATGTGGGTGATTAAACTTGGGGCACCTTTGCCCGTTTTCAGGGAATACACATATTCCCTGAAACGGGTATTCAGGGATCGGATTGTGCATCTAATGTAAAAACATCCACAAGGACACATGATTGTATTCACTAGCCATTGTTGCTTGAGTGGACACGGGAAAAAGCTGAGAATTTATACATTTTATTTGTGGATCCCTTAATTTTATACACATAGGGAATAAATTCCAATTTAATGAAGAGTGGTATGTTCAAATAAAAGGTGTGGCGATGGGCACACCAGTAGTCCCTTCGGTTAGTGTCTCAAAACTGAAGCTTTTGGATGTGCAATTGCTGAATAAAGAAGATGGTCAGGTGCATATAAAAAGTTTCTGCAAACCAACCGCAGGGAACTCATTACTTCACTACCAAAGCTACCATCCAGGACACATGAGAAAAGCAGTCCTGTACGGACAATTCCTGCGTCTCCGGCGCGTCAATGACAATGACAAGGGTTTCATGCAACAAGCCAGTGAGCTGTATAAAAGGTTTTTAAGTCGACTTTATCCACTGGAGACCTTAAACCAAGCCCTGACTAAAGCTGAAAGCATGAACCACAGGACATTGATGCGCAGGAAATGCACAAACCAGAATCCTGTTGAACAGCAGAGTGAAAAATTTGCTTTTACCTTCCGTTTCAGCCCAATGGCGGATAAGATCAAAAATGTTATTCATAAATATTGGTACATAATTTAAAATGATAAAGACCTAAAAAGCATAAGTATATCTAAATCCTTTTAGATTTCCTTTAAGAAATGTCACACCATAGAAGAAATGCTTACCAGTAGTAAGTTTGTAATGAAAAAACAGTCTAACTGGTTAAACAGTGTAACACCAAAAGGAAATTTTAAATGTGGTAATTGTAGTTGGTTCAAATTTATGCAGATCGGAAAACATTACACCTTTGGTGGTGTTTAGATTGAGGCACGTGATTGCATGTGCTGTCGCACTAAAGAGTTAGTGTATGCGATTGTGTGTGCTTGTGGATGTTTTTACATTGGATGCACAATCCAATCCCTGAATACCCGTTTCAGGGAACATTTGTATTCCCTGAAAATGGGCAAAGGTGCCCCAAGGTTAATCACCCACATACAGGAAATACATGGAGGTAACCACAAATGTCTTAAGTTCCTTGGCATTGAAAGGGTGCATCACAAAGAAGGGATAGATAAGCCCTAGTAAACCTTAGTCTAAACAACAGGTTTGATTTAAGTATGTTCAGTTAAAGAAAAACTTGTATCAGAACTTGAGTTGAGAGCTACATATCCTCCCTCACACAAGTGGTTTTGTTAGTCTGATGAAGCATCCGTTGATGTGAAACAGCCGCTGTCACTTCAGTTCTGTTCCGTGGCGTCCTACCCAGTCCGCTGTATGTTATGCACTTGAAGAAATAAAGATCCGTACATCACAGACACAGTGAGTGCCTTTTCTATCTACTTCTATCAAGAATTGTATGTTACCTTGTGTACCGAAGATAGAGCACCCTGTATTTGGATCAGTCCAGAGGAGTTAGCCTATGGTTCAATTGCACAGTGAATAGGAAGAGAGAACAATGGTTGGATCAATCAGTGTTTTCGGCGATTGAATGCTCAAGCCTGGATCTCAGGCTTGAAGCATTCATTCGGCGATCGGATAGCGCAGGAGAAGGTAAGAAGACCTCCTCCTGTGCTACAGCTGTTTCGAATGCCGCAACGATCCCGAACAGCTCCCTGAGCTAGCCGGGAACTTTTACTTTCGTTTTTAGCCGCGCGGCTCAGCTTTGAGCGTGCGGCTAAAGGGTTAATAGCGTGCGGCACCGCGATCAGTGCCGCACGCTATTAGAGGCGGGTCCCAGCTTCACTATGACTCCGGGCCCACCGCGATATGATGCGGGGTTACCGTGTAACCCCGCGTTATATCACGGGAGCGGGACTAGGGGCGTAAGTTTACGCCCTTGGTCCTTAACAGGTTAATGTACGCTGCGTTACAGTAAATGTCCATGTCATTGTTGCTAAAATGCAGCTGCTACAGTTGTTTCATGCAAGCCCAACAAGCCCACTAAACCGTATGATCACTGGTGACTGACTTTGCCTTGTTTTCTGGGCCTTAATCTGACCTCTGATTTTAAATGTATTTTACAAATTACAATGTAGTATCTGTTCTTCACAAACAAATAGGATTCTGATGTAAAACATAGTATCAGAAAGCTCTCTTAAATGTATATTTTTAATCACAGTAGCAGCTTAAATTATTTATCAATACCTAATTGATATTCCACGAAGGCTTGGAAGATTGGTGTTATAAGAAACTGTATGTGACAAGCATACAGGTGAAGTTCATGAAGAAAAATAGCTCTGAAAACATAATTTCATACATAAGTTACAAATTTATGCTACATTTTCTCTAGCCCACAAGGAAATCCATCCATTATACGGTACATCCCAGTCATCAGAACAGTGAAAAATTATCCAAAAAGTTTTCTATCATTTTCTGCATTTTCATTTTATTACAAAACCGGAAACCAGATTAGTTTCGTAATGCGTAGTACGTTTTAATAAACCATTTTAAATATCCATTGAACTACTTCATTGGCAGTGCCCTGGGATCCTACATGGAGTGTGATGTGGTTTTAGATGTCCAATCCTGGAACCTTAAGATACTAAATCCAAGACAATACGCGCTTTGCTTAGGAACAGCTTGGAATGTTCTTGAGTGGCCCAGCCAGAGCCCTGACATGAATCCAGTCGAACATTTCTGAAGAGACATAAAAATGGCTTCCACTAAAGGTTCCCATCCAACCTGACAGAGCTTAAGACAATCTGCAAAGAAGGGACCTTACACAATCTCTTATTCCCGGTGCCCCAGCTCTCTTCATGCAAGGAAGGATCTTGACCCAGTCCAAGGAGAATGTTGATCCCTGCATGAAACTCTGATCAACATGCCCTTTCCATGCATCTCTAGGGGAAAGCCGCAGATACACGAGCATTGTATCTCTGGCTCTCCCATAGAGATGCAAGGAGATGTCGAATATGGCTGCTCTAAGCATGAGAAGAGACGGTGTTCTGAACACAAATTTTCAGAACACCAGGGTGCTCTCGTGCTTCTCGGAGGTCGGACCCCCTGCAATCAGCCACCTAGCCCCTGGATTAGTGGGCACTTATCTTGTGGATAGGGAATAAGGTGGTATGTACTTGATATTCCCCTTTAAAGGAGTACTTCAGTACTTCTAAACTTATTTCCTTTTCACAGGATAGGGGGTACATTTTGGAGTAATGGAGTACTCTTGCAATCCCCCCAAAATGGGTCCCCATCTCTCCCTGTGCATACGGTTAACTGTTGGCACATGCTCCATGGACTGTCTATAGGAGAGCGGGACACACATGCGCAGTGTTCTCAGATATCTTCTATGCTCCAATAAAGAATACATGGAGCGTGTTCTGACACACAGCTCTATGCACAAAGAGAGAGACAAGGCCCGCTTCTGGAGATCTTGATGGGGGATGAGTCCCAGTGGTTGGACTCCCCACCACAATCAAATGCTTATTCCCTATCCTGTGGATAAGTGATACGTTTTGAAGTACTTTAGTACCCCTTCAAGCTTCACAGTGCATGCCTGTGATAAATACCAACAACACCTACTACTACTAGCACTGCTACTACTACATATATATATATATATATATATATTTTTTTTTTATTGCACCACATCTTTCCCCTCAGATATAAATCACAGAAATAAATCATATACATTTGTAAATAGACATGTAAATATATTGTGATCCCAATCAGACAATAAGGTTTATAAGTGGAAATATATAACAAACTGCTAAAAGTACAGAACCTCTTTTAACAAGGTGGATAGAAAATCGAGGAACATTTCTTGTTTAGTTAACACAACACATTAGAAAACAGTGTTTCATTTCTTGTTCTAACTCATCAGCAACAAAGAGAGCAATAAACAGAGGAACATTTACAAACCTTCTCAGAAAAGGATCGAAAGGTGTAGTCCATTGCTTTTGTCAATAAACAATTTCACACAGGGAAAATCCCACAAGCCACGACAAGGCTCTTTGTTACTGCTGGTAGGGCTCTTTGTTTACAGCATGTTAAGTGTTAGAAAGAAAAGGTAAAAAACATGCAAACAGTAGAGAATTATTAGCTCCTGCGTGTATCCTTCTCTCATAAGGCATGAACTGTAAGGTATGTATATTATATCAACACTTTTCTTCCACCTTGGTAAGCCACAGCATACTGCAATATTTTTCACTAGGGTGTCGTCTGAGCATGATGTATTTTGAGCTAGAATATAGTGTCTCATCTACATTGACAATTTTATGCCTTGCATCTTCACCATCTAAACCTTGCCTTAAGATTTATCTGTTTGTACTTTATAACACCAAAAAAATATAAAAGAAAAATGTTCTCTATCTTTGTCAGATAATTTTTAACAATATTATTGAATATTGCTGTAAGGATTTTTTTTTCTTTTACTGAGTGGCATTTTCTACGTCATACGATATTTGTGAATGGGATTAAATATTGCCACTATTTACTTATCTTTCATCGAGCTGAACACCAGTTTTATCTAGAAGGTGTTTTAGAAACAGGCAGTGCCCCCGCAATAGCTGATTAATCAGGTTTAGTGCAGATACTGGCCTTTATTCTAGTGAACACTAGGATTAAAGCTGGTTTGCAAAGGTAAACATATATACATTTTCACTTGTATCTTACAAGTCTAACAACTATATGTATCTTACAAAAAATATATAAATGTTTACTGTTGTTGGTAGGTATAAATCTTGTAACAGTGCAGACATTTCTCTTGCATTGACAATGTATTTTGCATGTAACAAACAAAGTAAATATGATGTAAAAATAGTTGGCTTGTGCACACATCGACACTAATAAAAACACTATAACTCAGTGTTTTGGGTTTAGTGTGGATGATCAGGATGACAGATTTCCTTTAAAATCAATGTTTCACTTTAACTAGGAGTCTTGACATTTTTCCCTCTGTTTTGTGTGTGTGTGTGTGTGTGGGGGGGGGGGGGGGGGGGCGGGTAAGTCTTGGAAGGAACTTTTGGAAAAGTCGACTCCAAGATCAGATTGTAGAGCCTAGACAATTGACCATGGAGGGAGAGATTCTGGTACTGTGTAATGCAAGCCTGGCCCTCCTGATTCAGCATTGGACTGGCCAATGTCAGGACTCCAAATTGGACAGATTAAAATGGACAGTCATGCACAAGGAGCCACACAAGGGTCGGAAATTAGTTCTTGATATCCCTGCTCTGCTGTGGGCCTTCTTTGCTTGTGACTTTGTTTGCAGGACTCTGACAACATTGGAAGGAGACGCAAGTTGTCTTGGAGATATGTTTATGGACATTTCCAAGTATTCTTGCCTATAATTTTATATATATATATATATATATATATATATATATATATATATATATATATACTTTTATTTGACGTGACAATAACATTATTACAATTTTGCTTACGTATGTCTCTGATTGTGTATGAGCTATAATTTTGCTGAAATGCTTGTCATGTATCTATTTTGTTTTCTGCTTACTTATAGGTTATTTTTAATATAAACTAATTGATCACAAAAATAAGAATGAGGTTATTATTCTTTATTTGACCAAACTCAAAGCAGAACATTAGAAAGATGACAAATTGAAAGCAATTAAAAAACAAGTACAATTCTAGAGATGACAAGAATACTGCGACCTCACTGTAGCATTAACCTCTAATAATGTCAGCCTTGATCAAGACAATATATAATCAAATAAATACAAATATGAGTCAAGAAAACAACAAATCTTCCCTAATGAAGCTGAGAACAGCCTTGATCAAGACAATATATAATTATATACATATATATATATATATATATATATATATATATATATATATATATATATATACATATATATATGCAAAATATAACTATTGGGGAAATAATTTATCCTATGAATAATTCAAACCAATAAAATAATTACAATTGAGCAATAAAGACTTCACATAAAAACAGTTAATACCCAAAATACAACTACTGCTACTACATATTTTGCAGCACTTTATAATGTCAAAAGTACATATTACAGCTAGAAGTCACAAATAGAGTGAGGGCCCTGCACGCAAATGCTTACAGTCTATAAGGAAATAGAAGTTTATACAGAGAAATGTACAAATCTCTCAGCCGGCAGGGGACTGGAGCACAATGCCACCTGCTTCCCCGACTTATAACTCCCAGGAGTGAGACCTGGTGCGATCAACATGTCAAATGTTTTTTTTTTTAACGATAGTAATGCTTTAAGGCTAAGTTAATGTCAAAGTTATGGTGACAGGTGGTAACCCAAGGTAACTAACAGCTTTGTATGCTTGCAAATATAGCTTCATAAAGTATTCCTTTCAGTTGGCACATGCCTGCCAGTGTTAAAATGCACACAGAGGTATTGGAAGACACCGTGGCTTTTTCAAAATGTTCCAAAATAATCTTTGAGGGGTTGCAACAGGATTGAAAATTATGTCTCAAAATAGTGAATAACTTGTAGATAATGTAGACATTAATAGCTTTTGTAAATATTGAAACATTGGAAAATAAAATTTGGGAGTTGCAAAAAGTTTTGGTGTTCAAACCCCCCCCCCCCCCCCCCAAAAAAAAAAAAAAAAAACTAAAAAAAAAAGTGGAGTTGCAAAAAATTTTAGGGGTTGCAACAGGACTGTTGTTCCAAAATGGCAAAGAAGAAATGGCTTTTATGATAAGCCAAAATTATGATCCCTTTTTGGGGGGGATAATGGGTTGTTATTTGTAAGTCTTATTTGTAAGTCTAGCAGCAGTAATAGTGATGGCAAACTAGTGTATTTGTAGCTAGCAGGCAGTGATAAACTGCTGGAAGTTTTAATAGCCAGCGGATAGCAGGCAGTGGTGGACTGGTGGGAGTTGTAGTAGCTGGCAAAATAGAAAGCAGGCAATGGTAGTAGCTAGCTGACAACATGGGTATTTTATCCACATTTTATATTATATAAATGTAACTGTAAGCTGTCATTTAGGGCTGTGAGAAGATAATGTTGTTTATTTTTTTTCCACTTGATTTCTTTAGTTGGTACTAACCTTTATTTTTCTTGTAAAAACCCATGTTATTTCTTTATTTCTTAATTCAAACAATGCTTCTACGTATTGAAAATATTTCAGTCACTTAACTTGTTGTTACGCCGAGCGCTCCGGGTCCCCGCTCCTCCCCGGAGCGCTCGCAACATCCTCGCTACTGCAGCGCCCCGGTCAGGTCTACTGACCGGGTGCGCTGCGATACCGCCCCCAGCCGGGATGCGATTCGCGATGCGGGTGGCGCCCGCTCGCGATGCGCACCCCGGCTCCCGTACCTGACTCGCTCTCCGTCGGTCCTGTCCCGGCGCGCGCGGCCCCGCTCCCTAGGGCGCGCGCGCGCCGGGTCTCTGCGATTTAAAGGGCCACTGCGCCACTGATTGGCGCAGTTGGTCTAATTAGTGTGTTCACCTGTGCACTCCCTATGTATACCTCACTTCCCCTGCACTCCCTCGCCGGATCTTGTTGCCATTGTGCCAGTGAAAGCGTTTCCTTGTGTGTTCCTAGCCTGTGT
Organism: Hyla sarda; assembly: GCF_029499605.1. NCBI lineage: Eukaryota > Metazoa > Chordata > Amphibia > Anura > Hylidae > Hyla > Hyla sarda. The sequence continues at coordinate 119,655,548 of NC_079197.1, forward strand.
TCCAGACCTCCTGCCGTTGCCCCTGACTACGATCCTTGCTGCCTGCCCCGACCTTCTGCTACGTCCGACCTTGCTCTTGTCTACTCCCTTGTACCGCGCCTATCTTCAGCAGTCAGAGAGGTTGAGCCGTTGCTAGTGGATACGACCTGGTTACTACCGCCGCTGGAAGACCATCCCACTTTGCGGCGGGCTCTGGTGAATACCAGTAGTAACTTAGAACCGGTCCACTAGCACGGTCCACGCCAATCCCTCTCTGGCACAGAGGATCCACCTCCTGCCAGCCGAATCGTGACAGTAGATCCGGCCATGGATCCCGCTGAAGTTCCACTGCCAGTTGTCGCCGACCTCACCACGGTGGTCGCCCAGCAGTCGCAACAGATAGCGCAACAAGGCCACCAGCTGTCTCAACTGACCGTGATGCTACAGCAGCTACTACCACAGCTTCAGCAATCATCTCCTCCGCCAGCTCCTGCACCTCCTCCGCAGCGAGTGTCCGCTTCCGGCCTACGACTATCCTTGCCGGATAAATTTGATGGGGACTCTAAGTTTTGCCGTGGCTTTCTTTCGCAATGTTCCCTGCACTTGGAGATGATGTTGGACCAGTTTCCTACTGAAAGGTCTAAGGTGGCTTTCGTAGTCAGCCTTCTGTCTGGGAAAGCTCTGTCATGGGCCACACCGCTCTGGGACCGCAATGACCCCGTCACTGCCTCTGTACACTCCTTCTTCTCGGAAATTCGAAGTGTCTTTGAGGAACCTGCCCGAGCCTCTTCTGCTGAGACTGCCCTGCTGAACCTGGTCCAGGGTAATTCTTCCGTTGGCGAGTACGCCATCCAATTCCGTACTCTTGCTTCCGAATTATCCTGGAATAATGAGGCCCTCTGCGCGACCTTTAAAAAAGGCCTATCCAGCAACATTAAAGATGTTCTGGCCGCACGAGAAATTCCTGCTAACCTGCATGAACTCATTCATCTAGCCACTCGCATTGACATGCGTTTTTCCGAAAGGCGTCAGGAGCTCCGCCAGGATATGGACTTTGTTCGCACGAGGCGTTTTTTCTCCCCGGCTCCTCTCTCCTCTGGTCCTCTGCAATCCGTTCCTGTGCCTCCCGCCGTGGAGGCTATGCAAGTTGACCGGTCTCGCTTGACACCTCAAGAGAGGACACAACGCCGCATGGAGAATCTTTGCCTGTACTGTGCCGGTACCGAACACTTCCTGAAGGATTGTCCTATCTGTCCTCCCCGCCTGGAAAGACGTACGCTGACTCCGCACAAAGGTGGGACAGTTCTTGATGTCAACTCTGCTTCTCCACGCCTTACTGTGCCTGTGCGGATATCTGCCTCTACCTTCTCTTTCTCTACTATGGCCTTCTTGGATTCCGGATCTGCAGGAAATTTTATTTTGGCCTCTCTCATCAACAGGTTCAACATCCCGGTGACCAGTCTCGCCAGACCCCTCTACATCAATTGTGTTAACAATGAAAGATTGGACTGTACCGTGCGTTACCGCATGGAGCCCCTCCTAATGTGCATCGGACCTCATCACGAAAAAATTGAGTTTTTTGTCCTCTCCAATTGCACTTCCGAAATTCTCCTTGGACTACCGTGGCTTCAACGCCATTCCCCAACCCTTGATTGGTCCACAGGAGAGATCAAGAGCTGGGGTACTTCTTGTTTCAAGGACTGTCTTAAACCGGTTCCCAGTACTCCCTGCCGTGACCCTGTGGGTCCCCCTGTAACCGGTCTCCCTAAGGCTTATATGGACTATGCTGACGTATTTTGCAAAAAACAAGCTGAGACTTTACCTCCTCACAGGCGTTATGACTGTCCTATTGACCTCCTCCCGGGCACTACTCCACCCCGGGGCAGAATTTATCCTCTGTCCGCCCCAGAGACTCTTGCTATGTCTGAATACATCCAGGAAAATTTTAAAAAGGGGTTTATCCGCAAATCCTCCTCTCCTGCCGGAGCTGGATTTTTCTTTGTGTCCAAAAAAGATGGCTCCCTACGTCCTTGCATTGATTACCGCAGACTTAATAAAATCACGGTAAAGAACCGCTACCCCCTACCTCTTATCTCAGAACTCTTTGATCGCCTTCAAGGTGCCCACATCTTTACCAAACTGGACTTAAGAGGTGCTTATAATCTCATCCGCATCAGGGAGGGGGACGAATGGAAAACTGCATTTAACACCAGAGATGGACACTTTGAGTATCTAGTCATGCCCTTTGGCCTGTGCAACGCCCCTGCCGTCTTCCAAGACTTTGTTAATGAAATTTTTCGTGATCTCTTATATTCCTGTATTGTTGTGTATCTGGACGATATTCTGATTTTTTCTGCCAACTTAGAAGAACATCGCCAGCATGTCCGCATGGTTCTTCAGAGACTTCGAGACAATCAACTTTATGCCAAAATGGAGAAATGTCTGTTTGAATGTCAATCTCTTCCTTTCCTAGGATACTTGGTCTCTGGCCAGGGACTACAAATGGACCCAGATAAACTCTCTGCCGTCTTAGATTGGCCACGCCCCTCCGGACTCCGTGCTATCCAACGTTTTTTGGGGTTCGCCAATTATTACAGACAATTTATTCCACATTTTTCCACTATTGTGGCTCCTATCGTGGCTTTAACCAAGAAGAATGCCAATCCTAAGTCCTGGTCTCCCCAAGCGGAAGACGCATTTAAACGGCTCAAGTCTGCCTTTTCTTCTGCTCCCGTGCTCTCCAGACCTGACCCATCTAAACCCTTCCTATTGGAGGTTGATGCCTCCTCAGTGGGAGCTGGAGCGGTCCTTCTACAAAAAAATTCTTCCGGGCATGCTGTTACTTGTGGTTTTTTTTCTAGGACCTTCTCTCCGGCGGAGAGGAACTACTCCATCGGGGATCGAGAACTACTGGCCATTAAATTGGCACTTGAGGAATGGAGGCATCTGCTGGAGGGATCAAAATTTCCAGTTATCATTTACACCGATCACAAGAATCTCTCCTATCTCCAGTCTGCCCAACGGCTGAATCCTCGCCAGGCCAGGTGGTCGTTGTTCTTTGCCCGTTTTAACTTTGAAATTCATTTTCGCCCTGCCGACAAGAACATTAGGGCCGATGCTTTCTCTCGTTCCTCGGATGCCTCGGAAGTAGAGGTCTCTCCGCAACACATCATTCCTCCTGACTGTCTGATCTCCACTTCTCCAGTCTCCATCAGGCAAACTCCTCCAGGGAAGACCTTCGTTTCTCCACGCCAACGTCTCGGGATTCTCAAATGGGGTCACTCCTCCCACCTCGCAGGCCATGCGGGCATCAAAAAGTCCTTGCAACTCATCTCTCGTTTCTATTGGTGGCCGACTCTGGAGACGGATGTTGTTGATTTTGTGCGGGCCTGTACTGTCTGTGCCCGGGATAAGACTCCTCGCCAGAAGCCTGCTGGTCTCCTTCATCCTCTGCCTGTCCCCGAACAGCCTTGGTCTCTGATTGGTATGGACTTTATTACAGACTTACCCCCATCCCGTGGCAACACTGTTGTTTGGGTGGTCGTTGATCGATTTTCCAAGATGGCACATTTTATTCCTCTTCCTGGTCTTCCTTCAGCGCCTCAGTTGGCAAAACAATTTTTTGTACACATTTTTCGTCTTCACGGTTTGCCCACGCAGATCGTCTCGGATAGAGGCGTCCAATTCGTGTCAAAATTCTGGAGGGCTCTCTGTAAACAACTCAAGATTAAATTAAACTTCTCTTCTGCTTATCATCCTCAATCCAATGGGCAAGTAGAAAGAATTAACCAGGTCCTGGGTGACTATTTACGGCATTTTGTTTCCTCCCGCCAGGATGACTGGGCAGATCTTCTACCATGGGCCGAATTCTCGTACAACTTCAGAGTCTCTGAATCTTCTGCTAAATCCCCATTTTTCGTGGTGTACGGCCGTCACCCTCTTCCCCCCCTCCCTACTCCCTTGCCCTCTGGTTTGCCCGCTGTGGATGAAGTGACTCGTGATCTTTCCACCATATGGAAAGAGACCCAAAATTCTCTTTTACAGGCTTCATCTCGCATGAAAAAGTTTGCCGATAAGAAAAGAAGAGCTTCCCCCATTTTTGCTCCCGGAGACAAGGTATGGCTCTCCGCTAAATATGTCCGCTTCCGTGTCCCCAGTTACAAACTGGGACCACGCTATCTTGGTCCTTTCAAAATCTTGTGCCAAATTAATCCTGTCTCTTACAAACTTCTTCTTCCTCCTTCTCTTCGTATTCCCAATGCCTTTCATGTCTCTCTCCTTAAACCACTCATCATCAACCGTTTCTCTCCCAAACATGTTTCTCCCACTCCTGTTTCCGGTTCTTCTGACATCTTCTCCGTGAAGGAGATACTGGCCTCCAAGACGGTCAGAGGGAAAAAAAATTTTTGGTTGATTGGGAGGGCTGTGGTCCTGAAGAGAGATCCTGGGAACCTGAGGACAACATCCTAGACAAAAGTCTGGTCCTCAGGTTCTCAGGCTCCAAGAAGAGGGGGAGACCCAAGGGGGGGGAGGTACTGTTACGCCGAGCGCTCCGGGTCCCCGCTCCTCCCCGGAGCGCTCGCAACATCCTCGCTACTGCAGCGCCCCGGTCAGATCTACTGACCGGGTGCGCTGCGATACCGCCCCCAGCCGGGATGCGATTCGCGATGCCGGTGGCGCCCGCTCGCGATGCGCACTCCGGCTCCCGTACCTGACTCGCTCTCCGTCGGTCCTGTCCCGGCGCGCGCGGCCCCGCTCCCTAGGGCGCGCGCGCGCCGGGTCTCTGCGATTTAAAGGGCCACTGCGCCACTGATTGGCGCAGTTGGTCTAATTAGTGTGTTCACCTTTGCACTCCCTATGTATACCTCACTTCCCCTGCACTCCCTCGCCGGATCTTGTTGCCATTGTGCCAGTGAAAGCGTTTCCTTGTGTGTTCCTAGCCTGTGTTCCAGACCTCCTGCCGTTGCCCCTGACTACGATCCTTGCTGCCTGCCCCGACCTTCTGCTACGTCCGACCTTGCTCTTGTCTACTCCCTTGTACCGCGCCTATCTTCAGCAGTCAGAGAGGTTGAGCCGTTGCTAGTGGATACGACCTGGTTACTACCGCCGCTGCAAGACCATCCCGCTTTGCGGCGGGCTCTGGTGAATACCAGTAGTAACTTAGAACCGGTCCACTAGCACGGTCCACGCCAATCCCTCTCTGGCACAGAGGATCCACCTCCTGCCAGCCGAATCGTGACACTTGTTTTTATTATTCTCATTCAAATTACTATATATTCTCAATTAGAATTACTATACATTTTATTTGCTTAATTGATTCATGTTAGCATACTATTGTACTTATATTTTAAGTGCATATGTTAGCATCCTTTGTGCTTTTGCCATCTTCCCTGTGACTTTTGGCTGTATACCTTTGTTTATCCTTGCAAATATAATTTTTTATGGAACTTATTTACTAACATTTCTGTTTAAAAATGTTAAGTTAATCATTTGACATTAAATATTAAAATGATCCACTTTAAAAGTTTGCACACCATTAGATCCAAGCATCATGTGTTGCCTCCTTTAATGTCAATGTCAGCTTACAGTCTTGCTGGTTATGAATAATAAAGACATCTATTTTTTTTTTTAAGTGGTAAAGGTGTCAATTCCTCTTAGCAAAAATATTCCAGATATTGTGAGTTCTATGGTTGTCTATCATGAATATGATGTTTAAGCTCTCCCCAAAGTGACTACATTATAATAAGGTCATGATATTGTGATAACCAGCCAAGACCTCTGTTTTCTTTTGCAGTAGCCAGTAAAAGGTCATATTGGCATTATGCTTTGAATCGCTGTCATGTTGATAGGTCCAAGTGTTTCCTATGTGCAGCTTCACAACTTATACTGCATTTATCTTCTAATCAATTTTAACTAGATTCACTGTGTCCCTGTAGCACACACATGCCCAAAACAGGAGAGATATACCTTTAAATGTAATGGTAATGATGGTGTATTTGTCATATAGTCACTGTCAGATAGAAAATAAAGCTTCTAATATGTAATTCTGTTTAATCATTTGCCAAAAATCCATTTTATGTTCTATATATCTATGTATCCATGCATATTTCTATTACAAAATGTTTTATTGGCACTTTTCTAATGTGGGCAGTGTCACCACATGATATCTGTCCATTACCTTATGTATATGGACCCCAATTATGAATGTCTTCATGTTTCTTCAAATATGCTGCATCTAGAGGAGCGACTGGCAACAATGAGAAGCATTAACAACATGGAGAGGAGTCTCATGCTCACTGAGCAGGCACTCTCAGGGGTAGAGGTGGGGGAGGACAGTAGGATGGAGTTGCAGGACAGTCAGGCAGTTAGCTGGGTTACAGTTAGAAAGCTGGGTATGGGAAAAAGTGTCAGGGAGGCTAGTCCTGAACTGGCACACCCCAACAAGTTTGCCCACTTGGCAGATGAGGGGGATGCCATTACAGAGCTAGCAGAACTGCAGCAGGATACTGCCTCTGACCGCCAGGGGGGGGGCTCTGCTCCAGTAAGGAGGGAGGGAGGAGTACAGGGCAGGCCAGACAGGTACTAGTGGTGGGGGACTCAATTATTAGGGGGACAGAAAGAGCGATCTGTCACAAAGACCGGGATCGACGAACAGTGTGTTGTCTGCCTGGCGCACGAGTTCGGCACATCACGGATCGGGTTGACAGGTTGCTGAGCGGGCTGGAGAGGACCCAGCAGTCCTGGTACATATTGGCACCAATGACAAAGTAAGAGGTAGGTGGAGTGTCCTTAAAAATGATTTCAGGGACTTAGGCCACAAGCTTAAGGCAAGGACCTCCAGGGTAGTATTTTCTGAAATACTGCCAGTACCACGAGCCGCACCAGAGAGGCAGCGGGAGATCAGGGAGGTAAACAAGTGGCTCAGAAGCTGGTGTAGGAAGGAGGGGTTTGGGTTCATGGAGAACTGGGCTGACTTCGCTGTCGGTTACCGGCTCTACCATAGGGACGGGCTGCACCTCAATGGGGAGGGTGCAACTGTGCTTGGGGAGAAGATGGCTAGAAGAGTAGAGGAGTGTTTAAACTAGGGACTTGGGGTGAGGGAACCTACAGCAAAGAGGGGGAAGATAGTGTAGATAGAGAGGTGGGAATTATAAATGTACCTGGGGGTGGAGCGGAGGGAGGGGTTAGAATAGTTCATAGGAATAGGCTTCATAGGAAAATAAAACTTACACCCTTGAATTCCATTAACCCCAATAACATAAAGGATGGAAATGTAAAGTGTATGTTCACAAATGCCCGAAGCCTAGCAAATAAAATTGGGGAGCTTGAGGCCTTGATACTGGAGGAACATATTGATATAGCTGGGGTCACTGAGACATGGCTGGACTCCTCGCATGACTGGGCTGTCAATCTGCAGGTGTTTACATTGGTTCACAAAGATAGAATGAACAGAAAAGGTGATGGAGTCTGTCTGTATGTAAGAAGTGGTATGAAAGCCAGTGTGAACGATGCCATAGTGTGTGATAATTCTGAGGATGTGGAATCACTGTGGGTAGAATTACAAAAGGAGGGAAATACTGAAAAAATAATACTTGGTGTAATCTACAGACCCCCTAATATCACTGAAGAGATAGAAGGTCGGCTGCATAAACAAATAGAGAGGGCCGCCCGGGCAGGTACAGTGGTAATAATGGGAGATTTTAACTATCCAGATATAGATTGGGGTCTGGGGTTGGCTAAAACTACAAAGGGGCGACAATTCCTAAATTTATTGCAGGATAATTTTATGGGCCAGTTTGTGGAGGACCCAACAAGAAGTGATGCCTTGTTGGATCTGATCATTTCCAACAACGCAGAGCTGGTTGATAATGTAACTGTGCGGGAAAACCTTGGTAATAGCGACCACAATATAGTTACTTTTGACTTAAAATGTAGAAAACAAAGACAGACGGGGAAGGCAAAAACATATAACTTTAAAAAGGCAAACTTCCCTGGGCTGAGAGCTGCACTACAGGACATAGACTGGGGGGAGGTGTTGTCAAATACTGATACAGAAGGTAAATGGGACATCTTTAAATCAACTCTAAATAACTATACAGCTAAATATATACCAAAGGGGAACAAATATAAACGATTAAAACTGAATCCTACATGGCTGACAAATTATGTCAAAAGAGCAATAAACAACAAAAAATAGCCTTCAAAAAATTCAAATCTGATGGGTCAGCTATAACATTTAAACAGTATAAAGAGCTTAATAAAATCTGTAAAAATGTAATAAAAACAGCAAAAATTCAAAATGAGAGACAGGTGGCCAAAGAAAGCAAAACTAATCCTAAATATTTTTTTAGATATATAAATGCAAAAAAACCAAGGACAGAGCATGTAGGACCCCTTAATAATGATAATGGGGAGGTTGTCACGGGCGATCAAGAGAAGGCGGAGCTACTGAATGGGTTCTTTAGTTCTGTATATACTAGGGAAGAAGGAGGAGCTGACATTGGACAAGTCAGTGCTGGTAACACATCATGTAATGTACTGAACTGGCTTAATGTAGAGATGGTACAAGGTAAGTTAAGTAATTTAAATGTATGCAAATCTCCAGGGCCAGATGGATTGCACCCAAGAGTTCTTAGAGAACTAAGTTCAGTAATATCTGTACCCCTGTTCATGATATTTAGAGATTCACTGGTGTCTGGTATTGTGCCAAGGGACTGGTGCAAGGCGAATGTGGTGCCAATCTTCAAAAAGGGCTCTAGGTCTTCCCCAGGAAACTATAGACTGGTAAGTTTAACGTGCATTGTGGGTAAATAGTTTGAAGGACTTATAAGGGATTACATACAGGAATACATAGGGGATAATAGTATTATAAGTGATAACCGGCATGGGTTTACTAAGGATAGAAGTTGTCAAACCAATCTAATTTGCTTTTATGAAGAGGTGAGTAGAAGCCTTGACAGAGGAATGGCTGTGGATATAGTGTTTCTGGATTTTGCTAAAGCGTTTGATACTGTCCCTCATAGACGTCTGACATGTAATTTTAGTTTGTAACTGGATTGAACACTGGCTCATGGATCGTACCCAGAGAGTGGTGGTCAATGATTCGTACTTTGATTGGTCCCCGGTTATTAGTGGTGTACCCCAAGGTTCAGTACTGGGCCCGCTGTTGTTTAATTTATTTATCAATGATATAGAGGATGGCATTAAGAGCTCTGTTTCCATCTTTGCAGATGACACCAAACTTTGTAGCACGGTACAATCTACAGAGGATGTGTATAGGCTACAAGATGACTTGGATAGACTAAGTGTCTGGGCAACCACTTGGCAAATGAGGTTCAATGTGGATAAAAGTGAAGTTATGCATCTGGGTACTAATAACCTGCATGCGTCGTATGTCTTACGGGGGATTAAACCGGCAGAGTCACTGGTAGAGAAGGATCTGGGTGTACTTGTAGATCACAGACTTCAGAATAGCATGCAATGTCAGGCTGCTGCTTCCAAGGCCAGCAGGATATTGTCATGTATAAAAAGAGGCATGGACTCGAGGGACAGGGACATAATACTCCCCCTTTATAAAGCATTGGTACGGCCTCACCTGGAATATGCTGTTCAGTTTTGGGCACCAGTCCATAAAAGGGACACTGTGAAGCTGGAAAGGGTGCAGAGACACGCGACTAAACTAATATGGGGCATGGAGCATCTTAGCTATGATGAGCGATTAAAGGAGTTACAATTGTTTAGTCTTGAGAAGAGAAGTTTAAGGGGGGATATGATAAATATATATAAGTATATTAATGGCCCATACAAAAAATATGGAGAAAAACTGTTCCAGGTTAACCCCCCCCCCCCCAAAGGACGAGGGGGCACTCCCTCCGTCTGGAGAAGAAAAGTTTTAGTCTCAAGGGGCGACACGCCTTCTTTACCATGAGAACTGTGAACTTATGGAACAGTCTACCTCAGGAACTGGTCACAGCAGGAAACATTAACAGCTTTAAAACAGGATTAGATATATTCCCGGAACAAAATAACATTATGAAGAAATATAAAATCCCATCCCTTCCCCAATATCGCGCCACACCCCTACCCTTCAATTCCCTGGTTGAACTTGATGGACGTATGTCTTTTTTCAACCATACTAACTATGTAACTATGTTTTTTGATATTATGAACCTGATGAAGTACAAAAACAAATTTGTCCAGTTCAATAAACATAATGGGGGATATTTATCAAAGGATTTAGACTGGTTTTTCCTGTCTAAATTTGTCGCACAGAAAGTCGCAGTCCAAATGTGTGCGACTTTTCTGCGACTTTTGCTCTAGAGGATTTTTAGAACATGATGCATTCTAGTCTATTTTAGATGGAAATGCATTGGAAAATGCATTGGTGCTGAGTTTATCAAAAGCGACTTTTCAGCGACAAGTCGCATCTGCTGAAAGTACGCAGAAATGTCAGACCATACTGGAGCAGGTTTAAATACAGTCTAAAGCATAGATCCTGAAGTCCGTGCGCAGAATTTATCAAGACCCATGCACCATTTGATAAATTAGGCACACAATAGACCAGCCAAACACTCTGTAGTTTGGTCTAAATTGATGCGGGACATAGACAGCTTTGATAAATCTCCCCCAATGGGTCTTTCTTGAGTCTTGATGTTCATACTGGAGATCTGCAAGACATGCTTTTGGCTGTCTGGGCATACTGGAAGTTGCAGTTTTTAAATATCTGGAGGCATACTAGTTGGAGAACACTGCCTAAGAAGCTACAGACACATATCAGTAACTGGGACCTGCTTACTCTACATAATAAAGATGGTGTTGAGGTGGTACAGGTAGACCCTTGCCATCTAGGACTTAATGCACCAGGGTGTACCCTGCAGGAGCAAGTTTCACTCGCTTCATAGACAGTAAAGGACGGTTATTATCATTAACTGAAACCTCACTGCTAATGGCTTCAGGGGACTTTGCGCCTGACAGGGAATTCCCCTATATCTGCTCATGAACTTAGAGACAGAGAGCAGACAAAATGGAGCAACAAAGAAGGACTATTTTCAAAATGAAAGGCAGGGGGGACATGTAAGTACATGTATACTTGTCCATGGCTCTCATGGGTGCTGCCCAGTGCACCCACGAGATCGCGGCAGGGATTCGGCTGTAACGCACAGCCGGGACCTTGCCGCACTGCTGGGACCGAAGTAAACTTCAGTCCCGGCAGTTTAACCCTTACAGCCATGGTTGGAAGTGACCGCTGGCTGTAAGTGTTATGACAGAAGGAGGGAGCTCGGTATACATTAGCATCCCTTTTTTGACATGACAACGGACACCTATACTGCAGAAACGCAGTATGAATGGGGACTATTCATACAATGATGCCCTGAAAGCCAAAGGGGGCTCCTCTCCTTCTTGGTTGGTCCTATCAGGCGGTCAGGCAACCAGACATGGCCTAAGTAGGGGTACCTCCCAGCCCGGGACGAACAGGGTGATAAAATATGGGGCGTATTTCCTCCATTTCAAAAGCGACATACCAAAATGATGTCCCACAAATAAAGAATTTGTGGAGTAAAAAAAGCTAATTGCTATTTTTTCCACTGACTTTGAAATAATTCTAGCCACACAATAAGGGCTCAACGTACTCACTTTTGCCCTAGGTGAATACCTTAGGGGGTGTAGTTTCGAAACTGGGGTCACATCTGGGGTTGCGGTATTGTTTTGTTTTTAGAATGCTTTGCAAGATGAAGTGCGGCCTATAATTTGTATAATGATATCCTGAAAGCCAAATGGTGCTCCTCTCATTTTGGGTCCCACCATGTGGCCATGCAACCAAATATGGCCGAAGCGGGGGTATTGCCGAACACAGACCAAACAGTGTAATATAGTATGGTGCACATTTTCAACTTTTCAGATGCAATGTACAAAAAATATGTCCCACAAATAATGCATTTGTGAAAAAAAAAAAAGAAAATGTAAATTTTTCCACTGACTTTGTATGCATCCCAGCCACACAAAAAGGACTCCAAGTACTCACTTTTGGTCTAGATGAGTACTTTAGGGGGTTTGTAGTTTCCAAAATGGGGTAACTTGTGGGGGTTCTGTATAGTTCTGACAGCTAAAACCCTTTGCAGGCATGAAGTGCAGCCAATAATCCATTCGGCCTAAAATGATGCCCTGAAAGCCAAATGGCGCTCCTCTCCTTCTGGGTCCTACCACGTGGCCAAGGAACCAAATATGGCCTAAGTGGGGGTATTTCCAAACATGGGCCGAGCAGCTTAATAAAATATAGGGTGCATTTCTTGCAATATCAGAAGTTATGTACAAAAAATATGCCCCACAAATGATGCATTTGTGAAAAAATGCAATTTTTGAACTTTTCACATGGACTTTGTAATAATTCCTGCCAAAAAACTGTGGTGTTAAAATACTCACTGTACCCCTTAGCGAATACCTTAAGGGGTCTAGTTTTTTAAATGGGCTCACTTGGGGGGGGGTGTTCCTATGTTCTACCACCTTGAAATTTCTGCAAACCTTGCATAGCACATAAAAAAAAAAAAGATGCACTTTTCAAATTTTCTGAATTTCAAGTTAAATTGTTAGGCTTCAAATTAATTTAAATTGTTAATTAAAAACAAAAAAATGCTGTCAAAATAAAGTAGACATCTGAAAGTATAAGTTTCATAAACTATTTGGTCAGTAAGTATAAATATATGCAACCTATTAGTGTTAAAATAGCAAAAAAAAAATGTCATGATTTTTTGCATTGTAAAAAAAAAAACTACAAATGATATCGGCTTACGTTTACTATGTACATGAAGGACAACTTGTGACAAAAAAACAATGTCAGAATTATCCCGATTGGCAAAAATTTACCAGAGTTATTCTCTAATAAAGTCAGACATCCCCGATTTGAAAAAACAGGCCTGGTCTTTCAGGGCCGTACAGGTTTACTTGTGTTGGTCCTTAAAGGGGTATTCCAGACCAAAACTTTTTTATATATCAACTGGCTCCGGAAAGTTAAACAGATTTGTGAATTACTTCTATTAAAAAATATTAATCCTTCCAATAGTTATTAGCTTCTGAAGTTGAGTTGTTGTTTTCTGTCTAACTGCTCTCTGATGAATCACGTCCTGGGAGCTGTGCAGTTCCTATGGGCATATTCTCCCATCATGCACAGCTCCCGGGACGTGACATCATCATTGAGCAGTTAGACAGAAAACTTCAGAAGCTAATAACTATTGGAAGGATTAAGATTTTTTTATAGAAGTAATTTAGAAATCTGTTTAACTTTCCGGAGACAGTTGATATATATAAAAATAAGGTTTTGCCTGGAATACCCCTTTAAGGGGTTAAATCAACTGGTGCCATAATGTTAAACAGACTTGTAAATTACTTCTATTTAAAAATCTTAATCCTTCCAGTACTTATGAGCTGATGTATGCTCCACAGGAAGTTCTTTTCTTTTGAATATATTTTCTGTCTGACCACAGTGCTCTCTCCTTACATCTCTGTCAATGTCAGGAACTGTTTGGAGCAGGAGCAAATCCCTAGAAAACCCAATCCAATAGCAAAGAATAATGGTCGGCACTGCTATGCACCTATAGGGGTAGTGATGACACTTAGTTGGCATATAGTTCAGTCCAGCACATAAACCGCTTTGTGGTGCTCAATATTAGAATAGTTTTCAAATAGGTCGGCAAAAAGAGGTTGTCTGCACTCACGATTTGCAGTTAAAAATCTTTATTGTAGTCAGGTCGTCTCACAGATATGGCCGACGGCCCTATAGAAAACCAATCCTGCTCTTGACAGTTCCTTAGACACACAGAGGTGTCAGCAGTGAGCACTGTGGTCAGACAAAAAAGAAATGTAAAAATTAAATGATTTTCTGTGGGGCAAACAGCAGCTGATAAGTACTGGAAGGGTTAAGATTTTTAAATAGAAATAATTTACAAATCTGTTTAACTTTCAGCCACTAGTTTAAAAAAATATATTTTTTTTTTCACCGGAGTACCCCTTTAACCTTCGGACACAGGGCGTACTGGGATGCCTGCTAAAAATCATTCGGCAGGCACCCCGTGCAAACCCCTTTGTTTCGGAGGTAAGTGTAATCCTTGCATCCGGGTCTGTCCCTATGCAAATTCCTAATTTTTGCCTCAAATGTGCATGGCGCTCTTTCACTTCGGAGCCCTGTCATATTTCAAGGCTACAGTTTAGGGCCACATATATGGTATTTCCGTACTCAGGAGAAATTGCCTAACAAATTTTGGTGGGCTTTTTCTCCTTTCACCCCTTATGAAAAAGTAAAATTGGGGTCTACTCCAGCATGTTATTGTAAAAAAATGTAATTTTTTACACTAACATGCTATTGTTACCCCATACTTTTTTATTTTCACAAGAGGTAAAAGGAAGAAAAGACCCCCAAAATATGTAACACAATTTCTCCTGAGTACGGGAATACCCCATATGTGGATGTAAGATGCTCTGCGGGCGCACAATTTGGCTCAGGAGCGAGAGCACCATGTACATTTTTGGTGATTTGCACAGGGGTGGCTGATCGTTACAGCGGTTCTGACATCAATGCAAAAAAAAAAAAAAACACCCACATGTGACCCCATTTTGGAAACTACACCCTTCACAGAACCTAACAAGGGGTATAGTGAGTCTAAACACCCCACAGATGTTTGAAGAATTTTCATTAAAGTGCTGTTGTTATCAAAATTTTTCATTTTCACAAGGGGTAATAGGGGCAATAGGAGAAAAGCCCCCTAAAATGTGTAACACCATTTCTTCTGATTATCTAAATACCCCATGTGTGGACGTAAAGTGCTCTGAGAAAAAACAGAATGCTCAGAAGAGAAGGATCGCAATTGGGCTTTTGGAGAGGGAATGTGTCTGGAATTGAAGGCCATGTGCGTTTGTAAATGCACTTTGTAAATGCGCTTTGTAAATGCACATGGCCCCTGACTTCAATTCCCAAAAAAATGTTCTCTCCAAATGTCCAATGGCGCTCCTTCTCTTTTGAGCATTGTGGGGTATTTCCATACCCAGAAGAAATGGGGTTAAACATTTTGGGAAGCTTTTTCTCCTATTACTCCTTGTGAAAATGAAATTTGGGGTAACGCCAGCATTTTAGTGAAAAAAATCACATTTTTAATTTTCACGTCCAATTTTAGTGGAAATTTGTCAAACACCTGTGGGGATTTAAGGCTCACTGTACCTCTTGTTACGTTCCTTGAGGGGTGTAGTTTCCAGAATAGTATGCCATGTTTTTTTTTTTTTTTTACTGTTCTGGCACCATAGGTGCTTCCTAAATGTGACATGCCCCCCAAAAACCATTTCAGAAAAACTCACTCTCTAAAATCCCGTTGTTGCTCCTTCCCTTCTGAGCCTTGTAATGCACACGCAGAGCACTTGACATCCACATATGAAGTATTTCCTTACTCGAGAGAAATTTAATTTCAAATTTTATGGGGATTTCTCTCCTTTTACCCCTATTATATATGTCAATCAATATATCATTTATTTGGTATGTCTATTTTCCTCATAAGCAGAGAACTTCAAAGTAAAAAAAAATAAAAATAAAAAGCAAAATTTAAGAAAAAATCTCATAAAATGTTTGCATTTTTAACCATAAATTATTCAAGTATCGATGAAAATTTACCACCGACATAAAGTAGAATATGTCACAAAAGAACAATCTTGGAATCAGAATGAAAATTAAAAGCATCAAAGAGTTGTTAATGTTTAAAGTGACAGTAGTCAGATGTGCAAAAAACGTTCTGGTCCTTAAGATGAAAATGGGCTGTGTCATTAAGTGGTTAATGGTCAGATGACAGGTACTCTTTAATTCATGGTTATGTTTTTAGTATGTTTCCCTCATTATTGTACAAAGGGGTTAATAAAAACACTGATCTATAGTATATGAAGAAAGGAAAATATGGTAGCACGCTAAAAGCGCTTTTTTCTTCATTAAAAATACATTTAGATTTACCTCTAATAATAAGACAGAAAAAAAAAGAACTCAAACATCTCCTTAAAACATTTTGTGACCTATCTTTGTCAATCCAAGGAGAGAACTTCCAAAAATGATATGACAATTACATGTATAAAGAAAAGTTGGCAATTATTAATTCTCTTTCGATAAGGAAAATACATGTTTTTCAATAGTAAAATTATATGTCATTATAGAAATAATTCATATAAGCTAAATATACAAACCTAATGAGTAAAAGAAAAAGATTGTACCTTTAATTATGAGTCTACCTTGTAATATTTCATAATATTGAATTAGATGAATTATTTGTCTCTTTTAGTACTAATTCATCACTTTTCACTTGTGACACATAAGTCACACATAACCACATTAGTCTTGACAGTTCATGTTTCATCATTGCACTGCCCTCACTGTGACAAATGATGAAGCACTATAGTGGACATGGTGCTTGTTCTAACAAAACATTTGCTGTCAAGTACTTGGCACTACTGAAGTATTTAAGGGGTACTCCGCTGGAAAACTTATGTTTTTCTTTTAAAGCAACTGATGCAAGAAAGTTTAACATATTTGTAAATGACTTATATTCAAAAATCTTAACCCTTCCAGTACTTATCAGCTGTTGTATACTACAGAGGAAAATAATTTCCTCTGTAGTATACAGGAGCTGATAAGTACTGGAAAGGTTAAGATTTTTAAGTAGAAGTAATTTACAAATATGTTTAACTTTCTGGAATCAGTTGATTTAAAAAAAAAAAAAAAAAAAAAGTTTTCCAGGATTTTCTCCTACTCTGGACAGTTCCTAAAATGGACAGAGATGTCAGCAGAGGGCACTGTTGTTACGGCGAGCGCTCCGAGTCCCGGCTCCTCCCCGGAGCGCTCGCAGTGTTCTCTCATTCGCAGCGCCCCGGT
The DNA here is from genome assembly GCF_029499605.1 of Hyla sarda. Taxonomy (NCBI): domain Eukaryota; kingdom Metazoa; phylum Chordata; class Amphibia; order Anura; family Hylidae; genus Hyla; species Hyla sarda. The sequence goes on from NC_079197.1 coordinate 119,672,418, forward strand.
CAGACCTGCTGACCGGGTGCGCTGCGATATTACTCCCAGCCATGACAGTAGATCCGGCCATGGATCCCGCTGAGGTCCCGCTGCCAGTTGTCGCCGACCTCACCACGGTGGTCGCCCAGCAGTCGCAACAGATAGCGCAACAAGGCCACCAGCTGTCTCAACTGACCGTGATGCTACAGCAGCTACTACCACAGCTTCAGCAATCATCTCCTCCGCCAGCTCCTGCACCTCCTCCGCAGCGAGTGGCCGCTTCCAGCCTCCGATTATCCTTGCCGGATAAATTTGATGGGGACCTTGCCGTTTTTTTCTTTCGCAATGTTCCCTGCATTTGGAGATGATGTCGGACCAGTTTTCAACTGAAAGGTCTAAGGTGGCTTTCGTAGTCAGCCTTCTGTCTGGGAAAGCCCTGTAATAGGCCACACTGCTCTGGGACCGCAATGATCCTGTCACTGCCTCTGTACACTCCTTCTTCACGGAGATTCGAAGTGTCTTTGAGGAACCTGCCCGAGCCTCTTCTGCCGAGACTGCCCTGCTGAACCTGGTCCAGGGTAATTCTTCTGTTGGCGAGTACGCCATCCAATTCCGTACTCTTGCCTCCGAATTATCCTGGAATAACGAGGCCCTCTGCGCGACCTTTAAAAAAGGCCTATCCAGTAACATTAAAGATGTGCTGGCCGCACGAGAAATTCCTGCTAACCTGCATGAACTTCTTCATCTTGCCACCCGCATTGACATGCGTTTTTCCGAAAGGCGTCAGGAGCTCCGGTAGGATATGGACTTTGTTCGCACGAGGCGGTTTCTCTCCCCGGCTCCTCTCTCCTCTGGTCCTCTGCAATCCGTTCCTGTGCCTTCCACCGTGGAGGCAATGCAAGTTGACCGGTCTCGCTTGACACCTCAAGAGAGGACACGACGCCGCATGGAGAACCTTTGCCTGTACTGTGCCGGTACAGAACATTTCTTGAAGGATTGTCCTATCCGTCCTCCTCGCCAAGAAAGACGCACGCTGACTCCGCACAAAGGTGAGACAGCTCTTGATGTGAACTCTGCTTCTCCTCGTCTTACTGTGCCTGTGCGGATGTCTTCTTCTACCTTCTCCTTCTCTGCTATGGCCTTCTTGGATTCCGGATCTGCAGGAAATTTTATTTTGGCCTCTCTCATCAACAGGTTCAACATCCCGGTGACCAATCTCGCCAGACCCCTCTACATCAACTATGTTAATAATGAAAGATTGGACTGTACCGTGCGTTAACGCACGGAACCTCTCTTAATGTGCATCGGACTCCATCACGAAAAAATTAAATTTTTGGTCCTCTCTAACTGCACTTTAGAAATTCTTCTTGGATTACCATGGCTTCAACGCCATTCCCCAACCCTTGATTGGACCACAGGGGAAATCAAGAACTGGGGTACTTCTTGCCACAAGGACTGTCTTAAACCGGCTCCCAGTACTCACAGTCGAGACCCTGTAGTTCCCCCGGTATCTTGTCTTCCCAAGGCCTATCTGGATTATGCTGATGTTTTTTGCAAAAAACAAGCATAGATTTGCCTCCTCACAGGCCTTATGACTGTCCTATTGACCTCCTCCCGGCTACTACTCCACCCCGGGGCAGAATCTATCCTCTGTCTGCTCCGGAAACTCAAGCCATGTCGGAATACATCCAGGAGAACTTAAAAAAGGGGTTTATTCGCAAGTCCTCCTCTCCTGCCGGAGCTGGATTTTTTTTTGTCTCCAAAAAAGACGGCTCCCTAAGCCCTTGCATTGATTACCACGGACTTAATAAAATCACTGTAAAAAACCGCTACCCACTACCTCTTATCTCGGTACTCTTTGACCGCCTATGAGGCGCCCACATCTTTACCAAGCTGGACTTAAGAGGTGCTTATAATCTCATCCGCATCAGGGAGGGGGACGAATGGAAGACTGCATTTAACACCAGAGATTAACACTTTGAGTATCTGGTTATGCCCTTTGGCCTTTGCAACGCTCCTGCCGTCTTCCAAGACTTTGTAAATGAAATTTTTCGTGATCTTCTATATACCTGTATTGTGGTATACCTGGACGATATTCTGATTTTTTCTGCCAACTTAGAAGAACACCGCCAGCATGTCCGCATGGTTCTTCAGAGACTTCGGGACAATCAACTTTATGCCAAAATGGAAAAATGTCTCTTTAAATGTCAGTCTCTTCCTTTCCTAGGATACTTAGTCTCTGGCCAGGGACTACAAATGGACCCAGATAAACTATCTGCCGTATTAGATTGGCCACGCCCCTCCGGACTCCGTGCTATCCAACGTTTTTTGGGGTTCGCCAATTATTACAGACAATTTATTCCACACTTTTCCACTATTGTGGCTCCTATCGTGGCTCTAACCAAGAAAAACGCCAATCCTAAGTCCTGGTCTCCTCAAGCGTAAGACGCATTTAAACATCGCAAGTCTGCCTTTTCTTCTGCTGCCGTAGTCTCCAGACCTGACCCATCTAAACCCTTCTTATTGGAGGTAGACGCCTCCTCGGTGGGAGCTGGAGCAGTTCTTCTACAAAAAAATTCTTCCGGGCATGCTGTTACTTGTGGTTTCTAGGACCTTCTCTCCATTGGTGATCGAAAATTACTGGCCATTAAATTGTCGCTTGAGGAATGGAGGCACCTGCTGGAGGGATCCAAATATCCAGTTATTATATACACTGACCACAAGAATCTCTCTTATCTCCAGTCTGCCCAACGGCTGAACCCTCGCCAGGCTAGGTGGTCGTTGTTCTTTGCCCGTTTTAACTTTGGAATCCATTTTCGCCCTGCTGACAAGAACATTAGGGCCGATGCCCTCTCTCGTTCTTCAGATGCCTCTGAAGTGGAAGCCTCTCCGCAACACATCATTCCTCCGGACTGTCTGATCTCCACTTCTCCAGCTTCCATCAGACGAACTCCTCCAGGGAAGACCTTCGTTTCTCCACGCCAGCGCCTCGGGATTCTCAAGTGGGGACACTCCTCCCACCTCGCAGGCCATGCTGGCATCAAAAAATCCCTTCAAGTCATCTCTCGATTTTATTGGTGGCCTACTCTGGAGACTGATGTTGTTGATTTTGTGCGGGCTTGTACTGTCTTTGTCCGGGATAAGACTCCTCGCCAGAAGCCTGCTGGTCTCCTTCATCCTCTGCCTGTTCCAGAACAACCTTGGTCACAGATTGGTATGGACTTTATTACTGACTTGCCTTTATCCCGTGGCAACACAGTTGTTTGGGTGGTCGTTGATCGATTCTCCAAGATGGCACATTTTATCCCTCTTCTAGGCCTTCCTTCGGCGCCTCAGTTGGCAAAGCAATTTTTTATACACATTTTTCGCCTTCACTGGTTGCCCACGCATATCGTCTCGGATAGAGGCGTTCAATTTGTGTCTAAATTCTGGAGGGCCCTCTGTAAGCAGCTCAAGATCAAATTAAACTTCTCTTCTTCTTATCATCCCCAATCCAATGGGCAAGTAGAAAGAATTAATCAGGTCCTGGGTGACTGTTTGCAACATTTTGTTTCCTCCCGCCAGGATGACTGGGCAGATCTTCTACCATGGGCCGAATTCTCATACAACTTCAGAGTCTCCGAATCTTCTGCTAAATCCCCATTCTTCGTGGTGTACGGCCGTTACCCTCTTCCTCCCCTCCCCACTCCCATGCCCTCTGGTTTGCCCGCTGTTAATGAAGTGACTCGAGACCTTTCCACCATATGGAAAGAAACCCAAAATTCTCTTGTACAGGCTTCATCCCGGATGAAAAAATTTGCTGCTAAGAAAAAAAGAACTCCCCCCATTTTTGCTCCCGGAGACAAGGTATGGCTCTCCACTAAGTATGTCCGCTTTCGTGTCCCCAGTTATAAACTGGGACCACGCTATCTTGGTCCTTTCAAAATCAAGTGCCAGATCAACCCTGTCTCTTACAAACTCCTTCTTCCTCCTTCTCTCCGTATTCCCAATGCCTTCCATGTCTCTCTCCTTAAACCACTCATCCTTAACCGCTTCTCTCTCAAAGTTGTTTCTCCCACTCCAGTTTCCGGTTCATCTGACGTCTTTTCGGTGAAGGAGATTCTAGCATCCAAGACGGTCAGAGGTAAAGGATTCTTCTTGGTTGACTGGGAGAATTTTGGCCCAGAGGAGAGATCTTCGGAACCTGAGGACAACATCCTGGACAAAAGTCTTATCCTCAGGTTCTCAGGCTCCAAGAAGAGGGGGAGACCCAAGGGGGGGGGGTACTGTTACGCCGAGCTCTCCGGGTCCCCGCTCCTCCCCGGAGCGCTCGCAACGTTCTCTCATTCGCAGTGCGCTGCGACATTACTCCCAGCCGGGATGCGATTCGCAATGAGGGACGCGCCCGCTCGCGATGCGCATCTCGGTTCCCGTACCTGACCCGTTCCCCGTCTGTGTTGTCCCGGCACGCGCGGCCCCGCTCCTTAGGGTCTCTGCGATTTAAAGGGCCACTGCGCCACTGATTGGCGCAGCAGGCCTAATCAGTATCCTCACCTGTGCACTCCCTACTTATACCTCACTTCCCCTGCACTCCCTCGCCGGATCTTGTTGCCATTGTGCCAGTGAAAGCGTTTCCTTGTGTGTTCCTAGCCTGTGTTCCAGACCTCCTGCCGTTGCCCCTGACTATGATCCTTGCTGCCTGCCCTGACCTTCTGCTACGTCCGACCTTGCTTTTGTCTACTCCCTTGCACCGCGCTTATCTCAGCAGTCAGAGAGGTTGAGCCGTTGCCGGTGGATACGACCTGGTTGCTGCCGCCGCTGCAAGACCATCCCGCTTTGCGGCGGGCTCTGGTGAATACCATTAGCAACTTAGAACCGGTCCACCGACACGGTCCACGACAATCCCTCTCTGGCACAGAGGATCCACCTCCAGCTAGCCGAATCGTGACAGCTGTGGTCAGACAGAAAGGGAATTCAAAAAGAAAAGAACTTCCTCTGTAGTATACAGCAGCTGATAAGTAGTGAAAGAGTTAATATTTTTAAATAGAAGTAATTTACAAATCTGTTTAACTTTCTGGCATCAGTTGATAAATATATATATATATATATATATATATATATATATATATATATATATATATATATATATATATATTTCCATTAGAGTACCCCTTTTAGCCAAAGCAGGGGCAGCCATAATTATATATATATATATATATATATATATATATATATATATATATATATATATCATTACTAATTAAAAAAAATTATTTAAAGTGTATACCTTTTTCTGATCGGCGTGAGGCCTTAATGGAAAACATCAGGTAGGATACTGCATAAAATTGGTTTTATAGTAAAAATCCAAACATCTGCAGCATGGTCTCAACCCATTCTGTTCTAGTACATGTTTGATCTGAAAGTCCCTTTCCTTCAGCAGTGTACAGTATAGTGACCACAGTTAAGACCTTTGCTGTGATCACCTTAACATCTCAACTTAAGATAAAAGTGATTCCTCAATGTGTGTCTCTGATCTTAAGCAATGCTACCACTCTATTTTTTTCTCTAATGTTTGTTTCTTTTCAAGGTCTGCAGGTATCATCAATAAGACATCTGTATATTGTTATCTTAGGGGTTAAAAGGAAATCATTGGAACCATGAAAAAAGATTTTCACCTGGACACTCTTACAAAAAAAAAAAATCCCACCACATCTATCTTTACGCATTTAAGTCCTGCTGTATGAATTCTACTAATGTAGCTTAATGTGATTGGATAATTTTAGCATAGGGTCTCAAACTCTCGGCCTGCAGACCTCCATTGGGATGATATTTTTCAGCCCCCTGTCCTGTCAGGATTTAGGACATCCCTGTGTCCCAAAAAATCTTTTCTGCACACATGGATGTACCTGTGCCTACCTAATGTGGGGGACTTATGCTGCCTACCTAATGTGGGGGGACTACTGCCTACCTAATGTGAGGGACCTATGCTGCCTACCTAATGTGGGTGACTTATGCGGCCTGCCTAATGTGGAGTACTTATGTGACTTACCCTAAGGCAGGGGACTTGTGTTGTGCTATCTACCTAATATGGGGAAACTGCTTGTTACTTTTTGTGAAATACCTGATGATGCTCATCCTCACCCAGCCTCTACCTCCACTGGCCCCCAGATAATTTGTGTTTGAGACCCCTGCTTGAGCAGAACAAAAGCAAAAGTGTTTTTTGTCCTCATATCATTTTTTTACTATTATTACTACTACTGCTATCATTATATGTTATGGCCTATTAACTTATGAAGTGCTAACATTAGCTAGGAGGAAGTATTGTAAGGTATGTTGGGAACAATTATTGAGGGAAACAATTAAGAGATACTCTAGATTATCACTGTCAGATTTAAAAATGTATTGTATGTTGTTACTGATGAAAATGACAGACCTTTTGTAATATGGTTGTTTACATTTTTTTTTATAATTAACAAGAAAATGGCTCCTGAAAATTCAACCACTAGGGGTCCCCATACCTACTTGGACAATAACAAGTCCTGCAGCAGCCTCAACTTGTCCATGAGTCATATACAAGAGAACTCATGGAAAAGGCTGAATGGACAGACACATATATCACCTCCCACCACCACAAAGAAGGCACACGCTCCCTTCCCCTGAGAGGATTTCTAACAATGTAAACTAATGATAAAAGGCATTTTTACAATAAATAAAGGTGATAGAGGCATAAAAATAAGATGTAAATGGTCAGGATAAGGTACTGAGTAAAAAAATATATATTTTGGGGGGGGGATCTGACAGGTACACTTTAAGTTTTGGATACAAAAGGGTGAAGAGATGATTAAACTGCTTAAGATGAAGATATGGTTAGCAGATTGAAAGTCACATGTAGGTTGCTATTTGTAGTTTAGTGACAAAGCTTAAAAAGTCCACTGGTTGGAAAAAGCTAAGTAGTTTAGGGTTGGGTGGTTTCACAAAATACATACAATGAGGAACACTTACTATTGCAAACACAACACAATTCTGGCACAATTTTTATCCCCAAAAAATGGCTTACCTGACTGAACCACATTTATTTATGTGTTTGTAGTCACTTTTGTGCCTCATCTAACAAGAGGACATGATTTGTCCTCTTGATACCAAGTGATGATATCAATTATGTAAAAGAGGTAATTCAGTAATAGAAAAACAGAGCTAATTTCTTCCACAAATAACACAATACTTGTCCTCAGGTTATGTGTGGTTTTGCAGCTCAGTTCCATTAAAGTGAATGGAGCCAAGTTGTAACAGCCTGAGGACAAGAGATATTAGCTCTGCTTTTCTATTACTGGATAACCCCTTTAACTCCTTAACGATGCAGGACATATATTTACGTCCTCCGCCGGCTCCCGCGATATGCAGCGGGGTCACGCGGTGCCCCCGCTTCATATCGGGTCGGTCCCAGTGGCTATCAACGGCCGGGACCCGCGGCTAATACAGGACATCACCGATCGCGGTGATGCCCTGTATTAACCCTTCAGACGCGGCGATCAAAGCTGACCGCCGTGTCTGAAGTGAAAGTATCCCGGCTGCTCAGTCGGGCTGTTCGGGACCGCCGCGGTGAAATCGCGGCGTTCCGAACAGCTTACAGGACACCGGGAGGGCCCTTACCTGCCTCCTTGGTGTCCGATTGACGAATGACTGCTCCGTGCCTGAGATCCAGGCAGGAACAGTCAAGCGCCGATAACACTGATCACAGGCGTGTTAATACACGACAGTGATCAGCATGTGAGATCAGTGTGTGCAGTGTTATAGGTCCCCATGGGACCTACAACACTGCAAAAAAAAAAAAGTAAAAAAAAAGTGTTAATAAAGGTCATTTAACCCCTTCCCTAATAAAAGTTTGAATCACCCCCCTTTTCCCATAAAAAAATAAAACAGTGTAAATAAAAAAATAAAATAACCATATGTGGTATCTCCGCATGCATAAATGTCCGAACTATAAAAATATATAATTAATTAAACCGCACGGTCACTTTTTGTACCATTAAAAAATGAATAAAAAGTGATCAAAAATGCTGATCAAAAAAATTGTACCGATAAAAACTGCAGATCACGGTGCAAAAAATGAGTCCTCATACCGCCCTGTACGTGGAAAAATAGTTATAGGGGTCAGAAGATGACATTTTTAAACGTATAAATTTTCCTGCATGTAGTTATGATTTTTTCCAGAAGTACGACAAAATCAAACCTAAATAAGTAGGGTATCATTTTAACCATATGGACCTACAGAATAATGATAAGGTGTAATTTTTACCGGAATATGCATTGCGTAGAAACGGAAGCCCCCAAAATTTACAAAATGGCGTTTTTTCTTCAATTTTGTCGCAAATATTTTTTTTTCCGTTTCACCATGAATTTTTGGGTAAAATGACTAATGTCACTGCAAAGTAGAATTGGTGATGCAAAAAATAAGCCATAATATGGATTTTTTGGTGGAAAATTGAAAGGGTTATGATTTTTAAATCGTAATGAGGAAAAAACGAAAGTGCAAAAACTGAAAAGCCTTCCTTAAGGGGTTAATGTTAGTGGTGGTGTTTTGAATTTTTATTGTAAAAATTGGAAAAAGAATTAAAATTGGTATTATGGTATGTTTTATATTTTAAATGAAGGTGACTTTACTTTGTAGTATAGTGCACTGTCATTTCTAGCAGGGTGTTATAGCAGTAGAATCATATGCCTGAAGAAGATCCCGGTTCGGGATCGAAACGCGTTGCCAATAAAGAACTTTATCTTCATCCCCGGGTACCAGCACCTTCTTGAGAGGAACTTATCCACGTATTTATCTCTATTGCTACTTACCAGACTGACGGGCGTCACACCGGGCTTGTTCCTCGTGGCAGCAGTTTCCCTTGATCTTCCATACACAGACGCTACTGTAGGTGTTGTGCTCTGAGCGCAACACCAAGGGGTAAGAACCCATCTTTACGTTAACCCTTATCATTGTAAAATGATCCTCACTAGGGGCGCACCTCCTGTGTTTTTTTCTCTCGTTTATATTAGCAGTAGAATCATGTCAGCCACAGATTGGCTTACAGGTTGAGTGGACCCTGTAAATAACTGGCACACTGCTGTTAACCACTGAGCTGTTATGGTCACCATTGATAGTGACACCTAGATTTAAATATCTGACACTGGACCTAACTCTGATGTCAGTTGGTGGCTGTGACCATTATCACTGAAAGTAGCAGGCAGCCACTAGGTATTGAACAAGCTCCTGAGCCTGCTTCCTATGCTCCCTGTCTATCCATGTACATTTAATGATACTAAGGGATTTACAATAAACCAGAAAGTAAGTATTTTAGGTACATTGTAAATAAAGGAGTTATTGTGATATGAAAGTGTATGAATGAGTTTTTTGTTGTTGTACAATGCAGGTATGTTTAAGATTTAGGTGGCAAGTAGCAAGTCAAAAAGTGTTTATATTGTTTGTAAAAATAAAAGGAAAAATGGAAAAAAATTTTTTTTCCAGATATACAGATGCTGTAATGGAGAAAAATGATAGTTCCTGTGAGTGATGCAGTCAGTAAACCCAGTAAATGATGACAGCTTGGATTGGTTCCCATTACATCTCACATCTGACAAGTTTGTTGCAGGTGGTTGGTATGTGTCAATGTAAAATTTCACTTACTGAACTGTTGACTTAATTTCTTGCTCCAACCAACCTTGGATCGATCAGGGGGTATGTAGAAGTCTTCTCCCAGCTTCTGCAATTCATGCCTGTACTATCAGGTCCCAGGAGGCGGTTGTTATTAATTACAGGAGAATCTGTATAGGAAATGATTTATTGAGTACAAAGGCGAAGACTTTACGATAAATCATTCTAAATACACACAGTCACACACTTCATTTGAGTTACAATACAGTTATCAATGATCTCAGCTGTGCACCAATATGGATTACATTTTCATAAGTACAGAGAAAATAGTTTGAATGACTTTAAGCAGGTATCTTAAAAATTACAAGGAACTGACACACAAAAGAGAGGAATTTATCAACATAATAGACAGTTTTCTGGCCTACTAAATGCCCATTTTGCACATAATTTACTAATCAAAAAGTAGGCATTGCCTCTCCAGCCAATAATATTTACTCTAACTTATGCTGGAAAGCTGGTGTCAGTTATAGCTATTATCTACTTATCTGCTACTAGCTGGCATAGATCTGCAGTGGATGTACAGCCACCAATGTAACATATTTATTAACAACAATGAACTTCAAAATACAAATAAGTTATCCCAAAGTATATTGGGAAATGACATAACTGTTTGTTACAAAAAATACTACCGTATATAAGCCGACCAGAATATAAGTTGAGGCCCCTAATTTCACCCCAAGAACCCAGGAAAAGTAATTGACTCGACTATAAGCCTAGGGTGGGAAATACATCATCCCCCCCTGTCATCAACCAGATCCCCATCATTAACACCCCCGTCATCATCCCCCCGTCATCATCCAGACCCCCGTCATTAACACCCCCATCATCATCACCCTGTCATCATCCAGACCCCCATCATCACCCTGTCATCATTCAGCCATCGGCTGTCTCGGCATGCTGGGGGTTGTTGTTTTAAAACATCTGGAGGTCTGCAGGTTGAAGACCACTGCAGCCTTTGTCATCATCCAGACCCCCCCCCCCCCTTTAGTTTTCTACTCACCTCCCTTCGGTGGGAAGGAAGAGTGAGCTGGTCCGGGCCATCTATGCTGCAGGGACCATCCGGTGGGGAGGGTTAGTCGCTCCGGGCTTTCTGTCTTCCCCGGGAGGCCTTCTTCCCTGCTCCGGGCCCGTCCCCGGACTAGTGACGTTGCCATGATGACTGTGCACAGGGACGTTCATGTGCAGGGACATCCCTGTGCGTCGTTGTCAAGGCAACATCACTAGTCCGAGGCCGGGCCCGGAGCGGAGAAGAGGGCCTCCCAGTGAAGATGACTAACCCTCCCCACCGGACGGTCACTGCAGCATAGATGTGCATGAGTAGATAACGAAAGGGGGGGTCTGGATGATGACGCAGGCCGCAGTGATCTTCAATCTGTGGACCTCCAGATGTTTCAAAACTACAACTCCCAGCATGCCCCCCGACAGCCGATGACTGTCCGGGCATGCTGGGAGTTGTAGTTTTGCAACATCTGGAGGTCCGCAGGTTGAAGACCACTGAGAAGGCATTGACAGGTGGAGAGTTCACTCGAGTACAAGCCAAGGGGGCGTTTTCAGCACAAAAAATCGTGCTGAAAAACTCGGCTTATACTCGAGTATATAGAGTACTTTATTTACTTCAACTGTATAACCTATTTTTGAAATGACATGTGACCCATCTCTGCAGTTCTGTGAAGCTTCATCTTGATGGAACCCTGGCCCAGCAGAAATTGCTAAAATGTGCACAGGTGAACTGTATAACTGTAAATATACTTGGAACATTGCAATACATGTGTAGAGATCCTTATATCAGTACATGTGTAGGAATCTTTAAACAGTACACATGTATAGATCCTTTCCTTGTCAATTATACTCCCCTAACATGTCTCAAAAATGAAACCACATTTATTCAGATCAAATAATACTATTTTTTTATATTATTCATATCATCTGTACAGAAGAAAAATATTTGTAATAGTAATGTGTGAGAGTATGAGCTCTACATACAAATATTTATAAGGTTTTAATATACAAATATTTTATTTAAACTCTGTTTTTTATTGTAACAGAATATCATTGACAGCTGACTGTTGTCATTACACGATCACAGCTTGAACTATATTAATTATTATTATTATGTGCCCCTGGTGGTGGTCAAATCCATTAATATAATATTTACACATGATTAAAAACTGTAGTCAGAAAACATCTAAGTTTACTAAGAAGCTTTAGAGATATTAAAACGTTCTTTGTAAAATAAAGTTTAATTCCAATGTATTACAGATTTGTAATTATGTTAATATTAGCTAAAATAATTCTTAAAGCAAAAAAAAAAAGCTGCTAACCACAAAACATTAGTAAGAGGTTCTAAATGGGAAAAAGGTCTGTCTCATTTAGTTTGTTAATTTATTATATAGGTTTTCATTTGCATCAAAATCCCTTCTGGCACATTTTTAATAAAAGTAAAAGCCAATGAACACAATATATGTAGAAGGCTCATGTCGGAATAAAAATATGTCAATATAAAATATTTTCCTATTTTGCATCGTCTCAAAGGAGGAATTTCAGTTGTTAAATACTTAATATTCGTTACCTGGATGGCTTTTGTGAGACGGTTTAAGACAAGATGCCATTTTTCTTTTTTGACATGACAAACTAGAGTCATTCTTAACTTCAGCTGCAGCCAATAACATTCAATTTCTCATAAGAGATTGCCTCTGGCCACGTTTACCTTTAAACCATTCAATTAAGTGGAGAATAAGAACACATTTTTCAAAAGACCATTTGCTTACCTTAAAGTACCACAAATTCAGTCTAGATGCTGAGGTTCATTTGGACTTAGTGTGGTGAAGGGCCAGGGATTATTATATTTGGTTTATTTACAAAACAATTTAGTATACAGAAGTATTAACCCCTTAACCCCTTAAGGACCAAGCCCATTTTAACCTTAAGGACCAGAGCGTTTTTTGCACATCTGACCATTGTCACTTTAATACTCAACCCCAAGTGCAGTTGTGCACCTATATTGGGGTGGAGCTCCTGCACTTGTGGTCCGTTGCTATGGGCGATCCCCAGCATAAAATATGCATACAATGGAGGATGCCTGCAAACGGTCACAAGTACCACAAGGGCATCCTACACATGATAAACGTGTGGATGCATGACATTCAAACATTAGATAAATTCACCGCTGTGGTCTAAAATGGCAGATAATCCTCAACCCCAAGTGCAGTTGTGCACTGTAAGCTGGGATAGAGGTTCTGCATTTATGGACCACAATATAGGTTCACTACTGTGGTAGATGTAACAATGACATTAACTAACCCTCCCTCTCCCATTGTATGTGTGACTAGTCACACTGGAGCTAACCTGGGAGCAGTCTACAAGCCTAGGCCTAATACTGCTGTAATTTGGTTCCTGGTTTTGCCTATCATGCACAGGTAGGTTAGTTATTAGGACCCGTACCATCTGAGAAACCTTGGCGTTGGTGTGCGAGCTCAGGTATGTCCTTAATATAAGGATATACTGGCTAATGTCTCAATTTTAACATTAGTTTTGAGGGTTAGTTAATGTCATTGTTACATCTACCACAGTAGTGAACCTATATTGTGGTCCATAAATGCAGAACCTCTATCCCAGCTTACAGTGCACAACTGCACTTGGGGTTGAGGATTATCTGCCATTTTAGACCACATCGGTGAATTTGTCTAATGTTTGAATGTCATGCATCCACACGTTTATCATGTGTAGGATGCCCTTGTGGTACTTGTGACCGTTTGCAGGCATCCTCCATTGTATGCATATTTTATGCTGGGGATCGCCCATAGCAACGGACCACAAGTGCAGGAGCTCCACCCCAATATAGGTGCACAACTGCACTTGGGGTTGAGTATCTCTTGCCACTGCAGACCACGCAATTGTAAGCTGTTTCATGTCTAAAGTTTATACTAATGCACCCTTTTCATCATACTGGGTAGCATTAAGGTTTCACCTGTGAGGCCGGCACTATATCTAGCCAACCAGGGTGGGGCTTGTAGTCTGTCCCTCCCTCTCCCATTGTATGTGTGACTAGTCACACTGGAGCTAACCTGGGAGCAGTCTACAAGCCTAGGCCTAATACTGCTGTAATTTGGTTCCTGGTTTTGCCTATCATGCACAGGTAGGTTAGTTGTTAGGACCCGTACCATCTGAGAAACCTTGGCGTTGGTGTGCGGGCTCAGGTATGTCCTTAATATAAGGATATACTGGCTAATGTCTCAATTTTAACATCAGTTTTGAGGGTTAGTTAATGTCATTGTTACATCTACCACAGTAGTGAACCTATATTGTGGTCCATAAATGCAGAACCTCTATCCCAGCTTACAGTGCACAACTGCACTTGGGGTTGAGGATTATCTGCCATTTTAGACCACATCAGTGAATTTGTCTAATGTTTGAATGTCATGCATCCACACGTTTATCATGTGTAGGATGCCCTTGTGGTACTTGTGACCGTTTGCAGGCATCCTCCATTGTATGCATATTTTATGCTGGGGATCGCCCATAGCAACGGACCACAAGTGCAGGAGCTCCACCCCAATATAGGTGCACAACTGCACTTGGGGTTGAGTATCTCTTGCCATTGCAGACCACGCAATTGTGAGCTGTTTCATGTCTAAAGTTTATACTAATGCACCCTTTTCATCATACTGGGTAGCATTAAGGTTTCACCTGTGAGGCCGGCACTATATCTAGCCAACCAGGGGCGGGCTTGTAGCCTGTCCCTCCCTCTCCCATTGTATGTGTGACTAGTCACACTGGAGCTAACCTGGGAGCAGTCTACAAGCCTAGGCCTAATACTGCTGTAATTTGGTTCCTGGTTTTGCCTATCATGCACAGGTAGGTTAGTTGCTAGGACCCGTACCATCTGAGAAACCTTGGCGTTGGTGTGCGGGCTCAGGTATGTCCTTAATATAAGGATATACTGGCTAATGTCTCAATTTTAACATCAGTTTTGAGGGTTAGTGTTACGCCGAGCGCTCCGGGTCCCCGCTCCTCCCCGGAGCGCTCGCTTCACTCCCTCCGCTGCAGCGCTCCGGTCACGTCCTCTGACCCGGGGCGCTGCGATCCTGCTGCCAGCCGGGATGCGATTCGCGATGCGGGTAGCGCCCGCTCGCGATGCGCACCCCGGCTCCCCTACCTGACTCGCTCCCCGTCTGTTCTGTCCCGGCGCGCGCGGCCCCGCTCCCTAGGGCGCGCGCGCGCCGGGTCTCTGCGATTTAAAGGGCCACTGCGCCGCTGATTGGCGCAGTGGTTCCAATTAGGGTTTTCACCTGTGCACTTCCCTATATTACCTCACTTCCCTTGCACTCCCTTGCCGGATCTTGTTGCCTTAGTGCCAGTGAAAGCGTTCCTTGTGTGTTCCTTGCCTGTGTTTCCAGACCTTCTGCCGTTGCCCCTGACTACGATCCTTGCTGCCTGCCCCGACCTTCTGCTACGTCCGACCTTGCTTCTGCCTACTCCCTTGTACCGCGCCTATCTTCAGCAGCCAGAGAGGTGAGCCGTTGCTAGTGGATACGACCTGGTCACTACCGCCGCAGCAAGACCATCCCGCTTTGCGGCGGGCTCTGGTGAAAACCAGTAGTGGCTTAGAACCGGTCCACTAGCACGGTCCACGCCAATCCCTCTCTGGCACAGAGGGTCCACTACCTGCCAGCCGGCATCGTGACAGTAGATCCGGCCATGGATCCCGCTGAAGTTCCTCTGCCAGTTGTCGCTGACCTCACCACGGTGGTCGCCCAGCAGTCACAACAGATAGCGCAACAAGGCCAACAGCTGTCTCAACTGACCGTTATGCTACAACAGTTGCTACCACAGCTTCAGCAGTCATCTCCTCCGCCAGCTCCTGCACCTCCTCCGCAGCGAGTGGCCGCTCCTGGGATACGCTTATCCTTGCCGGATAAATTTGATGGGGACTCTAAGTTTTGCCGTGGCTTTCTTTCCCAATGTTCCCTGCATCTGGAGATGATGTCGGACCTGTTTCCCACTGAAAGGTCTAAGGTGGCTTTCGTAGTCAGTCTTCTGTCCGGAAAAGCCCTGTCATGGGCCACACCGCTCTGGGACCGCAATGACCCCGTCACTGCCTCTGTACACTCCTTCTTCTCGGAAATCCGAAGTGTCTTTGAGGAACCTGCCCGAGCCTCTTCTGCTGAGACTGCCCTGTTGAACCTGGTCCAGGGTAATTCTTCCGTTGGCGAGTATGCCGTACAATTCCGTACACTTGCTTCAGAATTGTCCTGGAATAATGAGGCCCTCTGCGCGACCTTCAAAAAAGGCCTATCCAGCAACATTAAAGATGTTCTGGCCGCACGAGAAATTCCTGCTAATCTACATGAACTTATTCACCTAGCCACTCGCATTGACATGCGTTTTTCTGAAAGGCGTCAGGAACTCCGCCAAGATATGGACTCTGTTCGCACGAGGCGTTTCGTCTCCTCGGCTCCTCTCTCCTCTGGTCCCCTGCAATCTGTTCCTGTGCCTCCCGCCGTGGAGGCTATGCAGGTCGACCGGTCTCGCCTGACACCTCAAGAGAGGACACGACGCCGTATGGAGAACCTCTGCCTGTACTGTGCTAGTACCGAACACTTCCTGAGGGATTGTCCTATCCGTCCTCCCCGCCTGGAAAGACGTACGCTGACTCCGCACAAAGGTGAGACAGTCCTTGATGTCTACTCTGCTTCTCCACGTCTTACTGTGCCTGTGCGGATGTCTGCCTCTGCCTTCTCCTTCTCTACAGTGGCCTTCTTGGACTCTGGATCTGCAGGAAATTTTATTTTGGCCTCTCTCGTCAACAGGTTCAACATCCCAGTGACCAGTCTCGCCAGACCCCTCTACATCAATTGTGTAAATAATGAAAGAATTAACCAGATCCTGGGTGATTATTTGCGACATTTTGTTTCCTCCCGCCAGGATGACTGGGCAGATCTCCTTCCATGGGCCGAATTTTCGTATAACTTCAGGGTCTCTGAATCTTCCTCCAAATCCCCATTTTTCGTGGTGTACGGCCGTCACCCTCTTCCCCCCCTCCCTACCCCCTTGCCCTCTGGTCTGCCCGCTGTGGATGAAATTTCTCGTGACCTTTCCATTATATGGAGAGAGACCCAAAATTCTCTCTTACAGGCTTCTTCACGCATGAAGAGGTTCGCGGATAAGAAAAGAAGAGCTCCCCCCGTTTTTTCCCCTGGAGACAAGGTATGGCTCTCCGCTAAATATGTCCGCTTCCGTGTCCCTAGCTACAAGTTGGGACCACGCTATCTTGGTCCTTTCAAAATTTTGTGTCAAATTAATCCTGTCTCTTATAAACTTCTTCTTCCTCCTTCTCTTCGTATCCCTAATGCCTTTCACGTCTCTCTTCTCAAACCACTCATCCTCAACCGTTTTTCTCCCAAATCTGTTCCTCCCACTCCTGTTTCCGGCTCCTCGGACGTCTTCTCGGTCAAGGAAATTTTGGCTGCCAAAAAGGTCAGAGGGAAAAATTTTTTTTTAGTAGACTGGGAGGGTTGTGGTCCTGAAGAGAGATCCTGGGAACCTGAGGACAACATCCTTGACAAAAGTCTGCTCCTCAGGTTCTCAGGCTCCAAGAAGAGGGGGAGACCCAAGGGGGGGGGTACTGTTACGCCGAGCGCTCCGGGTCCCCGCTCCTCCCCGGAGCGCTCGCTTCACTCCCTCCGCTGCAGCGCTCCGGTCACGTCCTCTGACCCGGGGCGCTGCGATCCTGCTGCCAGCCGGGATGCGATTCGCGATGCGGGTAGCGCCCGCTCGCGATGCGCACCCCGGCTCCCCTACCTGACTCGCTCCCCGTCTGTTCTGTCCCGGCGCGCGCGGCCCCGCTCCCTAGGGCGCGCGCGCGCCGGGTCTCTGCGATTTAAAGGGCCACTGCGCCGCTGATTGGCGCAGTGGTTCCAATTAGGGTTTTCACCTGTGCACTTCCCTATATTACCTCACTTCCCTTGCACTCCCTTGCCGGATCTTGTTGCCTTAGTGCCAGTGAAAGCGTTCCTTGTGTGTTCCTTGCCTGTGTTTCCAGACCTTCTGCCGTTGCCCCTGACTACGATCCTTGCTGCCTGCCCCGACCTTCTGCTACGTCCGACCTTGCTTCTGCCTACTCCCTTGTACCGCGCCTATCTTCAGCAGCCAGAGAGGTGAGCCGTTGCTAGTGGATACGACCTGGTCACTACCGCCGCAGCAAGACCATCCCGCTTTGCGGCGGGCTCTGGTGAAAACCAGTAGTGGCTTAGAACCGGTCCACTAGCACGGTCCACGCCAATCCCTCTCTGGCACAGAGGGTCCACTACCTGCCAGCCGGCATCGTGACAGTTAGTTAATGTCATTGTTACATCTACCACAGTAGTGAACCTATATTGTGGTCCATAAATGCAGAACCTCTATCCCAGCTTACAGTGCACAACTGCACTTGGGGTTGAGGATTATCTGCCATTTTAGACCACATCGGTGACATTGTCACTTTAAGCATTAATAACTCTGGGATGCTTTCACTTTTAATTCTAATTCCAAGAATGTTTTTTTTTAATGACATATCCTACTTTTTGTAAGTGGTAAATTATTGTCTATACTTACATCCTTTCTTGGGGAAAAATTCTAAAATTTGCTAAAAAATTTGTAAATTTTGCATGTTTCTAACTTTGAAGCACTCTGCTTGTAAGAAAAATAGACATTACAAATAAATCATATATAGATTCACATATACAATGTGTCTACTTTATATTTGCATCATAAAGTTGACATGTTTTTACTTTTGGAAGACATCGGAGGGCTTCAAAGTTCCGCAGCAATTTTCAAATTTTTAACTTTGAAGTGGATTTGAAGAAATACCCCATAAATAATCCCATTATAGAAACTGCACCCTCAAAGTATTCAAAATGACATTCATAAAGTTTGTTAACTCTTTAGGTGTTTCACAGGAATAGCAGAAAAGGGAAGGAGTAAAATTCTAAAATTTTTGAATTTTTACAAGGGGAAATAGGAGAAAGAGTCCCCCCAAATTTGTAACCCAATTTCTCTTGAGTAAGGAAATACCTCATATGTGTATGTGAAGTGTTCGGCGAGCACAGTAGAGGGCTCAGAAGGGAATGAGCCACAATGGGATTTTGAAGAGTGAATTTTGCTGAAATGGTTTTTGGGGGGCATGTCACATTTAGGAAGCCTCTATGGTGCCAGAACAGCAAAAAACAAAACAAAAAAAAAACACATGGAATACTATTTTGGAAACTACACCCATCAAGGCATGTAGAAAGGGGTCCAGTGAGCCTTAATATCCCTCAGGTGTTTGATGATTTTTTCTTAAAGTCGGATGTGTAAATGAAAAAAAAAATTCTCACTAAAGTGCAGTTTTTTCCCAAATTTACCATTTTTACAAAGGGTAATGGGAGAAAATGCCCCAAAATTTGTAATCCATCTCTTCTGCGTATAGAAATACACCATGTTAGGACGTAAAATACTCTGTAGGCGAACTACAATGCTCAGAAGAGGAGGAGCGCCATTGAGCTTTTGGAGAGAGAATTTGTTTGGAATGGAAGTCAGGAGCCATGAGCATTTACAAAGCCCCCATGGTGCCAGAACAGGGGACCCTCCACATGTGACCCCATTTTGGAAACTACACCCCTCACAAAATTTAATAAGGGGTGCAGTGAGCATTTACACCCCACTGGCATTTTGACAGATCTTTGGAACAGTGGGCTGTGAAAATGAAAAAATACATTGTCCATTGTTCTGGCACTTTGGGGGCTTTGTAGACACACATGGCCTTCAATTCTGAACAAGTTTTCTCTCCAGAAGACCAATGGCGCTCCTACTCTTCTTAGCATTGTAGTGCACCCCCAGAGCACTTTACATCCACACATGAGGTACGTTCTTACTCAGAAGAAATGGGGTTACAAATTCTGGGGGGCTTTTTTTTCCTATTTTTCCTTGTGAAAATGAAAAATGTAGGGTAACACCAGCATTTAAGTGATTTTTTTTTTTTTTTACTTTTCCATTCAACTTTAATGAAAATTTGTCAAACCCCTGGGGGGGGGGGGGAGGGGTTGTTAAGGCTTACTATACCCCTTGTTATGTTCCGTGAGGGGTGTAGTTTCCAAAATGGGGTCACATGTGGGTCTTTTTTTTGGGGGGGTTTATGTCAGAACCACTGTAAAATCAGCCATCCCTTTGCAAATCACCAATTTAGGCCTCAAATGTACATAGTGCGTTCTCACTCCTGAGCCTTGTTGTGCGTCCACAGAGCATTTTACGTCCACATATGGGGTATTTCCGTACTCAGGAGAGTACCCTTTATAATGTGTTAGTGTAGTGAGTGTTTTTAGGATACATTCACATAGGCGTAGGTTTACATTCATTCACACATTATAAATTCAGGACAACTGCAATGTGAAAACTGAATGTTGCTTAGGCAAGGCTTTGTGCAACTTTTTGTCTGCCCGGAGCGTTTAGGCACACATGGAACTTTTTGTGTGCCCAGAGGGAGCAGAAAAAAGGCTCTAAACACCATGATAAATTTGCCCCCCAAGATGATAGACAATAGAAATAAAATGTAAACTTATTTGTAGTGTCATTTTTACTGGATATACTGTCAAAATGAACTCCTACATTAAAGGTTAGGTAAATATTTGCACTTAGGAGATTAATCAAAACCTGTCCAGAGGAAAAGCAACCAATCAGCTTGCTTCTTTCATTTATAACAAGGCCTCTGTAAAATCAAAGAAGCAATCTGATTGGTTGCTTTGGGCAACTGGGCAACTTTTCCTGTGCACAGGTTTTGATAAATCTCCCCCTTAATGTCGCAAAATCAAGCTACTAAACATTCTTCAATAAGTATCCTTTGCTTTTGTAGAATCTGTTTAACTTTTTTTTTTTACATAACTTGCTGTCTTGCTGCTTCTGTCATAGATCCAACAAAACAAACTGACAAGCAGTACTTTTTTTTTTCCAGACTTTGTCTTTTGAAGATGCTAGGTATCCCCTTTAATGACCACCAATATCCCCTTTAATTAGGTTATTTGGAGTCCTTACTTTATGCTGTATAATCCCATGTTCTGTACCACCCGATTAACAGCACAGCTCAAGCTTTAACAACTGGGATCCAAACCATTAAACATTTTATTATTAAAGTCAATAGTAACTACAGCAAATTAACAATTTGATATTCCCCCTTTAATTGGATCACCAGTTTTCACAATTGCACATTCAGGGACTGAATGCATCCAGCTTTGGGGACCTAAAAAAGACTCTGTGGCTTTCTGTACACTAAAGCTAGGTTCAGACTATGGAATCTCCAGGCAGAAAATTTCCGCCCGTAGATTCCGAGTGCGGCCAGCGCCGGCTGAATCAGTCGGCGCTAGGACAGCGTGGACACTGCAGTCTCCAATAGACTGCAATGTGTTCCGCACAGAATTCTGCCTGAAGAAAGAGCACCGCCTTTCTTCAGGCGGAAATTTCAAGGCGGATTTTCCGCTTCACAAAATCTGAAGTGTGAGTTTGTGAACGGAAACCCATTCACTACACTAGACATTTTAGCAAGAGGGAATTTCGGACGGAAATTTTACGACTGAATTTCTGTCGGAAATTCCGTAGTCTGAACCTAGCCTAAGACTGCTGTTTGGGCACACTGATTATTGCCATAATAACAATTTGTTTCATAGCAACAGATCATAATTAGCATTCTATATATTTAATAAACAAATGTAAAACAGCCATTCCATAATAATATATACAAATACAGCTAAAACTTTGAAATAAAAATTAGAAAAGAAAAAATTGAGAAAAGAAAAAGAAAAAAAATGCAAATATTTGGAAGGTGTGGCCAATGCTGCATAAAGAAAAACATAAGTCATTAGCTCCTGTCTGGGACTGGTGGTGGTAGATGTGGTATTGAGATTGTAATGCATTATGGTTGATGTGCTGAGAGGGAGCAAGGAGGCCACGATCAGACATCAGAAGTTTATACGGAGAGGAGTGCTGAGAACAATGAGGAGGAGTTTCATGATGATGCCAGCAGACCTGTTGGTCTGATCATCTCAGGAGCAGGTGACAGCGATGTTGCTGGATCGGTAGGCTTGAGAAAAAAGCCTTTCAGAGGTGGGCACAGTTGGATAGTTTTGTATCATTTTCTGTACGGCATCCTGCTATGTGGAAATTCTTTTCTATCTTACCAGATGCAGAAACCAGGAACAGTGCCATTTTTGCAAAAAGAAAGTAAGACATAGCCACAGTCAAGGTTTAGAAATTATGGCTCTATGTAAGCACGTGGAGCGGTATCCCAAGGCCTGGCTAGAAGTATAACTAGTCTGCCACTGCTTGCTGTCTGCTGGCAACTACAACTCCCACCAGTCCAGCACTGCTTGCTGTCTGTGAAATACCTACAATTTCCACTGCCTGCTGTATACTGGCTTTTACGACTCTCATCTACCACTGCCTGCTCTCCATTGGCTACAACTACCACCAGTCCATCATTACCCTTGTTGTCACTAATATCAACCAGGCCTAAATATACACAACCCCTAATCCCAAAAAAAGGGATTTTTTTTTTTCATAAAAAAGCTATTTCTTCTTCAACATTTTTGGATACCAATCCTGCTGAAATTCCCAAAAATGAAAATGTTTTGAATGCTTGAAAAAAGCCATTGTCTTCTTCCCTTGCCAATCACAAAACCCGTGGCAACTCCCAAAAAGGGAGTTGACATAGGTCTTGTGTCTGGCAAGGAAAGAAAAGAAGAAGTAGATGAAGAAGTAACTTATTTTTTATTTTTTTTAAAGAAAAGCTTCTTTTGCTTCACTATTTTGGTACACCAATCCTGTTGCAACTCCTACTAAGGGTGAATTGTTTAAAAAAAAAAAGCCTTAAAACTTTCAATACCTCCGTGTGCATTTTAACACCAGCAGGCATCAGCCATCAAAAAGGGATACTTCATGCACCTTTATTTTAGTGTTAACAAGAATACAATTTCTGTGTGATTTTAACCTGTTGGGGACAGAGGGAGTACCTATACGCCCTCCGCCCACTCCCGTGTAGCCCCGCGTCATAGCGGGTCGGGCCCGTACACGTGTCTAATAGTGCAAGGCACTGATGGCGGTGCTGCGCACTAGTAACCCTTTAGATGCGGCGTTCAAGTTGAACGCTGCATCTAAAGTGAAAGTAAGACATTGCTGGCTCAGGGAGGTGGCTGTTTGGGATCGTCGCGGTGAAATCTTGGCATCCAGAACAGCTTACAGGACAGCAGGAGGGCCCCTACCTTCCTCCTTGCTGTCCGATTGCTGAATGACTGCTCAGTACCTGAGATCCAGGCATGAGCAGTCAAGCGGCAGCATCATTGATCAATGGTTTCCTATGAGAAACCATTGATCAATGTAAAATATCAGTGTTTGAGGTGTTATAGCCCCCTATGGGAGCTATAACATTGCAAAAAAAAGGGGAAAAAAAGTGAATAATGATCATTTAACCCCTTCCCTAATAAAAGTTTGAATCACCCCCTTTTCCCATTTAAAAAAATGACTGCAAATAAAAATAAACATATGTGGTATCACCGCATGTTGAAATGTCCGAATTATGAAAATATATTGTTAATGAAACCACATGGTCAACGGCGTACACGCAAAAAAATTCCACAAAGTCCAAAATAGCGAATTTTTGGTCAGTTTTAATATCATGAAAAAATGAATAAAAAGTGATCAAAAATTCTGATCAATACAAAAATCATACCACTAAAAACATCAATTCACGGTGCAAAAAATGAGCCCTCATACCGCCCCATAAGCAGAAATTTTTTTAAGTTATAGGGGTCAGAATATGACAATATATATTTTCCTGCATGTAGTTATGATTTTTTCCAGAAGTACAACAAAATCAAACCTATATAAGTAGTGTATCATTTTAATTGTATGGACCTACAGAATAAAGAGAAGGTGTCATTATTACCAAAAAATGTACTGGGTAGAAACAGAAGCCCCTAAAATTTTCAAAATGGAATTTTTTCTTCAATTTCGTCGCACAATGATTTATTTTTCCATTTCGCCCTAGATTTTTGGGTAAAATGACTGATGAATTAGTGTAATACATGACTTAAGAGCTCTTATGCAGTGTCATACATGTGTATTGAGGCTTTCATTGCTGTTTCGTGAATAATCCGTCAAACCAAACTTTTTAAAAGTTTGTTCAACTCTAGTAAGAACATTATATATATATATATATATATATATATATATATATATATATATATATATATATATATATATATATATATATCCAGACTCTTAAAATATGCCCATTTGTTTGTATCGCAAAAAATTTTTAGTATGGAAATCTCCAGAATGCATTTCTAAAATAAAACAAGCTAAAAAATGTCCACAAATCTAATAAGCATGTTTATCTTTTTTCATTATTTTAGGAGAATTGTTTGATAATTTCACTTATGGGAGCAAATAAAATCTTCTGCACTTGGAAAATATTGTACATCGTCAGAACATGCTTTCTGGAAACTGCAACATCTGTTGGTATTTCATTGTCAATACGGTATAAAATGACTGGCATATAAAGGTGAACAGATATCCTATATATACTAAGTGATCATCTGAGACAGAGAGGAAACATTAATCCAACCAATTAAGCACCATATTCCATCTGTCTTCTGAAATACTCCATTCTAACATCATTTCATATTCTATTCTCAAGTACTTAATAGTATTGATGTAGCTAATTTCACAACATTATCATGTAACCTTTGACATTTAAAAAAAAGGATATTGATCTTTTAAGTGATTCCTGGAAAAATATGGTATTTACAAATGTTTGTTCCAATGAAATATAAAATAGGAGAAAACCCAACAGATAATAGATTAACTATTTAAAATGGGCCAGAATTCTGCCATAATTGTGCCAAAAAATTTAATCACGTGCCATGTACTAGACTAGACAGTTCAAGGCTGTGCATTTTTGATGCTCGTTTAGGCAATATTTTTTTTTAAATCAAAACAAGGAGTGGAACCAACAAGAAAAAAAGAATATAGCCATAAGACTTAGTATAAGGATATGTTCACTCAGTATCAGGTTATGTTAAAGGGGTTATGTGGGATTAAAAAGAACATGGTTGCTTCATTCCAAAAAAAAAAAAGAAAGAAAAAACTACACTAGTTCTCAGATTGTGTGTGATATTACAACTCAGCTCCATTCACTTCAATTGAACTGAGCTGCAATACCACACAAAAACTGAGAGTGGTGCAAGTTGATTAAACAGCTTAAAAGGGTACTCAGGTGGAAAGCAAATGTTTTCAAATCAACTGGTGCCAGAAAGTTAAACAGATTTTAAAATTATTTCTGTTTAAAAATCTAAACCGTTCCTGTCCTTATCAGCTGCTGTATGATCCAGAGGAAGTTTTGTAGTTGTTTCCAGTCTGACCACAGTGCTCTCTGCTGACATCTCTATGCTTGCCAGGAATTGTCCAGAGTAAAAGCAATTCCCCACAACAAACCTCTCCTGTTCTGGACAGTTCCTGACAAAGACAGAAGTGGCAGCAGAGAGCACTGTGGTCAGACTGGAAAGAACTACACAACTTTATCTGTAGAATACAGCAGCTGATAAGTACTTGAAGGATTGATGAATTTTAAAGAAAGCACAATAGATGGAAACTTGTGAGGACTAATCAAAAGAGCACTGTTCAATGATATTGGTGCTCATTGGTTGCCCTTTGTTGATCTGTGTAAAATCCTTACACAGTCTAGTTTAAATCTGCAAAAATTTAAGAAATGTTAATAATTTATTTCTCCCACACAGACAACCCTACCTCTCTCACATAGAGGTATAAGATTTGAGGTTTACACTATCAATGAAAAACCATTACTTAACATGGACCTTTCTTAAATTTCCGCCTGCAATTCTGCTTTGAAATTGCAGGCAGAAATTCCGTTTGCTAAAATGTACTGTATAGTGAATGGGTTTCCGTTCACAAATTCACACTTCGAAATTTGTGAAGCGGAATTTGTGAACAGAAAATCTCCTTGGAAATCTCCGCCTGAAGAATGGTGTTGATCATTCTTCTGGTGGAAATACTTGTGCAACACATTGCAGTCTATTGAAGACGGCAGTGTCCGCACGGTCCTAGCGATGACTGATTCAGACTGGTAACTAGATATGGGCGAATTTTTAAAAAATGTGATTTGGCCAATTCGCCGAATTTTCTGAAAAAATTTGGTTCCGTCCGAATTTATTAAATATTTATTATTATCCGTCCAAATAACTATTAAAAATGGCTATTTCTGGCCTACAGAGAGCCTCAATAGGGGTGTAGAACACTTTTCCTTGCTGAAACACACATAGGGTGTGTGCTGGGTTAGTTAAATAATACTGTTATTCAGGATGACATGCAGATCAGAGGCGTCGCTATTAGAATCACTGTCGCAGAGCAGCAAAATGACAGAGTCTAGAGGTGGCGGCAGCATGAGGAGAACATATAGTGGCTGAATGACAGAGCCTGGAGTTGGCAGAAGCATGAGGAGACCATATAACCTCAATAGGGGTCTAGAACACGTTGCCTTGTCCTAACACGCATAGGGAGAGTGCTGTGTTAGTGAAATAATATTGTTATTCAGTATGACATGCAGATTACAGGCATCGCTATTAGAATCACTGCCACAGAGCATCTGGATGTGGCAGCAGGGAGACCATATAGCTTCAAAATTGAAGAGAATAAAATGATTTTTATATAATTTTAATTTAATTTTATTTCAATATATATACATTTTTTGAGTACCCATTCTAGTGAGCATCGAGCTGGCAGTCGTCCACCAGGCGAGATACCACATGTTCCAGCCCCTGCCTCTCAGTGCCCCCCTAACTGTGAAAGTGCAAATTTTTCATTCAATCAGTTATGGTTCACTGTTATCCCTGTTATTGGATTCTTGTGGTAATTCCACAGGTAATATATGATGTCAACATCTTGAAAGGATTAAATCAATTTTTTTAAAATTTAAATGTAAGATTTTTATTAGATTCCCAAGTTTAATGTCCCGGCGTTTACTTTGAACTAATACTGTATGACCACAAAACCAAATCTAACAAGGAGTCACATGGCGGCACAATGACAGAGCCTAGAGGTGGCAGCAGCCTGACAAGACCATAGCGCCTCACAATAGAAAATATTAAAGATATTTTGCAAAATTTTAATTGAAGATTTTAGATGCATTAAAATTTTAAAAGTTTAATCTAAGGTGCCAACAGCATAAGGAGACCATATGGTGGCACAATGACATAGCCTGGAGGTGGCAGCAACATGAGGAGATAATAGGTCCTCACAATTCCAAAGACTAAAAGATACATTTTCAAATTTTAATTGAATTTTTTTGGTAGCTAGTGCTACCATAAAAAATGTCAGCTTATGTCCCTGCAGCATGATGGAACCATAGGGCCTCACGATTCTTAAGATTAAAATATACGTTTAAAAATTTTAATTGAAGATTTATGGTAGCTAGTGCTGCCATAACATTTTTTAGGTAATGTCCCATAAGCATGAGGAGACCACA
Organism: Hyla sarda; assembly: GCF_029499605.1. Classification (NCBI taxonomy): domain Eukaryota; kingdom Metazoa; phylum Chordata; class Amphibia; order Anura; family Hylidae; genus Hyla; species Hyla sarda. The sequence continues at coordinate 119,699,606 of NC_079197.1, forward strand.
TGGCGGCAAAATGACACAGCCTGGAGGTGGCACCAGCATGAGGAGACCAAAATGTGGTAGGATGACCAAGCCTTAAGGAGGAAGAAGCAAGAGTAGACCATATGGTGACAGAATGACACAGCCTGGAGGTGGCGGCAGCCTGACCCGACCAAAGGGCCTCAAATTTTAATTTTTTTAAAATTGCATGGGGCCATGTTAATATCCTCCGGATTATTGATGAAAAACTGCCACACCACAGAGTAGCTGATTTCCCCCCCAACAGTACGCACTGACTGACTGCTATTGCCGCTGACTCCTGGGACCCCTTTTCCACTCCCTCCTGGACAGGTAGGCTGCCGCAAAGCAGGTGGTCTACCCTGGGCACATTTGGCTCAAGACTTCCCACTGCTGCATCTATGCTGACTCCCAATCATGCTACCACCTTGCTGGCTCATTTGTTGCCTCACGGGCAACCTTCCACCCTCTTTTTTTGATGCTGAAGCCCCTTCTGCACCTGGTTCCCAATCGAGTTGTGTCAGCATGTTACTGATGTCCTCCTCAGGTTCCTCAACAGTGTCTGCTTCAGGAGCCTGAATGCTAGCAACACCACCTCCCACATAGCAAAGGAAGAGGCGGATGTCTCCTCCACTTCTCTGCTGGGCTGCTGACTGTCCTTTAGTAGATCGTCCTGATAAGAGATGAGCGAATTGAATCTGGTGAATCTCATGAAAAATCTCAATTCTATCGTGCAAATCGCTTCATTAAACTCCATTTACTACGGTCCAGGCTCCAGGGCATCTAAAATGGTGGATCTACATGTGAGTACATGGAGCAAGAAACTCTGGGAAGGTGGGAATAAGGGTAGGCGGGATGACCCTGAAACACATGCAGAATGCCGCCTATCAGCAGCCAGTCACCCCTGTGATGTCACAGCCCTATATAATCGGCAGCCGTATTCCAGCTAGTAACTTCATCCATTCACTGCAGAGAGATAGGACAGCCATGTGTGTTACACAGACAAGCTTTTTCAAGCAGCATTTCACCTCCTAATCACATCAGCGTTCTGGTGGACAGAGAGCAGTGCATTTTTCACAGAAAAACATTTTTACTGCAGCCATTAATAGAGATGAACAAATCGAAGCAGACAAACCCAAATGTTATGAATTTCAGGATTTATTTGATTTGCAACTAACGCGAATATCACCATGATTCTATCGCGCAAATAGCTTCATTACACTCCATTTTACAGCATTGCAGGCTCCAGGACACCTAAAATGGCAGATCCACATGTCAGTACATGGGGCAGGGGATGCTGGGAAGGCGGGAAGGCAAGGCGGGAATGGAGGTAGACGGGATGACCCTGAATCACATGCAGGATGCAGCCTATCAGCATTCATTGACCCCTGTGATGTCACGGCCCTATATAATCAGCAGCCATTTTGCGGCTGCTCATTTCATGCCATTGGCTGCAGAGAGAGAGGACGGCTGCATGTCTCTGTGTGTTACACAGAGACGCTGAATTGATTGTACTGCAGAGTTCCACTTCCAACTGCTAGTCACATCAGCGTTGTGGACAGAGAGCAGTGCAGTGCTTTGCTTGTCACTGAGAAGTATTTTTACGCTAGCCATAAACCTCCCAGTGGTTTTTTTGTGTGTTGGGGAGGGTTTTTTGTGGGGGGGGGGGGGGGGGAAGGGGGGGGCACCACACCATCAGATTAGGGAGGACATTAGTCCCTGGGTTATGCTTGGGCCACACCTAATTCACACACTTACATCTCATTCACTATCACACATTGATCACATTACATGGTCAGCCAGCACATGACCACTTATACAACAGTTACTTCACCACACATAGGGGGCACAGGCACCACACGCACAGCAGGCATGGCCACACACACACACACACACACACATCCACTTTTACCGGGTGGGCTTGTTCAGACATGGGGGCATCTTGTCGGAGTGATTAGTTGTATTATACTAATGGTTTTTGCATCACCTTTCCAGATTAAGTTGATCCTGAGTTATTGTACTTACCTCGTTCTGTTCTAAGAATTGTTGAGTCCCTAATGGCGGGTGCAATGTGGAGTCTAGGAAGATGATAAAAAGAAGAACGTATGAGAACATTTGGACATACTTGTGGCAGCTTGACACTCTTGGATAATGGATTTTCCAGCCTGGATTTGGACCCTATTGACTGCTACTGGTCCCCCCTAGGATGATCTAATTTGGGAAACTTTGGGATTGATGGACTTTTTTGTAGCCATCCCCCCACACACACTACGAGAACACTTATGGATGTGGACTCCATTTTGGAGACCCTGGACTGTATTGATTTAATTAAGAAGAGGATGCCACTTGCCCAGTCTGGATGACCATTAAATTTGGATGATCATTAAATTTTGAACATTAATACTTTATGTAGTATCCTAATATAGGTTTATTCAACATTGACCTGATCGGGAGGCCCTTGAGGGTTACACAGGCTGTTTTGACTAAGGGGATACTGGGCCATCCTTTACCCGCTCAGGACACCAGGTATGATACAGCAATGGTGACTCTTAATTTTATTTAATAGAAATATATATCTCGTATATTTTTGATTCTGCATACATGGTGGGATTATACACTGGACGAAGATCTTCTTATAATTGTTACTTCTCTATGATTGGGATCAGATAGACATCATATTGATATAATCATTTGCACATTCTTTTTAATTTTTATTATTTTGGGTATTTTTTATTCTTTATTTACTCTTTGTATTAATTACCTTGAGATCTCGCACTTATTCAAACGGATGACCACACACTGGTTATTTGCCTACTCACTTCATCATTTATACACTTATCAATAAATTACACACACACTAGCTATTTCTTATTTCTTTTATATATTTTTTAATACATATCTATAATATACTCTGCCTCCCATACATACATATATATTGTGTTTTATCACTTATTATTTTTTTACTTTTCACATTCCATCCACATATATATATATACTATTTATTTTCAATCATACACATTTATATTTTTATATATTTTCATTTACTTTTTTATATATAATGTCTATCATGTTATGGTCTAATTTACTTACCATCATTGCATGCACAGTACCGTTTTATTATTGAGTTTCACTGTGTCAATATACATTGCTATGTATTTACCTGGTGTCCTGACATAAAGGGTGCGCATGCGCTAAGGTACAAAAAGATTTTTAACAACATGTGATCACATGACGCCTCACGTGACCTTAGTCACGTGAGACGCACTTATTCCTGGATACGGCATTACTGCGCTTGACAGCATACATCTAATAGAGGAGATCATGTGACCACTTGCTGGTCACATGGTCTGCACTCATGACGCACGCATAGCGGAAGTGGGTGGCGGAGGCGGAAGTCCACGCCGGCTCCACTACACACAGCGTGGTTGACCCTCAATGGCCTCACCTGACAGGTATTATTTAATACATTATTCTGATATAAAAGACCCTGAGGGCAGGTAGACTACAACACCCCTGAGGAAGTCACAAACGGTGACGGAACGCGTGGGGCTTTAGGGGTCCCGTCCCGCTTTCTATCCTTTTGGCTCCTTTGTTCTGTGGTTGCTGTGCACTGGTGATATGCATTTACATACCTTCTCTTTGTACATCGTGTTTTCCTTTTCATTTTATTTAGGATAATTTATTCGGTGACATAGTTTGATGTTGCATGTGTATTATCTTATTAGTTAGCACCACTACTTGAGCCATTGTATTGTATTATAGAGGGACGGGACTTTGGTGAGAAGGGGGTTCATGGCCCCTCTCCCATGTTGTAGAGGTGGCTCAATCAAGAGCCTTTTAATTGTTTTTAGCTCTTTCTGTCTTTTTTCATATTTATTTGATATCTAATAAAATAAAACATGTTACTTATATGAATATTGATCCTGTGGTGTGCACTCTTTACAGTAAAACTTTACCCTTGTATAGAAAGCTCTTTGCTTACTGAGTAGTAGCACCCACTGTATGATTTGGTGAGCCCCCCTATTTTTGCATTTCTATAAACCTCCCAGTCACTTTATTCAGCATTTTATCAGAGAGGGGCAGATAGCTTTTCGTTGCCTCATACATATCAACAAGCTACCTGAACTTCATGAACCTTATCACAGGAGGCAGGAATGATTTTTTCAGCGCACTTCTGTGTATTTTTTCCACAAGAAACCATCTGCTGCTTATTCTAGTCTGTAGATGATATGATAACCAGTAGTTCATACGATTCTTAATACTCTGTGACAGAGTACAATTTTTTTTTTTTGTGGTGCTGCACTGTTGTGTTCTGCTACGGTGCAAAAATACGTTTTTTTCAGCAGACTGTAGTGAATTTTTCTGCCCTCATACGTGCATACCATATACCTACATCAAAGCAGTCTACTATTTTGTATCTGTAAATCTGTAACAAGTATAAATACTGGGAAAGTCCAGGCAAAAGTAATCACCAGAAGGTGTTTTAGGAAAATACGTTTTCCAAGTGTACTGTAACACATTCTTTTTTTGCCCTCATACGTGCATACCACATGCCTACATCTAAGTAGTGCACTTTTTTGTACCTGTTAATCTGTAACAAGCCTACATACAGTGAAAGTCCAAGCAATAGTACTCACCGGCTGTTGTTTTACAAAACTTACAGAGTTTTTAGGCTCATTGTAGCACATTTTTCTGCCCTCCTAAGTGCATACTGCATACCTACATCTAAGTAGTGTACTATTTTGTACCTGTTAATCTGTCAAGGGCTTACATACTGTGAAAAGACAGACAAGAGTAATCACCGGCTGGTGTTTTACAAGAATACAGAGTTTTTAATGCGTATTGTAGTGCATTTTCCTGCCCTCATCAGTGCATGCCACTTACGTACATCTAAGTAGTTGTCACGATGCCGGCTGGCAGGTGGTGGATCCTCTGTGCCAGAGAGGGATTGGCGTGGACCGTGCTAGAGGATCGGTTCTAAGTCACTACTGGTTTTCACCAGAGCCCGCCGCAAAGCGGGATGGTCTTGCTGCGGCGGTAGTGACCAGGTCGTATCCCCTAGCAACGGCTCAACCTCTCTGGCTGCTGAAGATAGGCGCGGTACAAGGGAGTAGACAGAAGCAAGGTCGGACGTAGCAGAAGGTCGGGGCAGGCAGCAAGGATCGTAGTCAGGGGCAACGGCAGAAGGTCTGGAATCACAGGCAAGGAACACACAAGGAACGCTTTCACTGGCACTAGGGCAACAAGATCCGGCGAGGGAGTGAAGGGGAAGTGAGGTGATATAGGGAAGTGCACAGGTGTAAACACTAATTGGAACCACTGCACCAATCAGCGGTGCAGTGGCCCTTTAAATCGCAAAGACCCGGCGCGCGCGCGCCCTAGGGAGCGGGGCCGCGCGCGCCGGGACAGAACTGACGGGGAGCGAGTCAGGTACGGGAGCCGGGGTGCGCATCGCGAGCGGGCGCTACCCGCATCGCGAATCGCATCCCGGCCGGAGGTGGTAACGCAGCGCCCCGGGTCCGTGGAACCGACCGGGGCGCTGCAGTGAGGGAAGTGTAGCGAGCGCTCCGGGGAGGAGCGGGGACCCGGAGCGCTCGGCGTAACAGTACCCCCCCCCTTGGGTCTCCCCCTCTTCTTGGGGCCTGAGAACCTGAGGATCAGACTTTTGTCCAGGATATTGTCCTCAGGTTCCCAGGACCTCTCTTCTGGACCACAACCCTCCCAATCCACTAAAAAAAAAGTTTTTCCTCTGACCTTTTTAGAGGCTAAGATTTCTTTAACAGAGAAGATGTCCGAGGAGCCGGAAACAGGAGTGGGAGGAACAGATTTAGGAGAAAAACGGTTGAGGATGAGAGGTTTAAGAAGAGAGACGTGAAAGGCATTAGGGATACGAAGAGAAGGAGGAAGAAGAAGTTTGTAAGAGACAGGATTAATTTGACACAAAACTTTAAAAGGACCAAGATAGCGTGGTCCCAACTTATAGCTCGGGACACGGAAACGGACATATTTAGCGGAGAGCCATACCTTGTCTCCAGGGGAAAAAATGGGAGGAGCTCTTCTTTTCTTATCTGCGAATCTCTTCATGCGAGAAGAAGCCTGTAAGAGAGAATTTTGGGTCTCTTTCCATATGGTGGAAAGATCACGAGAAATTTCATCCACAGCGGGCAGACCAGAGGGCAAGGGGGTAGGGAGGGGGGGAAGAGGGTGACGGCCGTACACCACGAAAAACGGAGATTTGGAGGAAGATTCAGAGATTCTGAAATTATACGAGAATTCGGCCCAAGGTAGAAGATCTGCCCAGTCATCCTGGCGGGAGGAAACAAAATGTCGTAAATAGTCACCCAAGATCTGGTTAATTCTCTCTACTTGTCCATTGGATTGAGGATGGTATGCAGAAGAAAAATTTAATTTAATCTTGAGTTGTTTACAGAGAGCCCTCCAGAATTTAGACACAAATTGGACGCCTCTATCCGAGACGATCTGTGTAGGCAACCCGTGAAGACGAAAAATGTGTACAAAAAATTGTTTAGCCAACTGAGGCGCTGAAGGAAGACCAGGAAGAGGGATGAAATGTGCCATTTTGGAGAATCGATCAACGACCACCCAAATAACAGTGTTGCCATGGGATGGGGGTAAGTCAGTAATAAAATCCATCCCAATCAGAGACCAAGGTTGTTCGGGGACAGGTAGAGGATGAAGAAAACCAGCGGGCTTCTGGCGAGGAGTCTTATCCCGGGCACAGATAGTGCAGGCTCGCACAAAGTCCACCACATCAGTCTCTAGAGTCGGCCACCAATAGAAGCGAGAGATGAGTTGCACAGATTTCTTAATGCCCGCATGACCTGCGAGATGGGAGGAGTGACCCCATTTGAGGATCCCAAGGCGTTGGCGTGGAGAAACAAAGGTCTTTCCTGGAGGAGTTTGCCTGATGGAGGCTGGAGAAGAGGAAATCAGGCAGTCAGGAGGAATGATGTGTTGAGGAGAGAGTTCAATTTCAGAGGCATCTGAGGAACGAGAGAGAGCATCGGCCCTAATGTTCTTATCAGCAGGTCGAAAGTGAATTTCAAAATTAAATCGGGCAAAGAACAGAGACCACCTGGCCTGACGAGGATTCAGCCGTTGGGCAGACTGGAGGTAGGAGAGGTTCTTGTGATCGGTGTAAATAATAACTGGAAATCTTGATCCCTCCAGCAGATGCCTCCATTCCTCAAGTGCTAATTTAATGGCTAGAAGCTCTCGATCCCCGATGGAGTAGTTCCTCTCCGCCGGAGAGAAGGTCCTGGAAAAAAAACCACAAGTAACAGCATGCCCGGAAGAGTTTTTTTGTAGAAGGACAGCTCCAGCTCCCACTGAGGAGGCATCAACCTCCAATAGGAAGGGTTTAGATGGGTCAGGTCTGGAGAGCACGGGAGCCGAAGAAAAGGCAGACTTGAGTCGTTTAAAGGCGTCTTCCGCTTGAGGAGGCCAAGACTTGGGATCGGCATTTTTTTTTGTTAAAGCCACAATAGGAGCCACAATGGTAGAAAAATGTGGAATAAATTGCCTGTAATAATTGGCGAACCCCAAAAAACGTTGGATGGCACGGAGTCCGGAGGGGCGTGGCCAATCTAAGACGGCAGAGAGTTTATCTGGGTCCATTTGTAGTCCCTGGCCAGAGACCAAGTATCCTAGAAAAGGAAGAGATTGGCATTCAAACAGACATTTCTCTATTTTGGCATAGAGTTGATTATCACGAAGTCTCTGAAGAACCATACGGACATGCTGGCGGTGTTCTTCAAGATTGGCAGAAAAAATCAGGATATCGTCCAGATATACAACAACACAGGAGTATAGGAGATCACGAAAAATTTCATTAACAAAGTCTTGGAAGACGGCAGGGGCGTTGCATAGACCAAAGGGCATGACCAGATACTCAAAGTGTCCATCTCTGGTGTTGAATGCCGTTTTCCATTCATCCCCCTCTCTGATGCGGATGAGATTATAAGCACCTCTTAAGTCCAGTTTGGTAAAAATATGGGCACCTTGGAGACGATCAAAGAGTTCAGAGATGAGGGGTAGGGGGTAGCGGTTCTTAACCGTGATTTTATTAAGACCGCGGTAGTCAATGCAAGGACGTAGAGAGCCATCTTTTTTGGACACAAAGAAAAATCCGGCTCCGGCAGGAGAGGAGGATTTACGGATAAAGCCCTTTTTTAAATTTTCTTGGACGTATTCAGACATGGCAAGAGTCTCTGGGACGGACAGAGGATAGATTCTGCCCCGGGGTGGAGTAGTGCCCGGGAGGAGGTCAATGGGACAATCATAAGGCCTGTGAGGAGGTAGAGTCTCAGCTTGTTTTTTGCAAAAAACGTCCGCAAAGTCCATATAGGCCTTAGGGAGACCGGTTACATGAGGAAGCACAGGGACACGGCAAGGTTTACTGGGAACCGGTTTTAAGCAGTCCTTGAAACAAGAGGGCCCCCAACTCTTGATCTCCCCAGTGGACCAATCCAGGATTGGGGAATGGAGTTGAAGCCAGGGAAGTCCAAGAAGGATTTCAGAAGTGCAATTGGGGAGGACCAACAGTTCAATCCTCTCGTGATGAGATCCGATGCACATTAGAAGGGGCTCCGTGCGGAAACGTATAGTACAGTCCAATCTTTCATTGTTTACACAATTGATGTAGAGGGGTCTGGCGAGACTGGTCACCGGGATGTTGAACCTGTTGACGAGTGAGGCCAAGATAAAATTTCCTGCAGATCCAGAGTCCAAGAAGGCCACAGCAGAGAAGGAGAAGGCAGAGGCAGACATCCGCACAGGCACAGTAAGACGTGGAGAAGCAGAGTAGACATCAAGGACTGTCTCACCATTGTGCGGAGTCAGCGGACGTCTTTCCAGGCGGGGAGGACGGATAGGACAATCCTTCAGGAAGTGTTCGGTACTAGCACAGTACAGGCAGAGATTCTCCATGCGGCGTCGTGTCCTCTCTTGGGGTGTCAGGCGAGACCGGTCGACCTGCATAGCCTCCACGGCGGGAGGCACAGGAACAGGTTGCAGGGGACCAGAGGAGAGAGGAGCCGGGGAGAAGAAACGCCTCGTGCGAACAGAGTCCATATCCTGGCGGAGCTCCTGACGCCGTTCGGAAAAACGCATGTCAATGCGAGTGGCAAGATGGATGAGTTCATGTAGGTTAGCAGGGATTTCTCGTGCGGCCAGAACATCTTTAATGTTGCTGGATAGGCCTTTTTTAAAGGTCGCGCAGAGTGCCTCATTATTCCAGGATAATTCTGAAGCAAGGGTACGGAACTGTACGGCATACTCGCCAACGGAAGAATTACCCTGGACCAGGTTCAACAGGGCAGTCTCAGCAGAAGAGGCTCGGGCAGGTTCCTCAAAGACACTTCGAATTTCCGAGAAGAAGGAGTGTACAGAGGCAGTGACGGGGTCATTGCGGTCCCAGAGCGGTGTGGCCCAAGCCAGGGCTTTTCCAGACAGCAGGCTGACTACGAAAGCCACCTTAGACCTTTCAGTGGGGAACTGGTCCGACATCATCTCCAAGTGTAATGAACATTGGGAAAGAAAGCCACGGCAAAACTTAGAGTCCCCATCAAATTTATCCGGCAAGGATAGTCGTATTCCAGAAGCGGCCACTCGCTGCGGAGGAGGTACAGGAGCTGGCGGAGGAGATGATTGCTGGAGCTGTGGTAGTAACTGTTGTAGCATAACAGTCAGTTGAGACAGCTGTTGGCCTTGTTGCGCAATCTGTTGTGACTGCTGGCCGACCACCGTGGTGAGGTCAGCGACAACTGGCAGAGGAACTTCAGCGGGATCCATGGCCGGATCTACTGTCACGATGCCGGCTGGCAGGTGGTGGATCCTCTGTGCCAGAGAGGGATTGGCGTGGACCGTGCTAGAGGATCGGTTCTAAGTCACTACTGGTTTTCACCAGAGCCCGCCGCAAAGCGGGATGGTCTTGCTGCGGCGGTAGTGACCAGGTCGTATCCCCTAGCAACGGCTCAACCTCTCTGGCTGCTGAAGATAGGCGCGGTACAAGGGAGTAGACAGAAGCAAGGTCGGACGTAGCAGAAGGTCGGGGCAGGCAGCAAGGATCGTAGTCAGGGGCAACGGCAGAAGGTCTGGAATCACAGGCAAGGAACACACAAGGAACGCTTTCACTGGCACTAGGGCAACAAGATCCGGCGAGGGAGTGAAGGGGAAGTGAGGTGATATAGGGAAGTGCACAGGTGTAAACACTAATTGGAACCACTGCACCAATCAGCGGTGCAGTGGCCCTTTAAATCGCAAAGACCCGGCGCGCGCGCGCCCTAGGGAGCGGGGCCGCGCGCGCCGGGACAGAACTGACGGGGAGCGAGTCAGGTACGGGAGCCGGGGTGCGCATCGCGAGCGGGCGCTACCCGCATCGCGAATCGCATCCCGGCCGGAGGTGGTAACGCAGCGCCCCGGGTCCGTGGAACCGACCGGGGCGCTGCAGTGAGGGAAGTGTAGCGAGCGCTCCGGGGAGGAGCGGGGACCCGGAGCGCTCGGCGTAACAGTAGTGTACCATTTTGTACCTGTTAATCTGTCATGGGCCTACATACTGTGAAAGTCCAAGCAATAGTACTCACCGACTGGTGTTTTACAAAAATACAGAGTTTTTAGGTGTATTGTAGAGCATTTTCCTGCCCTAATCAGTGCATACCACATACCTACATCTAAGTAGTGTACTATTGTGTACTTGTTAATCTGTCAAGGGCCTAGATACTGTGAAAGGACAGACAATAGTACACACCTGCTGCTGTTCTAGACAAATACTGTTTTAAGTGTAGTAAGGCGTATTGTACTCCCCTCATATACACAATAAGTATGTCAGGAAGAGTATTGCCAGGACATGCACAGGGGAGTGTTAGAGGCCTAAATTCATCAGGCGCAGGCAGAGGTCGCAGCAGAGTAGGGGTGTGTCAGCTAGCAGTCATGTCGCAACCAGCAACCCAGCAGCCGTGATTGATCTGTTCACTAGATCATCCACTTCATCTCAAGTGACATTTGACATCCCCAGTCAACAGTCGGTGGGTTCCTCACACTCACCCCTCAGTTGGCATGGCCCTCATGCTGCTGCTGCCACCTCCGGGCTCTGTCATTGTGCAGCTCTATGGTCTCCTCATGCTATTGCTACCACCTCCAGGATCTGTCATTTTGCCGCAATATGGTCTACTATGCTGATGCTTCCACCTCCAGGCTCTATAATTGTGCTGCTCTATGGTCTCCTCATGCTGATGCTATCACCCCCAGGCTCTCTCATTGTGCTGCCATGGATACTGCAAAACATAATTAAGGTGCTGGTCCCCAGTTTCAGAAATTCCTTGCATTGGGGTCACTTTCAAGACTCCTGATGCCACCTCCTGGCTGTGCCATTCAGCCACTATATGGTATCCTCATGCTTCAGCCACCTCCAGGCTGTGCCATTCAGACACTATATGGGCTCCTTATGCTTTCCCCACCTCCAGGCAGTGTCATTCAGCCAATATATTGTTTTCTGATGCTGCTGGGACTGTCTTGGATATTACCTACAATTTTTTATGGTAGCACTAGCAAACATACATGTTCAATAAAGATTTCAAAATTGATCTTTTAATGTTAGGGGTTGTCAAGCCCTCTTATATACAAATCCTGGCGCCTGATCCGGGCTGTGTGTTTCAGGATCTACTTTGCTTACTGATGCTGCTGGGCCTGTACCCAAATTTTTTGGATGTTAACACTATCTAGCATACATGTTCTATACAGATTTCAAGATTCACCTTTTAATGTTAGGGGTTATTAGACTCTCTTGTGTACTTCTGCTGTTGCCTGATCCAGGCTGTGTGTTTCAGCAACTATATGGTTTAGTGATGCTGCTGGGCCTGTGCCTAAAATTTTTTGATGTTAGCATTAGCTAACATACATCCTCTATACAGATTTCAACATTAACCTCTTAACCCTTTAAGGACCCAGCCAATTTTCACTGTAGGACCCGGCCATTTTTTGCACATCTGACCACTGTCACTTTAAGCATTAATAACTCTGGGATGCTTTTACCTTTCATTCTGATTCCGAGATTGTTTTTTCGTGACATATTCTACTTTAACATAGTGGTAAAATTTAGTGGTAACTTGCATCCTTTCTTGGTGAAAAATCCCAAAATTTGATGAAAAATTAGAAAATTTAGCATTTTTCTAACTTTGAAGCTCTCTGCTTGTAAGGAAAATGGATATTCCAAATAAAACATTTTTATTCACATATACAATATGTCTACTTTATGTTTGCATCATAAAATTGACGTGTTTTTACTTTTGGAAGACAACAGAGGGCTTCAAAGTTCCGCAGCAATTTTCCAATTTTTCACAAAATTTTCAAACTCACTATTTTTCAGGGACCAGTTAAGGTTTGAAGTGGATTTGAAGGGTCTTCATATTAGAAATACCCCACAAATGACCCCATTATAAAAACTGAACCCCCTAAAGTATTTATAATGACATTCAGTCAGCGTTTTAACCCTTTAGGTGTTTCACAGGAATAGCAGCAAAGTGAAGGAGAGAATTCACAATCTTCATTTTTTACACTCGTATGTTCTTGTAGACCCAATTTTTGAATTTTTACAAGGGGTAAAAGGAGAAAATTTATACTTATGTTAGTAGCCCAATTTCTCTCGAGTAAGCACATACCTCATATGTCTATGTAAATTGTTCGGCGGGCGCAGTAGAGGGCTCAGAAGTGAATGAGCGACAAGGGGATTTTGGAGAGTACGTTTTTCTGAAATGGTTTTTGGGGGGGCATGTTGCATTTAGGAAGCCCTTATGGTGCCAGAACAGCAAAAAAAAACACATGCCATATCATTTTGGAAAGTAGACCCCTTGAGGAACGTAACAAGGAATTAAGTGAGCCTTAATACCCCACAGGTGTTTCACGATTTTTGCATATGTAAAAAAAAATTATTTTTTTTCACTAAAATGTGTGTTTCCCCCAAAATTTCAAATTTTTGCAAGGGTACCCTCCTGAGCATGGAGGTACCCCATAAGTTGACCTGAAGTGCACTACGGGCAAACTACAATGCTCAGAAGAGAAGGAGTCATATTTGGCTTTTTGAGAGCAAATTTTGCTCGGGGGGGCATGTTGTATTTAGGAAGCCCCTATGGTGCCAGAAGAGCAAAAGAAAAACACATGCCAACCATTTTGGAAACTAGACCACTTGAGGAACGTAACAAGAAATTAAGTGAGCCTTAATACCCCACAGGTGTTTCACGACTTTTGCATATGTAAAAAAAATATACTTTTTTCACTAAAATGTGTGTTTCCCCCCAAATTTCAAATTTTTGCAAGGGTTAATAGCAGAAAAGACCCCCCAAAATTTGTAACCCCATCTTTTCTGAGTATGGAAATACCCCATGTGTGGACGTCAAGTGCTCTGCTGGCGCACTACAATGCTCAGAAGAGAAGGTGCGCCATTGAGCTTTTGGGAAAAAAATAGTTTGGAATGGAAGTCAGGGGCCATGTGCATTTACAAAGCCCCCCCGTGGTGCCAGAACAGTGGACCCCCCCACATGTGACCCTATTTTGGAAACTACACCCCTCACAGAATTTAATAAGGGGTGCAGATAGTATTTACACCCCACTGGCGTTTGACATATCTTTGGAACAGTGGGCTGTGCAAATGAAAAATTTAATTTTTCATTTTAACGGACCACTGTTCCAAAAATCTGTCAGACACCTGTGGGGCGTAAATGCTCACTGTACCCCTTAATACACTACATGAGGGGTGTAGTTTCCAAAATAGGATCACATGTGGGTATTTATTTTTTTGCATTTATGTCAGAACCGCTGTAAAATCAGCCACCCCTGTGCAAATCACCAATTTAGGCCTCAAATGTACATAGTGCGCTCTCACTCCTGAGCCCTGTTGTACGCCCACAGAGCATTTTACGCCCACATCTGGGGGTATTTCTGTACTCAGGAGAAATTGCGTTACAAATGTTGGGGGTCTTTTTTTCCTTTTAACGCTTGTGAAAATAAAAAGTATAGGGCAACACCAGCATGTTAGTGTAAAATTTTTATTTTTTTACACTAACAAGCTGGTGTAGCCCCAACTTTTCCTTTTCATAAGGGGTAAAAGGAGAAAAAAAATAATAATTTGTAGTGCAATTTCTCCCGAGTACAGAGATACCCCATATGTGGCCCTAAACTGTTTCCTTGAAATACAACAGGGCTCCAAAGTGAGAGAGCTCCATGCGCATTTGAGGACTAAATTAGGGATCGCATAGGGTGGACATAGGTGTATTCTACGCCAGTGATTCCCAAACAGGGTGCCTCCAGCTGTTGCTAAATTCCCAGCATGCCTGGACAGTCAACAGCTGGAGGCTTCGTTTTGGAAACACTGCCATACAATACGGTTTCAATTTTTATTGGGGGGGACAGTGTAAGGAGGTGTATATGTTGTGTTTTACTATTTATTATGTGTTAGTGTAGTGTTTTTAGGGTACATTCACACTGGCGTGTTACGGCGAGTTTCCCGCTAGGAGTTTGCGCTGCGGCAAAAAATTTGCCGCAGCCCAAGCTTGAAGCAGGAAACTTACTGTAAACCTGCCCGTGTGAATGTACCCTGTACGTTCACATGGGGGGGGGGGCAAACCTCCAGCTGTTTCAAAACTACAACTCCCAGCATGTACTGACAGACCGTGCATGCTGGGAGTTGTAGTTTTGCAACAGCTGGAGGCACACTGGTTAGAAAACCTTCAGTTAGGTTCTGTTACCTAACTCAGTATTTTCCAACCAGTGTGCCTCCAACTGTTGCAAAACTACAACTCCCAGCATGTACTGATCGCCGAAGGGCATACTGGGAGATGTAGTTATTCAATAGCTGGAGGTACGCAACTATAACTCCCAGCATGCCGAGACAGCTGATTACTGTTTGGACATGCTGGGATTTGCAGTTTTGCAACATCTGGAGGGCTACAGTTTTAGAGAACACTGCAAAGTGCTCTCCAAACTGTGGTCCTCCAGCTGTTGCAAAACTACAATTCCCAGCATGCCCTGACAGCAAACAGTTGTTTGGGCATGCTAGGACTTGTAGTTTTGCAAGATCTGGAGGGCTACAGTTTAGGGACCACTATATAGTGGTCTCAAACTGTAGCCCTCCAGCTGTTGCAAAACTACATATTCCATCATGCCCAAACAGCTGTCTGGGCATGCTGGGAGTTGTAGTTTTGCAACATCTGGAGGGCTATAGTTAGAGACCACTGTATAATGGTCTATAACTGTACCCTCCAGATGTTGCTAGGCAACTTACCGGCTTCCGTCGGATCCAGCCGCACGTCATCGCCGCCCGCCGATCTCCGTCGCCCGCAGCCTCCGTCACCCGCCCAGATCGGTAAGTGGATCTTCGGCGCCGGTCCCCGTCGTTTCCCCGTCCTGCCCCGCCTATTGTAGGAGGGCAGGACAGGGAAAACAAAAGTTAACCCCCCCGCCCCCGATCTGCTATTGGTGGTCGCCTCTAGACCACCAATAGCAGGGATAGGAGGGGTGGCACCCATGCCACCTCACTCCTATCGCTTCAGGGGGATCCTGGGTGTCTTAGACACCCGCGATCCCCCTCACATTCTGGGTCACCGGGTCACTATAGACCCGTAATGACCTGGAATTCCGCAAATCGCAAGTGTGAATTCACTTGCGATTTGCCGCGATCGCCGACATGGGGGGGGTCTGATGACCCCCCTGGGCATTTGCACGGGATGCCTGCTGAATGATTTCAGCAGGCATCCCGGTCCGATCTCCGCCCGGCGTACGGCGGGGCCCAGAACTGCCCATGACCCAGGGTGTCGGGACGTAACATTACGTCATGGGTCCTGAACAGGTTAAAGGGGTATTCCGGTGCTAACACACCTTATCCCCTATCCAAAGGATAGGGGATAAGATGCCTGATCGCGGGAGTCCCGCAGCTGGGGACGCCCGGGATCTTGCACGGGGCACCCCGTTTGTAATCAGTCCCCGGAGCGTGTTCGCTCCGGGTCTGATTGCGGTCGACCGCAATAGCTATCATGCCCCCTCCCGTAGGCTTGCATTTAGGGGCGGAGCGTGACATCACACGGGGGCGGAGGCGTGACCTCACACGCCGCCGGCCATGCGGTCGCCGGTAATCAGACCCGGAGCGAACATGCTCCGGGGACTGATTGCAAACGGGGTGCCCTGTGCATGATCCTGGGCGTCCCCAGCTGCGGGACTCCCGCGATCAGGCATCTTATCCCCTATCCAAAGGATAAGATGTGTAAGCACCGGAGTACCCCTTTAACCTGTTAAGGACGTTGGGCGTACCTGTATGGGAACCTGCATCACACCGGGTCGGTCTCGGCTGCTAATGATAGCCGGGACTCTGGGCTAATAGCGTGCGGGGACTCTGTTCCATGCGCTATCAACCCTTCAGACACGTCGATCAAAGTTGACCGCCGCATCTGAAAGTGAAAGTAAATGCTTCCCGGCAGCTCAGTCGGGCTGATCGGGACATTGCGATAAAATTGTGATGTCCTGATCAGCTAGGACGCGAGCTGAGACCCCCTTACCTTGCTCCGTCACGTCCAATCGGCGTTTGATTGCTCCAGCTGCAGGCTTGAGCAATCGAGCCCCTATCTCGCTGATCCATGCAAAGCTATGGCTTTGCAGGGATCAGAGTAAAAGATCAGTGTGTGCAGTGCTATAGCTCCCATAAAAAAAACTGTGTAAATAAAAATAAAAGTAAACATATGTGGTAGTTTTGAAGTTTTTAGCAGTACCATTTTTGTATTGATATGACTTATTTTTTGTAGGTACGCCATTGACCGTGCGGTTTAATTAACCATATATTTTTATAATTTGGACATTTCCGCACGTGGCAATACCACGTATGTTTATTTTTATTTTTATTTCCACTGTAATTTTTTAAAATCTTTTACATCGATCATTGTTATCCCATAGGACAACATTGATCAACAATTATGCTGCTTGACTGCTCATGCCTGGATCTCAGGCACTGAGCAGTCATTCGGCGATCGGACACTAGGAGGCCAGGTAAGGGACCCTCTTGCTGTCTCACAGCTGTTCGGGATGCCGCAATTTCGCCGCAAACATCCCGAACAACCCCCTGAGCTAACAGGCAATGATTTACTTTCACCTTAGACTCGGCGTTCAACTTTGAAAGACACCTGTAAAGGGTTAATAGCGCACGGCACCACGATCAGTGCCACGCACTATTAGCCATGGGTACTGGCCTCCAACAGTGGCACGCTAACACGCCGTGGCCCCGCGTTATAAAACGGGAGTGGACTCATGACGTACCGATACGTCATGGGTCCCCAAAGGGGTACTCCGGTGGAAATTTTTTTTTTTTTTTTTTTTAATCAACTGGTGCCAGAAGGTCAAACATATTTGTAAATGATGTATATCTATCAAATTAAATTTAAAACACTGGCGCTCCTGGATAAGTTATTGAAGCTGCTTTTATACCACTATAACAGAGCTCTGATCCGCTGTTATGTTATTGTGTATTTATAGAAAATAATGTTTTCAGTGGTATTAGCGCTATTATGATGTGCTATTGTAGGAGCCGCTGTTTCCCCAATAGCTAATTGTTAATATTAAATGAAATAGACTGCATGGAACAAGTATATATGGATAATTATTTTTTACCTATTTTTGCTGAATGTGATGGACGATCTCCTGCTTTATACTGGTTGTCTGCAGTAGTCTTGATCTTTGTGCTGTATCTTTAAAAAGTTGTTCCTGCGCTGTATGCGATCGTGGATATATTCCTCCTCGGTGCGATGCTCGCGTGCTAGGAGACTGCCCCGGCCGGTGGCATCTGCAACCAGCGTACGTTAGGTAAAAAAGGAGCGTTTCGGAATTGAGCGATTTCCTTTTTCAAAGAATATTTGAAATCTTTGAAAAAGGAAATCACTCATTTCCGAAATGCGTCAGTCATGTAAAGTCTTGGCGCTCACAGGTACCTGAGGAGCAGTCAGTAAACACCGGAGGTCCAATCCTGGCTCCTTTTTTACCTCACGTATGCTGGTTGCAGATGCCACCGGCCAGGGGCAGTCTCCTAGCATGCGAGCATCGCACCGAGGAGGAATATATCCACGATCAAATACAGTGCAGGAACAACTTTTTAAAGATACAGCAAAAAGATCCAGACTACTTCAGACAACCAGCATAAAACAGGAGATCGTCCATCACATTCAGTAAAAATAGGTAAAAAATCATTATCCATATATACTTGTTCCATGCAGTCTATTTCATTTAATATTAACAATTAGCTATTGGAGAAACAGCGGCTCCTACAATAGCACATCATAATAGCGCTAATACCACTGAAAACATTATTTTCTATAGATTTGTAAATTACTTCTATTAAAAAATCTTAATCCTTCCAGTACTTATTAGCTGCTGAATACTACAGAGGAAATTATTTTCTTTTTGGAACACAGAGCTATCTGCTGAATCACGAGCACCGTGCTCTCTGCTAGACATGTGCAGAACCAAAAATGTTTTTTTTTTCGCTTTGTTCTTTTCGTTTTTTAAACATTTTCGGTTCTGTGAATATTCGGAATGCTGTGCATTCGTCATATTCGGTTTTCGGATGCATCCGCGAAAAATGTTTTCATTTTCGGATGCATTCGTTAATAACATCGAATGGCATTCGTTAATTCGGATCTTTCGTTATATCTGTAAAATTCATTAAATTTAGCATTCGTTACTAAACGAAATGCACATTAGTTTCACTTGCTGATCCTCTTTTGTAATAAGTAGCAGGTGTTACCTTAGGATTCTTGTTGTTTTCACCTTTTTTTGCAGTTTTCTCTGTGTAGGAAGGCAAGTTTTCCTCAGGTAAACCCAACGAAAAAAATCTAATTCATTCCTTACATTCGGTTTACTGATAACGAATGCATTCGTTATTCGTTAACATGCATTATTTGTAATGCGTTACTTAACAAATGCATTCGTTAACTGTATATTCGTATTCTTTTTTGGAAATATTAATTTTTTTTTCGTGCATTCGGATTGTAACGAACACCCGAAAACGGGAAAATTCGTTAAGTTTAGTATTCGTTCCGAAACGAATTGCACATGTCTACTCTCTGCTGACATCTCTGTCCATTTTAGGAGCTGTCCAGAACAGCATATGTTTTCTATAGGGATTTTCTCCTACTCTGGACAGTTCTTAAAATCGACAGAGATGTCAGCAGAGAGCACTGTGCTCGTGATTCAGCAGAGAACTCTGAGTTCCAAAAAGAAAATAATTTCCTCTGTAGTATTCAGCAGCTAATAAGTACTGGAAGGATTAAGATTTTTTAATAGAAGTAATTTACAAATCTGTTTAACTTTCTGCCACCAGTTCATTTAAAAAGAAAAGTTTTCCACCGGAGTACCCCTTTAACAGGTTAACATAATGTTAGGGGTTGTGAAGCCCCCTTGTAAACTCATACTGATGCCTGCTCCAGCCTGTGTGTTTCAGAAACTACTTGGCTTAGTGATGCTGCTGTGCTTGGGCCTTACATTTTTGGATGCTAGCACTTGCTTACATACATGCTTGATTGACATTTCAACATAGATTTTTCAATCTTAGGGGTTATGAAACCCTCTTGTGCACTCCTGCTGCTGAATGCTCCTGTCTGTGACATTCAGCAACTACATGGTTTAGTGATAACGCTGGAACTAGGATATTACCTAAATATGTTTATGGTAACACTAGGTACCATACACCTTCAATGGAAATGTCAAAATTCATCTTTTATTCTGAGAGATTGAGAGACCCTAATGTCTCCTCATCTGCCGCCAACTCAAGGTTGTGCTATTCAGACACTATATGGTCTCCATATATTGACTGTGTATTGTAGGAAACATGTGGGTAGCCTTAGTTACTCTCCCAGCATTATTGCCATGTTGATACTAGACCAGTAATAAAAGGAATTTTGCCAAGGACTAGCAGAAACAGGGAACTGTGGATACTGACCACTGGCTGTTGGAATGGACTGACTATCCCAGGTTGTAGATTTACAATTTTGAAGTTCCTCAGTTCCAGTAGGCTTTAAGTCGTTCATTCTTTGTTGTGGTTCTTCAGCTGCAGAATTAAGTCGTATCATGTTTTTCTGTTCCTCCGATGAGCTAATGTCATTGGAACACACAATGCTCATTGTCATCTAAAGAAGGATCCTTTTCTTCAGAGAACGTATCTATCATTTTATTATTTTGAATGTCAGGTGGTATTCTGACAATTTTTGTGAAACCCTGGGGTCTCCTCCTGCTTCAACCAACTCCAGGCTGTGCCATTCAGACACTATATGGTCTCCTCCTACTGATGCCACCTCCAGGCTCTGTCATTGTGCTGACATGTGACATCAGAGTCCTTATTAGATTAGGTCCTTTGTACCCACACACCGGGGCCCGGGCCACTAAAACTTAGGAGTTAAGAGTTCCATTTCAAAATCCTCAATTTCAATATCTTAGATTTCTATTTAAAATTCTTGTATTTCAATGGTCTCCTCATGCTTCAACCACCTTCAGACTGTACCATTCAGACACTACATAAGCTCCTTATGCTTTCCCCACTTCCAGGCTGTGTAATTCAGCCAATAGATAATTTTCTGATACTACTGGGACTGGAATATTAACTCCAAATATGTTCTGGTAGCACTAGCTAACATAAATGCTCAACTGAGATTTCAAGTTTGATCTTTCAATGTAAGAGGTTATGAAACCCTCTGGTGTACTGTTGATGCCTGCTCCTGACTGTGTGTTTCAGGAACTACTTGGCTTATTGATGCTTCTGGGCTTGGGCCTTACATTTTTGGATGTTTAGCACAAGCTAAATACATGCTTAATAGAAATTTTTACATTCATCTTTCAATGTAAGGGATTATGAAACCCTCGGGTGTACTGCTGATGCCTGCTACTGACTGTTCCTGTGACTTTCAGGAATAACTTGGCTTACTGATGCTATTGGGCTTGGGCCTTACATTTTTGGATGGTAGCACTAGCTAACATGCATCTTCAATAGCGATTTCAACATTCACCTTTTGATGTTAGGGGTTGTGAATCCCTCTTGTGTACTCATGCTGCTGCCTACTCCTGTATGTGTCATATAGCAACTACATGGTTTAGTAATACTGCTGAACCTAGGACATTATCTATACATGTTTATGGTAGCACTAGGTACCATAGATCTTCAATTGCAATTTCAAAATTCATCTTTTTTATTAGAGATTGTGGGTGCCTATTGTCTCCTCACCTGCCACCAACTCCAGGCTGTGCCATTCAGACACTATATGGTCTCCTCATGCTTCAGCCTCATCCAAGCTGTGTCATCCAGCCACTATATGGTCTGCTCATGCTGCCAACACCTCCATGCTGTGTCATTCAACCACTATATGGTCTCCTCATGCTGCCAACACTTCCACACTGTTTCATTAAGCCACTATATGGTCTCCTCATGCTTCAGCCTCATCCAAACTGTGTCATTCAGCCACTATATGGTCTCTTCATGCTGCCAACACCTCCACGCTGTGTCATTCAGCCACTATATGGTCTCCTCATGCTTCCAACACCTCCACGCTGTGTCATTCAGCCATTATATGGTTTCCTCATGCTGCCAACACTTCCACTCTGTGTCATTCATCCACTTTATTGTTTCCTCATGCTTCCAACACCTCCACGCTGTGTCATTCAGCCACTATATGGTCTGCTCATGCTGCCAACACCTCCATGCTGTGTCATTCAGCCACTATATGATCTCCTCATGCTGCCAACACCTCCACACTGTGTCATTCAGCCACTGTATGGTCTCCTCATACTGATGCCACCTCCAGGCTCTGTCATTGTGCCGCTCTGCGGCAGTGATTCTAAAAGTGATGCCGGTAATATGAATGTTATTCTAAATAACAGCATTATTTCACCACCCCAGCACACTCTATATGCATGTTAGAACACAGCAAAGTGTTCTACACCCCATATTGAGGCTCTATTTAGGAAAGAAATAGCCCTTTTTAATATAGATTTGCAGCCAATAAATTTGGATCAAACATTTTTTTATCTCATCTCTAGCCATTAACCTCCCAGTCACTTTCTAAAGCATTGTATTACAGAGGGGGGGGGGCAGAGAGCTGTATGTTGCCTCATGCATTTGAACAATCTGGTTCAGCTTGAGACACCTTAGCAGAGGATTGAGGAGTTATTTTTCAGTGCAACTCTGCATCTTTGTTCCATAACAAATTGTTTGCTGGTTATACTAGTCTGTAGACAGTATAATACCCAGCAGCCCATTCCCAATAGTTTAAGAGAATGCAATTTGGGGTTTAGTACACAGAGACTGTGTGCTGCAGCACTGTTGTGTACTGCTGGTGTTGTGCAACAATATGTTTTTTATGTGTACTGTAGCGCATTTTTCTGCCCTCATAAGTGCATACTACATACCTAAGTAGTGTACTATTTTGTACGTGTTAATCTGTCAAGGGCCTAGATACTGTGAAAGGACATCCAAAAGTACACACCTGCTGCTGTTCTTGGCAAATACTGTTTTAAGCGTAGTGAAGCGTATTGTTCTCCAATCATATACGCACTAAGTATGTCAGGCAGAGAAGTGCCAGGACGTGCACAGAGGTGTTACGCCTAGCGCTCCGGGTCCCCGCTCCTCCCCGGAGCGCGTACGGCGTCCCTCTCTCCGCAGCGCCCCGGTCGGTCCCGCTGACCGGGAGCGCTGCACTGTCATGGCCGTCGGGGATGCGATTCGCACAGCGGGACGCGCCCGCTCGCGAATCGCATCCCAGGTCACTTACCCGTTCCCGTCCCCTGCTGTCATGTGCTGGCGCGCGCGGCTCCGCTCTCTAGGGCGCGCGCGCGCCAGCTCCCTGAGACTTAAAGGGCCAGTGCACCAATGATTGGTGCCTGGCCCAATTAGCTTAATTGGCTTCCATCTGCTCCCTGCCTTTATCTGACCTCCTCCCATGCACTCCCTTGCCGGATCTTGTTGCCCTTGTGCCTTGTGAAAGCGTTCCCTTGTTTGTTCCTAGCCTGTGTTCCAGACCTCCTGCCGTTGCCCCTGACTACGATCCTTGCTGCCTGCCCCGACCTTCTGCTACGTCCGACCTTGCCTTTGTCTACTCCCTTGTACCGCGCCTATCTTCAGCAGTCAGAGAGGTTGAGCCGTTGCTAGTGGATACGACCTGGTCACTACCGCCGCAGCAAGACCATCCCGCTTTGCGGCGGGCTCTGGTGAATACCAGTAGTGACTTAGAACCGGTCCACTAGCACGGTCCACGCCAATCCCTCTCTGGCACAGAGGATCCACCTCCTGCCAGCCGGCATCGTGACAAGAGGAGTGGCAGAGGCCTAAATTCATCAGGCACAGGCAGACTAGGGGCGAGTGGCAGCAGGAGTCGCAGCAAGAGGCCTGCTCTCCCAGTATCAGTTAGAGGTTGTGTCTCGACCAGCAACCCATCTGCTGTCATCGATTAGTTAAAGGGGTATTCCAGGCCAAAACTTTTTTTTTATATATATATATATATCAACTGGCTCCGGAAAGTTAAACAGATTTGTAAATTACTTCTATTAAAAAATCTTAATCCTTACAATAGTTATTAGCTACTGAAGTTGAGTTGTTGTTTTCTGTCTAACTGCTCTCTGATGACTCACGTCCCGGGAGCTGTGCATTTCCTATGGGGATATTCTCCCATCATGCACAGCTCCTGGGACGTGACATCATCATTGAGCAGTTAGACAGAAAACTTCAGAAGCTAATAACTATTGGAAGGATTAATATTTTTTAACACAAGTAATTTACAAATCTGTTTAACTTTCCGAAGCCAGTTGATATATATAAAAAAGGTTTTGCCTGGAATACCCCTTTAACACGGTCATCCACCTTATCACAAGTGACATGTGATACCCCCAGTGAACAGTCTGTGCGTTCCTCAGACACAAACCTCAGTTTGCATGGTCTGGGAGAAGTCGCTGTCCTCCCAATGCCTCTGTCCTATGCAGTTCCCTCCTCTAAAGAAGTATCTCATGCTGTGGGTTCAGCTCCACTATTTAGTGAAGACGATCTAATAGACAACAGTCAGCAGCTGCTGCCCAGCCAAGAAGTGGAGGAGACATCCGCAGCTTCCTCCACTAGGCGGGCAAGTAGTGATGAGGAGAGTGACGTGGGAGGCGGTGTTGCCAGCGTCCTGAAGCAGACACTGTTGAGGAATCTGAGGAGGACATCAGTGACGTGCAGACACTTGTTGATTATGATGAAGCCGATCGCAATTGGGAGCCGGATGCAGAAGGGGCTTCATCATCGTCAGGAGAAAAGGGTTGCAGGTTGCCCATGAGGCAGCAGCTGAGCCAACAAGGTGGTAGCATGGTTGGCAGTCAGCATGGTGGCAGAAGTGGAAATTCTGTAGCCAAACGTGCCTGGGGGGGACCACCTGCTTTACGGCAGCCTACCTTCCCGGGAGGTAGTGGAACAGGGGTTCCTCGAGACGGCGGCAGTAGCAGTCAATTAGTGTGGACTGTTAGTGGGAAAATAAGCTACTCGGCGGTGTGGCAGTTTTTCATCAAACATCCGGAGGAGGTTAACATAGCCACATGCAAGATCTGTCGGCAGAAGGTGAAGAGTGGCCAGGGTCCCAATGTTGGCACCACGGCCCTGCATCAACATATGCTGTGCCACCATAAAGGGGCCTGGGAGAACCATATACATGTCCTTTACGACCCACTTGCTGAATTTGGTTCCTGCACAGCCACAACACCAACTTGGACAGGTCACGCCGCTTACTCCTCCACACTCTAAGGCCGTTGGTCCTGTGACAGTATGTGACTCCGCCTCCTCATCCTCTGCCGTGTCCTCAGCCTCCACTGCACAGACACGTCTCAGTGCCCCTTCAGCATACCATGTGTGCAGAGCTGATACAGTTGCGCGCCGGCCGGACTCGCTTGCCTGAGCACTTTATGTCCCCGCTGCCAGTGGAGCAGAGATTCACATCGCGGGACGCTCCCACATGCGAATCTCAGCCTGTTGTCACTTACCGTCCTGTGTTCTTGCTCCCTGATGTCCCTGTCCTCGTAGCTCCTGTGCGCGTGCCTCTGTGTTCTGGGGCGTGCGCAGACCAGAGCTCTGTTTCTTAAAGTATCTGCACCTCCCTGCTCCCTGGGCCGGATCTTGGTTGTCTGTCTTTGTCTGTGGTTGTCCTGTTCCTGAGTCAAGTCCTGTTCCTGAGCCAAGTCCTTTTCCTGAGTCAAGTTCTGTTCCCGAGTCTGTGTACCTGTTCCTAGTTCCGGCCTGTCCTGTAGATGTGGATGAGTTGTGCCAGAGGTAGCGACTTATGTGCCACCTGCTGCAACTAGACCATCCTGCTTTGCGGCAGGCTCTGGTGTAAACCAGTGGCACCTTAGACCCCACTCCCTGGCACGGCTCAAGTCTCAATCCACACAGGCCCAGAGGATCCACCAGCTGCCTTGATTCCTAACAAGAGCATGGCTGTGTCACGCTGTTCTTCACATGGTTTGCTTGGCAAACAGAGTAACACAGGGGAGGAACTGCAAAAGTCATTCATAAAGATATCGGAGAAGCTTACTCCACGAATACTGGAAATGGGAACCATGGTGACTGACAAAGGGAAAAACATCTTGTCTGTGGTGCGACAAGGAAGGCTGAGCCATGCACCACATGTTCAATCTGGTTGTCAAGCGGCACACATGTTCAATCTGGTTGTCAAGCGGTTCCTGAAGTGTTCCCCCCATTTGCAAGACATCCTAACAATGGGAAGGAATCTTTGCATGCACATTAGCCACTCATACACCGCAAAGCACAGCCTCCTTGAGCTAAATAAATAACAAAGTTCTAGTATTATGCAAAATAACCTCACTTGTGCCTTTATGACACCCATAAGAGAGTGCAAAAAATTCCTGTCAAAAACAGGGGAACTCCACACCTTTTAGATGAAAAAGTACAAATCTTTATTGAACAATGTTTTTATTAGCAAACATATAATATGCGATTCAACACTGCTGTAAGTAATTTACTTCATTAAAGGACCATATATAGCCCGGTAATCATTCACATAGTCAGTACCTCTTGAGAAAGGGAAACCAAAACGATCATAGGGGTCGGGGCTCTAGTTGTGATCCCAAATGGGTAAGGTTGTACTTTGATCGTACTTTAACTATTATGCACACTTATCTGCAATTACTCTCCACCTTATGGCATGTAGATGCTTGCATCTCATGTTATATTGTATGGTTCTAGCAATATTTGAAAGTGATTTAATATATGTCTTATGTATAGATGATCCACAGTGGTAGATGCCTGTAGTCACTATATGCACTTTAAAGGGTATATTGAATAAGACAATATACGTGGCGGACATTATAACTATTCTATATATGTGGTATATTCTGTGCTCGGACAGTTTGTTATAATCATATGAACAACCAGTTATACCCCATTTTTCTGTATTGTATACCCATTATGTTACTCGCCATATATGCATATTATATGTTTTTTTTATGAAAAGATTGTTCAATAAAGATTTGTACTTTTTCCTCTAAAGTACAAAAAAAATCCTCCTTGAGCTGCAGCATCAGGACGGCATCCCAAAGCATAGTCTGATTTGCGACGTTGCCACACATTGGAATTCCACCCTCCATATGTTGGACCGACTATAGGAACAGAGTAAAGCCATCACCGATTCTTTGATGATCCAAGCGTATGGGGGACTCCCCTGTGTAACTTCAATGTCAACCAGGGGCAGCTCATACGTGACACCTGCCGTTTGCTCAGGCCCTTTGAGGAAGCCACATTATTGTTCAGTCACCAGGATTACTGGATGAACATCGTCATTCCACTGCTTCATTTCCTACAACACCTATGATGGCTGGTCAGGGCAATGGAGACGTGGCGCCTACATCTCACGACTACATGAGCCCTGTGGGGGCTGAACTGGAGGAGGATTCGGAGGAGGGGGAGGGGCACAGTGGAGCATAGTTTAGGTTTCACAAAATGGGTTGTTTTTCTAGTCATCTGACAGGAGAGGAGGAGCAGGAGCAACCAGAGGAGTTAGAGGGTTATGAGGAAGGCGAGACAGAGGACCCAGACACACCGTGGCAGTATGCAGTGAAGATGGAGGCAGGGAGTCCCTCAAAGTCACTTGCACAAATGGCACGATGCATGCTCACTTGTTTGCAAAGTGACCGCCGAATTGTCACCATTTGGCAGTGCAATGACTTATGGCTTTCCACTGTATTGGACCCTCGCTACTGCCACAAAATGGGGGCCTTTTTTACACCCACTGAGAGGGAGGACAAACTAACCTACTACAGAGACATCCTACGTAGTCAGTTGGCCGATGTCTATCGGCATCATCGTCCATCCTCTCACAGGTATGACTCGGGGGGCCCTCAACTTCCACTACCATGGCTGCTGGGGAGGAGTGGGGTGGCAGGAGCAGCTCCATCAGCAGCAGCCTGAGTCTACAGTCTATGATGAGTACTTTTCACCCGCATGGTAAAGCAACTCATCAGCAGCAGGTAGACGTAGAGCAGGACCTGAACCAGCAGGTGGTGGCATACCTTGACATGCCTATGCCAACATACTTTGAAGATACGCTGAACTTCTCGGCAGCCAAACTTGATTTGTGTGCCCGTAACTAGCAGAGTTTGCCCCAGAAAAACTGTCCTGCCCGGTCAGTAGTGTGCCATCAGAGCGGGTGTTTAGTGCGGCGAGGGCCATAGTGACCCCAAGGAGAACTCATCTGTTCATGAAAATAGTGGAGAGACTGACCTTTGTAAAGATGAATCAGGCATGGATCAGCCAGGATTTCCACCCACCTGATGCATCAGAGTAGATTGACCATGTTGCCACACCAACATTTCACAAACATGTATGGTGCCAAACAGATTTAAGGCGCTTCTCTCCAGTTGCAAACATTCCTCCGCATCAGACCTTTTTTTTACCCGCCTTCTTCACTGGATACTGGTATTGCCACCCACCGCAACACTCTGTCATCAGGTCACTTTCAGGACTCCTGATGCTGCTGTTGCCACCTCCAGGCTGTCTAATTCTGACACCATATGGTCTCCTCATGCTTCTGCCAACTCCAGGCTGTGTCATTCAGCCACTATATGGACTCCTCATGCTTCTGACATCTCCAGGCTGAGCCAATCGGTAAATATATGTTCTACTCATGCGGCCTCCAACTCCAGGCTGTGCCATTCAGCCACTCTATGGTCTCCTCTGCTGCCAACTCCAGGCTGTGCCATTCAGCCAGTATATGTTCTACTTATGCTGCCGCCAAATCCAGGCTGTGCCATTCAGCCATAATATGTTCCACTCATGCTGCCGCCAATTTCAGGCTGTGCCATTCAGCCACTATATGGTCTCCTCATCTGCCGCCAACTCAAGGCTATGCCATTCAGCCACTATATGTTATACTCCTGCTGCCGCCAACTCCAGACTGTGCCATTCAGCCACTATATGGTCTCCTCATCTGCCACCATCTCCAGGCTGTGCCATTCAGCCACTATATGGACTCCTCACGCTTCTGCCAACTCAAGGCTGTGCCATTCAGCCACTATATGTTCTACTCATGCTGCCTCCAACTCCAGGCTGTGCCATTCAGCCACTATAAGTTCTCACACGGCCCCAACTCCAGGCTGTGCCATTAAGTCACTATATGGTCTCCTCATCTGCCGCCAAATCCAGGCTGTGCCATTCAGCAACTATATGTTCTACTCATCTGCCGCCATCTCCAGGCTGTGCCATTCAGCCACTATATGGACTTCTCACGCTTCTGCCAACTCAAGGCTGTGCCATTCAGCCACTATATGGACTTCTCACGCTTCTGCCAACTCAAGGCTGTGCCATTCAGCCACTATATGTTCTACTCATGCTGCCTCCAACTCCAGGCTTTGCCATTCAGCCACTATAAGTTCTCACACGGCCCCAACTTCAGGCTGTGCCATTTAGTCACTATATGGTCTCCTCATCTGCCGCCAAATCCAGGCTGTGCCATTCAGCAACTATATGTTCTACTCATGCTGCTGCCAACTCCAGGCTGTGCCATTAAGCCACTATAGGTTCTACTCATGCAGTCGCCAACTCAAGGCTGTGTCATTCAGCCACTATATGTTCTCCTCATCTGCTGCCAACTCCAGGCTGAGCCATTCAGCCACTATATGGTCTCCTCTGCTGCCAACTCCAGGCTGTGCCATTCAGCCACTATATATTCTACTTATGTTGCCGCCAAATCCAGGCTGTGCCATTCAGCCATGATATGTTCCACTCATGCTGCCGCCAATTTCAGGCTGTGCCATTCAGCCACTATATGGTCTCCTCATCTGCCGCCATCTCCAGGCTGTGCCATTCAGCCACTATATGGACTCCTCACGCTTCTGCCAACTCAAGGCTGTGCCATTCAGCCACTATATGTTCTACTCATGCTGCCTCCAACTCCAGGCTGTGCCATTCAGCCACTATAAGTTCTCACACGGCCCCAACTCCAGGCTGTGCCATTTAGCCACTATATGGTCTCCTCATCTGCCGCCAACTCCAGGCTGTGCCATTCAGCAACTATATGTTCTACTCATGCTGCTGCCAACTCCAGGCTGTGCCATTAAGCCACTATAGGTTCTACTCATGCAGTCGCCAACTCAAGGCTGTGTCATTCAGCCACTATATGTTCTCCTCATCTGCTGCCAACTCCAGGCTGTGCCATTCAGCCACTATATGTTCTACTCAAGTTGACGCCAACTCCAGACTGTACCATTCAGCCACTATATGATCTACTCATGCTGCCACCAACTCCAGGTTGTGCCATTCAGCCACTTTATGGTCTCCTCATCTGCCGCCAACTCCAGGCTGCGCCATTAGGCCGCAATATGTTCTACTCATGCTGCTGCCAACTCCAGACTGTGCCATTCAGCCACTATAGCTTCTAATCATGCAGTCGCCAACTCCAGGCTGTGACAATCAGCCACTATATGGTCTCCTCATCTGCCGCCAACTCCAGGCTGTGCAATTCAGCCACTATATGGACTCCTCATTCTTCTGCCAACTAAAGGCTGTGCCATTCAGCCACTATGTGTTCTACTCATGCTGCCGCCAACTCTAAGCTGTGCCATTCAGCCACTATATGTTCTACTTATGCGGCCCCAACTCCAGGTTGTGCCATTTAGCCACTATATGGTCTCCTCATCTGCCGCGAACTCCAGGCTGTGCCATTCAGCCACTATATGTTCTACTCATGCTTCTGCCGACTCCAGGCTGTGCCATTCAGCCACTATAGGTTCTACTCATGCAGTCGCCAACTCAAGGCTGTGTCATTCAGCCACTATATGGTCTCTTCATCTGCTGCCAACTCCAGGCTGTGCTATTCAGCCACTATATGTTCTACTCATGCTGCCGCCAACTTCAGGCTTTGCCATTCAGCCACTATATGGTCTCCTCATGTGCCCCCAACTCCAGGCTGTGCCATTCAGTCACTATATGTTCTACTTATGCTGCCGCCAACACCAGGCTGTGCCATTCAGCCACAATATGTTCCACTCATGTTGCCGCCAACTGCAGGCTGTGCCATTCATCCACTGTATATTCTACTCATCTGCCGCCAATTCCAGACTGTGCCATTCAGCCACTATATGATCTACTCATTCTGCTGTCAACTCCAGGGTGTGCCATTCAGTCACTATATGGTCTCCTCATCTGCTGCCAACTCCAGGCTGTGCCATTCAGCCACTATTTGTTCTAATCATGCTGCCGCCAACTCCAGGCTGTGCCATTCAGCCACCATAAGGTCTCCTCATCTGCCGCCAACTCCAGGCTGTGCCATTCAGCCACTATATGTTCTACTCATGCTGCCGCCAACTCCAGGCTGTGCCATTCAGCCACTATATGTTCTATTCATGTTGCCGCCAACTTCAGGCTATGCCATTCAGCCACTATATATTTACTGATGCTGCTGGGCCTGGGACGTTACCTACATTTTTTAATGGTAGCACTAACTACCATGAATCTTCAATTAAAATTTTAAAATTTATCTTTTAATCTTAGGGATTGTGAAGCCCTATTGTCTCCTCATGCTGCAGCGAGCTCCAGGCTGTGTCATTCAGCCACAATATGGTTTACTGATACTTCTGGGCCTGGGACGTAACCTACATTTTTTATGGTAGCTCTAGCTATCATGAATCTTCAATTTGAATTTTAAAATTAATCTTTTAATCTTAGGGATTGTGAAGCCCTATTGTCTCCTCATGCTGCCGCCAACTCCAGGCTGTGTCATTCAGCCACAATTTGGTCTCCTCTTGTTGCTGCCAATTCCAGGCTGTGCCATTCTTCTAGATTATAGTCTCCTCATGCTGCTGCCACCTCTAGGCTCTGTCATTGTGCCGCCATGTGACTCCTTGTTAGTTTGGGTTTTTTGGTCATACAGTGTTAATGCAAAGTAAACACTGGGACATTCAACTTCTGAATCTAATATA
The DNA here is from genome assembly GCF_029499605.1 of Hyla sarda. Lineage (NCBI taxonomy): Eukaryota > Metazoa > Chordata > Amphibia > Anura > Hylidae > Hyla > Hyla sarda. The sequence continues at coordinate 119,731,085 of NC_079197.1, forward strand.
AATCTTAAATTTAAATGTAATCTATTTAAGACTGAGGCCATATGATCGTCAACGTCATATTACCTGTGGAATTATCACAAGAATCCGATGAAACAGCTTGAAGTGATAACAATGAACCATAACTGATTAAATGAAACATTTGTACTTTCACAGTGAGGGGGGGGCTGAGAGGCAGGGCCTGGAACAGGTGGTATCAAGCCTGGCAAAGGACTACCAGCTCAATTTTAAGATACAAGTTCAAGCTTTTTCACTGCAGCCACTATGGGCACTATGTGCCCACTTATCCAATGGCACAGAAGCTGAAAGTGCTCCTGTCCAATTTGCTGGTAGTGCAGTCCCTCCATCAGCGTATGGGGGTACACTAAGAGGCAGGGGCTGGAACAGGTGGTAGCTCACATCGCGGCGGACCGCCAGCTCAATGCTCACCAAAATGGGTAATCAAAAATTTAAATAAATTTAAATTGAATTAATTGAAAATTACATAAAAAATCTGCCACATTCAGATGCTCTGCGGCAGTGATTATAATAGCGATGCCTGTATTCTGCATGTCATACTCAATAACACTGTTATTTCACTAACACAGCAGACTCCCTATGCGTGTTAGGACAAAGCAAAGTGTTCTACACCCCTATTGAGGCTCTCTGTAGGCCAGAAATAGCTGTTTTAATAGCGATTTGCCACAAATAAATTCGACCCGAACCAAATTTTTACGGAAAATTCAGGGAATCCGCCGAATCTAATTTTCAAAGATTCGCTCTTCTGTAGTCCTAAGTAAAAAGTGCCAAATGATGCTTGTGTCTGAGGAACCAACGGACTGTTGACTGGGGGTGTCAGATGTCACTTGTGATTAATTGGATGACCGAGTTAACCAGTCAATGACAGCAGATGGGTTGCTGGTCAAGACACAACACCTAGCTGATACCAGGAGCTCAGGCCTATCGCTGCGACTCCTGCTGTCACTCACTCCTAGTCTGCTGTGACCTCTATCTGCACCTGATGAATTTAGGCCTCTGCCACTCCTCTGCCTGACATACTTAGTGCGTATATGAGGGGAGTACAATACGCTTCACTATGCTTAAAACAGTATTTGTCTAGAATAGCAGCAGGTGTGTACTTTTAGCTGGCCTTTCACAGTAACTAGGCCCTTAAGACTTTAACAGGAACAAAATGGTACAACACTTATATGTACATATGTGGTATGCACTTATGAGGGGAGTTCAAAGCACTCCAGTACACTTTAACCTCTTAAGGACTCAGGGTTTTTCTGTTTTTGCACTTTCGTTTTTTCCTCCTTACATTTTAAAAATCATAACCCTCTCAATTTTCCACCTAAAAATCCATATTATGGCTTATTTTTTGCATCACCAATTCTACTTTCCAGTGACATTATTCATTTTACCCAAAAATTCACGGCGAAACGGAAAAAAAATCATTGTGCGACAAAATCGAAGAAAAAACGCCATTTTGTAAATTTTGGGGGCTTCCGTTTCTACGCAGTGCATATTTCGGTAAAAATTACACCTTATCATTATTCTGTAGGTCCATACGGTTAAAATGATACCCTATTTATATAGGTTGGATATTGTCGTACTTCTGGAAAAAATCATAACTACATGCAGGAAAATGTATACGTTTAAAAATGTCATCTTCTGACCCCTATAACTTTTTATTTTTCCACGTACAGGGCGGTATGAGGGCTCATTTTTTGCGCCGTGATCTGAATTTTTAATGGTATGATTTTTGTTTTGATCAGACTTTTTGATCACTTTTTATTCATTTTTAATGGTATAAAAAGTGACCAAAATGCGCTTTTTTGGACTTTGGATTTTTTTTGCGCGTACACCATTGACCATGCGGTTTAATAAATGATATATTTTTATAGTTCGAACATTTACGCACGCGGAGATACCACATATGTTTATTTTTTTTTTATTTACACTGTTTTATTTTTTTTTTTATGGGAAAAGGGGGGCGATTCAAACTTTTATTAGGGAAGGGGTTAAATGACCTTTATTTACCCTTTTTTTTAAACTTTTTTTTGCAGTGTTATAGGTCCCATAGGGACCTATAACACTGCACACACTGATCTCCTATGCTGATCACTGGCGTGTATTAACACGCCTGTGATCAGTGTTATCGGCGCTTGACTGCTCCTGCCTGGATTTCAGGCACGGAGCAGTCATTCGTCGATCGGACACCGAGGAGGCAGGTAAGGGCGCTCCCGGTGTCCTGTAAGCTGTTCGGGACGCCGCGATTTCACCGCGTCGGTCCCCAACAGCCCGACTGACTAGCCGGGATACTTTCACTTTCGCTTTAGAAGCGGTGGTCAGCTTTGACCGCCGCTTCTAAAGGGTTAATACCACACATTGCCGCGATCGGCGATGTGTGGTATTAGCCGCGGGTTCCGGCCGTTGATGAGCGCCGGGACCGACGTGATGCGATGCGGGAGCCGGCCAAGGACGTAAATATACGTCCTGCGACTTTAAGGGGTTAAACAGTATTTGTCTACAACACTAGCAGGTGTGCACTTTTGTCTGGTGTTTTACGGTAACAAGGCCCTAAAGACTTTAACAGGAACAAAATGGTACAACACTAAGATGTACGCATGTGGTATGCACTTATGAGAGAATGACAATGCGCTACAGTACGCATAAAAAAATATTTGTTTACAACACCAGTCGGTGTGCCAGGCCTTTCACATTATCTAGGTCCTTGAGACTTTAGCAGGAACAAAATAGTACACCACTTAGATGTACATATGTGGTATGCATTTATGAGGGAAGGACAGTGCGCTACAGTTCGCTTAAAAAATTATTTGTGTGCAACTCCATGTATAACACCCTCCAGTGAGTACTTTTTCCTTGCCTTTAACAGTATCTAGGCCCTTGAGACTTCAGCAGGAACAAAATAGTACATCACTTAGATGTACATATGTGGTATGCATTGATGAGGGGAGGACAATGCGCTACAGTACACTTAAAAAAGTATTTGTGTACAACACCAGCCGGTGTGTACTTTTGCCTGGCCTTTCACAGTATCTAGGCCCTTGAGACTTTAACAGGAACAAAATAGTACACCACACATACATGCCCTGGATCCTGGACCACACTAAATGGAGTTTAATGAAACAATTTGCGTGTTCGAATCGCGCCGATATTCACATTTGTTGCAAATTAAATTTTTCCTCAACTTCGTAATGAATTCAGATTTGTCAGATTCGATTCACTCATCCCTACTGGTAACTAAGCAGTGAAGTATAAAGTGAACGGTTTTCCACTATATGAAACAGAGAATCCTGCCATTTGATGGAAATCTCTGATCCTGTACATATTTTTATGGTACCTCACTAGTGATGTCGCAAACATAAAATGTATGGTTCGTGAACAGCGAACGCGAACTTCCGCAAATGTTCGCGTACCGGGCGAACCACCATTGACTTCAATGGGCAGGCGAATTTTAAAACCCACAGGGACTCTTTCTGGCCACAATAGTGATTTAAAAGTTGTTTCAAGGGGACTAATACCTGGACTCTGGCGTGCCGGAGGGGGATCCATGGCAAAACTCCCATGGAAAATTACATAGTTGATGCAAAGTCTGGTTTTAATCCATAAAGGGCATAAATCACCTATTATTCCTAAATTTTTTGGAATAACGTGCTTTAGCCCCCTTTAGGCAGCACATAGAGCCCCCCTTTAGGCATCACATAATTAGCTCCCCCCTTTAGGCAGCATATAGATTCCCCCATATTAGGCAGCACATAGTTAGAGCCCCCCTTTAGGCAGCACATAGGTAGAGCCTCCCTTTAGGCAGCACATAGAGCCCCCTTTAGGCAGCACATAGTTAGATCCCCCTTTAGGCATCACATAGTTAGATCCCCCTTTTAGGCAGCACATAGATTCCCCCATGTTAGGCAGCACATAGTTAGAGCCCCCCTTTAGGCAGCACATAGAGCCCCCCTTTAGGCAGCACATAGTTAGAGCCCCCCTTTAGGCAGCACATAGAGCCCCCCTTTAGGAAGCACATAGATTCCCCCATGTTAGGCAGCACATAGTTAGAGCCCCCCTTTAGGCAGCACATAGATTCCCCCATATTAGGCAGCACATAGTTAGAGCCTCCCTTCAGGCAGCACATAGAGCCCCCTTTAGGCAGCCCATATTTAGCTCCCCCTTTAGGCAGCACATAGATTCCCCCATATTAGGCAGCACATAGTTAGAGCCCCCCTTTAGGCAGCACATAGAGCCCCCCTTTAGGCAGCACATAGATTTCCCCATATTAGGCAGCACATAGTTAGAGCCCCCCTTTAGGCAGCACATAGGTAGAGCCTCCTTTAGGCAGCACATAGATTCCCCCATTTCAGGCAACACATGGTTAGAGTCCCCCTTTAGGCAGCACATAGAGCCCCCCTTTAAGCAGCACATAGATTCCCCCATATTAGGCAGCACATAGTTAGAGCCCCCCTTTAGGCAGCACATAGATTCCCCCATGTTAGGCAGCACATAGTTAGAGCCCCCCTTTAGGCAGCACATAGAGCCCCCCTTTAGGCAGCACATAGATTCACCCATATTAGGCAACACATAGTAAAAGCCTCCCTTTAAGCCACAAATAGTTAGATCCCCCTTTAGGCAGCACATATTTAGATCCCCCCTTTAGGCAGCACATAGATTCCCCCATATTAGGCAGCACATAGTTAGAGCCCCCTTTAGGCAGCACATAGAGCCCCCCTTTAGGCAGCACATAGATTCCCCCATATTAGACAGCACATCATTAGAGCCCCCCTTTAGGCAGCACATAGGTAGAGCCTCCCTTTAGGCAGCACATAGATTCCCCCATGTTAGGCAGCACATAGTTAGAGCCCCCCTTTAGGCAGCACATAGAGTCCCCCTTTAGGCAGCACATAGATTCCCCCATATTAGGCAGCACATAGTTAGAGCCCCCCTTTAGGCAGCACATAGAGTCCCCCTTTAGGCAGCACATAGATTCCCCCATATTAGGCAGCACATAGTTAGAGCCCCCCTTTAGGCAGCACATAGTTAGAGCCCCCCTTTAGGCAGCACATAGAGCCCCCCTTTAGGCAGCACATAGATTCCCCCATATTAGGCAGCACATAGTTAGAGCTCCCCTTTAGGCAGCACATAGGTAGAGCCTCCCTTTAGGCAGCACATAGATTCCCCCATGTTAGGCAGCACATAGTTAGAGCCCCCCTTTAGGCAGCACATAGATTCCCCCATCTTAGGCAGCACATAGTTAGAGCCCCCCTTTAGGCAGCACGTAGAGCCCCCCTTTAGGCAGCACATAGATTCCCCCATATTAGGCAGCACATAGTTAGAGCCTTCCTTTAGAAAGCACATAGAGTCCCCTTTAGGCAGCACATATTTAGATCACCCCAGCTTTCTGAGCGTCAACTATTTTCAGTTTCAGTTTTCTAGACAACTGCTCAGAAGAACCCATGGTGCTGATTGTTGGGGCAAGGTCAGATGAGTCTGGGCATTTAAAACCTTCGAGATTGACATCGCCTGGTCTTCCCAAATGATGATTGAGAACAATCCATGACACTGGCAGGTTTCAGCCTTGCAAAGGAGGCAGTGCATGCTATAAATTCTGCAGGGTGCCCAAACTTTTGCAGAAGCAATTTTTTTTCGTTTTCTGTTATTTTGAAAGTGTAAATGATGGAAATAAAATCTAACTTTTGTTGACATATTATAAGAATGTCTAATCTGTAATTTGATGCCATTTGGAGATTTTTTCCATCTTTCCTTGGCTTCTTTATGCACATTAATACACATTTTTACCTGGGGTGCCCAAACTTTTGATCCCCACTGTACAATATAAAACTCTTTACCCACCCTTAGACATGTCAAAAATATACTAAATAAACCGTATTGCACATTCATCTGGCTTACTAGTACACTGATTGTGTGCAGGCTCTGGTATGTCCTTCATTTTAGGATATACTGGAGAATGTCTCAATTTTAACATCAGTGTTGAGGGATAGCCAATGTCATTGTATACATCTACCACAGTAGTGCACCTAAATTCCTGTATTGTATTCTAATTGTTACACATCCACACCGTTTATCTGGTGTAGGAGGCCATTGTGACACTTGTAGTCTGTTGCAGGCATCCTCCATTGTATGCATTTTTATGCTGGGGATCACCCTTAGCAATAGTCTACAAGGGCAGGATCTGCTCCCCCAGTATATATGCACAACTGCATTTGGGGTTGAGCACCTCCTGCCATTTGAGACTACGTCTTTGTTGTTGTTTACTAGTACGCTGATCCAGGTTATCATAAACTCCAGAGTAGGGCAGCCCAAACATGGAACCAAACATAGGTTATTTTACGTTTCTCAACAGCAAACCTATTACCCATTCAATCTGCACACTAAATGATATGGTCTATATAATAGAAAGCTGCAATACTATTGCATAGACTGATAGTCTGTATAAACTATGCAGTATTATACCATTAGAATGACTTACAGAGCATGATAACAAACATGATGCAGTAAAAAATACATGTAAGACACTATTCATATTTCCATCTGGTTGTAACTGAAAATGAGGATATAATGACCACCTACCCATAATATGATTTGTTTAACCTGCAGACTAGGCCTAAGAAATAAAGGCAAATCTCATATTGAACAGGTACACTGAGTGACATCACTTTGTCATAGCAGGTGGCCTAATACATGTTAATCAATATGTGGTTTAAAATGTATGTACAAAGTAAATATAGCAATTAGAGATGAGCAAATTTTTGAAAAATTTGATTCGGCCAATTTGCTGAATTTCCCCCCAAAAAATTGGTTTGGTCCGTATTGATTTGCGGCGAATCACTACAGAGAGCCTCAATAGGGGTGTAGAACACTTTGCCTTGCCGTAACACGCATAGGGAGTGTGCTGTGTTAGTGTTACTGTTTTTCAGTATGGCATGCAGATTACCGGCATCGCTATTAGAATCACTACCGCAGATGTGGCAGCAGGGTTGGGAGACAATATGGTGTCACAATTGAAGAGATTAACAAGATTTTTTATGTTATTTTTATTTCATTTCATTTAAATTTATTTACATTTTTTTAAATCCTTTTTTTGAGGACCCATTCTGGTGAGCATTGAGCTGGCGGTCAGCCGCGAGGTGAGCTACCACCTGTTCCAGCCTCTACCTCTCAGTGCCCCTGCCCTGACTGTCTTGGAGCTGCAAATGTTTCATTTAATCAGTTATGGTTCATTGTTATCGCTCCAACCTGTTTAATTGGATTCTTGTGGTAATTCCAGAGGTAATATATGACGACGACTAGAGAGGAGTGAACTTTTTAGAAATTCGATTTGTCCAATTGATCCTCAATAGAGATGAGCGAATCAAATCGGAGGGCAAGTCTGGTGCAAGCAGCCGCGGTAATTCCACAGTGGCCACAGTGTGTCTGGGTCCTCTGTCTCGTCTTCCTCATCACTCTGTAGCTCCACAGTCTGCTCCTGCTACTCCTCTCCTGTTAGCTGACTATAAAAACCACCCATTTCGACCGTTAGTACCAGAACCACAACCCGATCCCCCGAATTAAAATTCCGAACCCAAGCCTGGTGATTATAGACTCTGGCCTGCCTCCATATGTTCCCTAACTAAAGGCAACACTGTTTCCATCCACTCTTGCAACTTAGTGACATACTCAACCACACTTTTGTGCAGCGTGGGCTGTTGTTCCTCGCCTCTTTGGCTATGTCTAAGAGATCACGCAGATGTCTGCCGTACAGTAGTTCAAAGGGCGAGAACTCAGTAGAGGCCTGGGGACTTCTCACACTGCAAACATGAGATAGGCCAGCAAAAGATCCCAATTCTTCCCATCTCTAGCCACCACCAGCTTTAACATATTTTTAAATATTTGACTAAACCTTTCTACCAGGCTGTCCGTCTGCGGGTGGTACACAGAGGTCCGTAGTTGTTTTACCTGCAGTAACTTACTGAGCTCTTTCATTACCTTTGACATAAACGGGGTGCCCTGGTCAGTCAACACCTCTTTAGGTAAGCCCACTCAGGAAAACATCTCCATTAGCTCCTTAGCTATGAGTTTGGCTAAGGTATGTCTCAGAGGTAGCGCTTTGGGATACTGAGTCGCATAGTCCAGGACTACCAGGATGTGTTGGTGCCCCCTAACGGATTTCGGCAACAGGCCTGCAAGATCCATAGCGATCCATAGCGATCCGCTAGTTATAGTTATTTGGCATGTTGGCCAAGATTCACAATACCTTTCGACTTCCTTTTACACACTGCAAAAATTCGGTCCTGCATCTTCTACTGGCCCAGGTGCACCCCCAGAACATGTTGGTGGGCTAATTCTAACACAAGCCTCTGATATGCTTTAGGCACCACCAATTGTTCCACACTCTCACCCCGTACCTGGTTTACCCGGTACAGCATCCCTTGGTGGACCACAAAATGGGGGTATACAATCTCAGCTCAAGGGTGTTGTGGTGCACCTTCTACAATTAATACATTTTCCCAGGCCCAAACTAGAGTCGGGTCCTGGTGCTGTGCTGTACCAAAATTTTCTCCTGAGACATTGAGGTCTGTCAACTCTGGTCCTGACGGCAGTTCCTCCACATCTCCAACCATTACACTCAGTGGAGACGACACCTCCTCTTCCACCATAGTGGTGGTCACCCCAACTGCTGTCCCTTCTGACTCAGGTTCCCAGGGTTCTGGGGTCACCCCTGAGTATGGCCAGTCTATTGGGGACACCCCTGCCTCACAGGTTTGGGGGACTCCTGTCTGAGGCCACAAAGACACGAACCCTTGAAAGTCTCTCCCAATTATCAACTCATTTGGCAACTTCATGGCAACGGCCATCTCATGAGTCCACCGGCCGGTCGCTGTTGAAAAAGTTACCAGGGCAGTAGGATAGTCTTTCAGGTCCCCGTGAATGCACACCACCCCGGCTTTTTGGCCTGCATACTTGGTGGACGGTATCAGATCGGATCTCACCAGTGTCACCGTACTACTGGAATCTATCAGGGCCACCATTACACTATCTCCCACCTTCACCTGGCAGGGATGACTAGAGTCCGCTGCCCTGAGAACACCGGTAGCACACAGTCTCTGGGTGTACATGGACGGGCGGAGAGCATAGTTCATGTCCATGGCCTCTTCTCGATGGGGACAGTTGGCCCTAACATGTCCTGGTTGTTGACACCCCCAACACAGCTGCAGGGCCTTTGGGAAACACCTCCCAGGGATTTTTAGGGCTTTCTAGCTGACTGGGCAAGGGTGGGGACCTCCTGGGTTTCACTGCCCCCTACCGTAGTTTCATGGTTGCCTGGAACCTCTCCACCAAGTCCACCATCCCAATTGCGTTGCCAGGGGTTACCAGGCCAATCCAGCTATGGAGGGAATGAGGAAAAGCCCTCCAGAACATATCGGTCAGGAGACGGTCCAGCATAGAGTGTGGACTTAGCACCTCTGGCTGCAGCCATTTTTGCAGTCGGTGCAACCAGTTGTAATGCTACGGCCTGGCAGGCTAAGCCGGCTTGTATTCCCACTGATCAATCTGCTGGGCCCGGACCAACACATTCACCCCCAGTCTTTCCAAGATCTCACCCTTGATGACCTTGTAGTCAACAGTATGGTTGTCAGGCAAGTTGAAGTATGCCTGCTGGGGTTCAGATATCAGAAACGGAGCGATGACCTTGGCCCACTGTTCTTGGGGTATTCTCCCTCATGGCCACTTTCTCGAAGACCACCAGGTAAGTCTCGACGTCATCCGAGGGGGTCATCTTGGGGATTGCCAACCGTACAGCTTTCTGGGCATCGCGGCATTCCGGGTTGTTACTGACGCTTGTAGTGCCATTACATGCTGTAGCAACAGCTGGTTGGTTTCCTGCTGGTGCTTGTTAGACTCCTGCTGTTGCTTGGTGGACTCCTACTGTTGCTTGGTGGACTCCTGCTGGTGCTTGTTAGTTTCCTGCTGGAGCCTGTTGGTCTCCCGCTGTTGCAAGTTGGCCTCCATGAGCGCTTTTATAACAGCCTCCATTTTGGCACCACTGCAGTCACTGGAACACTGCTTTGCCTCAACTCACTGGAGAAAACACTCCCGCCGTACTGACAGTCACTTGTCGGCAGGATCGTTGCCCCTAGCAACAACTCCGACAGGTTATCCCAGGCTTGGTTCTTAGCAACAGCGTGCTGCAACTCAATTGCTGACCTCACTGTGTTGCCCGCATCCTCGACCAAATGTGTCGCTCTTGCAGACAGTTGCGGTTGCAGTATAGAGGCATGGAAACTGGACTCTTTAATTCAAAGTTCAGTGTTTTATTCACACTTGGCAAACAGTCTTAAATGCAGATCAAAGACAAAGTAACAAAAATCCCCCTGCATTCCTTAGGTGTTTATTCCCACCTGAATCCATGCCATGTGGCATCAAGCAAGTCTTTTCCAAGCCTCCAGGCGCTCTGCTCACAAGCTTCCACATTCCACAAGGAAGATCTCAAAACTCAGCTCTCAGTGTGAGCTGAAACATGCAAATCCCCCTTAGCTGGTGGAGCAGCCTGCCTTTACGCCCAAAAAAAGGGGGCCTGGATTGTGGGGAATGGCCCCCACCCAACACTTGACCATTCCCAGTAAGAACCATCCCGGATTGGCTTTCAAGCCATACTACAGCAGCAGCGTCCATCTGCATCGCAGCACAGACACTGGACAATTAGCGGCTCTTACTTCACCAAGGCCAGGAGTCTTGGTGACACATACCGACCATCACCGACAATGCCCTTCACCTTCTACCTTCTAATAGGGCCTTACAGGGGAAGTTTTTACCCCCACCTGTTACAACGGACCATATGTTGTTCCTTTCCCCCTTTTAGGGATCTTTGCATTGCATCAATACTTGGTGGAGTAGGTGGCACATGGTGTTTTTGCACACCTTTCCTTTTGTTAGATTTCACTAAAATGTTGGGTCCATATACTAAGAAAAGTTAAGTTTTAGCTAATGCATATCCTCTATATTTCTGTGACTGGGTTTGTGGTAGCATGGGGAGACCATATAGTGACTTAATGGTTCAGCTTGGAGGTGGCTAAAACATGAGGAGACCATATAATGGCTGAATGGCACAGCCTGGAGTTGGCTGAAAAATGAGGAGACCATATAGTGGCTGAATGAGACAGCCTAGAGGTGGCAGCAGCATCAGGAGTACTGAAAATGACCCTAATGAAGAGGAATTTCTGAAACTGGAAACCAGCACTTTAATTATGTATTGCAGGATCCATGGCAGCACAAAGAGAGAGCCTGGAGGTGGTAGCATCAGCATGATGAGACCATATGGGAGCACAATGCAAGAGCCTGGAGGTGGCAACATCAGCATGAGGAGACCATATGGCGGCACAATGACAGATCCTGGAGGTGGCAGCAGCAGCATGAGGGTCATGCCAACTGAGGGTTGAGTCTGAGGAACCCACCAACTGTTGACTGGGGGTGTCGGATGTCACTTGAGATGAAGTGGATGACCAAGTGAACCAATCACTTAAGGCTGCTGGGTTGCTGGTGGAGACACGACTGCTAGCTGACACCGGGAGCTCAGACCTCTCTCTGCGACTCCTGCTTCCACACACCCCTACTCCTGTGCTTGATAAATGTAGGCCTCTGCCACTCCTCTGTGCACGTCCTGGCGCTTCTCTGACTGACATAGTTATACACCAGCTGAGTGAGTATATGTTATACATATGAGAGGAGGACAATGCACTTAAAACTGTATTAAACTATAGAAACAAGTGTGTAACTTTGTCTGGCCTTTCACAGTAACTAGGCCCAAATTAATTGAACAGGACAATATATAAAGGACATCACATAGGTGTACGTACAGTTTACACTTATGAGATGAGGGCAATACGCTCCACTACAAACAGCATAAGGCTGCATAAACAAGTGTGTAGCTTTGGCTGGCCTTTTACAGTAACTAGGCCCAAATTAGTTTTTCAGGAAAAAAAAGTACACCACATAGGTGTACGAACAGTTTACACTTAGGAGAGCTGGACAATACACTCCGCTTAAAACTGTATGAGGCTACAGAAACAAGGGTGTAGCTTTGGCTGGCCTTTCACGGTAACTAGGCCAAAATTAGTTTTTCAGGGAAAAAAACGTACACCACCTATGTACGCACAGGTTACACTTATGAGAAGACAATAAGCTCCGCTACGAAACCTGTATTAGGCACTGTAATCAGATGACTATGGCTTTTTGTGCTCACCTTAACTTAACTGGCCCCTGTTAGCTTTACAGTTGTTGTACACCCAACTGCAGCAGTACAGAATTGCTATGTAGTAGAGCCCAGTACAGTATTATTAGACACTAATAGCAGGTGACAATGGCTTTCAGTGCTCTGCCTAACTGGCCCCTTTAAACTTTTGAGTTGCTGTACACCCCACTGCAGCAGTGAAGTCGCTGTGTATTACACCCAAAAGTGTACTTTCTCTTTCTCTCTCTGTCAGTGCTTTTCTGCAGTGATTTGTGCTTGTGGTGAATCGCTGCTGTCAAGCTGTTTTTCTGTGCAAAGCACATAATTCTCTATGGCGGATGCAATGAAATCCTCTCTCTTAAATAAAACAATGAAGCGACTGGTCGCAAGATGGCTGCCAAATATATAGGGCTTTGACATCATGTGATTCAGGGTCATCCCGCCTACCTGTCCTCACATGTGGATCTGCCATTTTATATGCCCTGAAGCCTTGACCACACTAAATGGAGTTTAATGAAGTGATTTGTAAGATCGAATCGCGGCGATATTCGGATTCGTTGCGCAGCAATTTTTCCTGAAATTCGTAATGAATTCGGAATTTTCAGATTCGATTCCCTCATCCCTAATAGCAATGTTGCAATAAAAAATAACGAAAAACCTAACCTATTCAGTAAATATAATCCCCCATATTTCTAAATTCACCGAATCAGGATTAGTATGTATATGCAAGTTATATTTTTATACACTTACATTAAAGTGGTTTGTTTTGCTGTCTTTTATATAAGTATATATAACTATATGAGTTTAAGATGACATCTACTTTTTGTTAGCAGTGATGATGCCTTTCAAACCTTTATGAGTTGAATGCAGCGAGCGTTGATCAAGTTTTAAGTGAATCTGCCAATCATTCCAGCTAATTATAATCCACTACATATACAGGATCTATGTGGCAGTAAAATTATTTTGCAGACAATAGAATCATCACATTCAATCTATTTCTATCACATCTATGGAGTGTGTTGGCTAATCGATACTTTTAACGGCTGCAATCAGTTTGTCACTTTCTTCTAAGTATTTGCTGACAGGCTATAGATAATGTAAACCTTCTTGGGGTTAATTCATTAAAGTCTCAGGAAGGTTGTGTCAGTAAGTGATTGACTGACTTAGTGCTATAAATATTCATTAATGAAACTCAATTGGTAAGAAAACTGTATTGTTGTCAAACAATGATAAAAATATTTTTTTTCTGGTTATATGTTCCACAATATTTTGGTACTAGGGAAAATAATTAGGAAAAGATAATAATATTTTTTATGTAGTTTGTACAAGATTAATACTCATGGATTGATTTGTGGTTCTCTACACATTCAGTGTTTTACATCAAACAAAGAATACATGTACACAGTTAATAAAAATTGGTCTGACAGGCTGAGAATATTGCTTTGTAGGAATGGGTCAATGTCATGTTTATTTCTTTATGTCCTTCCATGTTCTATTTTTAGTCAATCCATGGCTGCTGTAAATCACAGGTTTCTACTTCCCGGTAATTTATTGTGACTTATTAAATCTGATTGAGAGATTATAGAGTTAAAGATTCTCCTGCCACAGACACTTATTTCTCAATCAGCATGTAAGAGGAAATTATTTACAGATTGATCAAAGCCATGAACGTTGGGGAGAAAGAAATCAGGGCTTGCAATTTGTTTGGATGGGTTCGATGCTATCTCTCTATAGTGGAAAATGTTGAATTAATACAATATGGCATTTTTTTATATGTTTATTCATATAGGTTTTTCCCATTTAAAAATCAATAAGATAGCAGACAGCAAGGTGGCTTAGTGGTTAATATTGTTGCATTGTAAAATTCCAGTTCAAACCAGATGTTATGCAATGTAAAGAGTTTTCATCACATAGTTACATAGTTTGTAAGGCTTACAAGGACATACACCCCTCCAGTTCAGCCTATTACCCATTTTTGTTAATCAAGAGAAAGGCAAAGAAAACATGAGGTTGAAGCCAACTTTTCTCAAATTTCTCCCTGACTCCAAATCTGGCAATCAGATTAAATCCCTATAACAACCATTGTCCAGAATCTATTGACTGTTTCCTGTAGTGTATAGCTGTCCCGGAATGCATGCCGGCCATTTTTGAATTCTTTTATTGAGTTCACTATAACCACTTCCCTAGGTACAGCGTTCCATAGTCTCACTGCTATTACAGTAAAGAATCCTCATCTGTGCTGGTGTAGAATTTTTCTTTCTTCTAGATGTAGAGAATGCCCCCTTGTTATTGATACAATCCAGCGTATAAATAGGTTTTAACCATTTTATTGCCTTTTATAGGCGTTATATTGGCGATTTGTTTTTTATTTGGTTGGGGTCCCCTGAACAAGCAGATCAATTTGTTTGTTATCTTAATCAAAATAATTTGGACCTCAAATTTACCCCCCATTTTTCTAACACCCATATTGAATTTTTAGATCTTTTAATTAGGAGGGACAGCGATGGAGGGATTTTTACTGAGACATATTTAAAAAGTGTAGATGTCAACTGCTTTTTAGATTTTTCCAGTGCACACCATCCAAAATGGTTAAAAAACGTACCTTATGGTCAATATTTGCGTATTCGTAAAAACTGCACTTTAGATTCTGATTTTATTATGCAAGCTCGCAGTTTAAAACAACGCTTTGTTAATAAGGGTTACCCTGTACCCCTTCTTTCTAATGCTTACAATAAGGTAAAAAATCTAAAACACAGCGATTTAGTTTCCACTTAGGGTTGTGTGAATACTAGCTCTAGGGACAAGAATTCTAAATATGATTTTAAATATAATTTTATTACAAATTTTAACTGTGCCTCTAAGAATGTCAAAGATATTTTAAGTAGGCACTAGCCTATTATTCGTGATGACCCAATTCTGAACAAAATTGTCCCGGAACACCCTGGGGTCACATTTAGAAGATCGCCTAACCTTCGCAATTTGTTAGCCCCCAGCAGGTTAAGACATGATCCTATTACCCCTATACCTGCTATCAAGTGTGGAATGCAGCGGTGCAATAAGTCGCGTTGTCTTTGTTGTGAGATGGTGTGCACTGATGTTTCTTTTAAATCAGCGATGACTAATGATGTGTTTTTTATTAAGGGTTCATTTAATTGTGAGAGTTCCTTTGTAGTTTATTTAGTGACTTGCGATTGTAATTTTCAGTATGTCGGGCGCACTGTGCAGCCAGTACGGGCACATATGAATAAGCATCGATCCAATATAAAAAATGGATTTAGGCTGCACAGTGTGTCCCGTCATTTTACTATGCTTCACAATAGGGACACAGCTAGTTTGAAATTGATGATATTAGAAATGATTCCTAATACCATTAAAATTGATTACAAAAACTAATTAATTCTTATTGGATATTTAAATTATGTACTTTATTCCCAAATGGACTCAACAAAACTATTGAAAACACTTGCTGACTGTCATTATTATGTATGATAATTTTTTGATTTTTTGTAGTTTTGTATTTTTGTATATTTATATTTTTATACTTATTTGTTTTTTATATTATCCCCTTGTTTTGCACGTCTACATGTATTTATTCTTATTCATCATGCACTTTTTAGTGAGTGCTATTATATTTATGCACTGTTTGCACATTAGTATGTCTTTTATTGATATACTACTGTGATGTTGTTCTTTAGGCTCTTTAGGGGTTAATACCCATTGCGAGTTTTGTATCTTGGGACTCCCTTGGTGAATGATTGTTCTGACACCAAGGGGTTAACCTATTAACTTGGAGTGTGTATATATATATATATACTGCTTCCTGTTCCCCCTGTCCATATGCCTGATGAAGCGCTCTTGCGCAAAACGCGTTGCATGTTGGGAATACACTGATTGCTCTATCCATCGCCTGGTCCCTCAGCGCCTATTTTCCACTTGTTTGGAGGTCGTTGGTTCAATAGGGGTGTAGAACATTTTACTTTGTTCTGACAAGCATAGGGAGTGTGCTATGTTAGTGAAATAATACTGTTATTCAGTATGACATGCAGATTACAGGCATAACTATTAGAATCCCTTTCACAGAGCATCTGAATGTGGCAGCAGGGAGACCATATGGCATCAAAATTAAAGTGAGTAAATAGATTTTTTTTAAATAACTTTTAATTCATTTAATTAGAATTTATTTTCATTTGCATTCTTGTGAGCATCGAGGCGAGCTACTACCTGTTCCAGCCTGTGGCTCTCACCGCTACCCCCCCCCCCCCCCCCCTCCGTCTGTCTTACTCTTTTGTGGAACTGCAAATGTTTCATTTAATCAGCAATGGTTCATTGTGATCTCTCCAACCTGTTTCATTGGATTCTTGTGACTATACTTGTGACTACAATATGACGTTGATGACTATAGGGCCTCAGATTACATCGATTTTTTCTAATTGAAATTTGAGATTTTGAAATTGAAATGTAAGATTTGGAAATTGAAATAATTTTAGCTAACACTCAAAAGTTTTAGTGTCCCAGGCCCCGGCATATGGTTACAAAGAACCAAATCTAACAAGGAGTCACATGGTGGCACAATGGCACAGCCTGGAGTTTGTGGCAGCATGAGGAGACCATATAGTGTCTGAGTTGGCTGAAGCATGGGGATACCATATAGTGGCTGAATGGCACAGCCTGGAGTTTGTGGCAGCATGAGGACACCATATAGTGTCTGAATGGTACAGCCTGGAGTTGGCTGCTGAAGCATGAGGAGACCATATAGTGGCTGTATGAGACCGCCTGAAGGTAGCTGCAGCAGCATCAAGAGTCCTGAAAATTACTCTAATGAAGATGAATTTCTGAAACTGGGGACAGGCACCTTTATTATGTTTTGCAGTATCCATGGCAGTGCAATGAGAGAGCCTGGAGGTGGTAGCACCACCATGAGGATATCATAGAGCAGCACATATAGAGAGCCTGGAGGTGGCAGCATCAGCATGAGGAGACCATAGAAAAGCACAATTAGAGAGCCTGGAGGTGACTGTTGACTGGGGATGTTGGATGTCACTTGGGATGAAGTGGATGACCAAGTGAACCGACCAATCATGGCTGCTGGGTTGTTGGTCACGACACAACTGCTAGCTGACACCAGGAGCTCAGACCTCTCACTGCAACTCCAGCTGGCACACACCCCTACTCTGCTGCGACCTCTGCCTGCGCCTGATGAATTTAGGCCTCTGCCACTCCTCAATGCACATTCTGGCACTTCTTTGCCTGACATACTTATTGCGTATATGAGGGGAGTACAATACACTTCACTATGCTTAAAACAGTATTTGTCTAGAACAGCAGCAGGTGTGTACTAATGGCTGTCCTTTTACAGTATCTAGGCCCTTTAGAGTTTAACAGGTACAAAATAGTACACTGCTTTGATGTAGGTATGTGGTATGTACTTATGAGGGCAGAAAAATGTGCTACAGTATGTTTAAAAAAAAGTGTATTTTAGTAAAACACAGACCAGTGATTACTTATGGCTGTCCTTTCACAGTATGTAGGCCCTCAACAGATTATTAGGCACAAAATAGTACACCACTTAGATGTTGGTATGTGGTATGCACTTATGAGGGCAGAAAAATGCGCTACACTACGCTAAAAACTAAAATACAAATTTGCCGACAACACCAGCAGTATACAACAGTGCTGCAGCACACAGTCAC
Organism: Hyla sarda; assembly: GCF_029499605.1. Classification (NCBI taxonomy): domain Eukaryota; kingdom Metazoa; phylum Chordata; class Amphibia; order Anura; family Hylidae; genus Hyla; species Hyla sarda. Next base: position 119,748,995 of record NC_079197.1, read on the forward strand.
AAAATTGCTAAAAGACTATATCTCAAATACTATTAGGAATGGACTGCTGGGAATGCATTATACTCTCTACAGACTAGTATAACAAGCAGACCAGTTGTTGTGGAACAAAGACACATTGACTAAGGGGTTAATTGCTGCAGTAAGAATTAATTTCTGTGCAAAAACACTGTACTCTGTGTCCAACAGAAGGCTGAGGTGACTAGGAGGTGCAACACTGCTGTGATAAGCTTTTCTGTGTAACACACACATGGCGATGTCCATCCTTTCTCTCTGCAGTGTAATGAATTAAATGACGAGCCGGAATATGGCTGCCGAATATATAGGGCTGTGACATCACAGGGGTTACTTGCTGCTGATAGGCTTCATCCTGCATGTGATTCAGGGTCATCCCGCCCACACGCCTTCCCGCCGTGCCTTCCCACCTTCCCAGCGTTCCTTGCCCCATGCCTTGACATGTGGATCCGCCATTTTGGATGCCCTGAAGCCTGGACCTCACTAAATGGAGTTTAATGAAGCGATTCACGTGATAGAATCCCGGTGACATTCGCATTTGTTGCGAACCAACATTTTCATGATATTTGTGATGAATTTAGGTGCGTCAGCTTTGATTCGCTCATCTCTACTAGTGATCTTCATATAAGAGGGTTAGGATTGGTGAACAAAGAATTATATAGATATGGTACTAATGGGATATTGGGGACACACTTGCCTTTTTTTTATGTGCACATAGGTGGGAGGGATGTTTGGTTCATAGGAAGAGATTGGTCTTTTTGAGTAGACCCCACTTAGCTGTTTATTTATTCACTTATTGACATTTGCTCACTATAGGAGGAATGGTTGAATAAGTTGATATTGATATTATTTTTTGGGGGGTTCCCCTTCTTTTAGGACACTTCTTATTGTCTAGTTCAGGGGTCTGCAACCTTTAAGACAAAAAGCCACTTGGACCTGTTTCCGAAGAAAAAAAAAAAAACTGGGAGCCGCAAAAACCCCCTCCCCTCTGATGCCCTGGTTGGGATACACTGGCATACACACACAAAAGGGACTACAACTCCCAGCATGTGTCATTCAGGAGTCTTCAGTCTGTGGTATAACACCAGCATGCTACCTCTGTAGTCTACTGGGAGTTGTAGTTCACCAACACCTCTATTGTATCTGAGTAGTCTCCTGGGAGTTGTAGTTCACCAACACCTCTATTGTATCAGTAGTCTCCTGGGAGTTGTAGTTCACCAACACCTCTATTGTATCTTAGTAGTCTCCTGGGAGTTGTAGTTCACCAACACCTCTATTGTATCTTAGTAGTTTCCTGGGGGTTTTAGTTCACCAACACCTCTCTTGTATCTGAGTAGTCTCCTGGGAGTTGTAGTTCATACACCAGTGTTTCCCAACCAGGGTGCCTCCAGATGTTGCAAAACTACTACTACCAGCATTCCCTGTTTGGGAAACACTGGCATACACACACATAAGAGGGACTACAACTCCCAGCATCTGTCATTCAGCAGTCCCCATCCCCCCATCATTCCCAGTATGATATTTATTCCCCTGCAGTCTTTACATCCCCAGCCTGTGTAATATGTCTCCTCACACATAGAAATCTTCCCCAGCCCCTGCAGTGCAGTATGTCTCCTCTCCCCTCACCCGCTCTGTGTTTCCCCTGTGCAAACATGAAACCTCCATGTGGAAAATTAGGTCCTGTGTGTACAGAGAAGGGTGAGGGAGGAGCTGTGTCCGTCCCCACTCTCCCACTGTCTCCTTGTATTATGCAGAGCTGCACTCTTGCGCTCTCCATCCTCCGTGAGGGGGCATGGCTTAATTATCTGCAGACGTGCAGTGAAAAAATCAAACCCATGGCTCTGCCCTCGATCCTCCCCGCTGGAGCTTCGGAAAACTTGCCCCTTCCTTTTTCACCTCACACCGGAGCCGCGGCAAAGGTGTAAAAGAGCCACATGCAGCTCCGGAGCCGCGGGTTGCCGACCCCTGGTCTAGTTAGTCTTTGTGGATGTTATTTTCAGTATTATTTGTGGCAGGTGTACTGGTTAGTTTTCTATTGCACCCAATTGCAAGTAAGTTATATTTAAATGTGTCTATTTAGTATAATGGATTGTTACTAACATGATCAGGTCTAAATATGTTAGGTGCCTAAATACACAAACATAAAACTAGAGTGAGTGGTGTGCATGCGTTTAGGTGTATGCAGTGTATGGGCACATGTGTATGTACTGTATATTATAATATATATATATATATATATATATATATATATGTGTGTGTGTATATATATATATATGTAACCTCATATACTATTCAACTTAGTTGTCACTTATATTATCTGTTTAATATTATTATAATATATCCCATAAGTCTACTATTTGCGGTATAACTTTCCATATCCTATATAACTGTTTACCCTATATACCACTGTTACTATGTTGGTCAATTTATTAAGTATAGTTAAGTAACCCTATATGTTCTCCTCACTATATGCTGCCGCCAACTCCAGGCTGTGTCATTCAGCCACTATATGTTCTCCTCATGCTGCCGCCACCTCCACGCTGTGTCATTCAGGCACTATATGGTATTCTCATGCTGCCTCCACCTCCACACTGGGTCATTCAAATACTATATGGTCTCCTCATGCTGCTGCCAACTCCAAGCTGTGTCCTTCAGGCACTATATGGTCTCCTAATGCTGCCGCCAACTCCAGGCTGTGTCATTCAGCCACTATATGTTCTCCTCATGCTGCCGCTACCTCCACGCTGTGCCATTCAGTCACTATATGGTCTCCTCATGCTGCCGCCAACTCCAGGCTGTGTCATTCAGCCACTATATGGTCTCCTCATGCTGCCACCAACTCCAGGCTCTCATTAAGCCACTATATGGTCTTCTACTGCTGCCATCACCTCCACGCTGTATTATTCAGCCACTATATGGTCTCCTCATACTGATGCCACCTCCAGGCTCTGTCATTGTGCTACTCTGCGACAGTAATGCCTCTGATCTGCATGTCATACTGAATAACAGTATTATTTCACCACCCCAGCACACACCCTGTGCGTGTTACAGCAAGGCAACGTGTTCTACACCTCTATTGAGGCTCCCTTTAGGCCAGAAATAGCCATTTTTAATAGTGATTTGCTGCAAATAAATTCAGAACGAAACTATTTTTTGGGGAAAATTTGGCGAATCAGCCGAATCAAATTTTCTAATCTCTACTGATCTTGTTAGCCTGAAAGGACCATTCCCTCATAAACTCATGCTGATATGGGGTCATACATTTATTTTTATACAGATACTCCAAAATAGCATCTCTTAGAAAACACTCAAATAATTTAGATATGATGAAGGTTAATTTATCAGGCCTACAATTTCTAAGGTTTCTTTTTTATTTCCCTCATGTTTCTCTTTGTGTTGTTTGCTAAGGTAAAAAAAAATAGATAAAAAAAACTGTTAAAATGGTTACATATGAAGTTCAATGCAGCAGTAGGCTAGTAACAGGGAAGCATGTATCTTCTGTCTTTCCCCTCACCAGTCATAAAGAGATGCAAATCAAAAATATCCGTTAATAGTAGGGTCACACGTAGCATATTTTGTTGCATATTTTGCTACCCATTTAACCCTTTAAGGACCAAGCCCTTTTTGACCTTAAGGACCAGGCCAATTTTAGTGTTTGCACTTTCGTTTTTTCCTCCTCCCCTTCTAAAAATCATAACGCTTTCAATTTTGCACCTACATACCCATATAAGGGCTTTTTTTGTGCCATCAATTGTACTTTGTTATGACATCTATCATTTAATAACAAAATCTTTGGCCAAACCAAAAAATATATATTTGTGGAGTGAAATTGAAAAAAAAACACTCCATTTTGTAGCTTTTGGGGGCTTCCATTTCTACAGCAATTTTCGGAAAAATGACACCTTATCTTTATTCTGTAGGTCCATACGGTCACAAGAATACCCAACTTATGTAGGTTTTATTTTATTTTACTACTTTAAAAAAATTAGTATGTTTAAAATTGTCATCTTCTGTCCCCTATAGCTTTTTTATTTTTCCGCATACGGGGCTATATGAGGGCTGTAGTTTTTGCCTGTACCATTTTTGTTTTGATGGGACTTTTTGATCGCTTTTTATTAGTTTTTTTTATGGTATATGAAGTGACCAAAAATGCAAAATTTTGGACTTTGGTATTTTTTTTTTCTTGTGTTCGCCACTGACTGTGCGGTTTAGCTCATATTTTAATAGTTCGGACATTTACTTATGTGGCGTACCACATATGATTCTCATTTTTTTAAATTAAATTTTTAATTTTATATTTTCATCTAAAGGGTTAATGCTGGGCATTGGCCCGATCGGTGGTTCCTGGCATTAGCCGTAGGTCCTTGCTGCCCATAGAAACCCACCAGATCCACCAGGTTTAACCCATTCTCTTTTTGTGAGAATGGTTTAAACCCCGTTAACGGGACCAGGTCGTACAGGTATTGCCTTGCGAGGGCGTACCTGTATGCCCTTGGTCCTGGTGGGGTCAAGTCAATGGGTAGCAAAATAAGCTGTGTATTTTGCTACTTATTGACTTTAATGGGTAGGAAAATATGCAACAGCATATGCACAGCAAAACACAACAAGTGTGACCCTACCCTTAGGGTGTAAAGGTGTGAAATCTTTCCAGCTTTTATCCAACTTCATGAACACAATTGTAATGCCAGTTGTAACTGAATAATCTATTCTCGCTTTGGATAGTGCAGCTGTTGTGCAAATGTTAAAAACTGGCCTAAGAGTTTAGGAGATTGTTGAGTATCTTGGCACTTCATATCTAATTTTAATGCCTATGTACAGTATCAGTAACAGATTCTTATGGAGTTTATATACACCAATCAGCCGTAACACAAAACCACCTGTCACTAAAACAGCTTTGACCTATTGAAACCTGTACTCTGCACAAGACCTCTGAAGGTGTATTGTGGTATTTGGTACCAAGAACTTAGCAGCAGATACCAGATGGGGCCTCCAAGAATCAAATTATTATTTTTTTTAGCAGATACAACAGATTCTTGATCACATTGAAATGTGTTCCTCTTTCTGTTCCTGAATAATTTCCACATGACAGAGAAAATGGGGATTAAACAAATGATATCACACCTTTCTCTGTTGCTCTATTCAGGCTAGGGGCAATGAATAGGAAGGGTGGGAGGATACTTTAGTCACCAGAAGATGGAATGGATGCAAAATTAATGGAAATAAAAAAGTTTCAATACATTTTTGCAGTACTGTAGCACTTATTCCCACTGCTGGCCCCTTATTATCACCAGTTAAAACCTACTGACACTGCAGACATGATCACAGTTTCCAGTGATAGAGTCATAGCATACACCCAATCACCACACTGACTGCCGCTGCAGACTATTATTTGGAGCTATATTATTGTCCCTAGAAAATAGCCTTATAGCTACAGTATGCTTCTATATGGGAATACATATCTTTACAGACCCTGGCAATGCCACTGTTGGGGCCTAGATGCTGATGACCTAATGGAAGATTGTTAGCACTTAACCCTCCCATATCAATAGGGTCAAGCGGTGAAAATTCAACATGCCCAACCCGAAATCAGGAATCAATAGAGAGTCAGAGGAAGGCAACAAGACAAGCTTACTTTAGTCCAACATGTATGGGCACTTTAATTCATTATCTAGTTGGGGTGAGTTTGGGAAGTTGGTTAGGTAACTTTTACCAGAGCTCTATGTTGATTTTCCTCTTAGATTACATCTGGTAAAGAGTTTAAAAGTGTCACTTACATTGTAATGTTTTTCAAAGGTTACTAAAAAAATCTGATTGCTTGTATAATAATATACTGCAGATGGTCAGCTTCTTCTAAAATGTCCATAGATCTTAAATTCTTGGTAGTTGAAGAATGCTAACACATTACATGTTGGTGTATAAAAATGCACATTATTTGCTGAGAAGGAAATAGTCAGCACATACTTAATGAATACAGTAATTCTAGGTGTTCTGCAACACTGACACTTTGATTTTAAAAGATCCACCTACGTTTACCAGGTGCATACAAAACAAGACAGGATGACTGGGACTCCACCTTACAATCAATAAACTAATAACATAGTGCCAGGTTACAGATCTAAAATCCAGCACTCAGCAATCCTGGAGCAAAACACAGGCTGGTAATGTGACAAAAAATCTGATAACAACAGGAAAACCTTCACGGCTGCCTTTTTATATAAAGAATTAATTGCATTGCAAATTTATGGATTATACCCGGAAAAGAATGACATTCATTCATTTACATTAAGCAAAGTGCTTTAACATGCAAATTGGATTTTGTGCCTATAAATTATGATCTGGAACAGACTCAGCTGCACTGAGCTGAACATTCACTACAATACAGTACATTTTCAGAATGTTCATCAATATTTTCTGTGTTACAAATGCTTAAAACTCCACAGTTTGTTCTGTTTAAGTAATTATTTTATACATATATAGTTGTCGATAGGTTTGAGTTATTTTGCTATAAGGTTTATTACTAAATTGTTAATGCAGACCACTTCAGACAAAAAATATGTCCATTCAATAGTCTTTTTTTTATAATCAAAATGTCCTATCGAAGGTTGAAAAGGTGGTCGCTAAAAAGGTCAACTTTAATTTGGGAAATGCCAATAAAGAGGGCATTTTGGTGCAAAACTGATCCAACTTTGGTAGTGTCAATTGACTAAGCAAGAGGTAGTGTGATGGGGTGGGCATCCACTCTATGGTCTCCGAATATGGAGTTTGAAGTGGTCCTCCTTCATCCTGCAGAGCCATGAGTTGTCTTGAAACCTAGGAGGACTTTCAGAATTGGGGGATCCTTTCATATCTGTGCTTATATATCCTACATTGTGACAGCTATTCTTTATAACTACCATGTCACTGCTAAGTTGTTTCTCACCATTACCATGGGAAGCCTGGGATGTGACCTTTCTCTACACTATTAGCCAGCACAGTTGCTATGTTTTATTCCAAGTCAGTCTTTGGGAGATAGTCATGAAGGAGTCCCAGCAGTCAATCTTATATCTAACATTCAGTGGATTGGTGCTAAATGTTATCCACTAAATAATGTTTCACATTAATGTTACATAGTTTAATAGGCCTGGAAATGGCAGACCCAAAACCCGGATTCGAAACTAACCATACACCCATTACTTATTTGACATTCTAACCTTCTAAGCTGTCACTTCAAGATTTCCTACTAATTCAATTCTCCCTTACCAGAGAGTTGACATGCAATGAAGACATACACATATTCACATTTACTGAAAATAAATTGAGTGTGGGGCTTAATAGATAGTACAGAGTTAGGTCCTGATCTTGGCCTCAGGGCCAAAATTTAGCCAGGTAGAGTAAGTCTATAAATCTCTTGCCATCAGTACCCTACTGATAATGTTGGTGAATTGTTTATTTTTTTTAGAAGTTTTGGACACACATCTTCACTGCAAAACTTGCCCTTTATCCAGGTTTTACAAAACTCACCGTCTATTCACAGAATATGGGATAAGTGTCTCATTGCATGGGGTCCGTAATCTCCTGAATGGGACTCTGCACTCACCGCTTAACTCACCAGTTTACTGCTTTTTCCCTGAGGGCCCCAGCCCCCACTTTCGGAGATGCACTAATGCTGAACAGTAGTGAAGGCTCACTCAGCCAATCACCCGCTGAGATGAGTTAAGAGGTGAGAGCCAAGCCCAGGAGCTCAAGAGATCGTGAGGGGTCCCAGCTGTCGGACCCTGCAAGTTCTGACACTGTGGAGAGGGAATAAGTTATTCAAAACTGGATGATCCCTGTAAAGGGTTACTCTGTCCCTAGGCATCTTTTTACCTACACACAGGATAGGCGATAAGTGTCTGATCTCCTGCACAGCACCCCAGCAATCCACATGCACAGAGCAATCTCCACTCTGTGCCAGATTACTGGTGACCACAGCCCAAGGCTGGGGCGGACACACCTCTTCTATAAATCTCTTTGGAAGATACGGAGATACACAGACACTGAATCTCTGTCTCTCCCATGGACATGAATGGAGGAGGTGTATCGACCATGGCCACTTGAAGCCTAGCACAGCTGGAGTTCTGAACCTAAATGCTCAGAATGCATGAGTGCCAGGCAGAGATTGCAGGTGGCCATGTGGCCAAACCCCCCCCCCCCCCCTCGATCATACGTCTTAGCCCCTATTCTTTGGATAGGGTATAAGATGTCTAACAACTGAGCACCCCTTTAAGGATACTAGGGATAGATATCATTGATTACAAATGTGCCCTTTTGTAGCTTTTCTGCTGACTCAATGTATCCCAGGTGAATGGTGCAGAGGACCAGCTTTGGGGAAAATAAACATACATTTATTGTAGAGTATATGCATCTCCTGACAAAATCATATGTGTGATTACTCCATATGTGTAATGTGAGCTACAGCCTGTTAAGGCTTTTCTATATACAGGCTATGAAGGGTTTTGCCAATATGTCCTTACATTGTATTTAATGTGAGTCATTTGAGTCTTTTGAGATAAGTCATCTGTAGCAGATCAGCATCTGTAACTGTATAACTTTTATATATATATATATATATATATATAGTGGTCCCTCAACATCCAAATGAACCATCCATTACAAATGAACCATCGTTTGTTGAAACCATCTTATGTTGAGGGATCCGTGCAATGTTAAATATAGGAAGGTATACTCACCTGTCCCCGCCATCACCGCTGCCCTGGATGTCGCCGCCCATCGCTGTCACCGCGTCCCCGTGGTGTCCCCGCCGCTCCAGAGCGTCTCCGCTGCCCGGGATCGTCGTTCCTTATCGCCATCATCACGTTGCTACGCACGTCGCTCCTATTGGATGACGGGACAGCGTGCTCGGCAACGTGATGACAACGTTGGAGAGCGACGGTGATGCAGGGGATCCCAAAGAGGATGGTCCGGAGCGCCGGGGACATGTAAGTGATCATCACCGGACCCCATGGGGCACCTTAAACGGCTATCCAGTGACAGCTGAAGCAGTCTGCACTGCCGGATAGCCGTTTATGCGATGGCCCCGATATACAAAAGCATCATATTTTGATGCTGCCTTCAACATGCGATGGCATCTGAGAGGCCATCATATGTTGAAATTATCGTATGTCGGGGCCATCGTAGGTCAGGGGATCACTATATATAAAAAAAAAATATATATATATATATATATATATATATATATATATTTTTTTTTTTTTTTTACAACAACCTTAGCCACATATAAAAAAGCTTAACATCCATGGCCAGTCAATATATTGAAACTGGGGAAAAGTAAGGAGGGACATGTTTGTAGTAAACATTGCTGAATTAATAATAACAATCTTTGGGTTGTCCAAAATATCTCTTTAATTAATCAGTTATTTTTATAAAATATTATTTAGAAACAAAAATTTGTTATAAACATTTATGTCACCAAAAATTTATATAATCTCAGGTAAGTGCATTCATAAGTGTTATCGACTGTCTTGTTGATGTACGAGGGCAAAGTGATACTTCTTTGTGACAGAATATATCCAAAATCTGATGTATTATCAGTGTCTGTTATTTTGTTTCACTTTTGAGTCATCAAAGTTCATCAGAGAAAATGTCAGACCACTTAAATAAAATTGCTATAATAAGAACACTTCAGATCAGATAGTTTCTACCGTTATTCACAAAATGTATCCTTGTGATGTGGACGCATATGGCTGTGGGGTGGCAGGCGCTGCACACCTAACCAGCAGGAACAGAACCAGTGACTCATAGATGCTGATTCTTTAATTGTCTATGCCTGGTTAATGCTGAAATCAGCAGAAGAACAGAACAGAACTGCTGAGGTAAATAAATACATCCAGAAATCATATGCTTCCAAGAAGCACCCTGAAAGAATTAGAATAGCAGAAGCTTACATTAGTTATGTCATAGTTTTACGCTTAGTGAGGTAAGTGGGGGGGGGGTGATTTATTCTATGGGGGATATTTAACATTGGCTATACACCACTTTAATGTTCTAAATGTCCCTGCAAATTTTGTGTAGTTGTATTTTTTGCACAGTTTTTATGCACAATTTTTGGTAGAACATCTTTCAAAGTTGAATGCAAAAAGGGAAAGATACAACTGGAACTACTAGGGTGTGTGTGGTCACTACGTAGCTAGCTGGAATGGAATGTGTTGGATTATTCCAAATGAGTCCTGTTCAGTGGTGCTCTCTCCAACAGCAACAGTAGAAATACATCCAAAGAAAAGACTGTGCTTCAGAACTTGCATGGAGAGGGGCGTGACAAGGAAGGCTTATTGCAGATGATATCACAGGGCACGAGGCATAGAGAGAACCATTGGAGGCGATGGCGCTGTTTCATGTCGTATATGCATTTCTTCAGGCCTAGAAATGACAATATGGCATATTGTCCTTTCCGGCATATGGCAAAACAACCATAGTCTTAGGCTATGTTCACAATGTGTTTGGGCTTTATGTTGCCAGTTTACCTACCTTGGAACCATTTACTTTAAACTTAACGACGCAGGACGTATATTTACGTCCTGCGCCGGTTCCCGCGATATGAAGCGGGATCGCGCCGCGATCCCGCATCATATAGAGCCGGGACACGCGGCTAATACCACACATCGCCGATCGCGGCGATATGCGGTATTAACCCTTTAGAAGCGGCGGTCAAAGCTGACCGCCGCTTCTAAAGTGAAACTGAAAGTATCCCGGCTGCTCAGTCAGGCTGTTCGGGACCGCCGTGGTGAAATCGCAGCGTCCCGAACAGCTGATCGGACACCGGGAGGGCTCTTACCTGCCTCCTCGGTGTCCGATCGACGAATGACTGCTCTGTGCCTGAGATCCAGGCAGGAGCAGTCAAGCGCCGATAATGCTGATCACAGGCGTGTCAATACACGCCTGTGAACAGGATGAGAGATCAGTGTGTGCAGTGTTATAGGTCCCTATGGGACCTATAACACTGCAAAAAAAAAGTAAAAAAAAAGTATTAATAAAGGTCATTTAGCCCCTTTCCTAATAAAAGTTTGAATCACCCCCCTTTTCCCATAAAAAAATAAAACAGTGTAAAAAAAAAATAAACATATGTGGTATTGCCGCGTGCGTAAATGTCCGAACTATAAAAATATATAATTAATTAAGCCGTACGGTCAATGGCGTACGCACAAAAAAATTCCAAAGTCCAAAAAAGCGTATTTTGGTAACTTTTTATAACATTAAAAAATGAATAAAAAGTGATCAAAAAGTCTGATCAAAACAAAAATCATACCAATAAAAGCTTCAGATCACGGCACAAAAAATGAGTCCTCATACCGCCCCGTACATGGAAAAATAAAAAAGTTATAGGGGTCAGAAGATGACATTTTTAAACGTATACATTTTCCTGCATGTAGTTATGATTTTTTCCAGAAGAGCGACAAAATCAAACCTATATAAGTAGGGTATCATTTTAACCGTATGGACCTACAGAATAATGATAAGGTGTAATTTTTACCGAAATATGCACTGCGTAGAAACGGAAGCCCCCAAAAGTTACAAAATGGCGTTTTTTTTTTATTTTGTCGCACAATGATTTTTTTTTTCGTTTCGCCGTGCATTTTTGGGTAAAATGACTAATGTCACTGCAAAGTAGAATTGGCGACGCAAAAAATAAGCCATAATATGGATTTTTAGGTGGAAAATTGAAAGGGTTATGATTTTTAAAAGGTAAGGAGGAAAAAACGAAAGTGCACAAACGGAAAAACCCTGAGTCCTTAAGGGGTTAATCAACTAAATGGAGTCTACTAGTTACTACATTTATTAATTTCCCAAATGTATAGTTTTATTTTTCAGGACTCAAAAGCGCAGCAGACTATGCTTTTGAGTTATGCAAAAGAAAACGTTCAGGTAATGGACTGAACATAACCACAAATTGTCTATGTATGGGTGATTACAGAAAAGGGTCCTGATACGGGTATGCAACAGTATACCTAGGCATAACTATTTTGTTTATATGCTGGAATATACCTGCAAAGTAGAGCACAAATACAGTAGAGCATGAACACATACGGACAATTTCAGACTTATGCAGAGTCCCTGGGGCTTTGCAGTGTTTTAGAGTTATTGGGGCGAATTTATCATGGTTTGTGTGATGTACATGTTTTTTTTTATCCTGTTCTCCTTGCAATTTATTTGTAGTTTCCTTGTGAATGGACTAATTTATCAAAAAGTCCCAGGCTTTTCATGAATTATGTACAGAAATATTAGTGATAATAATGACAGGAAACATTGCATGGTATGGACAGCAAAAAAAAAAAAACCTCTATGGTGCACACAAATGGTGTTTTGTGCTTTATGGCCTCCAGGTGTACTGGACAAAGGATCTGTGATGTCTGTGCTTTGCTGTCCTCAGCAGAAAGAGAGAGAATTGTATTGGCTGCCCCCTTATATAGAGGGGGCTGAGCCAAAGCCCATTGGTCAAGCTGTGGGTCATGTGTTAACCTGGTGCCCTCTGGGTAACATGTGATAACAAACATAAAATGTGACATCTCACGGGTCCTTTAGATGACCTCTCACAGGTCTTTTATAATAACTATATATTTACATACTGGCTATAATCCTATTGCAATAAATGACAGTCTAGTAACAGCAGGGGAGACAATGCAGGAGAGCCCCAGGTCACTGAGGGAGTCAACCTGACAGGGCCTAAGTGTAGTGCAGGACCATTTCCTGCACTGGGATATCACACAGTTATCACTCCTATATTTGGGGTACAGATGTTGTTAGGAATCCATAGATCAGCCCAAGGGTCAGAGGATGGGAAGAAGATCACGTTGTAAAAGCCACATATCAGAAAAAAAGACACTTATTGGGATGGCGCTCCCCATTTTCCAGATATATTCAAAACGAGTGTGTGGAAAGACAAGTTTTATTCCAATCCACATCCATCTGAAGCACATATCAAGCATATCAAGCATTATTTATGTATTTTTTTTTTTTTTTTGTGAAATATCAAATTAATTGAGTTGTAACATAGTAATGGAAACTGAATTATAACCAAGGAACCAAAGTATCTATGTTTAATGTTATCTTCTGATTGCGATATCACTGTCACAAGTTGTAGAAGAGCAGTGAGAAGTAATAGATCATATATGCTTTACAGCATCTTGTTGCCTAGCAATGAGACAAATGCTATGCTTCATCTCTAAATCATTTACTGCATAATATGTGCAATGTGTTAATAAGCCCTTAGCTTTTATTTAGGTGTTAGGTTGCTACGTAAACAGAAGCACACCAAAAATATGTTATTCAGCAAAGTCCATGTGGTAACTACACAATTCTACTCACTTTTTAATGTTTTTTCGCTGACATCCAAAGGGAACAAATGGATTAGTACAGCGATTATGAAGCAAAATCAAAAGTACGCTACAAACCATGCCGCAGGCAATCAAATCAGTCATTAGAAGGGCCGCACTGCCGCAGATACCGTGATCTGTATTGAAAACGGCATCTGAGGTGTTAATGGACAACATCAGTGAGATCGCTGATATCTGCCATTACCGGTTGGTCCCTTGCTGCTGATAGCAGCCGGGACCTGCCATGCATAAAGTGAGAACTGCTCGGATGCTTGCATCATGTACAGGGCGTAAATGTACGTCCTGGAGCGCTAAGTTCCAGTGTATCAGGACATGTGTTTACATCCTTTGTTCTTAAGGAGTTAAAACCTCTGGGATTTGAGACATCAAAAGGGCCTTATTCAGCAGTTTCCCCTTACATTCTATGTGCTTTAGACATTTAAAATTTAGTTGGCGATTGGTTCACCCACCTTTATGTAACCTACTCTATTCATAAAACATGGCTCGACCATTGTATCAATAAAACACTTTTTACCTTTGATCTCAAGCTGGACCATTACTCCTCTTGTTTAAATATTGAGCATGTAATACTGTAATGTCTTATCTTTATTTGTACCCCCAACATTGTAAAGTGCTGTGGAATCTATGTAAATATATAAATTATTAACAACTACTACTACTTCTACTACTGCTATTATAATAATAATATTATAATTTTTTGATTATTTAACTATTACCCGGCCCCTGGCTAACCAAAAATTGGAGAATTGATATCTACATTGGGAAGCAAGGGTCATATCAATCTAACCCTTGTTATAATTTGTTTTATTTGTTACATAGTAACATAGTTCATAAGGTCAAAAAAAGATCAGAGTCCATCAAGTTCAACCTATAACCCTAATGAGTCCCTACTGAGTTCATATAGATCTAGAATCCACAACCTGTAATTGTATTATTGTCCAAAAATGCATCCAGACCACTTTTAAATTATTTTACAGAGTTCACCATGACCACCTCCTATGGCAGAGAATTCCACATTATCACTGCTCTTGCAGTAAAGAACCCCTGTCTTCTTTCCTCAAAACGTATAGGATGCCCCCTTGTTATAGATACAGTCCTGGGTATAAATAGATCATGGGAGAGATCTCTGTAAGTTTCCCTGATATATTTATGCATAGTTATTAGGTTTCCCCTAAGCCTTCTTTTTTCTAAACTAAATAACCCCAGTTCTGATAATCTTTCTGGGTACTGTAGTCCTCCCATTCCCCGTATTACTCTGGTTGCCCGTCTTTGAACCATTTCCAGCTCCACTATATCTTTCTGGTGCCCAGTACTGTACACAGTATTCTATGTGTGGTCTGACTAGTGATTTGTACAGCGGTAGAATTATTTCCTTGTCGTGGACAGTGGAGAAGAATTTGTTTAATATAGTTGCTTTTTCCTAACCTTTTTGCTATTTATATAGTTAAAAAAAATTGGGGTTAGTTTTACTCTCTTTGGCAATGAGTCTTTCTGTCTCTGATTTTGCAGCTTTTATCTGTTTTTTTTTACATATTAAAAATTTTTCTCTATAGCTTTTTAATGTTTCTTCACTGCCGTCCTGTATTAGTAGTACAAATGCTTTTATTTTTGTCATTTATAGCACCTTTAACATTTTTATTCATTCATATTGTTTTTTTTTTTAAAATTATTTATGACCCTTTTATTGCCATAAGGTACGGTCATGGCCGTAAATGTTGGCACCCCTGAAATTTTTTGAGAAAATGAAGTATTTCTCACAGAAAAGGATTGCAGTAACATGTTTTGCTATACACATGTTTATTCCCTTTGTGTGTATTGGAACTAAACCAAAAAAGGTAGGAAAAAAAAGCAAATTGGACATAATGTCTCACCAAACTCCAAAAATGGTCTGGACAAAATTATTGGCACCCTTTCAAAATTGTGGAACAATAAGATTGTTTCAAGCATGTAATGCTCCTTTAAACTAACCTGGGGCAAGTAAGAGGTGTGGGCAATATAAAATTCACACCTGAAAGCAGATAAAAAGGAGAGAAGTTCACTTAGTCTTTGCATTGTATGTCTGTGTGTGACACACTATGGATGGACAACAAAAAGAGGAGAAGAGAACTGTCTGAGGACTTGAGAACCAAAATTGTGGAAAAATATCAACAATCTCAAGGTTACAAGTCCATCTCCAGAGATCTAGATTTGCCTTTGTCCACAGTGCTCAACATTATCAAGAAGTTTGCAACCCATGGCACTGTAGCTAATCTTCCTGGGCATGGATGGAAGAGAAAAATTGATGAAAAGTGTCAACACAGGATGGTCTGGATGGTGGATAAGCACCCCCAAACAAGTTCCAAAGATATTCAAGCTGTCCTGCAGGCTCAGGGAGCATCAGTGTCAGCGGGAACTATCAGTTGACATTTAAATTAAATGAAATGCTATGGCAGGAGACCCAGGACGACCCCACTGCTGACACAGAGACATAAAAAAGCAAGACTACATTTTGCCAAAATGAACTTAAGTAAGCCAAAATCCCTCTGGGAAAACGTCTTGTGGACAGATGAGACCGAGATAGAGCTTTTTGGTAAAGCACATCATTCTACTGCTTACCGAAAACTGAATGAGTCCTACAAAGGAAAGAGCACAGTACCTACAGTAAAATATGGTGGAGGTTCAATGATGTTTTGGGGATGTTTAGCTGCCTCTGGCACTGGGTGCCTTGAATGTGTGCAAGGCATCATGAAATCTGAGGATTGCCAATGGATTTTGGGTCGCACTGTACAGCCCAGTGTCAGAAAGCTGGGTTTGCGTCTGAGATCTTGGGTCTTCCAGCAGGACAATGACCCCAAACATATGTCAAAAAGCACCCAGAAATGGATGGCAACAAAGCGCTGGAGAGTTCTGAAGTGGCCAGCAATGAGTCCAGATTTAAATTCCATTGAACACCTGTGGAGAGATCATAAAATTGCTGTTGGGAAAAGGTGCCCTTTCGATAAGAGACACCTAGAGCAATTTGCAAAGGAAGAGTGGTCCAACATTCCGGCTGAGAGGTGTAAGAAGGTTATTGATGGTTATAGGAAGCAACTGATTTCAGTTATTTTTTTCCAAAGGGTGTGCAATTAAATATTAAGTTAAGGGTGCCAATAATTTTGTCCATGTTTGGAGTTTGGTGTGACATTATGTCCAATTTGCTTTTTTTTTCCTCCCATTTTTGGTTTAGTTCTAATACACACAAAGGGAATACATATCTGTATAGCAAAAAAATGTGTTAATGCTGTCCTTTTCTGTGAGAAATACTTAATTTTCTTGAAAAATTTCAAGGGTGCCAACATTTACGGCCATGACTGTATATACATCTTACCGTGAGAATTTAACATATTTTTAAAAGTCTCCCATTCAGTGTCAGTATTCTTTTTTTTGAGGACATTATCCCATTTTATATTGTTAAGGGCTTCTCTGAATTGATCAAACTTTGCCTTCCTAAAGTCCAATGTTTTCGTGGCCCCTCGAGAGATTCCCTTATTGAAGAACAAGCTATAATGTATTATAATATGATCACTATTCCCTAGGTGTCCTTCTACCTGCACATTAGTTACTCTGTCAGGTCTGTTGGTTAATATTAAGTCTAGTAGGGTGCCCCCTCTGGTCGAGCCCTGCACCATTTGAGACAGATAATTGTCTTTAGTTATAGTCAGAAACCTGTTTCCTTTATGAGATTCAAAGGTCTCAGTCTCCCAGTTTATATCAGGATAGTTAAAGTCCCCCATTATTATCACCTTATTCTGATTTGCTGCCTTGTTTATTTACCTCATTAATTCATCTTCTGCTTCCTCCATTATGTTTGGTGGCTTATAGCAAACCCCTATCAGAATTTTATTATTTTTATCTCCATATATTTCTACCCATAATGACTCCCCATTATCATTTCCCTCCCGTATATATATCCTCCCGCAGTGCGGCCTTCAGACTGGACTTTACATAAAGACAAATTCCTCCCCATTTCCATTTTGTCCGATCATTCCTGAATAGACTATAACCCTGTATGTTGACCGCCCAGTCATAGCTATCGCCCAACCAAGTCTCTGTTATACCCGCAATGTCATAATCTTCCTCAGACATCAACCACTCCAGTTCATCTGCTTTATTGGACAGACTTCTGGCATTAGTCAACATGCAATTTAAAGGTGTATGTTTTTTCTTCCTATGAAGCCTATCCTTATTAACTATTCTAACCCCTCCCTCCGCTCTACCCCCCTCTCTATCGACACTATCTTCCCCCTCTACGTTGAAGGTTATCAAGATTACTACTATTTTGTGCTTTGATTATAAAAATGTGTTGAAGGTTCCCAAAGCTAGTATTTGGAATGGTAGGACACATAAGCCTTTAAGTAAATTATAGCTATAAATGCTATAACCCAGATCATCAACTATATTATAAGCCACTGATATTGGCAAATGATTTTAAAGTTGTAATTAAGTCCTCAGGAGTTTCTCTTAATAATGGCATTTATAGACTACACACAGGCTTGCCTTTTATAGCTTGCTTCAGATGCCCTCTTTAGTGCCTAAGTGCTCTCTTTAATGCAAAGCAGTTCTGCTCTCTTAATAGCTTCAGTTGAATGTCTTATGTGGCTAAGACATCTAGATGTTCTAATGTTCTGACATCCCTTTGCTGTCTAGCTTACATCATTTAGGCTTAGGCTTTAGGCATCTTACTGAATCACAAAAAAATATATAAAAAATTAGGGAACATAACATTCATATTTGTCTTCAATTTAGAAAACCTTTGGCTAAATTGAACAAAATAACTGCAAGACTTCATACAGTTCTGTGACAGCTGTGACACCAGTAATCATTGCTTCACTATTGGCTATGTTTGCAGTTCTACCCCCAGCTAGGTCTGCCTGAAGTGACTGGTGAGCAGGAGGAAAGAGGACAGCATAGGTGACTGTCCAGAAGGGTTACCTAAAGACATGAGCCTTCTGCATCTGCTGGAATATAAATCTTTGCTTATTGACCTGAATTACAAATTGCTCATTCTTTATGGTGACATGAATTGTACTCTTGCTTTCTATAAAACCTATATTTGTTATGCCTTGTTTAGGAATAGTGTCCTTGTGCAGCGTAAGACAAGCTAATGAAGCTGTATACTCCAAGCTATTCTCTTGTAGCTAGATAGCATAAAAGGGCTAATCCACCCCTATCCAAAGGATAGGGGATAAGATGTCTGATTACTGGGAGTTTGGTTGCTGGGACCCCCGCGATGTCCGGCCCATCACCCTGGCTGTGATAGGCTTTGGCCAGCCATAGTCATCACGTCCCCTCCATTAATGTTTATGGGAGGGGACGTGACAGTTATGGTTGCCCGTGCAGTAAATTACTGGGGTGCCAGGCCGGTGATCGCAGGGGGGACCCCTGCGATCTCTGGCCTTTGGATAGGGGATAAGATATCTACGGACGGAGTACCCCATTAACCATTCCAATTAGAACCGGTTTAGGGATAGTCCGCTTGTGCAGTTCAATTGTACAATTGTATCAACTGATCTGAGACATGTGCTGCACACAGCGCTCACTCTTGTCTGCTTGATTGGCAGGCAAAGAGAACAGTGCTGAGCCATTGATGTTCCTGTCTGCATTTCCAGGGTTTTGTCTGCACCCGGCCGCTGCAGGAGACAATCCAACTTTCATAATAGTAGATGTTTAAGGAGATTTATTTTTATATTTTTTCAAATGATGGTTGTAGAGTTTGAGGATTTTTGTTTAACATCAGGGGCTAATAAAGCAAAATAATAATAATACTATAATTATAGTAAGGATGAAAATAAGTGCATAGTAAAGAAAATAAATATAAAACTAAGTGTAATCAACTATTAAAGAAAACCTTAACCTCTTAAGGACCAAGGATAGGACGTACCGGTATGTCCTAAGTCCTTTCCCTTTCTATAAAGCCGTTTCATAGCCCGCGTTATAGCGGGTCGGGCCTATGGCTAATAGCCCTTGGCAATGATCACCTTTTCAAAGTTGAACACCACGACTAAAGTGAAAGTAAATCACTGCCGGTTAGCTGAGGGGGCAGTTAGGGATGTCCCCATGGGAGCTATAACACTGCAAAAAAAAAGTTTAAAAAAATGTGAATAAAGATCATTTAACCCCTCCCCTAATAAAAGTTTGAATCACACCCCTTTTCCCATAAAAAAAAAACAGTGTAAATAAAAATAAACATATGTGGTATCCCAGCATGCAGAAATGGCCAAATTAGAAAAATATATTGTTAATTAAACTGCACAATCAAGTCCAAAATAGTGTATTTTTGGTCACTTTTTACATCATGAAAAAATGAAAGAGTTATGATTTTTTACAGGTAAGGAGTGAAAAATAAAAGTGCAAAAACGGAAAACCCCCTGGTCCTTAAAGGGTTAAAGGGGTACTGTGATGTCATGCCACGCCCATGTCTATGGGAGGGGGCGTGAAGGCTAGTGTTACGCCGAGCGCTCCGGGTCCCCGCTCCTCCCCGGAGCGCTCACAGCGTTCTCCTATTCACAGCGCCCCGGTCAGACCTGCCGACCGGGTGCGCTGCGATAATGTTCCCAGCCGGGATGCGATTCGCGATGCGGGACGTGCCCGCTCGCGATGCGCATCCCGACTCGCTTACCAAACCCGTTCCCCGTCTGTGCTGTCCCGGCGTGCGCGGCCCTACTCCTTAGGGCGCGCGTGCTCCGGGTCTTTGCGATTTAAAGGGCCGGTGCGCCACTGATTGACGCATGAGGTTTTAATCAGTACCTTCACCTGTGCACTTCCCTACTTATACCTCACTTCCCCTGCACTCCCTTGCCGGATCTTGTTGCCATTGTGCCAGTGAAAGCGTTTCCTTGTGTGTTCCTAGCCTGTGTTCCAGACCTCCTGCCGTTGCCCCTGACTACGATCCTTGCTGCCTGCCCTGACCTGCTACGTCCGACCTTGCTCTTGTCTACTCCCTTGTACCGCGCTTATCTCAGCAGTCAGAGAGGTTGAGCCGTTGCCGGTGGATACGACCTGGTTGCTACCGCTGCTGCAAGACCATCCCCCTTTTGCGGCGGGCTCTGGTGAATACCAGTAGCAACTTAGAAACGGTCCACCGACACGGTCCACGCCAATCCCTCTCTGGCACAGAGGATCCACCTCCAGCCAGTCGAATCGTGACAGCTAGTATATAGCCATCACACCTCATCTCAGAGTAGTGAATGGAGGGGCAAGGTGGCTAGTGTCATCAGTGACGGGATAAGATGTTTCCAACAGGGTTCCCCTTTAAGGGTATGTTCGCAGGAAGGAATCTCTCCTTGCTGAATTTGATGAGGAATTGCACTTGGAGACTCTCTCTGGTGCCTGCTGGCAAAATCCC
The DNA here is from genome assembly GCF_029499605.1 of Hyla sarda. Lineage (NCBI taxonomy): Eukaryota > Metazoa > Chordata > Amphibia > Anura > Hylidae > Hyla > Hyla sarda. The sequence goes on from NC_079197.1 coordinate 119,769,737, forward strand.
TTGGCAGTAGGTCCACGTAGATCTGCGCTGTGATCATTGACAGCAATGCAGTCCACGGATAAGTCCACCAAAAGAATGAACATGTTCATTCATTTGGCAGATCAATTTCAGCATTGGAATTCTCCATAGCCTTAAATGGGCACTGTCATATTCAAAAACTTTTTATATGTTGTACAGCCTAGCAAAACATTAACATTTTTAATATACTTCAATACTTTAATATACTTTTAACTTCTTTTTATGGAAATCATGACTTATAAAAAACACTCCATACCATCCAAAACATAATCTTGTCTTGCTGAAGTATCATCTTTGTCCAAACTAAAGCACAGGCATGGACAAAGGATGGACTAGCACTCCTCTGTGCTCCCTCCTGTTCTATCAGACTGCAGCATAAAAAGGGAGAGGAGGGGATTACAGAGCAGCCTACAGTGATTGGAAAAAGAGACCCAACACTTAGGAAGGAATATAAGTAATGCAGTGTGACAAAGCATAGAATGACAAAGTAAGTGAACAATAGATAAAAGGTATTTGTAAGAAATATAGGTGCTAGACACATAAAAATTGTATGTACATGATCAGTATAACATACTGAATAACACATTACTTTTTTCGATTTGAAATATGACAGGTATGCATTAACCTGGAATCATATATGCAGTTTTTGGTGCAGGTTGAGAGGTAGCATTTGCATGCCGTTTAAGTATATGAGATCCAGATATCCAGTATACTTTCTTCCTTTTATAATGCTCATTCCTTCAGTCCTGGCTTTCAATTAAATAAATGAAAAAAAAAAAGGAGCACCAAAAAGGCCATAAAAATTGCACATGTGATTGCAGCCAAATAAGGTTGATTCTGGGCTTATCATTTGGTAAGCTATTGAATAATTATATGTTAATGACCTCCTGAATTAGGACCATAGATGGAATTAATTGGTAATTATAAATTACAATTAAATTACATAATAATGAGGAGAGCTTTATCTCCCATTATTTATGCTTACAATTGATTTGATAAATCCATAAGAAAAAAATATATTTTGGGTATTTTAGTAATAAATGACCCAGCAGAGCTCTAGATTTAAGTATATACCCTCATAATTAAGAATAAAGTGGTGCATATCTGCAGAATTGATAGGATAAGGACTTCTTATTATTTTTGCTCTGAAAATATATGTACTGCTCTACTTTGGAGTTTTCAATTAAACAGCTTCACATTTTTAATGCAGTACATGGTAATCATTCTCTTTCTATTTTATCCGGAGGCTTTAAAAGCACAAAATGAATTAATTACTTATTAACTTTTCATATAATAAAGTATGTTGAACCTACCATGCAGTAGATGAAAATTCATGAATACTTTGATTTTAATTTCAAATAACAAGTAGAAAAAAGGCTTGTAAAGCTAAATACAAAAGGTCTCATACTTGCTGTAATCCAGGTTAAGGGACAATGTTTTTCTGAGTTTTAACCTGAAATACAAATAAAGCAGAGTACTTTAGGCAGGGACTATTGTCCTCTACTATTTTTGTGACTGATAAAGAATTTCTTATGTAAGCAACCAATGAAATGAAAATTAAAAACTATCCCTTTTGGGGATAATCTAATTGTGTAGGCTTGGTAGTAGCAGCAGCAGGGGTCGTGGTAGATCTTGCTGCATCAGCAGCAGTTCAGTGTAAAACAAAGCTGATCTGTGCTTACATTCACAGTCATAGCAAGTCAACAGCATGGGTGGAGGACTGGTGGTAGTAGTAGCATATGTATAGGAGGTGTACTGACATTGAGGTAGTAGTAGCCAGAAGACAGCTGGGGTTGTTGAAGTACTACTGAGGATATTTTATTTTCTCACTGATGCCTGCCTGATTCATAACTTTTTCCATGTTTTTGGACAAGATGCTCCCAACAAGGCAGTCAGCGCACAAGCAACGTAGCATAAAGCTCATAATTCTTGTCAGAGTTTCCAAGGGTTCAGTTGTTTCCTTCTCCATCCCGTATTGCCATGGTTTGTTATTATCATGATCAACATAATCACTTCCATGTTACGTGGGCACCTTGTCCCCTATGTCTTCTTGTGATAAGTCAACTGATTCCATCTTCAAATCCTACTCAGATTCTATTTCCTTATTCTTATCCAGATCCTCATCAACATCCATACTGCAGTGAACAAGGTGTGAACCATCTTCCGCTCAATCATTACTTTGCTCCAGAAAGAATATCAGCGGCATAACACTGCTGTTATCGATGTTGACAAATCTTGTTGCCTCAAAAGGTCTCAGTCAATGTCATGTGTCTTATCACCTGTCAATGCCTGAGCTTAAAATCACACTGGCTCCAGCAGCTGCTCATCTGCTGCATGAGGAGATCAGTCACTACTTTCCACTGCTGGAATAGGTGGTCTAATTGTTTAAGGTAGAATTCCAGCGTGTTGGGATGTCACAGATTAAATGTCACAGATTGACCATTTTGGTGCCAAGTGTAGTAGGGCACCACGCTCACATACGTTTCTAAGAACATTTTTATGACCAGATGTTACACATGTGCCATACATGGATAATGTGTCATTCCACCTAAATGCAGCACAGCCACAATGTTTTTCTATTTTCAGCTACCAAATTGCAAAACTCATGCAAGACCTCTGGTATAAATTTCCCTACCTACTGTATTTGTGTGCACCGTTACTAGAAACTGGCACAACTTGAATATGTGATTAAACAGCATGTTTCCATAACTCATGCAAATCCTGTATTTTTTAGCAATTTTTAACGCCTACCGTATATACTCGAGTATAAGCCAAGTTTTTCAGCAGGATTTTTCGCGCTGAAAGCGCCCCCCCTCGGCTTATACTCGAGTCAACTCTCCGCCTGTCAATCCCTTCTCAGTGGTTTTCAACCTGCAGACCTCCAGAAGTTTCAAAACTACAACCCCCAGCATGCCTGGACAGCCATCGGCTGTCCGGGCATGCTGGGAGTTGTAGTTTTGAAACATCTGGAGGTCCACAGGTTGAAGACCAATGAGGCCTTCGTCATCATCATCCAGACCCCCCCTTTAGTTTTCTACTCACCTCCCCTCGGTGGGAAGGAAGGGTGAGCTGGTCCAGGCCATCTATGCTGCAGGGACCATTCGGTGGAGAGGGTTAGTCATTCTGGGCTGTCCATTTTCACCGGGGGCCCTCTTCTCCGCGCTCCGGGCCTGCCCCAGACTAGTGATGTGGCCTTGACGACGACGCACAGGGACATCATCAAGGCAACGTCACTAGTCCGGGGCCGGTGTGGAGAAGATGGCCGGACCAGCTCACCCTTCCTTCCCACTGGGGGGAGGTGAGTAAAAAACTAAAGGGGGGGAGGGTGTGGATGATGACGAAGGCCGTATTGGTCTTCAACCTACGGACCTTCAGAGGTTTCAAAACTACAACTCTTAGCATGCCCAGACAGCCGATGGCTGTCTGGGCATGCTGGGAGTTGTAGTTTTGCAACATCTGGAGGTCCGCAGGTTGAAGACCACTGATGAAGGGATTGACAGGCGGTGATGATGAAGGGGGGGATGATGACGGGGGTCTGGTTGATGACAAAGGCCGCAGTGGTCTTCAACCTGCTGACCTCCAGAGGTTTCAAAACTACAACTCCCAGCATGCCCGGACAGCGATGGCTGAAGGAATTGACAGGCAGTGTCGGGGGATGATGTATTTCCCACCCTAGGCTTATAGTCGAGTCAATAACTTTTCCTGGGTTTTTGGGGTAAAATTAGGGGCCTCGGCTTATATTCGGGTCGGCTTATACTCGTATATACGGTATTAATGTTTCATTACTAAAAACTTGGGCTTAAGCAATATATTTATTAAACTAACACAAACATTTTTTTCCAGTTTTCCCCACTAGTATAATCTGACACAAATAAACTTGGCTTCAACAACTTTCACAACTTATTTACTTAAATATGTGATTAGACATTGTAATAGACAATGCAAAAGTTGCACAAAACCTTTATTCCACAGTTTTTCCCTAATATATTTAGTGCTTTTAATCTTGGCGTTTTTTCTTCTTTGGCAGTTTGTTTTTCCATTAGTTTTTATCATGACTAGTCATATGGTTCTTCCATAGGACTCAGGGATTTCTGGGAAACGCCAAGATTTTGTCCAAAAAAATGCCATAGTCTCAAAATGCTGCAATTTTGGAAAATTGCCACTGAACAAAAAGCTGCAAAAAAGTGCCATGAGTGAAAAAATGACAAAAAAAAAACAGCAAGTGGGTTTGTCATTTCATAAATCCCTACTGACTCTCAGCTAATATCTGCCAATGATGTTTTTTCACGCAAAAATGCTGTGCAGCATTTGTGTTCGGCATTTTGAAAATATGCTCTACAACAAAAATAAGATAATAATCATGCACTGTGTGTAAAAATTTACACAGGCCCAGAGCTAGATTTTGGCTACAGTTCATTTCTCTAATGGGTGCTGGCCAATGGAGGCCCTACCCTCTTTTACATGAAGCCTGCCCACTTTTTTTTAAGTTTTGAGGGCACCGTAAAGCCAGATACAAAAGAGTTTTGTGCAAACATGTGCAACTTTTTTAAACTGATTCCAGGCATCACATAAATGATAAATAACCCACCTTGTATAAATGTATACTTAACAGTCTAAGGATGTGCCAGTGGGTCACAGTTTCTTCATTAATTTCCCCATCTTAAGCTGGGTTCACATCACGTTTTCACCCATACGGGAGCGCACACGGCATGACATGCGCTCCCGTATGCAATTCATTTCAATGAGCCAGCCGGAGTGAAACGTTGACCACAGTTTTAGGTCCGGTGAAAAAGTGCATACAGCGCAAAAATGAGCCGACCAGACTGAACATTTCACTGCGGTCGACTCATTGAAAGGAATTACATATGGGAGCGCATAGAAAGGCATATGGGAGCGCAAGGTTTCAGCTCCCCCCTGCCGTATGCGCTCCCGTATGGGAGAAAACGTGATGTGAACCCAGCCTTAGACTTGTCTTAGCTTTGTGTCTAACTTCTTTACACCAACTATGGTTTGTCTAACTTCACACTTTGGCACATTTTGGCATACCTTTGTACATTTTTTTTTTTTTGCGCCTCAAAGAATGCTAACTGCGCCTCATTTTTAGAGTGTGTTTGGTCTTTTGAGAATTTGGGGTAAATAGCACATAATTTAATGCCAGTTATAATTGGCATTAAATGTGACTCTTTTGTGCGCCAAAAAGTTGTGATGAACCTTTAAAATAGGTAGCTAATAGCACAAAAAGTCTAGCCACGCCTATTTTAAAATAATTGACTAACAGGGTGCTAAATTGGGTTCTAAATATCTCAATATGTGGCTCTAATAGTGTGATTCACATTTTAAACAAATGTGGTGCAGCTGAAGCAAAATAAGTGTCACTAAATTCTTTGAATATCCCCCATTATGTGTCATACATGACTATGATCCAAATTTTGGCACATTTTACGCCAAAGTTGAGGTTCAGCAACCTGCTCTCTGTTCTTTTTCTGCTTGAATGAATGAAAAAAGAAATTCCACTGGGTGTTACCATCTCCACTGTCAAAAAATGTGTCCTTACACAGTGTGATACTAAAGAGGAGTGAGGATAGTAAGTCTTAGCAGCCATCATCTATAAGAGGCAAAAAGGAAATATGATGCAGTACCCAATGTTCCCTGTAAGCCTTTCCTCTTAATCGGGCAATGCAAAATAGTGGCAAAAAAATTATAGGGTGTACTGAGTAATTTGACCAAATATAGCTAACTATAAAAAGAAGCAAAGAGCTCTGTAGCGTGATACAGCTAGAAAAGCATACAAAAGTAAACTGCTTTCTGAAAGAGGTTGTGCGAACAAGCACAACTTTGGACAGTGTGTGATACAATGTGGATGTCGGTTGCAGCCTACCCCAGCTCATTCATGCAGACACTCCAAAACTTGATGCTTCAGGTGCTGATTAACCCCAACTCCACCTGGAGAATCAAGTTTTGGAGTGTCTGCATAAATAAATCTGGGTAGTTAATGAGTTTATAGTAGAATTGTTTGGAACTAAGGCAGAGAAGAGGCAAATGCATCCAATCCTGGGGATCTAAAGCAATTAAAGGGTTAATGTCAAAATCCAAGATTTTCTAGGGCAGAAAGGGGTTAATGTCAGACAACTTGGCTGTCTAGTATATATAAAGGGGTTAATGTCAGACAAGTTGGCTGTCTAGTATATTTAAAGGAGTTAAAACCAGTATACGTGGTGGAGAAGGGCAGAGATGGAGCTAAAGCTTCCTGTCACCATAACATACCTGTCACCATAACATTGCTATCAAATCTACCGGCATTATGTTATAGAGTAGAAAAGCTTCAGTATAATTAAAATTCCTGCTTTTTCTATTATAAGGAGTCCAGAGGACAGTGTCATTCAATTATAGGACAACCCACTGGATGTCCCTCAGTGCAAGTCTATGGGAGGTGGTGTGGCAGCTGCCACGCCCCCTCCCATAGACTTGCACTGAGGGGGCATGGTGTGACATCACGAGGGGTGTGGCCATGACGTCACCAACCCTGCAGCCCGCCCCCAACATTCGGAACAAAATGTTCCAAACGTTGGGACAGTTGAGTATCCCTTTAATGAGAGGTGTACTGCATTGCTTATCACCCATTTCTGAGCTGTAAAGATAGGCTGCTGTGTATACATGTATAACTGTAGACAGAAGACAGACTTACTAAAAGGTTCAAAAAAGAATGATAGAAAGTGCTCATTCCTGCTTTGTACAGACAATCACATCAGCTGCTCACATCATGGGGGAAAGGACTGGCCTGCTGGCTTAGTGGCAAAGAGATCCAATATAAAACACATAGGCCGACATTTATCATTGTCTTTGGACAGTTTTTTAGGTCTACTAAAGGAGCAAAAAAGACGCAAGGAGGGTTTATTTGCACTTTTTTGTGCCTTTTGGTTTACACATTTCTGCTGATTTTGAGTTGCCATCCACTGATTTTTGACTGTACACATGATATGTGTAATGTCCGTTTATTTGTTTTTGTATTTTTCTGTTTAGGTGTGTATTCACTGAACAAATGAGAACTCAGGTGTGGTTATTTAACCAGAGTTCTTATGCATTCTGATGCTGGTTATTGTGCAATACACTTCCAAATCTGCTTGAGCTTTTACCTTGTATTTATCTAAGTTTTAGCCACGGTAAAATAGTCTTGTTCTGTGCACAGTTGACGATCATTCATTTTGGATGGATTGGCCAGTAGGCAGGGAGAGTGGTTTTAGGGTCAGTTTAGGGCTCACGCTCTCTGTCGCCAGCAGTCGGTCCTGACAATATGGAAGGAATTTATGAACTGCGCCTTTTTGTGAAAAGGTGCAAAAAGGCACAAAGCCACTGAAAAGTCTCTAAAATTACACCAGCCCAGACTTAGCTTAGCTTTTTTGGTGTATGTGAAGAAAGATGTTTCAGAAAATGTGACCTGCACAAAATTTATCAAATGCTCTTTGACCATTTAATAAATTTGGTGCTCATACACATTTCCAGCACACAAAAAAAAGTTGTAGAAAAATGCTTCACTTACACCTACAATGATAAATGCCAGCCATAGAGAATGAATACCCTTTGCAGAAGGAAATATCTGTCCAAAACATGCTAGTATTTTTTATAAACATATTTATTTGAATATTAAATAATAGATGGGATTTTAATTGGATAAGTCAGCACATTGTGAATTAGTAAATCTTTTCGACTGCTGTGTTCACATGCATTCCCTTGCAGTCCCGATTCTAGGTGTCAATACTTCCCTCCTGTTTGTCAGTCAGTTTTAGCACATGTGACTTTTTCCATTTTATCAATGTAAGCATTATCATTAGGATTATAATGGTCTCCCCTGGGATGACTTTAAATAGCTGAATCATTTTTTTCTGGCTATGTTAAAAACCTCACAACATATCCACTGGTGCATAATGTCATTGCCGCATTATCATTAAAACCCATTTCAGTCACATTGGAAAAGTCCCATGGCATACTCATATCTTATGCATTGTCACTAAAATAAGCTGGATCATCATTATCGCACAGCCCTTTACAGACATATTATATTGCTTATATGGGCAAAAGCTCATCACATACCCCTTGTACTGCCTCTATATCTTAGTAATCACAAAGAGTAATTTTACTTGAGGACATGTCCTTTTTCTTTGATACACAGATAATCCATTGATTTGAAAGTGTAATACTTCATTTCACCTATGGTGGCACTGCAAGAAAGCTCAATATTCCCCCTTAGGGTGCTCAATATCTCATTGATTGTTGGGGATCCCAGCATTGAGGCACATTATGAACTCATTTTTCATCAAGGGATCTCAAGTAAAGATTGTCAGAGAACCCCTTTAATAAATAATATAATCACTGAGATATCTATACTATATACATCTCCAATGTTTTAAAATAATAAAACAAGTGCTGTTAAATAAACAATCATATTTATAGTTCAGTTCATATTCAAGCATATTTCCTTCAGTCAGAGGGGTAACTTGTAGCTTCTGGGCAAAATTTGATTCTATTATAATTAGGGCTGCAATGATCGATGAAATCAATAACATTCGATAACGAGATTTGTTGTCGACGAATCCAGTTATCGAATAATCGCCCGAATCATTGTCCGGAGTGCCGGCAGTCATAAGGTTGCTGCGGGGCGGGAGCGGGCAGGCACTATACCGCACCACCGCAGCCAATTCCTAGTCCCACCATCAGCTGAACCACCCTCCACTGACCCACCAATCATGAGCTGCCACTGTTGTGCTCTTCTCTTCTGCCGCCTGTGGATTGAAAAAAATTTGGACACATATTTGGTATTGCCGCGTGCATAAATGTCCAAACTATTAAAATATAATGTTCTTGATCCCGACAACTGAACAACTGTTTATTTGTCACATTTTAATCCAAAATTTTTTATGATAAAATGTATTAAAGTTTTATATACACAAATGTGATATTAATAAAAAGTACAGATTATGGCACAAAAAATGAGCCCTCAAAATAAAGAACACATGTCACTTTTACCGTAAATTGTACGGCATGAAAATGAAACCTTCCAAAATTCGCAAAATTGCGATTTTCTTTTTAATTTCCCCACACAAATAGTATTTTTTTTTATTGTGCCATACATTTTATGGTAAAATGAGTAATGTCATTTCGCAGGACAACTGGTCGCGCACAAAACAAGCCCTCATACTGGTCTGTGGATGAAAATGACGAGAAAGAAAAAACGAAAATGCAAAAATAAAATTGGCCTGGTCCTTAAGGTCAGAATGGTTGTCACGATGCCGGCTGGCAGGAGGTGGATCCTCTGTGCCAGAGAGGGATTGGCGTGGACCGTGCTAGTGGACCGGTTCTAAGACACTACTGGTGTTCACCAGAGCCCGCCGCAAAGCGGGATGGTCTTGCTGCGGCGGTAGTGACCAGGTCGTATCCACTAGCAACGGCTCAACCTCTCTGACTGCTGAAGATAGGCGTGGTACAAGGGAGTAGACAAAGCAAGGTCGGACGTAGCAGAAGGTCGGGGCAGGCAGCAAGAATCGTAGTCAATAAGGCAATAGCAGGAGGTCAAGTACACAGTAAGGACAACACAGTAACGCTTTCACTAGGCTCTAAGGCAACAAGATCCGGCAGGGGAGTGCAGGGGCAGAGATCAGATATAGTCTGGGAGCAGGTGGAAGCCAATAAAGCTAATTGGGCCAGGCACCAATCATTGGTGCACTGGCCCTTTAAGTCTCAGGGAGCTGGCGCGCGCGCGCCCTAGAGAGCGGAGCCGCGCGCGCCAGCACATGACAGCAGGGGACGGGAACGGGTAAGTGACCTGGGATGCGATTCGCGAGCGGGCGCGTCCCGCTGTGCGAATCGCATCCCCGACGGCCATGACAGTGCAGCGCTCCCGGTCAGCGGGACCGACCGGGGCGCTGCGGAGAGAGAGACGCCGTAAGCGCTCCGGGGAAGAGCGGGGACCCGGAGCGCTAGGCGTAACAATGGTCCTGGTCCTTAAGGGGTTAATAGTGCATACCTCATCCAAGGCATTGAATTATTTCACTATTTTTGGCAGCAGATAGATCCTTTTTCTTCCCCATATTGCTTGAAAATGGTGTCTGCTTAATAATGTGGAACACCCACCTTAAAGGGGTATTCCAGGCAAAAACTTTTTTTTTATATATCAACTGGCTCCGGAAAGTTAAACAAATTTGTAAATCACTTCTATTAAAAAAAATCTTAATCCTTTCAATAGTTATTAGCTTCTGAAGTTTTCTGTCTAACTGCTCAATGATGATGTCACGTCCCAGGAGCTGTACATGCTGGGAGAATATCCCCATAGGAACTGCACAGCTCCCGGGACGTGAGTCATCAGAAAGCAGTTAGACAGAAAAAAAACAACTCAACTTCAGAAGCTAATAACTATTGCAAGGATTAAAAAATTTTAATCAAAGTAATTTACAAATATAAAAAATATAAAAAAAAATAAAAAGAGAGCCACTGAGGAACAAATGCGACTGTTTTTCCCCAAATTGCAGAACAAACTTGTCTCTTTGCAGGAAGAAGTAAAAAGTAAAAAACAAGAAAAATTTCTCAGAGACAAATCTGACTATGATCATGATAAAGAATTTGTTTGGCATGTGAAATCTACACTACCAGCGAATAGAAATCTGCGGCAGAATAGACGCCCATCGCAATTTCTGAACAAGAACCGCATCGAAACCGCATCCAGTGTAACCTTAACCAAAAGTGCTCAAGGTAAACCACAAGAAACAAAAGATCCAGAACACCCTTTAGGAAGAAACCAACAAGAAGAGGGCGAAAGAAAAGATCAGAAAGATCCAAAGAAAAGAAAAACCAAAGGTTAACAACCCCCGGACCCACAGATCCCGCCGAACACCCGACCTCGAACGTCATCAATTTAATCACTGATATTTTGGATGAAGTAACTGTATCGCTGCTTTCTAAAGGCCTGAATTATGGGCTCACCGAACAATTTGATCCAGTGAACTTCGAGATTGACTTGGCCAAATCAATACGAGACATTAACCTCTTTAAGTTTTTTCTCAATAAACCTTCACTAGAGCATAGCAAATGTGAAACTGATTCACCAGCTAGAATAGACAGTTTTTGTTTTTTTTTTCCTACAGAATGTAGTTTATTAGAGCAAGAATGTATAGGCATGCTAGCCAATGAGTTTAGTGAAGAGTCAGGACACTCTATAGTGTCACATGACTTGTCGTCATCATGCTTCAACAAAGGAAAGAAGTCCAGATTTAACCCCCCAGTACCATTTGGGAGACATCTGGACTTCAGAACGCAGTACTAAAAGATGTCAAGTCTATTCTGTACCACGAGTTGCCTAAGAATCTAACTAAATAAGAACATAGAGCACTTTTAGAATTAAAGAAGAGAACCGACCTAGTGGTTATCAGGGCCGACAAAGGGGGAAGTGTGGTTCTAATGCACAAAGATATGTATATGAAAGAAGCCGAAAGGCAACTTAGCGATAGTACAACATATACCCCCCTTAAAACAGACCCAACATCTAAAATACTTACTGGTCTCACTTCTCTCCTACATAAATTTGTAGAAAAAGGAATGCTCTCTAGAAAGAATGCTGAACGACTTGTACCAGACACACCTAAACCCGCTACATGGTATCACTAGCCTAAAGTTCACAAAGGACAGACCCCACCCCTGGGACGTCCCATAGTCTCGGGGGTGGGATCTGTCACCGAATATCTGTCACATTTTCTAGAATGGTTGTTGTCTCCATTGCTGCCATCAGTACCAGCTTACGTTAAATATACACTACATTTATTACAAATTATCAATAACATGAGTTGGGAACCTAATTGGAGTCTATGTTCAATAGATGTAGTAAGTCTCTATACTCGGATTCCTCATCAGGCTGGTATACATGCAATAAGAGAAGTATTACTAAAGGCCAATAAATCAATGGAATTCATTATTTTTGTAGAGGAAGCCCTTACATTCTTACTTTCTAATAGCACATTTAAATTTTCAGATCAATGGTACAGACAGGACCCCGGGACCCCGATGGGTACCCCGGTGTCCTTTACATACGCTAATCTGTTTTTTACCTGTTTTGAGAGCAACGTGATATACTCATCCTCTAATCCATTTATTGCATATGTAAAATTATATATGCGATATGTTGATGATATTTTGATAGGATGGTCAGGGACAGAGGCACAGTTCTTAGAGTTTGTGGATTACCTAAACACAACCAATTCAATAAATATGTCTTTTACAGCACAATACGGAGGCTCTTCGCTAGAATTCTTAGACCTTAAATTGTCAGGTGATAGACTAACAAGTGAAGGATACAGAAAGCCAATTTCTAGGAATACCTTCCTTCACTATACCAGCTCCCACCCTGAGTCAGTGAAGCGGGGTATCCCCTATGGGCAATTTGTACAGTTACATAGGAATAACGAGTCGGACGAATCGTATCGGACACAAGCCGATGATCTTGAGAATCGGCTTTTAGAGAGAGCATATTTGTTGAAACTTATCAAAGAAGGGTAAAAAAGAGCAGACAAACTACAAAGAGAAAATCTATTGAAAAATAAAAAAATAGCAAAACACAAGTTGGTGATAAACGGTTCACATTTACCTTTCAAAATTCACCCATCAATCGTATCATAGAACATGCAGTCAGACGAAATTGGTACGTGATAGAAGGAGATGCAGACCTAAAAGAAATAGCGAACAGAAAACCCCTGATATCATATAGGAAAAATAAATCTCTAGGTACCGTATTACAACAAAGTAGAAACTTAACTGAGACTAAAAAAGAAACTATGTGGCTCGATCAGCTAGCACCGAAAGGAACATGCAATTTTTGTAAATACAATGCAGAATTGAAAACAATGCGCATGGGGGATGTCACACATACAGTAACAGATTTAATAACCTGTAGAACCAAATTTGTTGTGTATGTTATATACTGTCCTTGTGGATTCCACTACATAGGGAAAACCATACACCAGTTATGTGCTAGAATACGAGAACACATGTACTCGCTACGCACAATGAAGGGAGCACCTAGGTTAATATCCAATGTAGTGGAATTCCACGGAGGAAAACCAGAAGTGTTAAAGTTTTCAGGAGTGGAGAGGGTTAAGTCAAAACCAGGTACCAACTTAGACCGTTTACTATTGCAACGAGAAACAGAATGGATTATACGTACTGGGGCAATAGGTCCATTAGGATTGAATGATAAAGTTGATTATGCTCCTTGTTTTTTAATATGCACTCTTTCCTTTGCCCAGTCCCATTTTAATGTAAATGCAGGTTTCTTTAGACATAGGAAAATGATAGGCGTTACAATGCTGGATTAAAGCCAACGCCTGGAATTCCTACGTCACGACAGAAGGGAGGATCCAAGTAATTGGACCCTGATACCCACCTGCATAAGAAGCAGCATACGATTCCAAAGAGATCAGGCCAGAAGAAGGGCATATAATAAGCGAAACAGAGTCTGTTGCCAGACAGTGAATACCCCCCACCGTGATCCCTCTCTTCCCCCAGCAATATGTTTTTTATGTGAGTATACAATAAAGAAGCAACCTTGAAAAAGAAGCTTGGTGAGTTTGCCAACTTTTTTCCTGCATTCTCTATTTGATGAACTGTGACATCTACACTTAAGTCAGAGCACCACCACAACATCCCATTATTCATAGTCCTAGGGTGTACAGCAGCAGTGCCAAGCATATCTTTATTCTATCATAATTTACAAATCTGTTTAACTTTCCGGAGCTAGTTGATATATAAAAAAAAAGTTTTGGCCTGGAATATCCCTTTAACCCCTTAAGGACTCAGCCCATTTGGACCTTAAGGACTCAGACAATTATTTTTACGTTTTTGTTTTTTCCTCCTCCCCTTCAAAAAATCATAACTCTTTTATATTTTCATATGAGGGCTTGTTTTTTGCGCGACCAGTTGTCGGTTGTAATGCCGTCACTCACTTTACCATAAAATGTATGGCGCAACCAAAAAAATACTATTTGTGTGGGGAAATTAAAAAGAAAACCGCAATTTTGCAAATTTTGGAAGGTTTTGTTTTCAAGCCGTAAAATTTATGGAAAAATGACATGTGTTTTTTATTCTATGGGTCAATACGATTAAAATGATACCGATGACTATACACTTTTCCATTACTGTTGTGCTTAAAAAAAAATTGCAAACGTTTTAACCAAATTAGTGCGTTTAAAATCCCCCTATTTTGAAGACCTCAAACTTTTTCATTTTTCCATTTTTTGCGCCGTAATCTGTACTTTTTATTAATACCATATTTGCCTATACAAAACTTTTATTACATTTTTTATAATTTTTTTGGGGAATAAAATGTTATTAAAAAAAAGCAGCTATTTTGGACTTTTTTTTTACGTTTACGCCGTTCACCGTATGGGATCATTTACATTTTATTTTAATAGTTTGAATATTTATGCACGCGGCGATACCAAATATGTATATAAAATAATTTTTTTACACTTTTTGGGGGTAAAATAGGGACAATTTACGTTTTTATTGGGGGAGGGGGTTTTTCACATTTTTTTAACTTTATTTTTTTACTTTTTTTACTTTTATTTTTACACTTTAATAGTCCCCATAGAGGATTATTTATAGCAATCACTCGATTGCTAATCCTGTTCAGTGCTATGTATAGGACATAGCACTGATCAAGGTTATCGGTGATCTTCTGCTCTGGTCTGAGGGAAGGCAGATCAGAGCAGAAGACTCCAGGAAGACAGCGGAGGCAGGTGAGGGGACCTCCGTCGGATCGCCGCGGCAGCGCTGTGGGCGATCCGATCATCCTGTTAAGTGACCGTGATGCTGCAGATGCCGTGATCGGTATTGATCACGGCATCTGAGGGGTTAATGGCGGACATCCGCGGGATCGCGGGTGTCCGCCATTACCGGCGGGTCCCTGGCTGCGATCCACAGCCGGGACCTGCCGCGCATGATGCCGACATCGCTCCGATGCCCGCTGTTAATGTAAATGTAAATGTAATGTAAATGTACATCCTGGTGCGTTAAGTACCACGTCACCAGGACGTACATTTACGTCCTGCGTCGTTAAGGGGTTAAGTAGTTTTTCCTTAAATTGGGCTCCCCTGGCAATCTAATTATCACAGGTGTCCAAGATTGTTCTCAGTGATCAAAAGAGCCCTGAGACACAATGCCATCCATGACTTAAACTGAAAAAAACAAAATATTTAATCTTTGCGACACTTAAATAGAATTTGCATAATAATTTGGATCAGGGTTCATGCAGCCACTGTTACTGCCACATTCATATTGTCATGGGGGTATAGGGGTATGTGCAGAGCATTACACCCTAGTGCCTGCAGTATAGACACTAGGGTGCAATGCTCTGCACATACCCCCATGTGTATAGCAGTGTATATGTCCTACATACACACTGCTATACACATAGTGGAATGTGCAGAGCATTGCATCCTTGTGTCTGTAATACCACCATGTGTATAGCAATGTGTATGTACTACATAGTTACACACTGCTGCACACATAGGGGTATATGCATTGTAGTAATACACCAGCTCAGCAGTAAATAATATATATATATATATATATTATCAGGCTGTGATACCACAGATCTGCAGACAGTATCACACATTGGGCTGAAATACGCCAGCTCAGAAGTGATATATATATATATATATATATATATATATATATATATATATATACATACATATATATATATATATCTATCTATCTATCTATCTATCTATCTATATACATATATATATATATATATATATATATATATATATATATATATATATTGATATATATATTGATATATATAAAATATCAGGCTGTGATACCACAGATCTGCAGATAGATCTGCAGACAGACTCACTGGACCTCACAGTAGATGGTGCCTCAGGAACACTCCAGGGTTGCAGTTACTGGCCACGTTTGTTCAAGGAGTCAACCATGTAGTAAGTCCTGTTCCATCTGGTGCTGACAGCTTGTAGTGGTTTATGTTCCACTGTACCCATCTCCATCTGCTTCTCCTTCAAGATGCCTTTCCTTCCTCTAAAGTGTTCAACTAGTCCCTGCCACTGAAACTAGTCCCTGCCACTGAAACTAGTCCCAGCTAGTGTTGAGCGGCATAGGCCATATTCGAATTTGCGATATTTTGCGAATATATGGACGAATATTCTTCATATATTTGCTAAATTTGCATATTCGTAATATTCGCGTTTTATTTTCACATATGCGAAAATTCGCACACCAGTCTCACACAGTAGTATTAGAGCCTTCTTTAGACCACACAAGCTGGAAGCAGAGAGGGGTGATCACTGTGATGTGTACTGTGAAAAAAAAAACGAATATTCGTAATTACGAATATGTAGTGCTATATTCGCGAATATTCGCGAATTCGCAAATATGCGATATTCACAAATAAAATTCGCATTGCGAATATTCACGAGCAACACTAGTCCCAGCCACTGACAACTAGTCCCGGCCACTGACAACTAGTCTCAGCCACTGACAACTAGTCCCAGACACTGAAAACTTGTCCCTGCCACTGACAACTAGTCCCTGCCACTCACAACTAGTCCCAGCCACTGACAACTAGTCCCAGACACTGAAAACTTGTCCCTGCCACTGACAACTAGTCCCTGCCACTCACAACTAGTCCCAGCCACTGACAACTAGTCCCAGCCACTGACAACTAGTCCCAGCCACTGACAACTAGTCCCAGCCACTGACAACTAGTCCCGGCCACTGAAACTAATCCCGGCCACTGACAACTAGTCCCAGCCACTGACAACTAGTTCCAGCCACTGAAAACTTGTCCCTGCCAATGACAACTAGTCCCTGCCACTGACAACTAGTCCCAGCCACTGAAAACTAGTCCCAGCCACTGACAACTAGTCCCAGCCACTGAAAACTAGTCCCAGCCACTGACAACTAGTCCCAGCCACTGACAACTAGTCCCAGCCACTGACAACTTGTCCCTGCCACTGACAACTATTCCCTGCCACTCACAACTATTCCCGGCCACTGACAACTAGTTTCAACCTTTCACAACTAGTCGCTGCCATTGACAACTAGTACCAGCCACTGACAGTTATTTCCTTCAATTCCTGAATTCTTCAATGCACCATTATTACCAGCGGCAAAGTGTGGCCAGGTGCAGTGGATACTGGACCATCCATGCTTCTTGTCCAGGATGTTTGCTAGTAGTAAATTACTATGCTGCTCCATGTGTCTGCAGTGAAGACAAATCTGCTGCTCTTATTAGCACTAATGGTATCTTACAGATTCTGAATCCTCGTACTTCCTGCAGTCCTGCTGCCACTGCATTGACTAATGACTATATGGACAATGGATTAATGTTGCACTGACTTCTGCATGGATAACCAGCAGGCCCAAGGATTTGTATTGGGATGTATATTGCTATTTCTGTCTAACGTAGTCACATTCATATATAAAATATATGAGTAGGTTTGACAGACAGAACTTTTTACCTGCATAATGCTTATGCATCACCGTAGTGCTTTCAGGCCGTGTCAGCTCTGCTTTGGACACTTTGTAGATGTCTACCTTGTTTGAAGTTTGTTTGTTTGTTTGTTTGTTCTGTTACTCATTAACTTTTTTTATGATGTTTTTAACTTATTTTATTTGCCTAATGTACATGTAGTTATTTTAAAGGTAAACCCAAAAAATCCATGTCATTTTGCTGTTTTATACGATTAATCGATTAATCGAGCAAATAATCGACCAACTAATCGATTTTAAAAATAATGGTTAGCTGCAGCAATAATTATAATACTATTTTTTTTTATTGGGCAGATGTGCTTTAGGGCCCCCTCAGCCACCAGGGCCCAGGTGCCACTGCTACCTCTGTACCCCCATTAGCTATGCCCCCACCTTCAGCCATTCCTTTATGTGTAAGGGGCAGTTTTAAAGACCCTAAAGGGCTATGGAGACTTATATTGTGGACAGTAATGGTTGCAATAAGGTCTGGCCCCTCATTACTTGAAGTTACCTGGCCTGTTTTTCCAAACTCACATTGTAGGCTGTGAATTTGCAGCAGGGTCCATGGTGGGACTGTTGTGCAGCATGTAGATTCAGCCTATTATATACCGCAGTGTCTCCGCAGATCTGCAGACAGACTCACTGGACCTCACAGTAGATGGTGCCTCAGGAACACTCCAGGGTTGCAGTTACTGGCCACGTTTGTTCAAGGAGTCAACCATGTAGTAAGTCCTGTTCCATCTGGTGCTGACAGCTTGTAGTGGTTTATGTTCCACTGTACCCATCTCCATCTGCTTCTCCTTCAAGATGCCTTTCCTTCCTCTAAAGTGTTCAACTAGTCCCTGCCACTGAAACTAGTCCCTGCCACTGAAACTAGTCCCAGCTAGTGTTGAGCGGCATAGGCCATATTCGAATTTGCGATATTTTGCGAATATATGGACGAATATTCTTCATATATTTGCTAAATTTGCATATTCGTAATATTCGCGTTTTATTTTCGCATATGCGAAAATTCGCACACCAGTCTCACACAGTAGTATTAGAGCCTTCTTTAGACCACACAAGCTGGAAGCAGAGAGGGGTGATCACTGTGATGTGTACTGTGAAAAAAAAACGAATATTCGTAATTACGAATATGTAGTGCTATATTCGCGAATATTCGCGAATTCGCAAATATGCGATATTCACAAATAAAATTTGCATTGCGAATATTCACGAGCAACACTAGTCCCAGCCACTGACAACTAGTCCCGGCCACTGACAACTAGTCTCAGCCACTGACAACTAGTCCCAGACACTGAAAACTTGTCCCTGCCACTGACAACTAGTCCCTGCCACTCACAACTAGTCCCAGCCACTGACACCTAGTCCCAGACACTGAAAACTTGTCCCTGCCACTGACAACTAGTCCCTGCCACTCACAACTAGTCCCAGCCACTGACAACTAGTCCCGGCCACTGACAACTAGTCCCAGCCACTGACAACTAGTCCCAGCCACTGACAACTAGTCCCGGCCACTGAAACTAATCCCGGCCACTAACAACTAGTCCCAGCCACTGACAAATAGTCCCAGCCACTGAAAACTTGTCCCTGCCAATGACAACTAGTCCCAGCCACTGACAACTAGTCCCAGCCACTGGAAACTAGTCCCAGCCACTGACAACTAGTCCCAGCCACTGAAAACTAGTCCCAGCCACTGACAACTAGTCCCAGCCACTGACAACTAGTCCCAGCCACTGACAACTTGTCCCTGCCACTGACAACTATTCCCTGCCACTCACAACTATTCCCGGCCACTGACAACTAGTTTCAGCCTTTCACAACTAGTCGCTGCCATTGACAACTAGTACCAGCCACTGACAGTTATTTCCTTCAATTCCTGAATTCTTCAATGCACCATTATTACCAGCGGCAAAGTGTGGCCAGGTGCAGTGGATACTGGACCATCCATGCTTCTTGTCCAGGATGTTTGCTAGTAGTAAATTACTATGCTGCTCCATGTGTCTGCAGTGAAGACAAATCTGCTGCTCTTATTAGCACTAATGGTATCTTACAGATTCTGAATCCTCGTACTTCCTGCAGTCCTGCTGCCACTGCATTGACTAATGACTATATGGACAATGGACTAATGTTGCACTGACTTCTGCATGGATAACCAGCAGGCCCAAGGATTTGTATTGGGATGTATAATGCTATTTCTGTCTAACGTAGTCACATTCATATATAAAATATATGAGTAGGTTTGACAGACAGAACTTTTTACCTGCATAATGCTTATGCATCACCGTAGTGCTTTCAGGCCGTGTCAGCTCTGCTTTGGACACTTTGTAGATGTCTACCTTGTTTGAAGTTTGTTTGTTTGTTTGTTCTGTTACTCATTAACTTTTTTTATGATGTTTTTAACTTATTTTATTTGCCTAATGTACATGTAGTTATTTTAAAGGTAAACCCAAAAAATCCATGTCATTTTGCTGTTTTATACGATTAATCGGTTAATCGAGCAAATAATCGACCAACTAATCGATTTTAAAAATAATGGTTAGCTGCAGCAATAATTATAATACTATTTTTTTTTTATTGGGCAGATGTGCTTTAGGGCCCCCTTAGCCACCAGGGCCCAGGTGCCACTGCTACCTCTGTACCCCCATTAGCTATGCCCCCACCTTCAGCCATTCCTTTATGTGTAAGGGGCAGTTTTAAAGACCCTAAAGGGCTATGGAGACTTATATTGTGGACAGTAATGGTTGCAATAAGGTCTGGCCCCTCATTACTTGAAGTTACCTGGCCTGTTTTTCCAAACTCACATTGTAGGCTGTGAATTTGCAGCAGGGTCCATGGTGGGACTGTTGTGCAGCATGTAGATTCAGCCTATTATATACCGCAGTGTCTCTTGTGTTGCGTGTAGTGATTGTCACTAGTAAGTCTACACCACTTGAATTCTATATGACTGCATAACTGTATAATTAGACTGTACTATATCTGTGTGCATTTATATAGAGGTCATGCTCCCTGCACTACGTTTTTCTTTTTATGAAAGGATTGTACTTAATTGGGACATTTTAATACCAGGAGCACCTCTTGCAGAAAACCATGTTCTTTGCCTAATGTGTCTAATATATTATTCCATAGAGCCATTTAATACATCTATTTTTTTGTAATAAAGAATACTGAGCCAGGTAAGAATTGTGTGTGTGAGTCACAAAAGGCCTTTAGTCATGTCATTCTCTAAGTATGCATTATTCAAAGCAGAGATTTTAAGAGATTTAATAAATCAAATTTAGTTGATTCATTACATGGGGGATCTCACTGGATCCAAAATAAAGAAAAAAAATCAGGATGTTCAAATAAAAAGGCTTAGCTCTCTTTTTGTCTTCTCATCGACTTTTAATTGAAGAAATACTAAATTTTTTAAGCTGTGAACACAGGAAAGCATGACAAGAAATTAACCTATCCCCTCCCCTGAGAGTATAGGTATGTTTTTTTTTTTTTTTGGGGGGGGGGGGCAACAACTTTGCAACAGAATTCTGATGTGATACCAGAATTCTGACGGGCCCCAACTGGAATGGATAGCCACGGGAAACAGATAATAGCATGTTGAGGCGATTTCTGTTGAGAGGCTGTTAACCCTTTAGATCCAGCAATCAAAGCCAAGTAAAATACTGGGGCTGTTCCTTTACTAAAACTGATCGTAAACACTGCAGTGTAACCGCAGGTGGCCACATAAGCTGACATAATGGTTAGAGGGCCCTTACCTGCCTATCTCTGCTTCTTCAGGCTGCTTTGGCAGGCTTGTGAAGCAGAGTGCTGGCAACACTGATCGATGCTGTTCTATAACACAGCATTGACCAGAATTAGCAATCTAACAATTGCAGGTTACAGACCTCCATGGGGAATAAAAAAGGGATAAAACATTTTTTTTAAATCTAATTAATGTGAATAAATCTCACCCACAGTAAATCTTTAAATCATCCCCCCTTCCATTTATCAAAAAAAATAATGTAGAAAAAAAAGCATAAACGTGTATCTCTGCATGCAGAAATGTCCAAACTATTAAGATAATGTTAATGAAACCACATAGTGAGTGGCATAGATGTAAAAAATATACCAGAGTTGCTGATTTTTTGTCACTTCGTATACCTTAAAAAATGAATAAAAAGTCATCAAAACAAAATTAATAATAACTACAGATCACAAGGCAAAAAATTAGCCCTCACACTGCCCCATAGAAGAAGTCAATTTTAAGCATTCTAATTTTCTTACAAAAAGTTAGATTTTTTCAACACAGTAAAATAAAACAAAACTTCTATAAATGTTGTATTGTTGCAATTGTATGATGCTACAGAATAAATCTAGCACACCACTGTGCTGAAACAAAAACCCCTAAAAATGGTGTCATTTTTTTTTTGTCCAACAAACTATGATAATGCGAGAGGTCCACAATAATAATGTTAATAATGTTAATCATTTAAAGTTCGCAGGAATCGAACGAGTACCGTCTGCAGGTCAGGGGGTGGATCGAGATTGCATCCTCATGAAAAAAGAGATTAAATGGATTAGCCATTTTGAGGCATTAGGACCCATGGGGTTGAATGACCACAATGATCTATCCCCTTTCCTGTAGACAATACAGGTCAGTTGTTTTTAATGGTGTATTCCTTGGTTTGGGTATGTGCACTTTGTTTTATGTATAAGTATGTGTTCACATTACCTTGCTTTATCCACCTATGCTCCCCGCCCCAGATTGGGGCGTGAGTATAAATTTCCAGTTACACGTGTACTAGCCAGACCGGATGAAGCGTCAACTCACACATGCATAAGTTGGATGGTGCCAAGACTGCTCCTGTTTAACCCATTTTCAGAAGTGTGTTTAGTCTTTTGAAAATTTGGCACAAATAACACATCATTTAATACCAGGTATACTTGGTATTAACAGGCATGCTTGGTATTAACTGCAACACTTTGTGTACCAGAAAGTGGTACAAAACCTTTAAAAATAGGGTGTTATCAGCACAAAAAGCCTAACCATGACCTAACCATACCCCTTTAAAAAAAAATGGTTAAAAGGGTGCTATTAGTGTATGCCACATTTTATGCAAATGTGGCACAGCTAAAAAAAAAAAAAAGTGATGCTATTTTTTTGAATATCCTCCCCAGTGTGTATCAGTTAAGGCATTTAATTTTTTTGCTTTATCCACTGTGTTATTTTTCATTAAAAGTCATGTGATTCTTTTAGTGATTTCTATTTAACAATAGGGTAAAAAAAATGCCAACATACATGCACACTTGGCCTTTTTCTGACATTTTTCCACCTATAGAAATCTATTATGTTGAAAAATACACCATACCCAGCGCATGTTGTCATTTTTAAAAACTGCCGCTCAGCCTAAGAAAACCACTAATGGGTGAAAATTTTCAAACAAAAAAAAAAGGATGTGGGACTCCCAGCTAGCATCTGTCAATAGAATGGGATACCTAGTTTCCATTTAGTGTGGGAAATATAGTATGTTTGCTGTTAACACGTTTAGGATACGTTCACACGACAGAATTCACATGTGGAATTCCACAGAAGCATTCCAATGGAAATCCCGCTGTAATTTACTGCAAATTGATTTGATTGGGATTCTGCATAACCATTCAGACAGCAGAATTTCTGTGGCAGGCATTCCACTGTGGAGATTATGCTTTCCCTTATTCTGTCAAAATATAAGACTAGTCTTATATTTCTAGAAATTCTGTGGCGACATCCCATTGAAGTTAATGGGGCTCAAATTTCAGCTGAATTCTGTGTTTAGATAACTCAGAATTCAACCTCAATTTTGGTGGAATTTGGCAATTCCGTTAAGCAATTCGAAAATTGCAAAAACCACGCCATGTGAACATGCCCTTAGGCTGCATTAACACATATAGTGGATGTATTTTTAAATAGCAAAAGCTAGAAGGGGAGATGATTGAATCAATTTATAAATTTCCCCAACATTATTATAAAACACAACTTTTTAAGATTAGTTTGGGGTACATTAAATACAATGGCAGCGATTCACGTCAAAAACAAGAGTTCCTGCTCATCTACTCTGAACAGTACGGCATGAACTGTATAAAAAAAAAAATCAATATAGAAAATGAACCAGCTCACCGCCTGTAGATGATGTATGAAGGAACTTCAAGTGATGAAGGAAGCACCGAATACAGGCCCAAGCCGTAAATCTTGGTATGAACAGTATCCAAAAGAAAAAAGTGCAAAAATTGCAAATTCCAGCTCCCAAAAAAATATAGATAAAATCCAAAAATGTATTAAATCATATTAAAATGATACCCAAAAGGTGGAGAGGTAAAATCAAGCAGAAACGCCAACGGCGTTTCTGCTTGATTTTCCTCTCCACCTTTTGGGTATCATTTTAATATGATTTAATAAATCTTTGGATTGTATCTATATTTTTTGGGAGCTGGAATTTGCATGAACTCTATGCCTGACTGCTTATTTCCTAGAAAATATGTGTAGCAATGGTGTATGCATCACTGCTTACTCACTACATTTGTTGATTGGTACCATAGGAAATCCATGCCTCTCTGCTCAGTGAACATTCACTGGGCCAGAGTAGAGCAGCTGGCTTAGCAAATGTTTGTAGCTACCCAGAGGTCAGGTGGCAATGCTGTATGCATTGTGGCTTTAACTAACTAGTACATTTGCTGGGCTGGGCATTCTTTGTGTACATCTTAAAATTAGGATAAATGATGGGGACTAACACATATGCTTGATGGAGCCTATCAAGGTCAATGGGGTCTGCTGGGCAGTAGCAGTTTTATACATCCTCTATTTTTGTATGCTTTTCTGTGTTTGGCTAAGGGAACAGCACCCAAAACTGCAAGTGTAACTCCAGACTAAAAGTTTTTATAAACGCACACTCTTCACAGAACTGCAACATTATAATGATTATAGATCAGTACTAAATGAAATATTATTATAAGAGTTAAGGTATTGTTGAACATCTATAGCCTGGAATATGGGTTATGGAACTGTAAAACAGCAAAAGTAGGGCCTACACTATTTAAACTGATGATTTCTTTCTTATGAATCATCCTTTTTTCTCTGCATCTTTGAGAAAATGTGATCATCACTTCACAGGGATTATCTGAGATTAGAAAAAGCTTTATATTTTTCTTGTTCATGGGCTATGTCTAATATTGCTTATAAACCCAATTACCTTATTGCGAATGCAAAATATGTATAAGGCAAATTTATAGCTGGCAAGGGTTATAAAACAACATAAAGCATACTTACCTGTCTAATGCTTGCTTAGTCCAGCGAAATCAATCCGATCCTCCCTACTGCCTTTGTTTACTTGTCGGTAGTAATGATATCCTGGAGATATTGTCCTCAGTCATTGACCTCAGTGGTCTTGCGATGACTACTGCTAAGGCCAGTCATTAGCTTCTGAAAGATCAGCGGAAAGGAGATTGTTTCTAGTGAAGAGTGAGCCAAACTTGGAGAACCTGTATTTGGCCCTAATTATGTAAAAAACAGCCAGGCACACTGACCCTGGGAATCTTGCCCCCGCACTACACAGCAAGCAATTTAACCTAGTTGCTTTTTTTGTCTTTTTTTATTTTAATACTTTTAATCTTACAGGAAGAAAACTCAGACTACTTTGGAGTATGTTTTTTGTATTCATTTTTGCTTAGTCATAGAAGCTGTCTGATAAACTGCAACCATTATTTAGCTGGGGTTTAGCAGTGGCTTGTAAAACGGCTAGCACTTCTTCCTCCCTCATTATAACCCTAGGACCTGGGGTACCAGGAAGAATAAAGTTTTGTTAAGCCCTGAGTGTCCAAAAATTGATTTCCTGGGACCGGGCTGTAGCAGGCTAGTATCATAAGGCTTGCAACAACCAAAATAAATGACCCGTGACATCCTAGTAATGCTAAGAAGCTGCTGTTTAGTTTTGTACCAGTATACGGAAAAGGTGGGGACCTCACATATTTTGTTTTATAAATAAGTTATTTGAAAAAACACTTGGGGTTTCCATAGGTCCCATAATCAACCAAGTATAAAATCAAACAGCAGTAGCTTGGCATTACCAGGGTGGCGAGGACCATTTTTTGGATGTTTCCAATCTAATAATGCCCGCTAGCACAGAATTTTGGTAGTCTGGGCCTGCCAGTACCGTGCTGCCTTGTGCCAGTGGGAACTGAGGAAATGAAGCTCGGGGGTAAGTGTTAGCCATTTTATGTGCTAACGCTAAGTCCCGGCTAAGTTAGGCTGGGTTCACATATGTCCAGCATCTGGCATAGGTGAACTCAGCCTAGATCTGGACGCAACTGATGCCACAACTGATGACAAGTTTTCATCAGTTGTATGGTATCCAGCATCCATTATTTTTGAAAAGCGGACAGGGGAATGCAGCAAGCTGTGTTGCCCTGTCCGGTGCTCTCCAACATGTCCAACCATTTGGCGTCAAAATTGAGCTGCTGGATGATTATTAACTGTCCCATTCAAATGAATGGGCTCAGTTCTAGCATCCGTTTCCCTCCGGTGCCCGCCGAAGGGGAACTTTGCCGGACGCCTGATATATGTGAACCCAGCCTAATAAATGCTTCCACTACTTAGCCTAAAAAAATAAGTCAAGAAAAAAAAAAGGGTTTTATCTCCCTTTCAGCCGTCTGCCCATGTCTGCAGCTCTGGGTATGATTTACAGCTGACATATTCCCTTTAAAGGGGTACTCCAGCCCAGACATCTTATCCCCTGTCCAAAGGTTAGGTGATAAGATGTCTGATCTCGGGGGTTCTGCCGCTGGGGACCCCTGCAATCTCTCCAGCGGCACTCCACCGTCATCACTACAGAGCAAACTGGCTCTGTGTGTTATGACAGGGCGATGCAGGGGATGGAGCATCGTGACGTCACGGCTCTGCCCACATGACGTCACGCCCCGTCCACTTAATACAAGTTAATCGCCACGCCCCCTCCCAAAGACTTGTATTGAGTGGGCAGGACGTGATGTCACTGGGGAGGAGCTGTGACATCAGGATGCTCTGTCCCCTGCATCGCCCCGTCATCACGCACAGAGACAGTTTTCTCTGTAGTAATGACGGCGGGGTGCCATAGTGATGACGGTGGGGTGGATAGGGGATAAGATGTCTGGGGCGGAGTACCCCTTTAAATGAAGGGACATGCAATACCCAGCCTTAGTGATGAAGATTAAAGTTTAAAATTGTATTATTTTGTAAAGTAAAATTTTCACTGATCACATACCTTCACCTTTCTCTTAAATAAGCATTATTGTTTGCTTGAGTTTGCAATGTGTGAGAACAATTCTCTTCACATATTTGATTGTGTTCAACGACATAGCTCACTGTATGCATTACAATTTCTTTTTTTATTGATACTATACAGACATAAGCTTGTTTAGATAATATCAACTACAGCCTAAATCATTTATTAAACATCACTTTGTAGGACGAAAGCAAATGGAAGCCGAGAAGCAGTAAAAAAAGATGTTCAATTGCACTTAATCCCTCTGAGAAAAACATAAATTAATAATTGCTCTATGGAGAAGCTGAGCATATCTTTGAAGGTCATGCAAACATAATATACCACAGTATAATCAAAAATGCTTTCTTAAAAAAAATAATAACCAGGCCGCAAGCGTTAAGCAGACACGTTGTGTTTAACTGCAAGTTAAACCTGATGTTCATTCTTCCTTCAATCCCACATGCTATGAATAATTTCTTAATTTATTTCAACCATGAATATTTGAGCTAGAAAAATAGGGCTGCCATGTTGTGAGTAACGATTCAGCGCTGAATTTCCATATTGGGCTTTAGATTAATAGAGAAAAAAAATATTTTCTTATAGCATTAAGCAACGTGCCAGTTAATTTCTCCATGCAACTTATGCGACTGCCAATCTATTTTACCCTCTAGTAATAGTAAAAATGCTTTATGTCCTTGTATAATGTCTGTTGTGTTTTCATTACATACATAAGTTTAAAAGAAGGGAGCAAAAATTCATAAAACAAATTCTTTTTTTAGCTTTATGATTTAATCCAATATACTGGCAAAATATAAAATCATTAGCTTTTCCATAACCGCTATTGAGTTCAATAGCCGCCATTTACTAAAAAAATAACATGCAGACAAATGGTGCACTAGGATTTATTGAAATGTACGGTCCTTGTAAGTAAACCTGTTGTTGTTGGTAAAAGAAAGAGGTATAAAGGGAATATAGTTTAAAGGGTAGCTCCCACCAACCTTTTTTTTCTTCTATCCCTGCCTATTACCCATCTATCCCTAACTCCCTCCCTGCTTAATTTTTTTTTTTTAATATGTTAAAAATTACTTTTTATCTGCCTGGTAGTGTGCTCACTACCAGGCAGACTTCCCCAGAAGGCACCACGTCACTGATGCCTGCTGGGGCCGGCACTTCCACCCTTAGTTCATCTAGATAGGGTGCCTCCAGCTGTTTCACCACTACAACTCCCAGCTTGCCCTGACATCTATTGGCTTTAAGGGCAAGCTGGGAGTTGTAGTGTTGAAACAGCTGGAGGCACCCTGTGCAGAAAACAATTAGTTAGGGCCATGGGCGCGGCGCGGCGCTACCCCATTCCCTCTGTCTATTCCCCGATCCTCCCCCGTGTTTAAAATGCTGATCCCCGTTTTCCCAAACCCCCGCTCTCCCCTAAAATAGATCATACATAGTGCAGAGCAGTTCGATGTTTTCACAGGTTTGATTTTTTCACCTCACACCTGCGTGCTGGCCAGCAGCAGCGGCGGCGGCGTCATGTGCAGGAGGAGTGGCCGGCCAGCAGTAACAAAACAAAAGCAGTAACAAAAGCAGCATATTTAACCCTTTGACACTGCAGTCAGTTTTGTCAGCTACCTTTTTTTTACCCCTGCCTTCCAAAAGCTATAACTGTCCAGTACGTAAATGTACACCCTGTGTCCTCTTGGGGGTTACAAAAATAATGAGTTCACCCCATTGTGTAAATTTACCAAGCAGACTTAAAGGGGTACTCCACTGGAAAACATTTTTTTCAACTGGTGCTAAAAAGTTAATCAGATTTGTAAATTACTTCTATTAAAAAATCTTAATCCTTCCAATACTTATCAGCTGCAATATGATGCACAGGAAGTTCTTTTCTTTTTTAATTTCCTTTCAGTCTGACCACAGTCCTCTCTGCAGACACCTCTGTCCATGTCATGAATTGTCCAGAGCAGTATAGGTTTTCTCTGGGGATTTGCTCCTACTCTGAACAGTTCCTAAAATGGACAGAGGTGTTAGCAGAGAGTACTGTGGTCAGACAGAAAGGAAATTAAAAAAGAAAAGATCTTCCTGTGGATCATACAGAAGCTTATAAGTACTGGAAGAATTAAGATTTTGAATATAAGTATCAACAAATCTGTTTAACTTTCTGTCACCAGTTGATAAAAAAAAAAAATGTTTAACAGTGGAGTACCCCTTTAACACACTAGGGCACAAATGTACTCTCTGAAGGGTTTACTCCACTTGCTTCATATAAAGCGTGACGGCTGCTACCAGGCGATGACGCCAATGTCTTTCATTAACCCTTTAGATGATGTGATCAATGCAGATTTTGGCTCATATTTTGCATTGGGGCTAAAAAAAAAACATTAAATGATATCTCTTTCCCCATGACATTGCAACATTTTCCAAATTTACATCTACAGAATATTTGCCAGATGTCAAACAGTCAAATTTTTTCATTCACTGTTGGTAAAATCTTTTATTTTCCCCTCCTGACAACATTGTTATTAATACTTCCACCAGAATAAGTAGAATATTTTTCTATATTTCATAAAGCATAAAAGCAAAGGCCTTGTATAAAATAGTAAGTTAATAAAACAGAGGACAGATCAATATGAGCATTTGTAGACTGCAGAAATAATAAGCCTCTTCTGAATGTCTTGCAATACTAAATGAATGCTGAGTTTATTTGAAAATTCTTTTTTTAATATTGGAGAAAAGAGATTTGGAGCAA
This sequence comes from Hyla sarda, assembly GCF_029499605.1. Taxonomy (NCBI): domain Eukaryota; kingdom Metazoa; phylum Chordata; class Amphibia; order Anura; family Hylidae; genus Hyla; species Hyla sarda. The sequence continues at coordinate 119,799,281 of NC_079197.1, forward strand.
ATGGACCAATATGTTGTTTGTCATTCTACTGAATGCCATAAGGCAGACACAATCTACATACACTATAGATTAGGGACAAATACAGATATGGTTTACATCATTCCTATCATTTTATTTAGCTCTCAGCACAAATAATTTAAATTAAGGAATTTTTGTTCTTGTGCCATCTCATATGCCTATTTGCTGCTGTGTCAGGTTTTATTGGAAAATAGGACATGATGCTATATAGCGTGTGTACATTGAGCATAACTACTTGGCCAATTAAAGATGAACCAGTCTTCTACAGTTTTGACTCTTGTTGACTAGTGTGATTTCTGACTAATTTCCTGCCAAGCTCCCCAAATTTGTCTTGCGCTTTTTGACCTAACTTAACCTTGTCTTTGATTTTTTACTTTGCTGACCACTGCACTCTGACTTTGATTTTTATTTAATCTCAGCCTCCATTGATCAAGCTTAGAGAAAGACTTCTTCGTCCTTCCCTTCAGCAATGAACAGGAGATCTAAAGGTGAATTGTGTGAGCAGTAGCGCAGTATATGGCAATATTGTAAGTGTTGTGAAGGTGCATTTGATGTACCTAGGGAGCTAATGGATGCTTGTTAGGATGTTGTGGAGCACCGAGGTGCTATGGGTGCTTGTGTTTGTTAGTGATGGGTGTTACAATGGAGGTACATAAGGGGTTTTTGGGTGCTTGTGGTCTTATGGAGATACATAGATAGATGTCATATGCTTGCTTGTGGTGTGGAAGTGCCCTGGAGGCATATAGAAAGTTATAGAATGCTTGATAGTGGCTTAGGGATGAACTGGAGATATGCTGGGATCTGTGGGATGCTTGTTAATAATGTGTGTGGGGAGGGGGTTCTTTAAAAATGCAATTAAAGGTGTTGTCCAGGAATAAAAAATTAGAACTAATGTCTTCCAAAAACACCACTACCCCTGTCCTCAGGTTGTGTGTGGTATTGCAGCTCAGTTCCATTAAAGGGGTACTCCGCTGGAAATTTATTTTTAAATCAACTGGTGCCAGAAAGTTAAACAGATTTGTAAATTACTTCTATTTAAACATCTTAATCCTTCCACTATTACAATTTTAGACACTCAAGGGGGGAGATTTATGAAAACCTGTCCAGAGGAAAAGTTGTTGAGTTGCCCATAGCAACCAATCAGATTGCTTCTTTCATTTTTCAGATGCCTTTTCAAAAATGAAAGAAGCAATCTGATTGGTTGCTATGGGCAACTGCACCACTCTCCCGCTACACAAGTTTTGATAAATCTCCCTCCATGTCTTGTTCAAAGTTGCTCAAATCACTCAATTTTCTTCTAACACTCAATTCTAATGTAGACTTTACACTGAAACTGATCTGCAGAAGACATAACTTGATTTTGTGCGGCGCTCGTATATATTTATTTATGGCAAAATCACATTAGAAAATGCCTAATAATAAATATTGCATAGGTGTTATCGTTAAACCCATTGGTTATGCTAAATCTCGTCAGCCCAAGAAGTGTACATTACTTCTAGCAAATAATGTGCTTCTACTCCCCTAGCTCAGGCAAGATAAGCTAATATTACCAAATCAGCAGTCAGCAAAGAACTTGCAGCATTAGCATATAAACAAAACACATCGAAAACAAGTGAGCTTCTGCAGCTACTTGATCAATCATGTGTGCAGTGTTTTTCCATTTTGTGTCTCTTTACAGTGGATGAACAGATGCAAAACCATTCAATGAACACACTAGCATTTTTTCTTTAATAATTAAATGCATAATTAAATACAGGAAATGTTTATTCCTAGAAAGAAAGAAAAACCAAAAGACCATTGTCTATTTTAGTAGCCTGGCTTTGAAGGTGAAAACAAATATATCTGAGATTTGGATCCGAAGGGTCAACATATTATTATTTATTTTTATTAACAACATTCATATCATTAGGATTATTAGTTTGTGAATATATAAGTATAAAAAAATACATGGGTTCAGTCCAAGAAATATTTGCAGTGAACTCTTAAGCCCCCCATCGGTGGCTTAAGGCAGACAACATTTTATCATTCAAGGTGTTATATGGGCTTTGGATGACTTAAAATAGAAAATAATTACAGCTTAAGTGCTCAATAAACCTGAACATTAAGCATCAATGCAATTATTACCCTTTTTACTATTGCTAAATAGGCACTGCCATAAAAAACAAAAAAAACTTGATATGTTGTAAAGACATATGAAAAGTTTGATCAGCTAGTGCCTGAGTGTTCAGACTGCTAGATAACGCTAGACAGAGCAATGACAAATGTGAAATAAGTATGTTTTATCCCAGCTCTAAATCATGTGGCCATATTTGTCTCACAATGTAACAGAGAGCAGGGAGAGAAGACCTCAGAAAGGCACTTCCCGTTCAATCTAGTGGTCAGGGTCTTTAGGACATGTGAAAAGTTTTTAACCTCTTTCCAACATCTGACATGAATGTATATGGCATAAAGCCTGGCAGTTAACGACAGACACATGCATGTAGTGCATTATGTCTATTAAGTAAAAGCACAAGTCATAGTCATGATGGTGAGTGACTCACAGTCAATCATGGATTTTGGCATTCATGAATGACAGGAGTGCCTGTACCTCTGCAACAATACATGAAACAGCACAGGAATGATCTGTAACTAGTTCCTAGAGGGATTTCGGATTTTTTTTTTAAAATATAACCCCCCCCCCCCCCCCAAAAAAAAAAAATTACAAATCACCACCCTTTTTCCATTTTTCAAATAAAAAAACACCCCAATAATGTTGTTTTTGTGTTTCACCATATATTTTATAGTAAAACTTATTACAAAGTACAATGTTTTTAAGAGTGAAAAGAGAAAAAACAAAAACGCCAAAATGAAAATTGTCTTTAAAGGGTAGCTCCCACCATCCTATTCTTTTTTGCTAGCCTGTTTCCCCTCCCCCCCCCCCCCCCCCCCGCTACGGCACTAGCTCGTTCCCTCATCCCCCCCGCCCCGCATACCCCGTTCCCTCATTACACTTGCAGTTACTGCAGACTCCGGCAGTGGGTGTGCAGGGACAGCGGCGGCAACGAGGCGGCGGCGGCGATGTGCGGGAGGAGTGGCCTCCCAGCCAGTGGCCGGGGAGCCAATGCGCTCGCTCCCGCCTGTCTGATTGACGGGCAGGGAGCGAGTGCAGCCTAACTGAAAAAGGACTGATTGCCACTCCAAAATCAGTCCTTTTTCAGTAGCCGGTTTTTAAATGTAAATTAAAACTTTTTAATGAAAAAATTATAATAATAAAAGTATATTAGAGATATGTTGTAGTACATAAGTAATACAACATATCAAAAAATAAAGTTGGTGACAGTGCCCATTTAACGCCAAAATGAGCCTGGTTATGAAGGGCTTATAGTAATAGGTACACTATAAATTTCATATACGGCTGTACATTTCCTTGTATACACTGTACTCAAGACTGCAGTGCCTTTGGTTTTGTTTGAATGTTCTGTATGATCCCCCACTATTGCCTATCTGATGGTGTCCTGGTTCCCCCTGCTCATTGCTTCTTGGAAATCAGTTTTTTTTGTAACCAACCTCAGACAGTGATTGGTTAAGTGGGTATTTCCTGCGTGTCAGCAAATCACTAGGGAGTGCACTTGTGCGTGACTACTGAGGAAAGTTATAAGCTGAGGCATCTCGTCCTCAATGTATGGGTATGCTATCAAATTATATCATATCGATTTTGCCAGGCGCTCTAGAGCAGTGATGGCTGTCGTGTGACAAGTAGCTGAGGGGTAAGTATAGATTTGGTGCTTTTTAATTTTTATTCGTTTAATCTTTTCACTGCTGCAGTGTAATTTTTTTTTTAAAAAGCTGGAAAACCCCTTCTGAGAAACAGCACAAAATTTAGGAACTATTTAGATTCCAAAAAGAAGTCAGTGTTTAGGAATCAACATCGTCTACTGGTAACTACCAAAATATACATTTATTTAAAACATTAGTCATAATAAAAGTAAATTAAAATTGTTCAGATTTCGACATATTTTCCTACTAGAGGTTTAGTCATCTGTGTGTACTTCTGGAATGCTTTAGCATATTATGCTGTATGCATAATTTATTTCACACTGCTAGAAATATTTGGTCTACTCGGCACCTGCAGCGACACTGTTTGAACCTCCTTAAGAAACAGAGAGTGTAAAATAAGGGCAAGCGAAGCTTTGATAGACATCTCTATACAAAATTATTGTAACTTGCCAGTATCAAGGCCTTCTGGTAACTAAGATGGTGTTGAACTTTGCGATATGGAAGACGAGGATGAGCATATTTGATGAACAGCTGTGAAGTAAATAAGCTTTTCTTAATTTTTAATGATGATTACATACTTTCCATGTCTCTTCCCTTACTTGCTGCATATTTATAGAACTCAAGTGACATTCTGAAGTTCTTTTTAAAAGCTGCAGTATATTAGGTATGCAATAATGTACTCCACGGTGACTTGAGAGATCCTTATTATGTACAGTAGGGAATACATTAGTAATGATACACAAGAGCTGAATTAGAATAAATTGAGCTAACCCTTTATTTTACTTCATTGCAAAAAAGAAAAATTGATTTTAAAGTTACATTTTCAGAGTTAAGAAATGTTTAAAGTTCTATCAGAATGTATTTTTTTGTATGTCCTAGAAAAACAATTGCATATGAAAATGCCTTAGAGGTAATAAAAATATATCCTTTCTGATGGTAAACATATTATTCAAAGAATTGTTGTTATTATTATTATTATCATTATTATTATTATCATCATTATTATTATTAATAAAACATTTTATAAAAGACGTAACAAAACCTATACCCCAAAAATATAGGACACCAAGAATCAGAGCTGTTGCTTTATCAGTTTCCATTATAAAAAAAAAAAAAATATATATATATATATATATATATATATATATATATATATATATATATATTATCCAAAGCTCAACATCAAATGCAATTAGAAGACATAAGACCTGATATAAGTTCGGTTATCACCTCTCTACGGTCCAATGCAAGATTGCTAGAGGCAAAAACTTTATGTATATATCTGTCACATATAAAACACATGCAGGACTATTTACTCCACCCCAATCCATTTCACTTTCAATTTCCAAAGGGGTAAGGTTTCTCCTTGAGGAGAGTTTCTTCAGGTAGCATTCCTTTATAGTCAGTTGTCCCCTTAAACCAGGATTCTTAAAAAGCAATTGGAAATGTATGCCAAGCCAGAAATCTCTCCAGAAGGGGAAAATAGCCATCTTTAGACAGCTGTATCAACCACAATTTAGATTAATCTTCATACTTCTAGACTCATATATTCTTAAGTAATACTAGACTTTTGCTATTTGTTCAATTTAAAGCGTACCTATCATCTCCCCCAAATAATAAAAAAAAACTGTCATGGGTTACTCAGTACCTCGCCCTGATCATGTACATCTAAGTTTTATGTGTTTAGACCCTATATTTCTAATAAAAACAGCTTACATCAGTTGCAGTCTGGATTCTCATCTTCTCAAAGACAGGGGGTGTCCCTCTTCTGCCCTCACTCTACATGACTGAACTTCCTCCCTCACTGTGTGCCAATCACTGCAGACTGTTCTGTAACCCTTTCCTCTCTGGATATCCTCATTCTCTGCTCTTCTTACATATTGCATGACTAGCTGGGATTTGTAGTCACCAACATACAATGTCTTATGCAACATGAAAGGGGAGCAGGGGATAATATATATATATATATATATATATATATATATATATATATATATATATATATATGTACATACGCTCCTCTCCCAGTCAGAGTCACTGCATGACTGGCTGGGATTTATAGTCCCCTACACACAATATCTTATGCAACAAGAAATAGGAGCAGAGGATAATATATATTATCCTCTGCTCCTCTTACATATTGCATAATGAGACTACAAATCCTAGCCATTCGTGCATTTCATTATATATATATATATATATATATATATATATATATATATATATATATTATTCTTTGCTCCTCTTACATAATGCATGACGATCTGGGGTTTATAGTCTCCTACATACAATATCTCATGCAATATGAAAGGGTATACACTGCAATTCACGACTGGCTGGGATTTGTGGTCTCATTATGTAATATGAAAGAGGAGCAGAGGGTAATATATATATATATATATATATATATATATATATTCCTCTGTCTGCTCCTCTTTCATATTACATAATGAGACTACAATTATGTACTCTGACTGGGATAGAGCTATAGCCCCAGGCAGTTGATGGATGGACGAGCAGCTGCAGCGCAGCACGCGAATAAATGCCTCCCTCTGTTTCTCCTTGTGCTGAGTGACAGGCCGGCAGCATGCACAGAGCCTTCTAAAGCCCGCCCTCACTTCCTGTATTCCGACAGGCCAGAGTGTTGCCACCGTCGGTTTTTACATAGCGAAGGACGGAGATCGGCGTGGGACTCTTTTGTCAGGACCCCTAGTGGCCAGTTTTATCCAGTAGATTTTTAAGTTAAATCAAATATTAATGAATGTATTAACAAATAATCATATGTTATAGTGCTCTCTTGGATTTAACCAAAAAAAATTACATTTTGTGATAATGGCCATTTAAGAATAATACATTTTAAAGTGCAACTGTCATGGATATTGTACCCCCCAGACTAATAACATGATAGTATAGATGATGACACTTGTAATGCAGCTATACTTTTGGCTGCTCTTTATCACACTTTATCAGCAGGAAAATAGTTTTATTGTGCGGTCAGCAACAGTCGGATAGGCGTGGCCAGGGATGATCGTAATGACCCGCCTCTGCCACGCCTATCCCTTGAAGTGAGCACAGGGATCACTGTGTGATTGACACACAGGCCCCCATTCCCGATGTCCCAAGCCTATACGTATTATGTGCACCTTTATGATATACAGCGCCCGTACTCCTCTTCTCCTGGTACCAGAGACTCGCTGCTTCTGCTTTCACTAGAGGCAGAGAAAAAGCGCTCGCTCCCTGCCTCTAGCACTGCACAGGCGCACTGAGCTGGGGGCAGACAAAGGGAGTGAGCGCTTTCTCTCTGCCTCTAGTGAAAGCAGAAGCAGTGCGTCCTCGGCACCAGGAGAAAAAAGAAGAGGAGTACGGGCACTGTATATCATAAAGGTGCACATAATATATATAGGCTCAGTGGAGTCACGCCGGACCGCACATCACGGGGGTGGGGACCTGTGTGTCAATCACACAGTGATCCTTGTGCTCACTTACAGGGGATAGGCGTGGCGGAGGCGGGGCATTACGATCCCTAGCCACGCCTAACCGAAAGTTGTTGATAGTATTCTATCAAATTGAGACTGCTACAAGAGAAGCCACCTGGGGATTGGCCATAGCAAAGTGTATATCCCAGTATTGAGATATCAGCAAATCCTTTATACCCTTGACTTCAGTTTAGTCAGCATAAACTGTTCTCAGAGGGTTACTACTAATGCAAGTGTAACTTAATTTTATTTTGATAATTTTTTTTCATCTCTATAGCTCTATGCTCTAAAATTTTCTGTTGTAATTCTTATGATTTGAAATCCACATAAAATAATTGTCATGGGCACATGACATTACCTCTTCTGCCCCTTTAATGGTGTGGACTGTTTTAACCCCTTAAGGATCCAGCCAATTTTCACTGTAGGACATTTTTTGCACTTTCACTTTAAGCATTAATAACTCTGGGATGCTTTTACCTTTCATTCTGATTCCGAGATTGTTTTTTCGTGACATATTCTACTTTATGTAAGTGGTAACATTTTGTCGATACTTGCATCATCTCTTGGTGAAAATTTTCAGGGACAAGTTCAGTTTTGAAGTGGATTTGAAGGGCTTTCATATTAGAAATACCCCATAAATGACCCCATTATAAAAACTGCACCCCTCATAGTATTCAAAATGACATTCAAATTATTAACCCTTTAGGTGTTTCACAGGAATAGCAGCAAATTGAAGGAGAATTTGGCATGTTGGCATGTTCTTGTAGACCCAGTTATTGAATTTTTACAAGGGGTAAAAGGAGAGAAATATTCCTAAAATGTGTAACCCAATTCCTCTCGAGTAAGAAAATACCTCATATGTGTGTGTCAAGTGTTCAGCGGGCGCAGTAGATGGCTCAGAAGGGAAGGAACGACAGTGGGATTTTGGAGAGTGTTTTTCTGAAATGGTTTTTGGGGGGCATGTCACATTTGGGAAGCCCCTATGGTGCCAGAAATGGTGCCAGAATAGCCAAAAAAAATCCACATCGCATACTATTTTGGAAATGACACCCCTCAAGGCACGTAACAAGGGGTCCAGTGAGCCTTATCACCCCACAGGTGTTAGACAACTTTTCGTTAAAGTTGGATGAGTAAATTATTATTTTTTTCACTAAAATGCTAGTTTTCCCTCAAATGTAAAATTTTTACAAGGGAAAAGAGGACAACATGCCCCCCAAAATTTGTAACCCCATCTCTTCTGAGTATGGAAATACCCCATGTTGGTACGTAAAATGCTCTGCGGGCGAACTAAAATGCTCAGAAGAGAAGGAGTCACATTTGGCTTTTGAAAAGCAAATTTTGCTGAAATGGTTTTTGGGGGCAGCGGGCCGAAGATGATATGTCCTGTATATGCTGTGAGACGGTGAGCGGGCAGTGTGATCCTCCTGGGCCTGTTGCGAGTGGAGCTCCGGCAAGAGACTCCCAGGTGAGCGGTCCACAATGGCAGTTTACACCCGTTCCTGGTGTCGGACCTTTCTCTTTATTAAACAAACAGGACACTCGTGGAGCTAGTAATGATCTTAATTAAGCACCCTGTTGATGTGGCAAACTTGTTGCGGCAGGTGCAGTAGACGGCTTGTTTAAATTTATCGGCTCCAATTCAGACAATGCGTCTTAATACTGCTCCGTTCAGACCAGATGCCTAGATGCGTTTCAGGGTGCTAAAATCGACCCCTTCCTCAGTAGGTAGATTGAAAACTATTTAGGCCTCAGATGTACATTGTGCCCTCTCACTCCTAAGCCTTGTTGTGCGCCCGCACAGCATTTTACGTCCACATATGGGGTATTTCCGTATTCAGGAGAAATTGTGTTACAAATTTTGGGGGTCTTTTTTTGCTTTTACCGCTTGTGAAAACAAAAAGTATGGGGCAACACCAGCATGTTAGTGTAAAAAAAATATAAAAAATTACACTAACAGGCTGGTGTAGCCCCCAACTTTTCCTTTTCATAAGGGGTAAAAGGAGAAAAAGCCCTCCAAAAGTTGTAGTGCTATTTCTCCCGAGTACGGAGATACCGCATATGTGGTCCTAAACTGTTTCCTTGAAATGCGACAGGGCTCCGAAATGAGAGAGCGCCATGCGCCTTTGAGGATTACATAGGTATTGCATAAGCGTGGACATAGGGGTAAGGGAGTGTATATGTAATGTTTTACCCTTTTATTTTGTGTTAGTGTAGTGTGGTGTTTTTAGGGTACATTCGCACTGACGGATTACGGTGAGTTTCCCAGTAGGAGTTTGCGCTGCGGCGAAAAATTTGCTGCAGCTCAAACTTCACGCAGGAAACTTACTGTATACCTGCCCGTGTGAATGTATACTGTACATTCACATGGGGGGGGCAAACCTCCAGCTGTTTCAAAATTACAACTCCCAGCATGTACTGACAGACCGTGCATGCTGGGAGTTGTACTCCTGGAAGCACACTGGTTGTAAAACCTTCAGTTAGGTTCTGTTACCTAACTCAGTATTTTCCAACCAGTGTGTCTCCAGCTGTTCCAAAGCTACAACTCCCAGCATGTACTGATCGCCGAAGGGCATGCTGGGAGATGTAGTTATGTAACAGCTGTAGGTAAGCAATTACAACTCCCAGCATGCCTAAACAGCTGTTTGCTGTTTGGGCATGCTGGGTTTTGCAATTTTGCAACATCTGGAGGTCTACAGTTTGGAGATCACTGTGCAGTGCTCTCTAAATTGTAGACATCCAGCTGTTGCAAAACTACAACTCCCAACATGCCCAAACAGCTGTCTGGGCATGCTGGTAGTTGTAGTTTTGCAACATCTGGAGGGCTACAGTATAGAGACCACTGTATAGTAGTCTTAGACTGTAGCCCTCCAGATGTTGCTAGGCAACTCATCGTCTTCCGTAGGATCCAGGGAGCCAGCCGCACGACATCGCCGCACCGATCACCATAGCCCGCAGCCTCTCCAGATCGGTAAGTGACCTTCAGCGTCAGTCCCTGTTGGTTTCCCCGTCCTGCCCCGCCTATTGTGGGTGGGCAGAACGGGGAAGCCGAAAGTAACCCCCCCGTCCCCGATCTGCTATTGGTTGTCCTGTCTATATGACCAATAGCAGGGCTAGGAGGGGTGGCACCCGTACCACCTCACTTCTATCCCTTCAGGGGGGAACGTGGGTGTCTTGGACAACTGCGATTCCCCTTATATTCCGGGTCACCATAGACCCTTAATGACCCGGAATCGCGCAAATAGCAAGTGTGAATTCACTTGCGATTTGCCCCGATCGCCGACATGGGGGGGGGGTCTGATGACCCCCTGGGCATTTGCGCGGGGTGCCTGCTGATAAATATTCCCATGCCCGTACATGTACATCATGGGTCCTTAAGTACCAGGGTCCAACGACGTACCGGTAAGACATGTGTCCTGAAGAGGTTAAATGTCTTAGTCCGAATCAAATTGCAGTATGTTTCATATTTTATTATTAAACAGAACAATAAATAATCCTGAAAGGCACTAATCCCCATTGTGGTTCTATCATGTTGAAGATATATTTAGATATGGTGGCCATGCAATGGCTTTTAATCCAGACATCTTTTAGTCCTACTTTTTCTTGGGTGACAGACACTGTGTTGCTAGTGTAACTCAGTGTAACCTTTTTTAGAATTGCCAATTGCTATATGTAGTAATAAATTACACCTTTTTGTTCATATGTCTTCTTCATTTTTGGTGGTACTAGCCCTCCTAATGTTTTTGACTGCTTGTATATTGTTTGTCTTTCTCCACATATTCACTTTGATGGAATCTGACAGATTTAACATCTGTCTTTCAAACTCCTCATTTAATGATCATATCCTTCTTCCCCAAAGAAATTAGCCAAAATGGATGGATTTACATACTTGCGTGGAATGAAATGGATTTGCAGATAAAACATTCATCTTTTCCAGTGAATATGTGTTTGGATTAGTCCTTCATCATTAACTTTAATCTTTAGGTCTCAAAAGTGAATAGCGATCTTATCTACCAGATGAGTGATTTTAATGTTCAAATGATTGTTATTTAATGTCTCTAGAACACTTTCACTTCCCTGCCATACGAACATCACATGGTCAATAAATCTTACCCATAAGACAATGAACCCCTTAATTCCCATATTAAGAGAAAACAATGCTCAGTTTTGCCCACATATAGTCTAACCATGTCCTTATTTTTACTTGTACCTACACATGTAGTAAAGAACTGATTAAGTCCTTATTTATAAAATAGTAAAAAAGTTGCAGACAAAATTCATGAAAGTATGGTATTATGCCCAGTGTGAGTATATAAGAACATGCTTTCCTGAAATTTGTATGTAGCATGTTTTTATTAGCTTGGAAATAAAGAAAGACATGACAACATACCTGCTGTATTATTATATTAAATTTTGGGACTTGCCACCTTTATCTGCCACCACCTTGGACATTACCCTGCTCCAAAGAACATGCAATCTAAACAAAAATAGGGAGTGCCCAAGAGGTAATGCTTGTCATGTACAATGGTTCAGCCATATTTTAAAGTATAATGGTAATTTACATGAAGATGCACGAGTCAGTCAGCTAGCAACAATGTATCCATCAATGAGTCCATTAGGGCTCAAGGTCTTGGACAAAAGGATTAGAGACAGATTTAGAAGTCCTGCAAATATGTGTTCTTAAGGTAGTCCTAAGACTATGGATATGAAGTAATAGGAGTTGTCCAACCAGGACTTATATGACCAATTTATAGGATATGCCATTAATATCTGTTAGATCTGATTCATACCTCTGGGACTCTCATCTTTAGATCAAAAGCTCCCCAACCCCCTCTCCCAAGCTAGAAAAAAAAAAACACCAAGAAGGCTGTTTTACATAGTTTACTTAATCACTATTGATCTTAACGGTAGTTGTGCAAATGGCATAGTACCACAAGTTACTCTGTTTCTTGAACTCTAGTGTTAAAGAAACGGCATAGTTCATACTGCTAGGCTATTTATGTGACTCCCATAAAGCTATATGGAAGTTATACAGACTGCATAAAGCTGTTTTTGACTTTCTTACCACTTTCAGTGACAACAAGCAGGCCAAATTACTCTCTATCTCTAGACAGGTGCAGGTCCTAGAGATAGGACCCACATCTATTGGATATTTATGGCATGTTCTGTGGACTGGAGCAGCAAGAAATAAATCTTTGAGATATAAGAGGTTTGGATCATAGAGGATTATCAGTATTAGACAAATCAATAAATGAGGAAACGCCAACTTGGTGTAAAACAATTGTTGCCCAGGTGAGTCTTTGCCCCCGCCTCTATTTCATCGGGCTACCCAGCCTGAATATCCCTTGCTGTATTATATCGTTGAGATATATATATAAAGGCTACATTCTAAAGACTTCTGTGATGAGTGCTTCATAAGTACCTTTCATATGGGATAACACCAGCCAGTCTGTTTCAACATCGATGTACATTTTAGCATTGCTGGAGATTATCTATTTGAGTATCTTTGGATATCAGTATTAGTTTGTTGGCAGAATGCAGAGGCCACAAGGGGTAGTAGACAGAGATGACGAAGAATTAGGGTGGTGCAGTACTGTTGGAGAGCTTTGTAAGGGTAATACGTTTAAATTAATTTTTAAAGTGAATGGGTGGTTAATACATTTAGATAGAAAGATGGGTCTGTCTTCTGCATTGAGGGTAGATTAAAGAGGGGAAGAATTTGCTCTAAAGTTTTGAAAGAAATTCAGATTAATCTGTATCCAAATGTTTGGATATTGTAGTAAATATAAATACTGATATTTAGGAACATTCTCATGGAAAACTGTGCATCTGTTTCTGTGCTTGGGACATACTCCTGGTTTTGTGTAAAAATGCTAACCAACTACTAACCAAAATACTAAATGTGAACCACACCAAATGTTCCAAATGTTCCAAATGTTATTTAAGGTATTATTCTATTCTTTACCGTGTTATTGATTATTGGTTGTATTTAATTCTAAAGACTAAACTTCTATAACATTACACATCCTCAAACTGACTAAATGCCTAAGCATTAAGCATTTTACAATAGATCACTGCTCCCCTTGTCCGCTGGTTGAAATACTACCTGAAATTCCTTCATTGCTTGTCTGTGTTCAATAGACATGTTACTTTTACTCCTACCCCTTGGAATTGTTTTCAACTCTTTTATTCCTGACTTTACACAAATTTTAAAAGGTAAACATATGGTCAAATGGAAAATGGGGTTGATTTTTTAATAATCATGAAAATTAACATGGTTTCTCTATTGGTTGTCTGTCCAATATCTTGTCTAGTGCTCTACTAAAATGTGGTCACCAAACAACTTCACCAATGTGAGGAAAACTATACAGTGGTCCTGTCACACATCAACACCAAACACTACAGACCAAAGTACAAATTTTGGTAACAACTATTGAATCTTAATTGAAAACATCAAGTAAAAACAGAAAAAAATACATATAGTTGAGAGGTAGAACGGTTTAGTACAGGAAGATAGATAGTGAGGTAGGATGATATATAGTCATCAGGATAAGGCTATAGGGATAAATTATGCATAATGCAGGATGGCACTCTGACATGCACATATAATGTAAAGGTAATAATACAGCAATAGGTAACTAAGCATGGCAGAGAAAAAAGAATGGAACCAGCATATAATAACAAAGCTAGCAATATTAGATGATAATGCACCCTGCATTATCATCTAAAAAAAATAACTTCACGGTGCACCCCAACCGAGGTTGAAAAAAAAAAAAAAAAAGGAGCACGCAATGCACATAAATTCCAATATCTATTTATCAGTGGATATGTAGTTTAAAGTGCTGTTTTATACAGCAACTCACATGTGACGTCTTCTCTAATCAGCATCGTTCCCTGTTCTTCTCCGTTTGGTCAGGACCGTCCTGACCATTTCTTCCAGCCACAATTCTTCACTGTTAAACCTGCAAAACAAAGTTATTAGCCTCCAGATTCCCCTTTTACAAGTGAAGAGGAGTATAGGGGTGTATAGGTGTAAATTGGTAACAGAGGGATGTACATGGGAGACAGGTGTGTAGAGGAGAATACGGGGGTGACAGAGGGCTGCACATGGGTGACAGAGGGGTGTAGGGGGTGATAGATGGGTTTACAGAGGTGGCAGAGGGGTGTGGAGGAGTTTACATGGGTGGCAGACGGGTGTAGAGGAGTATACATGAGTGACAGAGGGGTGTAGAGGAGTGTACATGGGTGGCAGAGGGGTTTAGAGGAGTGTACATGGGTAACAGAGGAGTGTACGTGGGTGACTGAGGGGTGTATAGGAGTGACAGATGGGTGTAGAAGAGTGTACATGGGTGGCAGAGGGGTGTAGAGGAGTGTATATGGGCGGCAAAGGGTGTAGAGGAGTGTACATGGGTGGCAGAGGGGTGTAAAGGGGTGTACATGGATGACAGGGGGGTGTAGAGGACTGTACATGGGTGACAGGGGGGCGTCAGGGGTGAAAGGGGTGGACAGAAGTGACAAGCTGGTAACAGGGGTGACAAAGGGACAGAGGGGTGAACATGGTTGACAAGGATGTGGTCAGAGGGGTGGACAATGGGGGGTGAACATGAGTGACACGGGGATGGACAGCGATGACAGAGGGGTGGACATGGGAGATGGGGTCAGAGGAGTGGATAAGGGTGACAAGTGGTTAAAAGAGGGGTGGACAGGAGTGACAAAGAAGGGTGGACTGGGGTGACAAAGTGGTGAATAGGGCGGTGCACAAAGGTGACAGGTGTAGACTGGGGGTCGTGGTCAGAGGGGTTGAAAGGGGGGGGAGGGAGATGGGTGACAGGGGGATGGACAGGGGTGAAAGAGGGGTAGCCAAGGTGGACATGGATGCCCTATGATAACAATATTGATCTATATACAGGGTGGGCCATTTATATGGATACACCTTAATAAAATGGGAATGGTTGGTGATATCAACTTCCTGTTTGTGGCACATTAGTATATGTGAGGGGGAAACTTTTCAAGAACTTTTCAACTTTTGTTTTTTCAATAGGAAGAGGGTCATGTGACATATCAAACATATTGGGTATTTCCCAAGAAAAACAATTATGTGCTTGGTTTTAAGGTAACTTTATTCTTTCATGAGTTATTTACAAGTTTCTGACCACTTATAAAATGTGTTCAATGTGCTGCCCATTGTGTTGGATTGTCAATGCAACCCTCTTCTCCCACTCTTCATACACTGATAGCAACACTGCAGGAGAAATGCTAGCACAGGCTTCCAGTATCTGTAGTTTCAGGTGCTGCAGAATGGGCAAAACAAAAATTGGAACAGGACCCTCAGATTTTGTTCAGTCATGAGGCAAACTTTTATGTGATTGGTGAAGTTAACAAACAAAACCAATGCTATGGGTCTAACACTAACCCACATTGGATAGATCCCTCCAAGACTGTTGGAACACAAAAATTGATGGTATGGTGTGGTATATGGGGTACAAAGATAGTGGGGCCATTCTTCATCAATGTAAACCTCAAAGCCACTGCATATGCGAAATTGCTACATAATGATGTGTTTCCCTCTTTATGCACTGAAGCTGGCATGTTCCCTGAGTTTTTCCAGCAAGATGGTGCACCACCAAATTATGGGTGTCAGGTCCAAGCATTCCTACATGAACAGTTTCCTGGAAAGTGGATTGGTCGTCGTGGGCCAGTTGAATGGCCCCCAAGGTCTCCCCCTTAGACTTTTATCTTTGGGGTCATCTGAAGGCAATTGTCTATGCTGTGAAGATACGAGATGTGCAGCACCTGAAACTATGGATACTGGAAGCCTGTGCTAGCATTTCTCCTGCGGTGTTGCTATCAGTGTGTGAAGAGTGGGAGAAGAGGGTTGCATTGACAATCCAACACAATGGACAGCACATTGACCACATTTTATAAGTGGTCAGAAACTTGTTAGTAACTAATGAAAGAATAAAGTTACGTTAAAACCAAGCACATCATTGTTTTTCTTGTGAAATTCCCAATGAGTTTGATGTGTCACATGACTCTCTTCCTATTGAAAAAACAAAAGTTGGATCAAAATGGCCGACTTCAAAATGGCCACCATGGTCACCACCCATCTTGAAAAGTTTCCCCCCTCACATATTCTAATGTGCCACAAACAGGAAGTTAATATCACCAACCATTCCCATTTTATTAAGGTTGTATCCATATAAATGGCCCACCCTGTATATTAAAAGAGAAGGCCTGACTCATTAACTCATCAAAGCCCAGCCTAAACCCTTGGACTTAGAAAGCTGAATTTTTTCACAGGTGTTGTTTTTAAGACCTAGACGAGGAATAAGAAAGGATTTTTCGAAATTCAACCCTTAAGAAGGTGAAAAATGGATTGAAAATTTGTATGGAAGTCAGTCATTTTTGAAGCTAGAAGCTGTATGTGTGTATATGTGTGTATGTATGTGTGTGTATGTTCCAGCATCACGTCCAAACGGCTAAAGATATTAACATGAATCTTGGCACACATGTTACTTATATGTCAACAACAAACATAGGATAGGTAATTTAACCCTTACTCACCCCCCATTTGACAGGGTCAGGGTTTTTGTTTTAAATTCCATGCAAATCAATGGGAAATGTATGTTCCCACATAACTTCCGTACGGCAGGAGTTATTTCAATACCTGATACACATATTACGGGTCATGATATGAGGTCGAGATAGGAGGTCGAGATAGGAGGACAGGAAAGGAGGACGGGATAGGAGGTCAGTATAAGAGGTTGAGATAGAAGGTCGAGATAGGAGGTTGGGATAGGAGGTCGGGATAGGAGGTCGGGATAGGAGGTCGAGATAGGAGGACGGGATAGGAGGTCGAGATAGGAAGTCGAAATAGGAGAACGGGAAAGGAGGACGGGATAGGAGGTCAGGATAGGAGGACAGGATAGGAGGTTGAGTTAGAAGTTAGAGACAGGATAGGAGGTCGGGATAGTAGATCAAGAAAGGAGGACGAGATTGGAGGTCGAGATAGGAGGTCAAGATAGGAGGACGGGATAGGAGGTCGAGATAGGAGGACGGGATAGGAGGACGGGATAGGAGGTCGAAATAGGAGAACAGGAAAGGAGGACGGGATAGGAGGTCGGGATAGGAGGACGGGATAGGAGGTCAGGATTGGAGGTCAGGATAGGAAGTCGGGATGCGCATTTTTCATGCAAATTTTTGCATGGAAAAAAAGTGAATGAACACAGCGAATATGCGAATTTTGCAAACATAGGACGAATAATCGTCAATATATTTGCGAAATATTGCAAATTCAAATATGGCCCCATCTGCTCATCACTAGTGTTGAGCGGCATAGGCCATATTCGAATTCGCGAATATTCGCGAATATATGGACGAATATTCGTCATATATTCGCGAATATTCGCATATTCGTTATGTCCGTTTTATTTTCGCATATGCGAATATTCGTGTATACGAAAATTCGCGAATGCGAAAATTAACATAAGTGAATATTGGCATATGCAAAATTAACACGTGCGAAAATTCGCATATGCGAAAATTAGATATGCTAATTTTCGCATATGCGAATTTTCGCACGCCAGTCTCACATAGTAGTATTACAGTCTTTTTTACACCACACAAGCTGGAAGCAGAGAGGGATGATCACTGTGATGTGTACTGTGAAGAAAAAAAAAAAAAAAAAAAAAAAAAAAAAAACAATATTCGTAATTACGAATATATAGCGCTATATTCGCGAAATTCGCGAATTCGCGAATATGCGATATTCGCGAATAATATTCGAATTGCGAATATTCGCGAGCAACACTACTCATCACTACTATTCAGTATGGCATGCAGATTACAGGCATTGCTATTAGAATCACTGCTGACGAGCGTTGATGTCGCAGCAGGGAGACCATATGATGTCAAAATTGAAGAGGTAAAGACATTTTTTCATGTCATTTTTATTTTATTTAATTTGAATTTATTTACATTTTTTGAGTACCCATTCTGGTTAGCATCGAGCAGCGGTCCTTTGACAGGCGTGAAACCACCTATTCCAGTTCCTGCCTCTCAGCACCCCACTGACTATCAAGTGCGAATGTTTCATTTAATAAGTTATGGTTCATTGTTACCGCTCCAAGCTGTTTCATTGGATTATTTTGATAATTCAACAGGTAATATGACGTTGACGACCATAGGGCCTCAGTCTTGAAAAGATTACATTGATTTTTTTAAATTTAAGATTTATATTAGATTCCAAAGTTTAATGTCCCGGTGTTTACTTTGAACTAATACTGTATGACTACAAAACCCAATCTAACAAGTAGTCACATGGCGGCACAATGACAGAGCCTAAAGGTGACAGCAGCAGAGGAGACCATAATCTGGCAAAATGACACAGCCTGGAATTGGAATTTTAGGTAATGTCCCAGGCCCAGCAGCATAACTAAACCATATAGTTGCTGAATAACACAGTGTGGAGCAGGCACCAGCATGAGTAGACACTAGGGCTTCACAATCCCTATGATTAAAAGATGAATTTTAAAATTGAAATAGAAGAATTATGTTAGCTAGTGCTACCATAAAACATTTGTAGGTAATGTCCAAGCCCAGCAGCATCAGTAAACCGTATATTGGCTAAATGGCACAGCCTGGAGGTGGTTGAAGCATGAGGAGACCATATAGTGTCTGAATGGCACAGCCTGGAGTTGGCAGAAGCATGAGGAGAACATTGAAATTTAAGATTTTGAAATGGAAATTTAAGATTTTGAAATTGAAATTTAAGATTTTGAAATTGAAATTCTAGCTAACACTCCCAAGTTTCGGTGTCCTGGGCCCCGGCGTGTGGGTACACAGGACCAAATTTAACAAATAGTCACATGTCACATGGCAGCACAATGACAGAGCCTAGAGGTGGCATCAGTATAAGGAGACCTTATAGTAGCTGAATGGCACAGTCTGGAGTTTGTGGCAGCATGAGGAGGCAATATAGTGGCTGAATGGCAAAGCCTGGAGGTGGCTGAAGCATGAGGAGACCATATAGTGTCTGAATGGCACAGCCTGGAGGTGGTTGAAGCATAAGGAGACCATGAAGTGGCTGAATGGCACAGCCTGGAGTTTGTGCCAGCATGAGGAGACCATATAGTGGCTGAATGGCAAAGCCTGGAGGTGGCTGAGGCATGTGGAGACCATATAGTGGCTGAATTGCACAGCCTGGAGTTTGTGAGAGCATGAGGAGACCATATAGTGACTGAATGGCACAGTCTGGAGTTTGTGACAGCATGAGGAGACCATATAGTGACTGACTGGCACAGCCTGGAGGTGGCTGAAGCATGAGGAGACCATATAGTGTCTGAATGGCACAGCCTGGAGGTGGCTGAAGCATGAGGAGACCATATAGTTTCTGAATTGCACAGCCTGGAGGTTGCTAAAGCATGAGGGGACCATATGGTGGCTTAATGGCACATCTTGGAGTTTGTAGTAGCATGAGGAGACCACATAGTGGCTGAATTGCACAGCCTGGAGGTGGCTGAAGCATGAGTAGACCATATAGTTGCTGAATGGCACAGCTTGGAGTTTGAAGTAGCATGAGGAGACCACATAGTGGCTGAATGGCACAGCCTGGAGGTGGTTGAAGCAGCATCAGGAGTCCTGAAAGTGACCCGGTGATAGAGTGATGTGGTGGGTGGCAATACTAGTACCCAGTGAGGAAGGTGGGTGATGTGGAGAAATGTTTGTCTGAACTGGGGAGCAACGCCTTAAATCTGTTTGGCACTATTCATATTTGTGAAGTGTTGGTGTGGCACCATGGTCAATATACTCTGATGCATCAGGCATTGGTGAGTGGAAATCCTGGTTGATTCTTGCCTGATTCATCTTCATAAATGTCAGTCTCTCCACATTTTTCGTGGACAGACGAGTTCTCCTTGGGTGACTGTGGCCTCCGCCATACTAAACATCTGCTCTGATGTCACACTACTGGCAAGGTAGGATAGCTTTTCCAGGGCAAACTCTGCTAGTTGCGGCCACAAATCAAATTTGGCTGCCCAGAAGTCCAGCAGATCTTCAAGGTGTGTTGGCATGGGCATGTCAAGTTATGCCACCACCTGCTGGTTCAGGTCCAGCTCCAGGTCTACCTGCTGCTGATGAGTTGCTTCACTATGTGGGTGAAAAAAGTTACTGATGAGCGACTGTAGACTCAGGCTGCTGCTGATGGAGCTGGTACTGCTTCAGCACACCTCACCCCTTCCCAACAGCCATGGCAGTGGAAGGTGAGAGCAGGGGTCCCCCCGATTCAGACCTGCGAGAGGATGGTTGATGGCGCCCATAGGCATCGGCCAACTGACTACATAGGATGCCTCTGTAGTAGGTCAGTTTGTCCTCCCTCTCAGTAGGTGTGAAAAAGGCCCCTATTTTGTGGCCAGAAGTCATCCCGCTGCTGAATGGTGGCAATTTGTCTGTCACTACGCAAGAAAGGTAGCATGCATTGTGCCATTTGTGCAAGTGACTCGGAGGAACTCCCTGCCTCCATCTCCACTGTATACTGCCCCGGTGTGTCTGGGTCCTCTGACTTGCCTTCCTCATATCCCTCTAGCTCCTCTGGTTGCTCCTGCTCCTCCTTTCCTGTCAGATTACTAGAAAAACCACCTATTTGGCGAAACCCAAACTGTGCTCCACTCTGCACCTCCCCTTCCTCCTCCTCCAGTTCAGCCCCCACAGGGCTCAGGTGCCCGTGAGATGTAGGTGCCACATCTCCAGTGCCCTGACCAGCCATTGTTTCCAACACGTGCTGTAAGAAATGAAGCAGTGGAATGAACTTGTTCATCCCGTAATCCTGGCGATTTACTAATAATGTGACTTCCTCAAAGGGTTTGAGCAAAAGGCAGGTGTCACGTATGAGCTGCCACTGGTTCACCTTGATGTTACATAGGGGAGTACCCCTATCCGCATGGATCATTGAGAAATCGGTGTTTTCCTCTGTTCGTACAGTCGGTTCAACATATGGAGGGTTGAATTCCAATGCGTGGCAACTTCACAAATCAGACTGTGTTGGGGGATACCACTATGATGCTGCAGCTCAAGGAGGGTGTGCTTTGTGCTGTATGAGTGGCTGAAGTGCATGACCACGCTTCTCCTTCTGCCGACATATCTTGCATGTGGCTATGTTAACCTCCTCTGGATGCTTGATGAAAAACTGCCACACCGCCGAGTAGCTGATTTTCCCACCAACAGTCTCCACTAATTGACTGCTACTGCCGCCGCCGTCTCCAGGAACCCCTGTCCCACAACCTCCCAAGAAGGTAGGCTGCCGTGAAGCAGGTGGTCTCCCCTGGGCCCGTTTGAGTCCAGAATTTCCACTTCTCCCACCATGCTGACTGCCAACTATGCTACCAACTTGCTGGCTCAGCTGCTGCCTCCTGGGCAACCTGCAACTCTCTTCTCCTGATGATGATAAAGCCCCTTCTGCACCCGGCTCCCAATTGCGATCTGCTTCCTCATCATCAACAAGTGTCTGCACGTCACTGATGTCCTCCTCAGGTTCCTCAACAGTGTCTGCTTCAGGACGCTGAACATTGGCAACACCGCCTCCCACATCACTCTCCTCTTCACTACTTGCCCGCCTAGCAGGGGAAGCAACGGATGTCTCCTCCACTTCTTGGCTGGGCAGTAGCTGCTGACTGTCCTCTATTAGATCGAACTCAGTGACTAGTGGAGCTGAACCCACAGCATAAGATACTTTTTTTAGGGGAGGGAACAGCATAGAACAGAGGCAATGGGAGGACAGGGGCTGCTCCTGGGCCATGCCAACTGAGGGTTGTGTCTGAGGAACCCACCGACTGTTGACTAGGGATATCAGATGTCTCTTGTGATGAAGTGGATGAACGTGTTAACCAATCGATGACGGCAGATGGGTTGCTGGTCGAGACATGACCGCTAGCTAATACCGGGAGCTCAGGCCTCTCGCTGCGACTCCTGCTGCCACTTGCCCCTAGTCTGCTGTGACCTCTACCTGATGAAAATAGGCCTCTGCCACTCCTCTGTGCACGTCCTGGCACTTCTCTGCCTGACATACTTAGTGCATGTATACGGGAGTTTAATACCCTTCACTATGCTTAAAACAGTATTTGTCTAGAACAGCAGCAGGTGATTACTTTTGGCTGTCCTTTCACATTATCTTGACAGATTAACCGGTACAAAATAGTGCACTACTTAGTTGTAGGTATGTGGTGTGCATCTTTTCCTCCTTACCTTTAAAAAAATCATAACTCTTTCAATTTTGTACCTAAAAATCCATATGATGGCTTATTTTTTGTGCCACCTATTCTACTTTGTAATAACATCATTAATTTTACCCAAAAATCTATGACGAAACAGAAAAAAAATCATTGTGCAACAAAATGTGAAGAAAAAACACAATTTTTCTGACCCCTATAACTTTTTAGCGTGTGATCTGAAGTTTTTAGCGGTACCATTTTTGATCGCATTTTATTCATTTTTTCATGATATAAAAAGTGATCAAAAATACAATATTTTGGAATTTGGAATTTTTTTTGCACGTACGCCATTGACCGTGCAGTTTAATTAACAATCTATTTTTATAATTAGGACATTTCCACATGTGGCAATACCACATATGTTTATTTTTATTTACACTGTTTTTCTTTTAAATGGGAAAAGGGGGGTGATTCAAACTTTTATTAGGGAAGGGGTTACATGATCTTTATTCACTTTTTTTCTCTTTTTTTTTTTGCAATGTTATAGCTCCCAAAGGGGGCTATAACACTGCACACATTGATCTTTAACATTGATCGATGGTCTCTCATAGGAAACCATTGATCACTGATTCTGCCGCTTGACTGCTTATGCCTGGATCTCAAGCACTGAGCAGTCATTCGGCGACCGGACAACAGGAGGCAGGTAAGGGGACCCTCCTGCTGTCCTACAGCTGTTCGGGATGCCACGGTGATCCCGAACCGCTCCCTGAGCTAACCGGCATTGGTTTACTTTCACTTTAGATGCGGTGTACAACTTAGAATGCAGCGTCTAAAGGGTTAATAGCCGATGATCGCGGTGCCGCGCGCTATTAGCCACAGGTCCTGGCCGTTGTTAGAGGCCGGGCCCGTCCCGCTATGATGCGGGGCCACGCCGTGGCCCCTGCGTCATAGTAAGGAAGAGGACTCAGGACGTACCTTTGCGTCTGTGGTCCATAAGGTGTTAACATCTACAAAAAAGTACACTACTTAGATGTAGGTATGTGGTATGAGGGCAGAAAAATGCTCTACAGTATGCTTAAAAAAGCACTGGGGTAAAACACCAGCCGTGTATTACTTTTGCCTGGACTTTCACAGTAGGCCCTTGACAGATTAACAGGTAAAAAATTAGTATACTACTTAGATGTATTTATGTGGTATGCACTTATGAGGGCACAAAAATGGGCTACAGTACGCTTAAAAAAGTATCTGAGTACAACACCATTCTGTGAGTACTTTTGCCTGGACTTTCACAGTATGTAGGCCCTTAACAGATTAACAGGTACAAAAAAGTACTCTACTTAGATGTTCATATGTGGTATGCACTTATGAGGGCAGAAAAATGCGCTACAGTACACTTAAATTTTTTTTTGAGTAAAACACCAGCCAGTGATTACTTTTGGCTGTCCTGTCACAGTATGTAGGCACTTGACAGATTAACAGGTACAAAATCTTACACTACTTAGATGTAGGTATGTGGTATGCACTTATGAGGGCAGAAAAATGCGCTACAGTACGCTTAAAAATAAGTATTTTTGCACAACACAAGCAGTACACCGTTGCTGTGTACTAAACCCAAAATTGCACTCTCTCACAGACTATTAGGAATGGACTGCTGGGTATTGTACTGTCAAGTATAACCAGCAGATTTGTTGAGGAACAAAGACACAGAATTGCGCTGAAAAATTATTTGTGCCTCATCTGCTAAGGTTTATGAAGTTGAAGCAGCTTGTTGAAATGTATGAGGCAACACAAAGCTATCTGCCCCTCTCTGTAATACAATGCTGTAGAAAGTAACTGGGAGGTTAATGGCTGCAGTCAAAATCCTTTTCAGTGAAAAAAACACTGCACTCTGTCCACCAGAACGCTGATATGACTGGGAGGGGAAACACTGCTGTAATAAGCTTTTCTGTGTAACACACACACACAGTGACTGGCTGCTGATAGGCTGCATCCTGCATGTGATTTAGGTTCATCAGCCTGCCAACCTTCCCGCCTTGCCTTTCCGCCTTCCCAGGGTTCCTTGCCCCATGTACTGACATGTGGATCTGCCATTTTAGATGCCCTGGAGCCTGGATGGCACTAAATGGAGTTTAATGAAGCGATTTGATATAATTTGATGTAATGATACAAAGTAATGATGTAATGATACAAAGTAATATAAATGATATCTCAACTAACCCACTTTTGTGACTACGTTTAATATTGTTAAATAGCTTACTAATATATCATTGATTTAAATCTGACATTACGTCATTTATATTTGTTATATAATTTCTATTAGATTAGGGTATGTTTTTATTACTTTCCTTAACCCCTTAACGACCACGGACGTAAATGTATGTCCTGGTTTGGCGGTACTTCGTGCACCAGGATGTACATTTATGTCCTGTGCATGACCACGAGCATCAAAGCGGTGCTCGCGTCATAAACGGCAGGTTCCGGCTACTATCAGCAGCCGGGGACCCAACGATAATGGCTGACATCCGTGATCGCGAGGATGTCCGCCATTAACCACTCAGATGCCGTGATCAGTACAGATCACAGCATCTGCGGCAATGCACATGTTAAAATAGATGATCGGATCACCTGAGATAGAGCAGACCCTTAATAATACTGATCAGTGCTATGCTCTATGCATAACACTGAACAGTGTTAGCAATCAAATGATTGTTATAGATAGTCCCCTATGGGGACATAAAAAGTGTAAGAAAAAAAAAAGTTGAAAATTTTAAAAATAAAAAGTAAAAAAAAGTGAAAATCCCCTCCCCAATAAAAAAAAAAAAACAGTTTTTTTTTTTTATAAACATATTTGGTATCGCTGCATGTGTAAATGTCCAAACTATCAAAATATAATGTTAATGATCCCATACAGTGAATGGCATAAACGTAAAAAAATAAATAAAAAAGTCAAAAAATTCTACTTTTTTGTCATATTTTATTAATTATTCAAAACATTTATAAAAAATGATATTAAAGTTTTATATATGCAAATGCGGTATCAATAAAAAGTACAGATGACAGCGCAAAAGACAAGCTCGCATACCGCCCTATATAAAAATTAAAAAGTTATAGGTGGTCAAAATATGGCGATTTTAGATTACTGATTTTGTACAAAAAGTTTTAGATTTTTTTTATGCGGTACTCAAATATAAAAGTATATATCCATGGTATCATTTTAATCGTACAGGATAACGAACAAATGTCATTTTTACCGTAATGTGTACAGTGTGAAAACGAAACTATCCAAAATGTGCAAAATTGTGGTTTCTTTTAAAATTCCCTCCCTATAAAAATATATTTTCGGGTTCTCCGTACACTTTATGGCAAAAAGAGAAGTTTCATTACAAAGTACAATTGGTCATGCAAAAAAACAAGCACTTATATGGGTCTGTAGATGGAAATATAAAAGAGTTATGGATTTAAGAAGGCAACGAGGAAAAAACAAAAATGCAAAAATGAAATTGGCCTGGTCCTTAAAGGAGTAGTCCAGTGGTGATTCAGTAGTGAGCAACCTATCCCCTATTCTAAGGATAGGGGATAAGTTGCAGATCGCGGGGGGTCCGACCGCTGGGGCCCCCTGCAATCTCCTGTACGGAGCCCCGACAGCCCGCGGGAAGGGGGCGTGTCGACCTCCGCACGAGGCGGCGGCCGACACGCCCCCTCAATACAACTCTATGGCAGAGCCGAAGCGCTGCCTTCGGCAATCTCCGGCTCTGCCATAGAGATGTATTGAGGGGGCGTGTCGGCCGCCGCCTCGTGCGGGGGTCGACACCCGCTATCTCGGCGGAGAGCCGGGGCCCCGTACAGAGAGATCGCAGGGGGCCCCAGCGGTCGGACCCCCCACGATCTCAAACTTATCCCCTATCCTTAG
This sequence comes from Hyla sarda, assembly GCF_029499605.1. NCBI lineage: Eukaryota > Metazoa > Chordata > Amphibia > Anura > Hylidae > Hyla > Hyla sarda. The sequence goes on from NC_079197.1 coordinate 119,825,641, forward strand.
GATAGGGGATAAGTTTTTCACCACTGGACTACCCCTTTAAGGTTAAAATGGGCTTGGTCCTTAAGGGGTTAATGTTAATCAAATGTAACCAATAAATGTACACATCCTTTTTATAATAACTGCTTTATTATTTTATTATATTGCAAAAGTTACTTCTACCACTACTTCATAGATCTCATATCTGGTAATATATAGGGCCCAGATATGGTGAATTGCATTGTTTGTATATTTTTGGCAGCTCATAACGGTCATAATATTTTTAATATTTTTGCTTACCATAATTAATAATTCATAATTCACAAATTAGTTATTACCCCGACATTGTCCTTGGGTCAATGTGTCAATGAATGTCAATTAATTCATTTACATTTTTGTACTGCAAATATTTTGTCATTGCTTGTTAGGATCCAGTTAAAACACCTGGTGGCTTTCATGAAGGTTTATTGCTATGTGCTCCGCCGACACTTTCTGCTAAACTCGTTTTACACATTACATATGTGAACGTACTTTGTTTATTCTGCAGACTTTACTGGTCCTATATGGTCACAGTGAGAGCTTCCATTTGCCCTGAAGGTTGAGTTTTCTATTAAATAATTAATTGACTAGAAAAAAAAGACAAAAAAAGTATTTCCTTGCATGTAAAGTGGAGACATGTGAAATTCTTTGTAATATAGTTATGCTAAATAACTCTGTATGTTGATAACTAAGCTTATATGACAATTTCTCACTAAGATATTCCAGAATGAACTTGATTGATGTATTTAATATTGTCTGTGTTGACCATTGTCTTGTATTAATGGTAAGTATTTGTTTTAAATAGATCATATTTGAAAAATGAAACATTATAGAACCAGTATGTCATAAAGCGCATTGAAGCTGATGAGACTTGGATGAATTACTTGCACAAGAATAATATGGAAGTAGAGAATCTGTGAAACATAAACATATTATTTGAAACATTGACCCAAAGATAATAAGTACTGTAATAAAATAATAATGTTTAGTACTGCAAAATGACAATGCATATTGCTGTGAATTTCCTCATCAGGACTGAGCTGTCAGACTAAATGACAATGCTTTATCTTGCAAAGTGGCATGTGCATTTACACTCAATGCCTGTGAAAACCCTGATAAATACATGAACCGACTTAAGGCATAAAAATGCCAGAAAAAACGCCAGAAAAACTGCCACAGTGTTCCCCTATGTTTTGGCATTTTTTCTGGCGTTTTTTCTTGTGTTTTTACTTTTGTGTGGAATTTGCTTTTTTTGGCCCCTTTTGCGTTTTTTTTACAAAATTGTTGGGCACCAAAAAAAAACCCCAGCATGGAACACACTGTTCCATCCTGGGAGTAGTAGTACCTGTACTATAGACATATCGCCCCAGGTGTCAGTCTGACAACCGATGTGATCGTCCATAATATAGCAGAGATAGAGCGTCTCTATACAGCGCTCGCACCTCTGCTCTGTACTCTGAGTGATGTTCTATTCACATCACTGGCCGTTCATATTTTCCGCCCAGAGCTGTGATTGGCCAGATGGTTGCAGCCAATCACAGCTCATAGGAAAATATGAACAAATGAGTGGCCGGCCCGGAGCATAGTGTAGAGCAGGGATGCGAGCGCTGTATACAGCCGCTTCATCTCTGCTATAGACAGGACGATCGCAGCGGGTGTCAGGAGTGATACCCGCTGTGATCTGTTCTTACCTGCAGGTACTCCTACTCCCAACATGGAGCACACTCTGCTCCATGCTGGGAGCTGTATTACCTGCATTAATAGACAGATCACAGCGAGTGTAATTTCTGACACATGATGCAATATGTCTATTAATGCAGGTACTACAGCTCCCAGCATGGAGCAGAGTGTACTCCATGTTGGGAGTAGTAGTACTTATAGTTAAGGAAAAATCACAGCGGGTATCACTACTGACACCCGCTGTGATCCTCCTGTATAATGTATAGATGCGGCGGCCGCTCTCCTATGGTCCCCTGCACGGCCGTATATATACACATGTTCCTATTTCCCACAGAGAGCTGTGATTGGCTGGAACCATCTGGCCAATCACAGCTCTCTGTGGGAAATATGAATATGTGTACATATACGGCAGTGCAGGGGACCAGAGAAGAGCAGCCGCCACATCTATACTGTTACGCCGAGCGCTCCGGGTCCCCGCTCCTCCCCGGAGCGCTCGCTTCACTCTCCCCGCGGCAGCGCTCCGGTCACGTCCTCTGACCCGGGGCGCTGCGATTCCGCTGCCAGCCGGGATGCGATTCGCGATGCGGGTAGCGCCCGCTCACGATGCGCACCCCGGCTCCCCTACCTGACTCGCTCTCCGTCTGTTCTGTCCCGGCGCGCGCGGCCCCGCTCCCTAGGGCGCGCGCGCGCCGGGTCTCTGCGATTTAAAGGGCCACTGCGCCGCTGATTGGCGCAGTGGTCCCAATTAGTGTGTTCACCTGTGCACTTCCCTATATCACCTCACTTCCCCTGCACTCCCTTGCCGGATCTTGTTGCCTTAGTGCCAGTGAAAGCGTTCCTTGTGTATTCCTTGCCTGTGTTTCCAGACCTTCTGCCGTTGCCCCTGACTACGATCCTTGCTGCCTGCCCCGACCTTCTGCTACGTCCGACCTTGCTTTTGCCTACTCCCTTGTACCGCGCCTATCTTCAGCAGCCAGAGAGGTGAGCCGTTGCTAGTGGATACGACCTGGTCACTACCGCCGCAGCAAGACCATCCCGCTTTGCGGCGGGCTCTGGTGAAAACCAGTAGTGGCTTAGAACCGGTCCACTAGCACGGTCCACGCCAATCCCTCTCTGGCACAGAGGATCCACTACCCGCCAGCCGGCATCGTGACAGTAGATCCGGCCATGGATCCCGCTGAAGTTCCTCTGCCAGTTGTCGCTGACCTCACCACGGTGGTCGCCCAGCAGTCACAACAGATAGCGCAACAAGGCCAACAGCTGTCTCAACTGACCGTTATGCTACAACAGTTACTACCACAGCTTCAGCAATCATCTCCTCCGCCAGCTCCTGCACCTCCTCCGCAGCGAGTGGCCGCTCCTGGGATACGCTTATCCTTGCCGGATAAATTTGATGGGGACTCTAAGTTTTGCCGTGGCTTTCTTTCCCAATGTTCCCTGCATCTGGAGATGATGTCGGACCTGTTTCCCACTGAAAGGTCTAAGGTGGCTTTCGTAGTCAGCCTTCTGTCCGGAAAAGCCCTGTCATGGGCCACACCGCTCTGGGACCGCAATGACCCCGTCACTGCCTCTGTACACTCCTTCTTCTCGGAAATCCGAAGTGTCTTTGAGGAACCTGCCCGAGCCTCTTCTGCTGAGACTGCCCTGTTGAACCTGGTCCAGGGTAATTCTTCCGTTGGCGAGTATGCCGTACAATTCCGTACTCTTGCTTCAGAATTGTCCTGGAATAATGAGGCCCTCTGCGCGACCTTCAAAAAAGGCCTATCCAGCAACATTAAAGATGTTCTGGCCGCACGAGAAATTCCTGCTAATCTACATGAACTTATTCACCTAGCCACTCGCATTGACATGCGTTTTTCCGAAAGGCGTCAGGAACTCCGCCAAGATATGGACTCTGTTCGCACGAGGCGTTTCTCCTCCTCGGCTCCTCTCTCCTCTGGTCCCCTGCAATCTGTTCCTGTGCCTCCCGCCGTGGAGGCTATGCAGGTCGACCGGTCTCGCCTGACACCTCAAGAGAGGACACGACGCCGTATGGAGAACCTCTGCCTGTACTGTGCTAGTACCGAACACTTCCTGAGAGATTGTCCTATCCGTCCTCCCCGCCTGGAAAGACGTACGCTGACTCCGCACAAAGGTGAGACAGTCCTTGATGTCTACTCTGCTTCTCCACGTCTTACTGTGCCTGTGCGGATGTCTGCCTCTGCCTTCTCCTTCTCTACAGTGGCCTTCTTGGACTCTGGATCTGCAGGAAATTTTATTTTGGCCTCTCTCGTCAAAAGGTTCAACATCCCGGTGACCAGTCTCGCCAGACCCCTCTACATCAATTGTGTAAATAATGAAAGATTGGACTGTACCATACGTTTCCGCACGGAGCCCCTTCTTATGAGCATCGGATCTCATCATGAGAGGATTGAACTTTTGGTCCTCCCCAATTGCACCTCGGAAATTCTCCTTGGACTTCCCTGGCTTCAACTTCATTCCCCTACCCTGGATTGGTCCACTGGGGAGATCAAGAGTTGGGGGTCCTCTTGTTCCAAGAACTGTCTAAAACCGGTTCCCAGTAACCCTTGCCGTAACTCTGTGGTTCCTCCAGTAACCGGTCTCCCTAAGGCCTATATGGACTTCGCGGATGTTTTCTGCAAAAAACAAGCTGAGACTCTACCTCCTCACAGGCCTTATGATTGCCCTATCGACCTCCTTCCGGGCACTACTCCACCCCGGGGCAGAATTTATCCTCTCTCTGCCCCAGAGACTCTTGCCATGTCCGAATACGTCCAGGAGAATCTAAAAAAGGGCTTTATCCGTAAATCCTCCTCTCCTGCCGGAGCCGGATTTTTCTTTGTGTCCAAAAAAGATGGCTCCCTACGTCCTTGCATTGACTACCGCGGTCTTAATAAAATCACGGTTAAGAACCGCTACCCCTTACCCCTCATCTCTGAACTCTTTGATCGCCTCCAAGGTGCCCACATCTTCACTAAATTGGACTTAAGAGGCGCCTATAACCTCATCCGCATCAGAGAGGGGGACGAGTGGAAAACGGCATTTAACACCAGAGATGGACACTTTGAGTATCTGGTCATGCCCTTTGGACTGTGCAACGCCCCTGCCGTCTTCCAAGACTTTGTCAATGAAATTTTTCGTGATCTGTTATACTCCTGTGTTGTTGTATATCTGGACGATATCCTAATTTTTTCTGCCAATCTAGAAGAACACCGCCAGCATGTCCGTATGGTTCTTCAGAGACTTCGTGACAACCAACTCTATGCCAAAATTGAGAAATGTCTGTTTGAATGCCAATCTCTTCCTTTTCTAGGATATTTGGTCTCTGGCCAGGGACTACAGATGGATCCAGACAAACTCTCTGCCGTCTTAGATTGGCCACGCCCCTCCGGACTCCGTGCCATCCAACGCTTTTTGGGGTTCGCCAATTATTACAGGCAATTTATTCCACATTTTTCTACCATTGTGGCTCCTATCGTGGCTTTAACCAAAAAAAATGCTGATCCCAAGTCCTGGCCTCCTCAAGCAGAAGACGCCTTTAAACGACTCAAGTCTGCCTTTTCTTCGGCTCCCGTCCTCTCCAGACCTGACCCTTCCAAACCCTTCCTATTGGAGGTTGATGCCTCCTCAGTGGGAGCTGGAGCTGTTCTTCTACAAAAAAATTCTTCCGGGCATGCTGTCACTTGTGGTTTTTTCTCTAGGACCTTCTCTCCAGCGGAGAGGAACTACTCCATCGGGGATCGAGAGCTTCTAGCCATTAAATTAGCACTTGAGGAATGGAGGCATCTGCTGGAGGGATCAAGTTCTCCTGTTATTATCTACACCGACCACAAGAACCTCTCCTACCTCCAGTCTGCCCAACGGCTGAATCCTCGCCAGGCCCGGTGGTCTCTGTTCTTTGCCCGATTTAATTTTGAGATTCACTTTCGTCCTGCCGATAAGAACATTAGGGCCGATGCTCTCTCTCGTTCCTCGGATGCCTCAGAAGTTGAACTCTCTCCGCAACACATCATTCCACCTGACTGCCTGATCTCCACTTCTCCTGCCTCCATCAGGCAGACTCCTCCAGGAAAGACCTTTGTTTCTCCTCGCCAACGCCTCGGAATCCTCAAATGGGGTCACTCCTCCCATCTCGCAGGTCATGCGGGTATCAAGAAATCTGTGCAACTCATCTCCCGCTTCTATTGGTGGCCGACTCTGGAGACGGATGTTGTGGACTTTGTGCGAGCCTGCACTATCTGTGCCCGGGATAAGACTCCTCGCCAGAAGCCCGCTGGTTTTCTTCATCCTCTGCCTGTCCCCGAACAGCCTTGGTCTCTGATTGGTATGGATTTTATTACTGATTTACCCCCTTCCCGTGGCAACACTGTTATTTGGGTGGTCGTTGATCGATTCTCCAAAATGGCACATTTCATCCCTCTTCCTGGTCTTCCTTCTGCGCCTCAGTTGGCTAAACAATTTTTTGTACACATTTTTCGTCTTCACGGGTTGCCTACGCAGATTGTCTCGGATAGAGGCGTCCAATTCGTGTCTAAATTCTGGAGGGCTCTCTGTAAACAACTCAAGATTAAATTAAATTTTTCTTCCGCATATCATCCCCAGTCCAATGGACAAGTAGAAAGGATTAACCAGATCTTGGGTGATTATTTGCGACATTTTGTTTCCTCCCGCCAGGATGACTGGGCAGATCTCCTCCCATGGGCCGAATTCTCGTATAACTTCAGGGTCTCTGAGTCTTCCTCCAAATCCCCATTTTTCGTGGTGTACGGCCGTCACCCTCTTCCCCCCCTCCCTACTCCCTTGCCCTCTGGTCTGCCCGCTGTGGATGAAATTTCTCGTGACCTTTCCATCATATGGAGAGAGACCCAAAATTCTCTCTTACAGGCTTCATCACGCATGAAGAAGTTCGCGGATAAGAAAAGAAGAGCTCCCCCCGTTTTTTCCCCTGGAGACAAGGTATGGCTCTCCGCTAAATATGTCCGCTTCCGTGTCCCTAGCTACAAGTTGGGACCACGCTATCTTGGTCCTTTCAAAATTTTGTGTCAAATTAATCCTGTCTCTTATAAACTTCTTCTTCCTCCCTCTCTTCGTATCCCTAATGCCTTTCACGTCTCTCTTCTCAAACCACTCATCCTCAACCGTTTTTCTCCCAAATCTGTTCCTCCCACTCCTGTTTCCGGCTCCTCGGACATCTTCTCGGTCAAAGAAATTTTAGCTGCCAAAAAGGTCAGAGGGAAAAATTTTTTTTTAGTGGACTGGGAGGGTTGTGGTCCTGAAGAGAGATCCTGGGAACCTGAGGACAACATCCTAGACAAAAGTCTGCTCCTCAGGTTCTCAGGCTCTAAGAAGAGGGGGAGACCCAAGGGGGGGGTACTGTTACGCCGAGCGCTCCGGGTCCCCGCTCCTCCCCGGAGCGCTCGCTTCACTCTCCCCGCGGCAGCGCTCCGGTCACGTCCTCTGACCCGGGGCGCTGCGATTCCGCTGCCAGCCGGGATGCGATTCGCGATGCGGGTAGCGCCCGCTCGCGATGCGCACCCCGGCTCCCCTACCTGACTCGCTCTCCGTCTGTTCTGTCCCGGCGCGCGCGGCCCCGCTCCCTAGGGCGCGCGCGCGCCGGGTCTCTGCGATTTAAAGGGCCACTGCGCCGCTGATTGGCGCAGTGGTCCCAATTAGTGTGTTCACCTGTGCACTTCCCTATATCACCTCACTTCCCCTGCACTCCCTTGCCGGATCTTGTTGCCTTAGTGCCAGTGAAAGCGTTCCTTGTGTATTCCTTGCCTGTGTTTCCAGACCTTCTGCCGTTGCCCCTGACTACGATCCTTGCTGCCTGCCCCGACCTTCTGCTACGTCCGACCTTGCTTTTGCCTACTCCCTTGTACCGCGCCTATCTTCAGCAGCCAGAGAGGTGAGCCGTTGCTAGTGGATACGACCTGGTCACTACCGCCGCAGCAAGACCATCCCGCTTTGCGGCGGGCTCTGGTGAAAACCAGTAGTGGCTTAGAACCGGTCCACTAGCACGGTCCACGCCAATCCCTCTCTGGCACAGAGGATCCACTACCCGCCAGCCGGCATCGTGACATATACATTGTACAAGAGGATCACAATGAACCCTGACGATCTGTCAATTAGTACAGGTACTACTACTCCCATCATGGAACAGTGTGTTCCATGCTGGGAGTAGTAGTACTACCTAAAAAATGTTTTTAAAAAAAGTGAAAAACACTTGTCGGCTAAATTTTTAGTGCTTTACCCGCCCACATAAATTGATCCCTGTTTAAGAATTAATAATTTAATAATTCGTAATAAAAAAGATACATTTCGTTAGATACAATTTTTTCCATCACTACTGTATCTTTTTTTTATAAAAAAAAATTATGGTACCCTACGAAATTTTAATAAAAAAGGTATCTCCATAATTTTTTTTGGATCGCTAAAGTCCAAAAAAGAATAAAAACCGCTTGCAAAGACGCAAAATTTAAAACCAACATGGTGTTTTTCTTGGCGTTTTTGCTCTCCCATAGACTTCTATGGGGGGAAAATGCCACAATTTCAGGGCAAAAAACGCCAAACTAGGTTTTGTCGGGCGTTTTGAAAATCCAGCCTCTGAACCCGAAATTGCTGAAAAACGCCAAAAGGATTAAAAAAAAACACCAAACTGAAAAATGCCAAGTGAATCTGGCATTTTGCAGTTTACTATTGACTCGTAGCTAACATCTGGAAGCGGCGTTTTTTCACAGAAAAATGGCGTGCGAAAAAAATTTGCGTTTTTCACAGCGTTTTTGCAAAAAAAATTAAAAATCAGTGGAGTTCCAGCCTAAAGGAGACTCAGTAAAGCGATAGTTGTTTTCATTGTAGCATTATTCTGTTAACCCCTCAAGGACTCCATTCATTTTTTCCTACTTACCCTTAAAAATCCTAACCCTTTAAATTTTCCACCTAAAAATCCATATTACGGCTTAATCTATGCATCACCATTTCTACTTTGCAGTGACATTAGTCATTTCACCCAAAAATCCACGGCAAAATGGAAAAATAAAAAACATTGTGCAACAAAATTGAAGAAAAATGTCATTTTGAAATTGTGTATATAAAATACCAAATATGTATATAAAAATTTTTTTTTTACACTTTTTGGGAGTGAAATAGGGAAAATGGGACAATTTACGATTCATTGGGGAGGGGGTTTTTCAATTTTTTTTACCTTTTTTATTTTTACACTTTAATAGTCCCCATAGGGGACTGTTTATAGCAATCATTCAATTGCTAATACTGTTCAGTGCTATGCATAGGACATAGCAATGATCAGTATTATCTGTATGATCTGTCATCTTCTGCTCTGGTCTGCTCGAAGGCAGTGGAGGCAGGGGAGGGGACCTCCGGCTGCCATGCTGGATGATCGGATCACCACGGCATTGCTGCGGGCAATCCGATCATCCATTCAAAGTACCGCACTGCCGCAGATGCCGTGATCTGTATTGAGGGGTTAATGGCAGACATCCGCGCGATCGCAGATGTCCGCCATTACAGGAGTGTCCCTGGATAGGAGATAAGATGCCTGATTGCGGGGGTCCTGCCGCTGAGGACCCCCGTGATCTTTCACTCTGCACCCCGTTACCATCAGCCCCCAAAGCATATGCGCTCCGGGTCTGATGAAGGCCGATCATGGGGCCAGAGTATTGTGACCTCACGGCTCTGCCCCCGTGTAATGTCACACTCTGCCCTCTCAATGCAAGCCTATGGGAGGGGGCGTGACAGCTGTGGGACCCCCGCAATCAGGCATCTTATCTCCTATTCTTTGGATAGGGGATAAGATGTCTTAGCCCCAGACTACCCTTTTAACCTATACAATACAGATAACGTCAATTTTATGATAAATTGTACTGCATCACAAATGAAAGGAAACAATGAAAACACAAAAATGAAAAATCACTTTAAGATTATTTTACACAATGTAAAATGTAGCAGTTTATCTTCAAATTAAAGCTATGGAAATCCAATGTTGGAATTATAGTTTTTTTTTTTTTCTTTACACAATAAGTGCACCAACAGTTGTTTTTCATAGACTTTAATAGAAAACATTGTTAGGGAATGAAAAAACGAACTGCCATACTACCTTTTTTACTGCCATATTTTTTTCAATGTGTGAAATCTAGCCTAATAAGTACAAAGCAAAAATAAATAAAATGTTTTTCAAATGTATGTGTCCATAATCTTTAATGGAAAAGTATATTTAATGCCGAAAATTAACGTACATTTTTGGCAAAAAAAAAAAAACACATGATAAAATATAATGATTGCTTATTATGGTACAATTTAACAGGGATAGTAAATTATAGTGTCTACTGTTAAAAGATCGTTTGGTGTATGATACATCATAACCTATTGAAAAAGCAGAAAATAAGGACAGTTTATTTCAAATGACATAATAACTTTTTTGAAATGTGTCTTTAGTAAGTATATAATTAAAATCTGGATTCTATTATACATATGAATCACATCATAAACAAGTAACACATACCGGTGATATTCAAACTGATTGTTTCTGAAACTTTTGCTTTTGTGTACAAATAATTAGCTTTGCAGTCTCATCGACCTTTGGTGTCCTTCCTTAATAAAAGGATCATTTACCACTGATTTCCAATATTTGCTTTTTAACAAAATTACCAGTGTAGTGAATGCAATATCTTACATGTTGTCAACACTCCCTTCAGTTTATTTGAAACAGCCTATCTGTGAATCCCCCCCATAGGTCCCAACGCCCCCAAGTAAATTTTAGAATTTTGTTGTTCTGCAGTAATTTGTGGCAAAACCTCTACATTTTCGCAGGGAGGGCATTCACCAAAGTTATAACAGGCCTACAGGACATTTGGTGACATGAGGTCACATGTCAATGATCTTGCAGTACTGAAGAGAGAAGGAGGAGAGCTGTGAGGAAAGGTAACAAGAGCCATTTAAAGTCTGTAAAAGGTAGGCAAACATGAAGATCAGTATGTGAGGAAGAGAAGAAGGGGATTATGGGAGACATCTATGATAAAGAGGCTAAGACACCAATCTGTGGTAAAAAGATAGTAAATCTGTGAGAGAGAAGGGGCCCATTTGCAGCAATGTGTGTGAGACAGAGAGGTGTTGGTCTGATCCCAATGAATGCATGGGGTCTGTTGTCAATATTTAGGAGTCTGTTTAAGGTCTAAATTAATTTTGCAGTATGGTCCGGGGCTCATCTAAAAGTTTGGTCTGGCTCCATTATTTTGTACTTGACCTCTTGATGACATTTGCCATACATATATGGAAGATTTGCAGTGACTAATTATGGAGAGGGCTCAGGAGCTTTGTACTAAACAATATGCGTAATGACTCAACTTGGCCGAAGGGATATGTTTTCTGGCGTTTGGCTGAAGCATCATGCGTTGCTGTGACTATGCCACTTCTCTCTGGGTCCACACTCTTCTCAGGTGGATTTAAATAACTTCAGGGTCTCTGAGTCTTCCTCCAAATCCCCATTTTTCGTGGTGTACGGCCGTCACCCTCTTCCCCCCCTCCCTACTCCCTTGCCCTCTGGTCTGCCCGCTGTGGATGAAATTTCTCGTGACCTTTCCATCATATGGAGAGAGACCCAAAATTCTCTCTTACAGGCTTCATCACTAGTGTTGAGCGGCATAGGCCATATTCGAATTCGCGAATATTTGCGAATATATGGACGAATATTCGTCATATATTCGCGAATATTCGCATATTCGTTATATTCCCGTTTTATTTTCGCATATGCGAACATTCGCATATGCGAAAACTATCATATGTGCATATTAGCATATACAAAATTAACATACGCGAAAATTCGCATATGTGAAAATTCGCATGTGCTAATTTTCGCATATGCTAATTTTCGCATATACGAATTTTCGCGCGCCAGTCTCACACAGTAGTATTAGAGCCTTCTTTACACCACACAAGCTGGAAGCAGAGAGGGATGATCACTATGATGTGTACTGTGAAAAAAAAACAAAAAAAAAAACGAATATTCGTAATTACGAATATATAGCGCTATATTCGCGAAATTCGCGAATTCGCGAATATGCGATATTCGCGAATAATATTCGAATTGCGAATATTCGTGAGCAACACTATTCATCACGCATGAAGAAGTTCGCGGATAAGAAAAGAAGAGCTCCCCCCGTTTTTTCCCCTGGAGACAAGGTATGGCTCTCCGCTAAATATGTCCGCTTCCGTGTCCCTAGCTACAAGTTGGGACCACGCTATCTTGGTCCTTTCAAAATTTTGTGTCAAATTAATCCTGTCTCTTATAAACTTCTTCTTCCTCCCTCTCTTCGTATCCCTAATGCCTTTCACGTCTCTCTTCTCAAACCACTCATCCTCAACCGTTTTTCTCCCAAATCTGTTCCTCCCACTCCTGTTTCCGGCTCCTCGGACATCTTCTCGGTCAAAGAAATTTTAGCTGCCAAAAAGGTCAGAGGGAAAAATTTTTTTTTAGTGGACTGGGAGGGTTGTGGTCCTGAAGAGAGATCCTGGGAACCTGAGGACAACATCCTAGACAAAAGTCTGCTCCTCAGGTTCTCAGGCTCTAAGAAGAGGGGGAGACCCAAGGGGGGGGTACTGTTACGCCGAGCGCTCCGGGTCCCCGCTCCTCCCCGGAGCGCTCGCTTCACTCTCCCCGCGGCAGCGCTCCGGTCACGTCCTCTGACCCGGGGCGCTGCGATTCCGCTGCCAGCCGGGATGCGATTCGCGATGCGGGTAGCGCCCGCTCGCGATGCGCACCCCGGCTCCCCTACCTGACTCGCTCTCCGTCTGTTCTGTCCCGGCGCGCGCGGCCCCGCTCCCTAGGGCGCGCGCGCGCCGGGTCTCTGCGATTTAAAGGGCCACTGCGCCGCTGATTGGCGCAGTGGTCCCAATTAGTGTGTTCACCTGTGCACTTCCCTATATCACCTCACTTCCCCTGCACTCCCTTGCCGGATCTTGTTGCCTTAGTGCCAGTGAAAGCGTTCCTTGTGTATTCCTTGCCTGTGTTTCCAGACCTTCTGCCGTTGCCCCTGACTACGATCCTTGCTGCCTGCCCCGACCTTCTGCTACGTCCGACCTTGCTTTTGCCTACTCCCTTGTACCGCGCCTATCTTCAGCAGCCAGAGAGGTGAGCCGTTGCTAGTGGATACGACCTGGTCACTACCGCCGCAGCAAGACCATCCCGCTTTGCGGCGGGCTCTGGTGAAAACCAGTAGTGGCTTAGAACCGGTCCACTAGCACGGTCCACGCCAATCCCTCTCTGGCACAGAGGATCCACTACCCGCCAGCCGGCATCGTGACATATACATTGTACAAGAGGATCACAATGAACCCTGACGATCTGTCAATTAGTACAGGTACTACTACTCCCATCATGGAACAGTGTGTTCCATGCTGGGAGTAGTAGTACTACCTAAAAAATGTTTTTAAAAAAAGTGAAAAACACTTGTCGGCTAAATTTTTAGTGCTTTACCCGCCCACATAAATTGATCCCTGTTTAAGAATTAATAATTTAATAATTCGTAATAAAAAAGATACATTTCGTTAGATACAATTTTTTCCATCACTACTGTATCTTTTTTTTATAAAAAAAAATTATGGTACCCTACGAAATTTTAATAAAAAAGGTATCTCCATAATTTTTTTTGGATCGCTAAAGTCCAAAAAAGAATAAAAACCGCTTGCAAAGACGCAAAATTTAAAACCAACATGGTGTTTTTCTTGGCGTTTTTGCTCTCCCATAGACTTCTATGGGGGGAAAATGCCACAATTTCAGGGCAAAAAACGCCAAACTAGGTTTTGTCGGGCGTTTTGAAAATCCAGCCTCTGAACCCGAAATTGCTGAAAAACGCCAAAAGGATTAAAAAAAAACACCAAACTGAAAAATGCCAAGTGAATCTGGCATTTTGCAGTTTACTATTGACTCGTAGCTAACATCTGGAAGCGGCGTTTTTTCACAGAAAAATGGCGTGCGAAAAAAATTTGCGTTTTTCACAGCGTTTTTGCAAAAAAAATTAAAAATCAGTGGAGTTCCAGCCTAAAGGAGACTCAGTAAAGCGATAGTTGTTTTCATTGTAGCATTATTCTGTTAACCCCTCAAGGACTCCATTCATTTTTTCCTACTTACCCTTAAAAATCCTAACCCTTTAAATTTTCCACCTAAAAATCCATATTACGGCTTAATCTATGCATCACCATTTCTACTTTGCAGTGACATTAGTCATTTCACCCAAAAATCCACGGCAAAATGGAAAAATAAAAAACATTGTGCAACAAAATTGAAGAAAAATGTCATTTTGAAATTGTGTATATAAAATACCAAATATGTATATAAAAATTTTTTTTTTACACTTTTTGGGAGTGAAATAGGGAAAATGGGACAATTTACGATTCATTGGGGAGGGGGTTTTTCAAATTTTTTTACCTTTTTTATTTTTACACTTTAATAGTCCCCATAGGGGACTGTTTATAGCAATCATTCAATTGCTAATACTGTTCAGTGCTATGCATAGGACATAGCAATGATCAGTATTATCTGTATGATCTGTCATCTTCTGCTCTGGTCTGCTCGAAGGCAGTGGAGGCAGGGGAGGGGACCTCCGGCTGCCATGCTGGATGATCGGATCACCACGGCATTGCTGCGGGCAATCCGATCATCCATTCAAAGTACCGCACTGCCGCAGATGCCGTGATCTGTATTGAGGGGTTAATGGCAGACATCCGCGCGATCGCAGATGTCCGCCATTACAGGAGTGTCCCTGGATAGGAGATAAGATGCCTGATTGCGGGGGTCCTGCCGCTGAGGACCCCCGTGATCTTTCACTCTGCACCCCGTTACCATCAGCCCCCAAAGCATATGCGCTCCGGGTCTGATGAAGGCCGATCATGGGGCCAGAGTATTGTGACCTCACGGCTCTGCCCCCGTGTAATGTCACACTCTGCCCTCTCAATGCAAGCCTATGGGAGGGGGCGTGACAGCTGTGGGACCCCCGCAATCAGGCATCTTATCTCCTATTCTTTGGATAGGGGATAAGATGTCTTAGCCCCAGACTACCCTTTTAACCTATACAATACAGATAACGTCAATTTTATGATAAATTGTACTGCATCACAAATGAAAGGAAACAATGAAAACACAAAAATGAAAAATCACTTTAAGATTATTTTACACAATGTAAAATGTAGCAGTTTATCTTCAAATTAAAGCTATGGAAATCCAATGTTGGAATTATAGTTTTTTTTTTTTTCTTTACACAATAAGTGCACCAACAGTTGTTTTTCATAGACTTTAATAGAAAACATTGTTAGGGAATGAAAAAACGAACTGCCATACTACCTTTTTTACTGCCATATTTTTTTCAATGTGTGAAATCTAGCCTAATAAGTACAAAGCAAAAATAAATAAAATGTTTTTCAAATGTATGTGTCCATAATCTTTAATGGAAAAGTATATTTAATGCCGAAAATTAACGTACATTTTTGGCAAAAAAAAAAAAACACATGATAAAATATAATGATTGCTTATTATGGTACAATTTAACAGGGATAGTAAATTATAGTGTCTACTGTTAAAAGATCGTTTGGTGTATGATACATCATAACCTATTGAAAAAGCAGAAAATAAGGACAGTTTATTTCAAATGACATAATAACTTTTTTGAAATGTGTCTTTAGTAAGTATATAATTAAAATCTGGATTCTATTATACATATGAATCACATCATAAACAAGTAACACATACCGGTGATATTCAAACTGATTGTTTCTGAAACTTTTGCTTTTGTGTACAAATAATTAGCTTTGCAGTCTCATCGACCTTTGGTGTCCTTCCTTAATAAAAGGATCATTTACCACTGATTTCCAATATTTGCTTTTTAACAAAATTACCAGTGTAGTGAATGCAATATCTTACATGTTGTCAACACTCCCTTCAGTTTATTTGAAACAGCCTATCTGTGAATCCCCCCCATAGGTCCCAACGCCCCCAAGTAAATTTTAGAATTTTGTTGTTCTGCAGTAATTTGTGGCAAAACCTCTACATTTTCGCAGGGAGGGCATTCACCAAAGTTATAACAGGCCTACAGGACCTTTGGTGACATGAGGTCACATGTCAATGATCTTGCAGTACTGAAGAGAGAAGGAGGAGAGCTGTGAGGAAAGGTAACAAGAGCCATTTAAAGTCTGTAAAAGGTAGGCACACATGAAGATCAGTATGTGAGGAAGAGAAGAAGGGGATTATGGGAGACATCTATGATAAAGAGGCTAAGACACCAATCTGTGGTAAAAAGATAGTAAATCTGTGAGAGAGAAGGGGCCCATTTGCAGCAATGTGTGTGAGACAGAGAGGTGTTGGTCTGATCCCAATGAATGCATGGGGTCTGTTGTCAATATTTAGGAGTCTGTTTAAGGTCTAAATTAATTTTGCAGTATGGTCCGGGGCTCATCTAAAAGTTTGGTCTGGCTCCATTATTTTGTACTTGACCTCTTGATGACATTTGCCATACATATATGGAAGATTTGCAGTGACTAATTATGGAGAGGGCTCAGGAGCTTTGTACTAAACAATATGCGTAATGACTCAACTTGGCCGAAGGGATATGTTTTCTGGCGTTTGGCTGAAGCATCATGCGTTGCTGTGACTATGCCACTTCTCTCTGGGTCCACACTCTTCTCAGGTGGATTTAAATTCCCAGCCAGACTGTCATACCTTGCTGGTGTTTGTCTATCTGCACTCGCTTCTGTTTTGCTGCAAGTTTTTGTTATTGTGTGCATTTTTGACTCTTGGCTATCCTGTATCCTGGTTGAGATACACTGGCATACTCACACAAAAGGGACTACAACTCCCAGCATGTGTCATGCAGGAGTCTTCAGTCTGTGGTATAACACCAGCATGCTGCCTCTGTAGTCTCCTGGGGGTTGTAGTTCACCATACCTCTATAGGGCATACACCAGTGTTTACCAACCAGGGTGTCTCCAGGTGTTGCAAAACTACTACTACCATCATGCCCGGACAGCCAAAAGCTGTCCGGGCACGCTGGGAGTTCTATTTTTGATACAGCTGAAGACACCCTGGTTGGGAAACAATGCACTTTGTTTGTAATATACTGAATAGGCTAGGCCAGTGTTTCCCAATCAGTGTGCCTCCAGCTGTTGCAAAACTACAACTCCCAGCATGTCCAAAGGCTGTCAGGGCATGCTGGGAGTTGTACTTTTACAACAGCTGGAGGCACACTGGTTTGGAAACACTGGTGTAACATGATGTGTATGCTGAATAGGCTAGGACAGTGTTTCCTAACCAGTGTGCCTCCAGCTGTTGCAAAACTACAACTCCCAGCATAACCAAAGGCTGTTAGGGCATGCTGGGAGTTGTAGTTTTGCAACAGCTGGAGGCACACTGGTTTGTAAACACTAGTATACACACATGACAGGGACTACAACTCCCAGCATGTGTCATTCAGGATTCCCCCCCCCCCTTCACACATAGAAATCATCCCCAGTCCGAGATTTATTCTCCTGCAGTCCATACATCCCCAGCCCGTGCACCTTGTTATCCTCCCCTTCAGATAACACTCTTATCTTCTCTGTCTTCTTTCAGTGCAGACCTGCATCCTCAGAAGTATGTCCTCTCTCATCCCCTGCTCTAGCTTTCTCTCATGCTCACCTGCATCCTCCAGGAGGGGGAGATGAGGGGGCGTGACTTCGTTCTCTCATGCAGTTCTGAAAGAACAGAGAAAAAAAAAGCCCTGACATGTTGACCACAGCCTAATCCTAACATGGCCGACGTTGTGGACAACAGTAAGAGATCCAACACAGAACTACAGAACTTCCTGTCCCACAAACAGGTAAGAAAAAAAGACACTTGCTACACAAACATATAATACATGTCAATTGCAAAAACCATGAGCATTAAAAGAAGATGCAATATAGCCAAAAATCTTAACCACCAGAGTACCCCTTTAAGCCACTATGACCTTTGTCAGCATCCTTAGGAATTTTTATATCTGGACTACAGTATTTGGAGGGATTTGGCAATACTGTTGGTACAGATATGGTGGGGCGGGGGCTAGGGGGAAGGGTAGCAACAGGCACCATATTTACAGTACCAACAGAATGATAACATTAAAAGATTTGGGGCTTGTGTTGCTGGGAAGCATATCAGTCTGGATCATATGGAGAACAAAAGGAAAGAAGGTAGGAAAACCAGCCCAATGGAAAGTTTTAGAAAAGGTTGCCTTGCTCATGTCTGATTTATTTTACTTTTGCTATAAAGTATATAGCACTCAATGCAGCATTATAGATTATATACAGTATCAGGTGCCGTCAAATGTCCATCTGTCTAAAAAAATATTAAATAAAAATAGTAAACTATAAAAAAAACACATACAGTGAAACCTCTTTAAGATGACCAACTAAAAATGCACAAAGAAGGAGGGGGGTGACGAGTATGAATAATGTGGGGGGGTTCTCAAAAAGATGCTCTTTTGGAGAGGATTCACTGTATTTGGTACCGCCTCTGACTGAACAAATATAGATGAATATGTACACTGCATGTATATGACATAAATATATATATATATATATATATATATATATATATATACATATATATATATATATATATATACCTACATAAAGTAGTGTCACTTTTTCTCCACCTGCGAAAGGTAAATCAAACAATTACCGTATTTTTCGTCGTATAAGACGCACTTTTTCTTCCCCAAAACTGGGGGGAAAAAGTCGGTGCGTCTTATACGGCGAATACACCCCTATCGCGGCGGTCCCTGCAGCAATCAATGGCCGGGACCCGCGGCTAATACAGGACATCACCTATCGCGGGGATGCCCTGTATTAACCCTTCAGACGCGGCGATCACAGCTGACCGCCGCGTCTGAAGCGAAAGTGACACTAACCCGGCTGTTCAGTCGGGCTGTTCGGGACCGCCGCGATTTCACCACGGCAGTCCCGAACAGCTTGACTGAATAGACAGGTTAGTGCTTACAGCACCAGGAGGGACCTTACCTGCCTCCTTGGTGTCTTCTCCGTTCAGGGATCCCCTGTATGGCCGTCGCTCTCCTTCCTCATCATCACGTCGTCGTGTACGTGCGTCGGCGTGCGTAACGACGTGATGATGGCGACGGAGAGCGAGGATACCCGGCCGGCAGCAGAGACGTTCCGGAGCGACGGGGACACGGCAACAGCGATGGAGCGACATCCAGGGCAGCGGTGACGGGTCCGGAGCGGCGGGGACACGTGAGTATTACCTCCTATGCAGTGTTCTTCAATCTGCGGACCTCCAGATGTTGCAAAACTACAACTCCCAGCATGCTCGGACAGCCAACGGCTGTCCGGGCATGTTGGGAGTTGTAGTTTTGCAACATCTGGAGGTCCGCAGATTGAAGAACACTATTGGGTTCAAAATCTTTATTTTTTTAGATTTTGCACCTATAAATTGGGTGCATCTTATACGCCAGTGCGTCCTATAGGGCGAAAAATACGGTATATATAAATGCCCAATGGTAATAATAGTAAAATCTACAACTTGTTCTGCAAAAACCAAACCTACATCTCACTACATCAATGGGAAAATAAACTTATAGCACTTAGAATGCATTACTAATAAACTCAGAGCACATTCCTTGTGGTTTTATTTACTCAGTGCTGCTGTACTTTCTATATATGTATTGTTTTCACAAGTTAAAATACTTTTTGGGGGAGATATTCAAAAATTACTGTAATTTCTGTTACAGCGACATTACCGTATTTATCGGGGTATACCACGCACCGGCCTATAACACGCACCCTCATTTTACCAAGGATATTTGGGTAAAAAAAGTTTTTTACCCAAATATCCATGGTAAAATGAGGGTGCGTGTGCGCGCGTGTATACCCCGATATACCTCCAGGAAAGGCAGGGGGAGAGAGGCCGTCGCTGCCCGCTTCTCTCCCCCTGCCTTTCCTGGGGTCTAGAGCGCTGCTGTCGACCCTTCTCACCCCCTGGCTATCGGCGCCGCTGCCCGTTCTGTCCCCCTGACTATCGGTGCCGGCGCCGATAGCCAGGGGGAGAGAAGCGGCGCCGACAGCCAGGGGGAGAGAAGGGGCAGCGGCACTCATTGCCAGCGCCGCTGCCCCGTTGCCTCCCCCCATCCCCGGTGGCATAATTACCTGAGTCGGGTCCGCGCTGCTGCAGGCCTCCGGCGTGCGTCCCCTGCGTCGTTGCTATGCACGGCGCGGCGCACTGACTTCATACGCCGCGCCGTTCAGCGCATAGCAACGACGCCGGGGACGCACGCCGGAGGCCTGCATCAGCGCGGACCCGTCTCAGGTAATTATGCGTCCGGGCATGTTGGGAGTTGTAGTTTTGCAACATCTGGAGGTCCGCAGATTGAAGAACACTATTGGGTTCAAAATCTTTATTTTTTTAGATTTTGCACCTATAAATTGGGTGCATCTTATACGCCAGTGCGTCCTATAGGGCGAAAAATACGGTATATATAAATGCCCAATGGTAATAATAGTAAAATCTACAACTTGTTCTGCAAAAACCAAACCTACATCTCACTACATCAATGGGAAAATAAACTTATAGCACTTAGAATGCATTACTAATAAACTCAGAGCACATTCCTTGTGGTTTTATTTACTCAGTGCTGCTGTACTTTCTATATATGTATTGTTTTCACAAGTTAAAATACTTTTTGGGGGAGATATTCAAAAATTACTGTAATTTCTGTTACAGCGACATTACCGTATTTATCGGGGTATACCACGCACCGGCCTATAACACGCACCCTCATTTTACCAAGGATATTTGGGTAAAAAAAGTTTTTTACCCAAATATCCATGGTAAAATGAGGGTGCGTGTGCGCGCGTGTATACCCCGATATACCTCCAGGAAAGGCAGGGGGAGAGAGGCCGTCGCTGCCCGCTTCTCTCCCCCTGCCTTTCCTGGGGTCTAGAGCGCTGCTGTCGACCCTTCTCACCCCCTGGCTATCGGCGCCGCTGCCCGTTCTGTCCCCCTGACTATCGGTGCCGGCGCCGATAGCCAGGGGGAGAGAAGCGGCGCCGACAGCCAGGGGGAGAGAAGGGGCAGCGGCACTCATTGCCAGCGCCGCTGCCCCGTTGCCTCCCCCCATCCCCGGTGGCATAATTACCTGAGTCGGGTCCGCGCTGCTGCAGGCCTCCGGCGTGCGTCCCCTGCGTCGTTGCTATGCACGGCGCGGCGCACTGACTTCATACGCCGCGCCGTTCAGCGCATAGCAACGACGCCGGGGACGCACGCCGGAGGCCTGCATCAGCGCGGACCCGTCTCAGGTAATTATGCCACCGGGGATGGGGGGAGGCAACGGGGCAGCGGTACCGATAGTCAGAGGGACAGAACGGGCAGCGGCGCCGATAGCCAGCGGGTGAGAAGGGCCGGCAGTAGGGCTCTAGACCCCAGGGAAGGCAGGGGGAGAGAAGCGGGCAGCGACGGCCTCTCTCCCCCTGCCTTTCCTGGGGCGGTATCGGCGTATAACACGCACATAGACTTTAGGCTAAAAATTTTAGCCTAAGAAGTGCGTGTTATACGCCGATAAATACGGTAACTACACAATTTTTTTTCTGTGCTGCTTTGAAAATATGTAAATACGTGAGACTTTAGTTTTGTCTCCGAAATGTTTTTGTTGCCACCATATTGGATTTTTTTTTTGCACCAAAATTGGCAAGTCCTGCTCCAAAATTAGCAATTTTTCACCAAAATTGCAGATTTTTGTTCCAAAATTTATATCCTGGAAAATTCTGTTGGAAACATCTCATGTAATATTCCATGATTACTAGTGCCCACACAAGCGAGAACTGTATAAATAAAACATTTCTAGGGCTTAAAGGGGAACTTTTTTTTAGAATCAACTGGTGCCAGAAGGTTAACAGATTTGTGAATTACTTCTATTTAAAAATCTTAACCCTTCCAGTACTTATCAGCTGCTGTATGCTACAGATATACTACAGTCTGACAACAGTGCTCTCGGCCGCCTCTGTCCATGTCAGGAACTGTCCAGAGCAGGAGAGGTTTTCGATGGGGAAATGCTTATGGACAGTTCCTGGCAGGGATAAAGGCGGTGTCAGAAGAGAGCACTGTTGTCAGACTGGAAAGAACTGCACAATTTTCTCTTTATTATACAGCAGCTGATAAGTACAGGAAGGGTTAAGATTTTTAAATAGAAGTAATTTACAAATCTGATTAACTTTATGGCACATGTTGATTTGAAAAATTTGTTTTCCCCTTTTTTTCCACCTGAGTTCCCCTTGAACCCTTTAAGGACTTTAACCCCTTAAATTTACATAGTCACATCCACTTTTGCAAAACTGGTGTGACTAGTGTAAACTTCAGATAATTCTCATGTAAAACACAATGGGGGAGATATTCAAAAACCACTGTAATTTCTGTTCCAGCGATATTAATTATATATTTTTTTCTCCTCACATTTTCAAAGTTCTCTTGTGCTGCTTTGAAAATATGAAAAATATGTAAGAGATCATTTTCATGCCACTGTATTTATTTTCTTTGTGCCAAAAATTGACAAATTTGGCGTGCCAATTTTGTTTTGTTGACACCATATTGGATCTTTTTGTGCCAAAATTGCTGATTTTGGTGCCAAAAATGTGCATCCCGGAAAATTCTGGCGGAAGCATTTCATGTAATATTCCATGATTATTAGTGCCCCAAGCAATAACTGTATAAATAAAACATTTCTAGGGCTGAAATGTGAGTTAAGGTGCAGTGACTATGAAGAAAAAAGAAAAATAATATACTTTTTAAAGGGTTACTCCACTCCCCAGTGTCCGCAAAATTCCACCTCAAACCGGAACATTGAGTTTCTGGACGCTGTCGGCAGGCTTCCGTGTTCAGGCCCGCCCCCTCATGACGTCACGGCCTGCCCCATCAATAAAAATCTATGGGAAGGGGGCGCAACGGCCGTCACTCCCCCTCCCATAGACTTGCATTGAGGGGGCGGGATGTGACATCACATGATGGAGCATGACATAACGAGGGGGCGGGCATAACACCTTTAAAAAAAATGAAACCATTTCTTTGATTTCTACACTAGCAAAAAGCTAGTGTGAATTTTTAGTTGTGAAATGGACTCTTACTCCTTTGAAAATATCATGTAAAACCTTTTCTAAAACTGATGTCTAAGAGTAAATCTTAGATAATTCTCATGTAAAACACTTTGAATATCTGATGTAAACTTTTTCACACCAACATTTTGGCGCAAAACGTGAAATTTTTGATTTGAAGAGTTTTGAATATGACCCCCTTTGAATATCTGATGCAGACTTTTTTGTGACAAAATTTTGGCGAATAGTTTTGTGTATAACCACCCTTGTAGTTAGTTTGAAAACTAAAACAGATTTACAATTTTTCCCATTTCATAAAAAAAAAAAAATCAAAAATAAATTAAAACCGAACTATCAATGACATTTCCCATGTAATCATTGCTGTTCAGCTTTGTAGGAAAATCAGAGGATGACATGCAAATTGACCCACAGCTAAACAATGGCCATGTAGTTGAGTCAAAAAATTTCAGTCATCAAAAGATTATTTGGCAGCAGATAATTCAACCAACCCTTTTCTGTTCTGGTAATAAAAGGCATTGAGTGTAGCTACTGAAGTGCCAGTCTGATACAATGCCCAGTTAGACATGTTTGGTTGTTTTCTGTTTCTGTTCTCATTAAATGATCAGTGGAGATTTTTGGCAGGGATAAGCTATATGTCCTGCACTGGCTGTAGTCATACCTATGTCCTTATACTTACCGACCAATCTGTCATAAGAAGACTACAATAATTCATGGCACATATTGGGTGAGGGCCAGGTTGATGTGCAAATAAAAGTGATGTGAGCAATTTAATCATCAATCCCATACCTTTTATTTTCATTAATATAGATCACTTTGTGCAGTGGTCACTAATTTATCATGTGCGACTTTTCTGTGAAACGTCGCAAAAAAGTCACACGGACCAGATATAGAAGAAACCACAGGGCAATTCAACCCTGTCCTATATGTCTCCATGTAATAATTGTATTAAGGTCTGTACAACTTTTAATACAATTGTTGCACGGCCCGCCACTGCTTTGTGACATTTAACCAGAGCAGTTCAGTGGTCATTTATCAAAGTCTATGCGCCAATTGATACATTTTTGATAACGTTTTTTCATCTAAACTGAACTAAAAGCAAGTTCGGTTTTGAGAAATGCCCCTCTATATCACCATTTTGAAGCAAAACTGTAAGATCCTTGAGACCTCACACACTGACCCTGGGACCCGACAAATCAGGAGAACCACATTCCAACACTCATCTCAGCTTTTTGTGATATAGCAAAGAACAGAAAGGCAACTTTAGTATCTGCCTGCCATGGCTGCTATCCAGTCAGAGGTGACTAAATAGTCAGAGAGGATGTGGTGTTTTTTTTAGTCATTAGCTTGGGTGTTAGATTGGGGGATCACACTTGCAATGAGACAGGACATGTTGCCACAATATAGACACAAAAAATGCAGTATAACAACAGTATTACAGTTGACTGAAACAGGGAGGATGATACCCAACATGTGCAAACAAAATATGAGTTACAAATGCAATATTACGCCAGTATTATTGTTGTCTGAAACAAACCTTAGGACAAACAGTGAGGATGACACACAACACATGCAAACATGATTCACATGATGTTTTTTATATATATATATATATATATATATATATATATATATATATATATATATATATACATATATATATATATATATATATATATATATATATACATATATTTTTTTTTTTTTTTTAAGTCTTACATTTTTCCAGAAACATACAAATAGTCATTGAAAGAACATTAGAAAGAAAAAAGAAATAAAGAGAAAATTGTATACATATATATATATATATATATATATATATATATATATATATATATATCTCTATCGTATATACTCGAATATAAGCCGAGTTTTTCAGCACGATTTTTCGTGCTGAAAACACCCCCCTCGGCTTATACTCGAGTGAACTCTCCACCCGCAGTGGTCTTCAACCTGCGGACCTCCAGAGGTTTCAAAACTACAACTCCCAGCAAGCCCGGGCAGCCATCGGCTGTCCGGGCTTGCTGGGAGTTGTAGTTTTGAAACCTCCGGAGGTCCGCAGGTTGAAGACCACTGCGGACTTCGACATCATCCAGCCCCCTCTCACCCCCCTTTAGTTCTGTACAGTACTCACCTCTGCTCGGCGCTGGTCCGGTTATGCAGGGCTGTCCGGTGAGGAGGTGGTCCGGTGGGATAGTGGTTCCGGGCTGCTATCTTCACCGGGGAGGCCTCTTCTAAGCGCTTTGGGCCCGGCCTCAGAATAGTCACGTTGCCTTGACAACGAAGCAGAGGTGCGTTCATTGCCAACGTACTTCTGCGTCGTTGTCAAGGCAACGCCTCTATTCCGGGCCGGAGGCGCGGAGAAGAGGCGCCCCCGGTGAAGATAGCAGCCCGGAACCACTATCCCACCGGACCACCTCCTCACCGGACAGCCCTGCAAGACCGGACCAGCGCCGAGCGGAGGTGAGTACTCAGAACTAAAGGGGGTGAGAGGGGGCTGGATGATGTTGAAGGCCGCAGTGGTCTTCAACCTGCGGACCTCCGGAGGTTTCAAAACTACAACTCCCAGCAAGCCCGGACAGCCGATGGCTGCCCGGGCTTGCTGGGAGTTGTAGTTTTGAAACCTCTGGAGGTCCGCAGGTTGAAGACCACTGAGGGCGGATGATGAGAAGAGGATGATGAAGGGGGGGTGTGGGATGATGACAAGGGGATGATGAAGGGGGGGGTGGGATGATGAAGGGGGGTGTGTGGGATGACGACAAGAGGATGATGAAGGGGGGGTGGGATGATGAAGGGGGGGTGTGTGGGATGATGACAAGGGGATGATGAAGGGGGATGTGTGGGATGATGACAAGGGGATGATGAAGGGGGTATGTGTGGGATGATGACAAGGGGATGATGACAGGTGATGATGATGAGGGTCTGGATGATGACAGGCGGTGATGATGATGAAGATGTTAATGACGGGTCTGGATGATGACACGGGGGGGATGATGTATTTCCCACCCTAGGCTTATACTCGAGTCAATAACTTTTCCTGGGATTTTGGGTTGAAATTAGGGGTCTCGGCTTATACTCGGGTCGGCTTATACTCGAGTATATACGGTATATATATATATATATATATATATATATATATATATATATATATATATATATTTTTAAAAAAATGGATGACCGCAGCACTCCAATTGATGAAAAGAAAAAGTGTCTTAATTCCATGAACAAAACTTGGTGCAACGTTTCGGTGTCCTATATGTAGGGGAGACCACATGGGACTTCAAGACAAGGTTTAATCAGCATCGGTACTGTATTAGGAAGCAGAGACTTGATCTCCCAGTCTCAAAACACTTCATAGAAGCAAAACACACTGAAAGAGACTTGAGATTTATGTTAGTGGATTGTATACCACCTTCCAAGAGAGGAGGTGACCGTTTAAACCAATAGAAAAGACGCAAGTTAAAGTGGATCCACAACCTTTTAGGGGTTGCCCCCTATCGGGGAAAACCCTTAACTAGAACCCCCCTTTTGCTAAAATGTAACCTTTATTAATATTTGATTAAAATGATACCCCACTGAAAACATTTAAAATTCCAGCAGATCTATTGTATGGTGTAAACCAGTAACTGTTGTACACTTAGTAGGGATATATGGGTCCAAATTTGCGTTTGTTTCATTCGTGTGCTGCTTCTCTAGCACACGTTAACTATTGGTGCCCTGTTCCCTATGTTGTCATTGACCTCCGCTGATTTAAAACCTAACAACTACTAGCCTCCCCGACGTTTCGCTGAACGAATCAGCCTCGCTACCCTTGACAAAGCTGATTCGTTCAGCGAAACATTGGGGAGGCTATTAGTTGTTAGGTTTTAAATCAGCGGAGGTCAATGACAACATGGGGAACAGGGCACCAATAGTTAACGTGTGCTAGAGAAGCAGCACACAAATGAAACAAACGCAAATTTGGACCCATATATCCCTATTAAGTGTACAACAGTTACTGGTTTACACCATACATTAGATCTGCTGGAATTTTAAACGTTTTCTGTGGGGTATCATTTTAATCAAATATTAATAAAGTTTACATTTTAGCAAAAGGGGGGTTCTAGTTAAGGGTTTTCCCTGATAGGGGTAACCCCTAAAAGGTTGTTAAGCATTAGTTTGCCCTGAAACCTCCAGGGACATTTTGTTGTATTTAAAGTGGATCCACGACTTACAAAGTCTTCGATTGATGTGGACTTTACAGTAACACACAGGATATATGATGCCAGATAGAGGGTATGTAGGAGAGAAGTTGCCTGCCAGTTTGGCCCGATGGTTCAGACGGATGTTCAAAATAGAATAGGGTAACAGTAGTGATCTAAAATTTGAGTATAATTTTATATGTGTATTTTATCTAAATACTTATTGTTCTCTTTTATTTTCTTTAGAGATACAGATGGGCCGATGGTGAAATACAAGATCCGAGGAGAGAATGGTTTTCCATGCCTTAACTTTATATAGAACATATTTACAACACCTTCAGCAGTTCAGATCCATTCCGGTGTAACCATCCTGGTTGTCACGATGCCGGCTGGCAGGTAGTGGATCCTCTGTGCCAGAGAGGGATTGGCGTGGACCGTGCTAGTGGACCGGTTCTAAGCCACTACTGGTTTTCACCAGAGCCCGCCGCAAAGCGGGATGGTCTTGCTGCGGCGGTAGTGACCAGGTCGTATCCACTAGCAACGGCTCACCTCTCTGGCTGCTGAAGATAGGCGCGGTACAAGGGAGTAGGCAAAAGCAAGGTCGGACGTAGCAGAAGGTCGGGGCAGGCAGCAAGGATCGTAGTCAGGGGCAACGGCAGAAGGTCTGGAATCACAGGCAAGGAACACACAAGGAACGCTTTCACTGGCACAAAGGCAACAAGATCCGGCGAGGGAGTGAAGGGGAAGTGAGGTGATATAGGGGAGTGCACAGGTGTAAAGACTAATTGGAACCACTGCGCCAATCAGCGGCGCAGTGGCCCTTTAAATCGCAGAGACCCGGCGCGCGCGCGCCCTAGGGAGCGGGGCCGCGCGCGCCGGGACAGAACAGACGGAGAGCGAGTCAGGTAGGGGAGCCGGGGTGCGCATCGCGAGCGGGCGCTACCCGCATCGCGAATCGCACCCCGGCTGGCAGCGGAATCGCAGCGCCCCGGGTCAGAGGACGTGACCGGAGCGCTGCCGCGGGGAGAGTGAAGCGAGCGCTCCGGGGAGGAGCGGGGACCCGGAGCGCTCGGTGTAACAGTACCCCCCCCCTTGGGTCTCCCCCTCTTCTTAGAGCCTGAGAACCTGAGGAGCAGACTTTTGTCTAGGATGTTGTCCTCAGGTTCCCAGGATCTCTCTTCAGGACCACAACCCTCCCAGTCCACTAAAAAAAAATTTTTCCCTCTGACCTTTTTGGCAGCTAAAATTTCTTTGACCGAGAAGATGTCCGAGGAGCCGGAAACAGGAGTGGGAGGAACAGATTTGGGAGAAAAACGGTTGAGGATGAGTGGTTTGAGAAGAGAGACGTGAAAGGCATTAGGGATACGAAGAGAGGGAGGAAGAAGAAGTTTATAAGAGACAGGATTAATTTGACACAAAATTTTGAAAGGACCAAGATAGCGTGGTCCCAACTTGTAGCTAGGGACACGGAAGCGGACATATTTAGCGGAGAGCCATACCTTGTCTCCAGGGGAAAAAACGGGGGGAGCTCTTCTTTTCTTATCCGCGAACTTCTTCATGCGTGATGAAGCCTGTAAGAGAGAATTTTGGGTCTCTCTCCATATGATGGAAAGGTCACGAGAAATTTCATCCACAGCGGGCAGACCAGAGGGCAAGGGAGTAGGGAGGGGGGGAAGAGGGTGACGGCCGTACACCACGAAAAATGGGGATTTGGAGGAAGACTCAGAGACCCTGAAGTTATACGAGAATTCGGCCCATGGGAGGAGATCTGCCCAGTCATCCTGGCGGGAGGAAACAAAATGTCGCAAATAATCACCCAAGATCTGGTTAATCCTTTCTACTTGTCCATTGGACTGGGGATGATATGCAGAAGAAAAATTTAATTTAATCTTGAGTTGTTTACAGAGAGCCCTCCAGAATTTAGACACGAATTGGACGCCTCTATCCGAGACAATCTGCGTAGGCAATCCGTGAAGACGAAAAATGTGTACAAAAAATTGTTTAGCCAACTGAGGCGCAGAAGGAAGACCAGGAAGAGGGATGAAATGTGCCATTTTGGAGAATCGATCAACGACCACCCAAATAACAGTGTTGCCACGGGAAGGGGGTAAATCAGTAATAAAATCCATACCAATCAGAGACCAAGGCTGTTCGGGGACAGGCAGAGGATGAAGAAAACCAGCGGGCTTCTGGCGAGGAGTCTTATCCCGGGCACAGATAGTGCAGGCTCGCACAAAGTCCACAACATCCGTCTCCAGAGTCGGCCACCAATAGAAGCGGGAGATGAGTTGCACAGATTTCTTGATACCCGCATGACCTGCGAGATGGGAGGAGTGACCCCATTTGAGGATTCCGAGGCGTTGGCGAGGAGAAACAAAGGTCTTTCCTGGAGGAGTCTGCCTGATGGAGACAGGAGAAGTGGAGATCAGGCAGTCAGGTGGAATGATGTGTTGCGGAGAGAGTTCAACTTCTGAGGCATCCGAGGAACGAGAGAGAGCATCGGCCCTAATGTTCTTATCGGCAGGACGAAAGTGAATCTCAAAATTAAATCGGGCAAGGAACAGAGACCACCGGGCCTGGCGAGGATTCAGCCGTTGGGCAGACTGGAGGTAGGAGAGGTTCTTGTGGTCGGTGTAGATAATAACAGGAGAACTTGATCCCTCCAGCAGATGCCTCCATTCCTCAAGTGCTAATTTAATGGCTAGAAGCTCTCGATCCCCGATGGAGTAGTTCCTCTCCGCTGGAGAGAAGGTCCTAGAGAAAAAACCACAAGTGACAGCATGCCCGGAAGAATTTTTTTGTAGAAGAACAGCTCCAGCTCCCACTGAGGAGGCATCAACCTCCAATAGGAAGGGTTTGGAAGGGTCAGGTCTGGAGAGGACGGGAGCCGAAGAAAAGGCAGACTTGAGTCGTTTAAAGGCGTCTTCTGCTTGAGGAGGCCAGGACTTGGGATCAGCATTTTTTTTGGTTAAAGCCACGATAGGAGCCACAATGGTAGAAAAATGTGGAATAAATTGCCTGTAATAATTGGCGAACCCCAAAAAGCGTTGGATAGCACGGAGTCCGGAGGGGCGTGGCCAATCTAAGACGGCAGAGAGTTTGTCTGGATCCATCTGTAGTCCCTGGCCAGAGACCAAATATCCTAGAAAAGGAAGAGATTGGCATTCAAACAGACATTTCTCAATTTTGGCATAGAGTTGGTTGTCACGAAGTCTCTGAAGAACCATACGGACATGCTGGCGGTGTTCTTCTAGATTGGCAGAAAAAATTAGGATATCGTCCAGATATACAACAACACAGGAGTATAACAGATCACGAAAAATTTCATTGACAAAGTCTTGGAAGACGGCAGGGGCGTTGCACAGTCCAAAGGGCATGACCAGATACTCAAAGTGTCCATCTCTGGTGTTAAATGCCGTTTTCCACTCGTCCCCCTCTCTGATGCGGATGAGGTTATAGGCGCCTCTTAAGTCCAATTTAGTGAAGATGTGGGCACCTTGGAGGCGATCAAAGAGTTCAGAGATGAGGGGTAAGGGGTAGCGGTTCTTAACCGTGATTTTATTAAGACCGCGGTAGTCAATGCAAGGACGAAGGGAGCCATCCTTTTTGGACACAAAGAAAAATCCGGCTCCGGCAGGAGAGGAGGATTTACGGATAAAGCCCTTTTTTAGATTCTCCTGGACGTATTCGGACATGGCAAGAGTCTCTGGGGCAGAGAGAGGATAAATTCTGCCCCGGGGTGGAGTAGTGCCCGGGAGGAGGTCGATAGGGCAATCATAAGGCCTGTGAGGAGGTAGAGTCTCAGCTTGTTTTTTGCAGAAAACATCCGCGAAGTCCATATAGGCCTTAGGGAGACCGGTTACTGGAGGAACCACAGAGTTACGGCAAGGGTTACTGGGAACCGGTTTTAGACAGTTCTTGGAACAAGAGGACCCCCAACTCTTGATCTCCCCAGTGGACCAATCCAGGGTAGGGGAATTAAGTTGAAGCCAGGGAAGACCAAGGAGAATTTCCGAGGTGCAATTGGGGAGGACCAAAAGTTCAATCCTCTCATGATGAGATCCGATGCTCATAAGAAGGGGCTCCGTGCGGAAACGTATGGTACAGTCCAATCTTTCATTATTTACACAATTGATGTAGAGGGGTCTGGCGAGACTGGTCACCGGGATGTTGAACCTGTTGACGAGAGAGGCCAAAATAAAATTTCCTGCAGATCCAGAGTCCAAGAAGGCCACTGTAGAGAAGGAAAAGGCAGAGGCAGACATCCGCACAGGCACAGTAAGACGTGGAGAAGCAGAGTAGACATCAAGGACTGTCTCACTTTTGTGCGGAGTCAGCGTACGTCTTTCCAGGCGGGGAGGACGGATAGGACAATCTCTCAGGAAGTGTTCGGTACTAGCACAGTACAGGCAGAGGTTCTCCATACGGCGTCGTGTCCTCTCTTGAGGTGTCAGGCGAGACCGGTCGACCTGCATAGCCTCCACGGCGGGAGGCACAGGAACAGATTGCAGGGGACCAGAGGAGAGAGGAGCCGAGGAGGAGAAACGCCTCGTGCGAACAGAGTCCATATCTTGGCGGAGTTCCTGACGCCTTTCGGAAAAACGCATGTCAATGCGAGTGGCTAGGTGAATAAGTTCATGTAGATTAGCAGGAATTTCTCGTGCGGCCAGAACATCTTTAATGTTGCTGGATAGGCCTTTTTTGAAGGTCGCGCAGAGGGCCTCATTATTCCAGGACAATTCTGAAGCAAGAGTACGGAATTGTACGGCATACTCGCCAACGGAAGAATTACCCTGGACCAGGTTCAACAGGGCAGTCTCAGCAGAAGAGGCTCGGGCAGGTTCCTCAAAGACACTTCGGATTTCCGAGAAGAAGGAGTGTACAGAGGCAGTGACGGGGTCATTGCGGTCCCAGAGCGGTGTGGCCCATGACAGGGCTTTTCCGGACAGAAGGCTGACTACGAAAGCCACCTTAGACCTTTCAGTGGGAAACAGGTCCCAAAAGAAAAGAGAAAGCTAGCAGCCATATATACATTGCACACCACAAATAATCAATGTATTCCAGAAAAAATATAAATCTTTATTTCTCTCAAGACAGACAGATGAGTACATACAATTAAAAACAATTAAAAACACATAATCCAAAAAGCGGAGGAATATAATCCTACTACGCCCACCCTGCAGTGGGTACAAATAGCCCTAAGATGTGAGCCAGTCCCGGACTGATGGAACACAACCAATGTATGCAGCAAAATCTAGAGATTATACCAATAAATAGCACCTGGCAAATATGAGTACAATATGTAGAACGCCTAGCAGCCTGACCAATGTAGGTATAATACAAGAATATATATGTTGTAAATCACGGTGCAAATATATCTGGCCAGTATAAGGTGCAAAAAGCTCAGTGCATGTAATAAGTGTGCCAAATGTGGAGTGCAATACTACGACCTGAGAAAGAGTGCTGTATGTCCAACAAGTCTGGCTGTCAGGCTCAGTGCTAAAGTGCTGCTACCGGGACTCCTCACATCCAAAGCAGGGAGAAGCTGACCCCACGCGTTCCGCCTCCAGCTACGGAGGCTTCCTCAGGAGTAACAAAATACTCATCTTGGCCGTTCTTATATATATAACAAAATCATTGAAATTACAATCACCTGGAGTAAAACCTGTGGAGCGCATGTTGACTCGCATTCATTATGGAATCTCAGTGAAAGAGAGGCTTGGCACGCCACAATAGCCAACATCGTGTGGCCGGGACCAAAGTTGGAAGCGAGGCTTGGTAACTAATCAATGTGTATGGAACCGAGGCTTGGCATGTGATTCTATTAGCCCTCCATGGGATCAGGAACGAGGCTCGAGACGCACGAGCGCCCGGGGCAAGGTGCCCTGCACGCACCGCGGACCAGAACGAGGCTCAGACCGCAATGCAATACACGACCGCGCCCGGCACATGGCCCTGCTGGATCGGCGCCGCACCCCGCCCACCCGTCACGTGATCGAGCCCAACATGGTATCAAGGGGAGGTAAGATTCAGGATATATGCTTGTCCGGAGATGGAGCAAAAATAGAAAAGAATAAGGACAGAGTCTGATAATGATAATATCTAGATTATGATAATATCTAAATTATCAACCCAAATATATGTACATGAGTGAGATAAAATCAAAATCGGAAGTAGAGACAAATCTGGTGACAAATAACAGATGTCAAATAAACCTGACCAAATTAAACCATATCCCTATGCAAACTGCATCAGCCCCCATGAACTAGATCATACCCAATGCCAACATGTATCACAATAGCCATAACATTTAGTGAAGATGCATCTTCCAGAATATGTCTCCTGGACATATTCTTCACAATTTATGAGACATGCATAAATGAAAAAAACAAACAAGAAACACGGTTAATGAGCTCCATTTGATTGTGAGACTTGTTATCCCCGATGAAAACCCTACAGTGGTCCAAATGGATCTGTATAAAAAAAAAAAAAAAAAAAAAAAAAAGGGGAAAAACACAAAGAACAGGGAAAAAAAGAGAAAATAATAAATTATAATAACACATAATAATAATTAAAAAGAGGTCAACGAATGATCATACCGAAGGGGCCCCCAAAAAATATGAGCCTACCTTATAACATATAACAAAGGAAAAAAAAAAAAAAAAAAAAAATATAAAAAAATATAATAAATTAAATTTTTATTTGTTTATTTTTGAATGTGTGAGAAATGGGTGTGAAACTATACAATAAAACCAAAAACCGTGAGAAAAAATATATAAAAACCTCAACCAATACTGAATATAATGAAATACTATACCAAAGTGATATGTAAAATGTGCGTATATATGTGTATAAATAAACAGTGTGTGTATATGTGTATATATGTGTATAAAATAAACAGTGTGTAAAAGATAAGTGATAGAGTGTAGTGTATTAAGTGTGAATAGATGTGTAAAAGTGACTGTCTACATGTATCTATATTATGTGCAAAAAAAAAAAAAAAAAATTTTAAAAAAATTTTTTTTATATATATTTTTTTAAAAATAATAAAGATTTATTTTTTATTTTTATTTTGTTTTTTGTATGTGTCTATGAAATGCCCAGAAAACCCGTAAAGGTTAATTCTTCGTTCAGGCCCCGTGGTGCTACCGTGTCCAATTGAAAAATCCATCTAGCTTCTTGTCTGAGTATAAGGGACGAAATATCACCCCCACGTATTCCACATGTTATTTTTTCCAAGCCCACTACCCTCGTGCCCCCGATCCTACCTGCATGATGTTTTCTGTAGTGGGCTGCCACTGATGTCAAAGTTCTCTCACTTTTAAAGTCTCTATCGGCTAGCGAAATTGTGGAAAAATGCTTCTGAATTCGTTTCCTCAGTTCCTGTGTCGTCTGGCCTATATACACCTGGTTACAGGGACATAAAATGGCATACACAACATTCCTGGATTTACAATTAATGTTTTGTTTGAGGTGATGCCGAGTGCCCCCTCTTGGATCCACAAAATCTCGTGTGGGTTCCATGTATTGGCAAATAGAACACTCACCACATGGAAATGAGCCAATGTATTCTTGTTTTCTGTTCCTTTTTCCTCTCGATCTCGCAAAATGACTCTGTGTCAGAATATCTTTCAGGTTCCGTGCCCGTTTTGCTGTTAATAATGGGATTGTTGGTATTAAGGGGTTAATCTTCAGGTCTGATTTCAGAATGGTCCAGTGTTGATGTAGTAATTGTCGTATCTGATTCCACTGGTTGTTGTATGGTGTAGTGAGGCGTAGAGATGTATCTTCCAATCGTGTCCTCGGTTTCAATAATTCATTTCTGTCAGAGTGCAATGCTTTTTGAAAAGCTCTTGATATAACCTTTTTAGGGTAACCTCTCACCCTCAAGCGCTCCGTTAGATCCCTCGCATGTCTCCTGAAGTCCTCCATTTGTGAACAGTTACGTCTCAGTCTTAAAAATTGGCCCGTCGGTATCCCTCTACGGGTGTGTCCCGGATGGAAACTTCCGAAATGCAATAAATTATTCGTAGCTGTCTCTTTACGATGCAGAGAGGTGGTGATTTTGTCCTCATTCCGGATTAACTTTAAATCCAGGAATTCCACCCTTGTATCCGAGATTTGCGATGTAAGGCGAATCTGCAGGTTGTTGTCATTCAACTGCTCAATGAATTCTTGACATTGTGTCTCCGAGCCTTGTGTGTTGAAGATTTCTGTGACTGCTTTGATGCCATCTTCATGTCTAATATTCGAATACAAGGACTCCACATCACAGGTTACTAGTAGAAAATCTCTTGGTAGTGATGTATCCTCCAAAAGTTCCATCAGATGCATTGAGTCCCTCACATGTGATTTCAAATCCAGAACCAATGGCTGGGGGATTAGTCATATTCTTGTGCACCTTCGGTAACATGTAATAGGTTGGCACGACAGGTGTGGTCACAAACATATAGCGGTGTTCCTTCTCTGTGATAATTCCATAACGTCGGGCTGAGTCCAATAACATTTCAAATTTCTTTTTGAAGGTCACCGTAGGATCCGATGGTAATTCCAAATAATACGCAGTATTCTGTAATTGTCGTTTAGCCTCTTGTGACGCTTCATTGTCCGAGAGTAAATCCATTAAGTCTCGTAGAACTTGTTGATCGATTTCCAAGGTTTCCTGAGCATGATTGGGTTGAGAATAGATAATCTTCAGAGCCAATTTTCTCTCTGCATAAACAGGTCCGACATCATCTCCAGATGCAGGGAACATTGGGAAAGAAAGCCACGGCAAAACTTAGAGTCCCCATCAAATTTATCCGGCAAGGATAAGCGTATCCCAGGAGCGGCCACTCGCTGCGGAGGAGGTGCAGGAGCTGGCGGAGGAGATGACTGCTGAAGCTGTGGTAGTAACTGTTGTAGCATAACGGTCAGTTGAGACAGCTGTTGGCCTTGTTGCGCTATCTGTTGTGACTGCTGGGCGACCACCGTGGTGAGGTCAGCGACAACTGGCAGAGGAACTTCAGCGGGATCCATGGCCGGATCTACTGTCACGATGCCGGCTGGCAGGTAGTGGATCCTCTGTGCCAGAGAGGGATTGGCGTGGACCGTGCTAGTGGACCGGTTCTAAGCCACTACTGGTTTTCACCAGAGCCCGCCGCAAAGCGGGATGGTCTTGCTGCGGCGGTAGTGACCAGGTCGTATCCACTAGCAACGGCTCACCTCTCTGGCTGCTGAAGATAGGCGCGGTACAAGGGAGTAGGCAAAAGCAAGGTCGGACGTAGCAGAAGGTCGGGGCAGGCAGCAAGGATCGTAGTCAGGGGCAACGGCAGAAGGTCTGGAATCACAGGCAAGGAACACACAAGGAACGCTTTCACTGGCACAAAGGCAACAAGATCCGGCGAGGGAGTGAAGGGGAAGTGAGGTGATATAGGGGAGTGCACAGGTGTAAAGACTAATTGGAACCACTGCGCCAATCAGCGGCGCAGTGGCCCTTTAAATCGCAGAGACCCGGCGCGCGCGCGCCCTAGGGAGCGGGGCCGCGCGCGCCGGGACAGAACAGACGGAGAGCGAGTCAGGTAGGGGAGCCGGGGTGCGCATCGCGAGCGGGCGCTACCCGCATCGCGAATCGCACCCCGGCTGGCAGCGGAATCGCAGCGCCCCGGGTCAGAGGACGTGACCGGAGCGCTGCCGCGGGGAGAGTGAAGCGAGCGCTCCGGGGAGGAGCGGGGACCCGGAGCGCTCGGCGTAACACTGGTGCAGCCATCCCGGCTCTGACGTCAGACGCCGGCAACACGAGGTGAACTTCCAGCCCTCCAGTACATGGTCCTGTCCACCAACTAACAAAGCGGTGAGGAATACCAATCTCCAGCACACGCCAGCGCCAGCAGTCCCCGGACACCACTGCGATCTTCGGCGCCTGCCAGCACCTCAGCCGACAGCGACTGCCACCGCGCTCAGATTCTACTGGACCAGGCTCACAATTGGAAGCACCGCACAGAGAACTGTGCACACCACGGACACTCAGCCATTGCGGGAACAACACCCATTGCCTGAGTTACCATTTACAGACCGGTAACAATTTCTAATATTACAGACTGTTTGCTACTGTATCTAAAAGGGACATATCTACCCTAAATACTCAGAAGAGCAACTCTTTAATATATTTGTATGGTACAGATCTTACTCTGCTATTTTATTATCCTATGCCCGGTCTATAGTTTTAATTACTATTACCTAAATACATTGTTAGGTTGCCTTTTAATATGTATGTTCTTCTCACAAGGGCCCTGTGAGAAGTGTCGAAATCTTAACTATATTTTATAATAAATGTTAATTATTATTGAAGCACGATCCACGTATATCCATTTTTATTTACTCACCTAGAAGGTCCGGGCTACATTGTATTTTTTGGTATTTCCCTTTTCTAGCAATTAAGGTATAGTTGCTTGCCCAGTTTGACCTCGGTGCGTAATAGTTGTGAGCTGCACATACCTATAGAATTTTTTCATATTTACAACACTGTATCATGTATGTCATAACATTTAAGTTTATTGTTTTTTTTGGGAAGAATTTGCAATGCATTGGACCAATCATATAAATAAAATAGCATGTGGTAACATACACTATATTGATCTTATGTTAGTTTATTTGATTCAATTTTAAAAAATTCTATACGTAACTTAATTTTTATACTCTATTTTTTATTTTTATTTTTCATTATTTATTATTTTTTATTTTATTTTATTTATATATTTTTGTATATTTATCTCATTTTATTTAGTTTTTGCGCAAGACGGTGATTGTGTGTTGGATAGCATAAGGTGTCAATATATTGTAAAAAGACTATCTGGACCCCAGTGTGGATGTACAATGCTTGTGATGGGCACCCCCGTCCACTTTAGTGGAAACCCATAAAAGACTGAGGATTCCCCTCGACAATTGGTGCCGGAGACCTTCATATTTTATTATTTACTATTCACTTTTTTATTTGTTTATTTCTCCTAATTCATTTTTCCTCTTTATATAGTGGAGACCGGAGATCATGGTTGACATTCGCCGCAGATCCAGGTCGGGTTGTGCTATGCATACTTTACCTGACCAGGTGGCGTCTGTCACTATGACAACCGGGATCGCAAAACACAGATCCCTGTTTACCTTAACTAAGATGGCCACCGGAACAACTCTGAATGCTGTAGCGCATGCGCCAAGTGACAGAGCCGGTCGGCGTAATAATCGATTATGTCAGAGATCACATGATGATTCTTTGACACTGTTGATTGGTCCATAGCACTGTGAACGCTTAGACACTTTTGGTGTTCGGCACCATTGCTCTTCATACATGGAGGACAGTTCTCCCCCCCCCCCCCCCCCCGGTGAGTTACACCATAGACCCACCCCCTTATTATGTATTGTAATGATTGATCATTTGAGTGTCTGAAATTGTATGACAATACCACTTCTCTGTATGATCCACATATCTTGTATATGTGGATTTGATTTTAACTATGCACTAGCACTTGGATTTTATGTATACATCCCCTACTGTGTATGATATGCACTATTTGCACTTTAATATTTTTTATACACTTTTAATTGTTTGTAATTGATTTTGACATGTTTCACCCTACATATATATCTTTTAAAGATCACTATTGTTAGCTTGAGAATGGTGTTGTGAGGACACCGAAACGTTGCACCAAGTTTTGTTAATGGAATGAAGACACTTTTTCTTTTTCATCAATTGGAGTGCTGCGGTCATCCCTTTTTTCTATGCTGTGAATTGGATCCAAGACCAGGGTCCCAGTGACTGACGCGCATCCCTACTGACTTATTCTATTGAAGTGCTGCTCTACCTCTTTTTTGCCTATATATATATATATATATATATATATATATATATATATATATATACGGTATATATATATATATATATATATATATATATATATATATATATATATATATATATATATCGGATATGAGATGAAATAAAAAGAGAAACCTAGGAGGCAAGCCAGTGGCACAAATAGATTATGGATGAAATGACAAGGTGCATATGTGCAAGTGCACAAAAGTGCATAATAAAGTTAAAATCACATAAAACATCCTACTGAAGTATGAGGGTACACAGCTGTGCATATTACAAGTAGCCACTCATGTTCAGGATTGGGCGGTGGCATATGGCATTACCCCACAGTGAATTGTAAACAAAGAAGCGTGGAGCCGCAGGTCCGCTCGCACCATATCGGTGCTTCTGCATCAAGAGTGATAAGCCAATAGTATAAGGGAGACAGTAGATACGTAGCAATCACGTGTCCCGCTACGGGCATATGTCACTAGCGCATGGGCTATAAATTCCTGAATATGATTGGCTACT
Source organism: Hyla sarda (assembly GCF_029499605.1). Taxonomy (NCBI): domain Eukaryota; kingdom Metazoa; phylum Chordata; class Amphibia; order Anura; family Hylidae; genus Hyla; species Hyla sarda. Next base: position 119,865,007 of record NC_079197.1, read on the forward strand.
TGTAATATGCACAGATGTGTACCCTCCTACTTCCATAGGATGTTTTATATGATTTAAACTTTATTATCCATTTTTTGCACTTTTAAACACTTATGATGCATGTCTGCACTTTGGACATACTTGTGATGTCCCCTACATGTATATTTTATTGCACGATTTTGTATTATATACTTTGCTTATATCTATGTATGCAAATTAATTGGTCACATGACCATGTATATTTAAACCTCATTGGATCACTTGCACTTTGACTTGAAAATAGTGGTGTGAGAACACAGAAGCATAGTCTTTGTATTTCTGGAAAAAAGCTGCCTCTTATTTGAATACGCTGGTGTGCTGCAGTTACGTTCCTCATATATCGATTCTTCAAAAGCCAGAAGCCTAAATGTTTTATTCCCAAAATAGAAATGCAGCCAGCACAGCTAACTATGCTCATCCCACAAGGGTATAGCAACACACAGCAAGCCTCCGGGCATCTGCGGCACTGACCACCGGTGCCAAATACAGGACAGACTTCCACAAATTGAATGAAGACGGAAAAGCGATGGGCAAACAGGCTCCGGTCAAGCAGTTTATTGCAGGTGGAAATGCTCAGCAACAATTGTTTCGCTACTCGCAGGTAGCTTTTTCACAGCCTAATTGAATAAGAGATCTCCACCCCACTATATTGGAAAGACTATCTGACCGTATCCAAGAATTGCTTAGAAGAGAGACATAACTTATTCTTAGAACAGATACTCTGGGCCCGATGAGGATGAACGAAAGGAGCCATTTGAATAGTATGTTCTAAGTGAATGTGGGTATGACCTGAGTGTTGCATTGAGTGCATATACTGCCACCTACCTTTTCATTAGATTTTAACCGATTCTAGTAACAATGTGCTTCCATAAAATATATTTTATGTATGTCCTTTTATTTGGTTCCCTGTTAATAAAGTTTGTTTGGGAATGCTGGGACTTTTAAAGGGGGGGAGATCTCTGGTTCAATTAGGCTGTGAAAAAACCATCTGCGAGTAGCGAAACAATTGTTGCTGAGCATTTTCACCTGCAATAAACTGCTTGACCGGAGCCCGTGTGCCCAGCGCTTTTTTGTCTTCATTCGATTTACTAAATGTTTTAGTATCTTCATGGCTTTGATGGACTTATACTTTTTTTTATTTTTTACTATATTTCATTAAATAAAATGTATCAGATGGAAGTGGTTTTGTTAAAAAAGAAATAAATGGGGAGACAGGGATCACTGATTGTATTTACATAACTTCCCTGTGTAAAGCATAAGCTAGCTTTATAGTAAGTATACCTTTTAGGCTCCTTACTGCTTCTTTTATGCTTGTCTCTATTTTCGTCAAAGTATATAGAATTTTTATCCAGTCTTATTACCATACAGTACATGGATTGCATTATTTGAACTATTCTGTCAAAGGCTTTTAGATAGAAGATCAGTTAAATTCAAGTTTCTCTGAAGTAACAGAGGACCCTGGGTTGAAAACATGAAATTTCTTGCTGAATAGCATTGAATATAATTTCAACAGATTGAAGAGTTCATGGGACAAACAGGCCTTTTGGATGATGGTCTGTAGATTTTGACAGATGATTTATCTAGGTGAGTAAATTATAGATTACTAGTTGACATGCTGGATTGTAAGGTATATATGAGTTGATAGGTAATTTGTTTTTATTTTTCAATTTAAACATTATAAATTGAGATGTATTCATTTTTATAACCAAAGAATTTCTAAACCTGAAGAAAAATAAACACTCATATCCAGAAGAATATGTTGAATATATTGAATTCCTTATATTTTACTGAGGCAAAAATAAAATTATATAATGTGGAACAATAAAATTACTCACAACTTGAGATCCTTTACATCATTTCTGTAAAAAAAAAAAAAAATACGTCTCAACTGACACACAAAATAATAGTGTTACAGAAAACTAAGGTTGGACCAAGAAGATAAGAGTAACAATTTATTGCTATAAATAGATACTTCACATTTATAGAGCATCTATGATATATTGTTGAAAGTAAGTCTATATATATATATATATATATATATATATATATATATATATATATATATTTCCTAAATAAATCTAATTTCCATGCTGGCAACTAGGTACTCACAATAGGCTAAAATGTCTGGTCTGTAGAGATAATTTATCAGCTTGTGCTGAGGATACTGAAGGCAGGATAGGCAATCATCCCATTATAATTAGAGGGCAGGGATTTCAGTAAAAGGTTACATCTTTATTATATCTTAAACCCTAGCATTCAATTAAAAGTAAATGGACTTTTTTGGGCACAAAATGCTAGAATCCATCATATGTACTTACATTTTAAATAGGATAAAATAGGATATGGATAAAGATGAATAAAACCCCCAAAATTAATTTAGCATGTTTCACGCAAATCAACATTCTGATTCGGCCCCATACTTGCTGGACCAGGTGCAGAGCATCTGCCCTAGTTACAGTAAGTGGAGACATTTACCCAGGCCAGTTTCTATGCATCTCACCCAGTGAATGTGAACTAGGCAGAAAAGCATACAATGTATGCCTCGCTGCTCAGTAAGTACAGTAGCAGGGACTCCTGACTTTGACAAGTCCCTGCTACTGTACCATTATAAAAAATAAAAAAAAATTATTGATAGAAAATTGAATTCAGACCAATCCAAATGTCTTTGTAAAATTTTTGTTGCATCTGGGTTATTATGAATTGATTCAATCATCTCTAGTATTAATGTTTCTTTAAGTACAATGAAGTAGTGCCACAAATGGGATATTTCTTTAGAGCATCCTCCCTAGTGGAGCTGGTACCTAAAACATAGTGAGATATTTGTAAGGCATAACAAATAAAGCCCATAAACTTGGGATTCCACACTCCCATTCATACTTCTTAATTTCTGCATGTGGAATTCCGCTAGCCACTGGGTCACATAGTGATGGAGTACTCTTCACAGGGGCATGCTCTCTTCTCTGCATCCAGCTCTGATCAACCTCGGCTGATTAATTGGGCTCCGGACTTCAGTTTGGAGGGGACCCCACCAATCTTCAGGTCACAGTTGCAGGACCGTGCCTCTTCTGCTTACCCTACTGCTCGAAGTGAAGGGCGTACTGTTTTGGGCAATCATTTACTCTCTACTGGTGACCACCCAGTAATCCTCACAGATTGCCAGTCTCAGTCCTTATCCCTTCTAACAAAAGGGGACCTAATTTTCCTAGGTAAACAAATGGAAGTGAAATGGAAGCAAGAATTTGCTTGAACGGATTTGTCTGTCTTCTCCACTAGAGTGAAGGTGGTTAAAACGGCTCAGGATTCGCCCTCTGTCCAAACTTAACATGATGTGGTAAGGCAACATCCTGAACAACTATGCAATCTACATCTACAACTGGACAACGTTATATATTGTAATCAATGAAACAATATTCGCTTGCATGGCATGCTGGAATCGATGGGTCCAGACAAACTGCACTCTGCTTTGCTATCCAACTTCAGTGATCGTCTGAGTTGGAGCTGTATGGAGCCCTTTGCTCTCCTAACCCTGGTTATCAACATCCCCATGAAGTTACTCATATGATCTGCAGTAAAATGCATGGTAGCATTTCAGTTTTTAAAACAACATGCAATTTGCTATTACTCTTATTAACACACAAACACACAATATTTGTGCAGTGCATATTGCAAGGAGCAGGGACATCTTTCTTTGTTCTTTTTTGTGGTATCCTGCACTATTAGTATAGGACATTATGGAAACAGGATTAAATATATATATATATATATATGTAGGGGGAGATTTATCAAAATCTTTGCAGAGGAAAAGAGGTACAGTTACCCATAGTGACCAATCAGATCACTTCTTTCATTTTTCACAGGCACTTATTAAATATGTAAGAAGTGATCTGATTGGTTGCTATGGGCAACTACATCACTCTTTTTCTGCACAGGTTTTGATAGATCTCCCCCATAGTCTCTGCTCTCATAATGTACATTATCGACCTGATAGACTTACTGAGTCTTGAGAATTAGGCTGACAATGCATAAAACATTGCTGTGATACTTCTGAGAGGCCAGACAGATTCACCAGGATGAGCTCAGAGTGACCAGCCCTCCAAATCTATGAATTGTAATCCAGAGATGCACAACACATCACTGGCTTACTGTCTGATAAATAGAATAGTGAGCTTCTGACTCCTATCATATTTAAACTCCAAGTACTGACGTGAATAGCCTTTTTGTTGGCTCTCCTCCATTACCATTTCTCCCTGTCACTTACACTGTCTCAAGAATGCACCATCCTTGTGTTTGGGGACCTCCTTATCATGGGGGTTAAGAAATAGATTTGCGCTTCACATTCTTTTATCAAATATTTATGTTAAACAATGACTACATCAAAGGGCATGAAGACCTAGAACCCTTTAATATTGAAGTAAATTAGTTCTATGCTAAAGCATCCTATGGTTCTATTGGTTGTTTTGCGGCTGCTATTCAATGTATCTCTAAATGCTGTTAAAATTAGCACAGGTAAGATAGTTGCCATGAAAATATGAAAATAAAATAAGATGTACAGTCAAAAAACAAAATAAGAATATGAAAATGTATGTGTATCTGGTTTTAATTAGTAAATAAACAATTTTAGGTGACAAATTCAGTTTTCATTTCACACAAAAGACTATTAGAACGGAAAACAGATGCAAAAACGTAACTCTCTATTGATATACTTTATTTTCCCTGTAGGAGCTCTAATGGAAGAAAAGCACACAAAGCAGTTTCCCTGTTAATAACAATAGCTTGCAGGGAGTCCCAGCAGTAGAATCCTTTCAATGAGCTTTTCTTAAGGAAACTAACACAATTCTTTTTTATTGGGGTTATTCCCCTTAAATAACCATATTAACCAACCCTTAAATGTATTCAGGCAGGCTTAATATATTAATTCAGGAAAAACAATCAATGATATATATATATATATATATATATATATATATATATATATATATATATATATATATATAATTTATTTTTGTTCTTATTTATTCTACAGACAAACTACTATTCCATATTATTATTATTAGTAAACAGATACAAAAAAATGAAGTCTTGTTGAGAGGCAATGTGTTGATTTTGCATGTGTTTGTGTGATTACCTGCTATCCCAGTGAGTCATATATTATATTGCTACCATAATGTTATCCATTTGTATTTCTGCCAGAAGTAGGAAATTATACATTTAGCACTCAAATGAACCTTTTTTTTCCTATAAATATTTTATGAAGATTTTTAGCTATCTACTGTCTGATGTGTTGGGATGTCATGCTCAGACCATCTGTTCCTTTATTTTTAATCAACGCCAAGATGTTAGACACAAATTATTACAATTTGTAATAGAGGTAGATTTTCTAACTAGCCAGACTTTATGCATTTTTTTAAGTAAGTTTAGTGTTCCTATATGTTTACTGTAAAAAACAGTATAGCAACAGGGGAATCTGAAGTCAACTCTGACAGTGATGTAAATCAGCTGTGTTTTGTGCCAATTACATTTCCACTCTTATTTTATACATATTTTAAACTAACATTTGTTCATGCCATCTGTGAAGTAATCCTACTATTAAGTCCATCTACACTTTCCTCCTAAATATATTGTTTAACATACAGTCAGTACAAAATTGAACTTCCAGGGCCCTGTATAAATAGGCTAGCTTGTTAAAGGAATTATATAATTATAAAAAATAAAATTACTCAGTGGTTTAATCAATTAAAATTTTCTTTTATTCAAATCATATTATATTAATTATTTTTTTTTTAAAATCTTACCATTTACAGCCTGGTCACTAAGCCTAATAAAAGGCTGACACTTCCTGTAGCTGATAAGTTTAAGCAGTAGCCATCATATTATTACTAGTGTTGAGCGGCATAGGCCATATTCGAATTTGCAATATTTTGCGAATATATGGATGAATATTCGTCATATATTTGCTAAATTCGCATATTCGTAATATTCACGTTTTTTTTCGCATATGCGACAATTCGCATATGTGAAAATTAGTATATACAAAAATTTGCATAAGCGAAAATTCGCACGCCAGTCGCATTGCGAATATTCGTGAGCAACACTAATTATTACAAGCAGGATTACAGTGAAAGGTGACATCTATGTATGAATAAAACAGGATCAGACCATTCACAATAGGCTATGGTCAAAGCTTAGCTTCCCCCTCCCCCTCCGTGCATACTGTACTCTGCCTAATTGATAGGGTATGCTTAGAAAGTTCTCCCATAGAATTCAATAGGGCCATCTTCAATCTATTGTTTGCTACATTCACAAGACTTGCTTTAAAGTAATCCACACTTTAAATTATGTGTTGCTTTAAAAGGTTTGTCAATTCTTACAAAGTACAATATTGTGGTGCATGTCACAAATCCTCAAGTCTATCTTTGTCTTTTACTTGACATCCTCCTAGACATTCATAGACATGAATGGAAGGAGCATGGCATGACATCACAAGTAGAGGTGGCCTGACATCATGACTACAGACGCCCAAACCCAGCGTTCTGAACATAATGTTTAGAATGCCGGGTGACTGCAAGGAGATCCAGCTGCTGGAACCCCCCACGATCAGACATCTTATCCTCTATCCTTTGGATAGGGGGATAAGATGTCCAGGGGTGGAGTACCCCTTCAGAAGGTTTTTTATTTTTTTTATTTATTTTTTTAAATCAACTGGTGCCAGAAAGTTAAACAGATTTGTCAATTACTTCTATTAAAAAATCTTAATCCTTCCAGTACGTTTTAGGGGCTGGATACTACAGAGGAAATGCTTTTCTTTTTGGATTTCTCTTCTGTCACGACCACAGTGCTCTCTGCTGACCTCTGCTGTCCATTTTAGGAACTGTCCAGAGCAGCATATGTTTGCTATGGGGATTTTCTCCTGCTCTGGACAGTTCCTAAAATGGACAGCAGAGGTCAGCAGAGAGCACTGTGGTCATGACAGAAGAGAAATCAAAAAAGAAAAGCATTTCCTCTGTAGTATACAGCCCCTAAAAAGTACTGGAAGGATTAAGATTTTTTAATAGAAGTAATTTACAAATCTGTTTAACTTTCTGGCGCCAGTTGATTTAAAAAAAAAAAAGTTTTCCACGGGAGTACCCCTTTAAGTGTATTTGTATATACATGCTCCTTTCGGTTGATGTCTTCCTAATCCCCCCCCCCCCCCCGGGCCTCCTTTATGCGCAGGTCTACTGTTACCTTATAGGCCAATTCATCCCTTTACATATAATAATATCACATTTACTTTTAATGTACTGTAAATTTAAAATTACTACTTCAAAGTTAGATAACCTAGTATTCAAAATAAGATAAACAAGATTACAAACATTTTCTCTTAAAACACACACATCTAAAAAAAAAGAGAGAGAATGGAAGTCTAATGTAATAATTAGATGAAGTTTTTTTCCATACCCTGTTTAACCATGTTCACACAAGGCTAAATGTTCAATTTTGCTCCATCTCTGGTTTTCCTGCTTTTTTTTGTAGTCCTGACTTGTTCAGCCAGATGATTACTTGTATTCTGAAGATGGGACTGTTGTCAGTGTCTTTGACATGGCATTTGGACATTACATCTGAGCAGGCATGAATGTGTGTAGTTTATGCCATGACTAAAAACTGTTGCTGGTTGAAACATGTCAGCATTTCTGTTCAATATTTTTAATGACATTTAATATATCCTACCATTATAATATGTTCAAGTAAATGTCTCCTGCCCTATCAGACACAGAGGAGTGCTATAAGACAGGAGAGAGCACAGAGGAGTGCTATCAGACAGGAGAGGGCACAGAGGAGTCCTATCAAACAGGAGAGAGCACAAAGGAGTCCTATCAAACAGGAGAGAGCACAAAGGAGTCCTATCAGACAGGAGAGAGCACAGAGGAGTCCTATCAGACAGGAGAGAACACAGAGGAGTCCTATCAGACAGGAGAGAACACAGAGGAGTCCTTTCAGACAAGACAGAGCACAGATGAGTCCTATCAGACAGGAGAGAGCACAGAGGAGTACTATCAGACAGGAGAGAGCACAGAGGAGTCCTATCAGACAAGATAGAGCACAGAGGAGTCCTATCAGACAGGAGAGAACACAGAGGAGTCCTATCAGACAGGAGAGAGCGCATAGGAGTCCTATCAGACAGGAGAGAGCACAGAGTAGTACTAGCAGACAGGAGAGAGCATAGAGGAGTGCTATCAGACAGGAGAGAGCACAGTGGAGTGCTATCAGACAGGAGAGAGGATAGAGGAGTACTATAAGAAAGGAGAAAGGACAGAGGAGTACTATCAGATAGGAAAGAGCACAGAGGAGTACTTTTAGACAGAAGAGGACAGATGAGTCCTATCAGACAGGAGAGAGCACAGAGGAGTGCTATCAGACAGGAGAGAGCACAGAGGAATGCTATCAGAAAGGAAAGAGCACAGAGGAGTACTATCAGACAGGAGAAAGCACAGAGGAGTGCTGTCAGACAGGAGAGAGCACAGAAGAGTACTATCAGATAGGAGAGAACACAGAGGAGTACAATCAGACAGGAGAGAGCACAGAGGAGTGCTACCAGACAGGAGAAATCACAGAGAAGTACTATAAGACAGTAGAGAGCACAAAGGAGTGCTATCAGACAGGAGAGAGCACAGAGGAATCCTATCAGACAAAATAGAGCACAGAGGAGTGCTATCAGACAGGAGAGAGCACAGAGGAGTCCTATCAGGGAGGAGAGCGCACAGAGGAGTACTATCAGACAGGAGAGAGCACATAGGAGTACTATCAGACAGGAGAAAGCACAGAGGACTGCTGTCAGACAGGAGAGAGCACAGAAGAGTACTATCAGATAGGAGAGAACACATAGGAGTGCAATCAGACAGGAGAGAGCACAGATGAGTGCTATCAGACAGGAGAGAGCACAGAGGAGTACTATCAGACAGGAGAGAGCACAGAAGAGTACTAGCAGACAGGAGAAAGAACAGAGGAGTACTATCAGATAGGAGAGAGCGCAGAGTAGTGCTATCAGACAGGAGAGAGTACAGAGTAGTACTAACAGACAGGAGGGAATACAGAGGGATACTATCAGACAAGAGAGAGCACAGAGGAGTACTATCAGACAGGAGAAAGCACAGAGGAGTACTATCAGACTGGAAAGAGCACAGAGGAGTCCTATCAGACAGGAGAGAGCACAGAGGAGTGCTAGCCCACCCTCACTTACTGGACTTTGTGCATGCCTGTGCTTCAGCTTGGACAAAGCCATGATTTTAATAGACATGATTTTATAAAACACCTTAAAGTCCTTTAGTATCTAATCTTTTCCTTTGTATTCCCAAACCTTGACTGCTCTGATACATTTACATTGTTGTTTACATTGTGGCTTATATTATTTTAGGAAATATAATTTATATGACATTGTGATATATCATATCAATCTGGTTTGCATTTTGTCTTTCTGGAAACAAGAGTGCAGCCTGCATGGCTATTTTGGATTTAAAAGAGCAAAAGAAAGTGTGAACACAATCTAATTCCTTCTTTCCTTCTCCTAGAAGTGCACTTAGAAGTCGTTTAATCCTTTTGAATATTTTTTTATCAACTGGTGCCAAAAAGTTAAACAGGTTTGTAAATTACTGCTATTAAAAAATCTTAATTCTTCCAGTACTTATCAGCTGCTGTATGATCCACAAGTTCTTATTTTTTTGAATTTCCTTTCTGCCTGACCACAGTGCTCTCTGCTGACACTGTCCATTTTAGGAACTGTCCAGTGTAGGATCAAATCCCCATAGCAAACCTATCCTGCTCTGGACAGTTCCTGACATGGACAGAGGTGTCAGCAGAGAGCACTGTGGTCAGACAGAAAGGAAATTCAAAAAGAAAATAACTTCCTGTGGAGCATACAGCAGCTGATAAGTACTGGAAGAATTAAAAAAATTTAATAGCAGTCATTTACAAATCTGTTTAACTTTCTGGCACCTGTTGATTAAAAAAAAATGTTTTGCAGTGGAGTACCCTTTTAACCCCTTATCGACAATGGACGTAAATGAACGTCATGGTGCCGTGGTACTTAATGCACCATGACGTACATTTACGCTCCGCTATGACCGTGAGCACCATTCTGGTGCTCACGGCATGCGTGGCAGGTCCCGGCTGCTATAAAGCGGATGTCCGCCATTAACCCGTCAGATGTTGTGATCAATAGAGATCACAGCATCTGTGGCAGTGCGGTACTATAAATGGATGCTCGGATCCCTGCAGTGCTGCCGCGGGGATCCGATCATCCACTATCCCTCACCTGTCTCCGGCTGTCTCCCGGGGTCTTCTGCTCTGGTCTGAGATCGAGCAGAGCAGAGCAGAAGATCGCCAATAACACTGATCAGTGCTATGCCCCATGCATAGCACTGAACAGTATTAGCAATCAAATGATTGCTATAAATAGTCCCCTATGGGGACTATTAAAGTGTAAAAAAAAAAGTTTAAAAAAATGTTAAATAAAAAAGTTTTTCCCATTTTACCCCCAAAAAAGCGTAAAATTTTTTTAATAATGAATACACATATTTGGTATTGCTGCATGTTTAAAAGTCTGAACTATTAAAATATATTGTTAATTATCCCATACGGTGAACAGCGTAAAAGTAATAAAAATAAAAAAGTACAAGATTGCTGCTTTTTTGTCACATTTTATTCCCAAAAAAATGTATAAAAAATTCATAAAAAGTAAAACCTAGGCAAAAGGGGTACTGATAAAAACTAAAGATCATGGCACAAAAAAATTAGCCCTCATACCGCCCCATATACGCAAAAATGAGAAAGTTATAGGTGGTCAAAATAGGGCAATTTCAAATATACAAATTTTGTTAAAATGGTTTGTGATTTTTTTTAAGCAGTATAATCATAGAAAAGCAAATAACATGGGTGTCATTTTAATCATATTGACCCACAGAATAAAGAAATCATGTAATTTTTACCGTAAAGTGTACAGCGTGAAAACAAAAGCTTCCAAAATGGGCTAAATTGCGGTTTTCTTTTCAATTTTCCCACATAAATAATATTTGTTTGGTTGCGTCGTACATTTTATGGTAAAATAAGTGATGTAATTACAAAGAACAATTGGTGGCACAAAAAATAAGCCATCATATGGGTCTGTGAATTGAAATATAAAAGAGTTATGATTTTTAGAAGGCGAGGAGGAAAAAACAGAAATGAAAAAATAAAATTGGTCTGGTCCTTAAAAGGGTATGGCTGTAACGCCCCCTCCCATAGGCTTGCATTGAGGGGGCGGAGCATGGCGTCACATGGGGGCGGGGGCGTGACATCACAATGCTCCGGCCCCCGTGATCGCCAGTAATCAGACCCGGAGCGAACGTGCTCCGGGGACTGATTATAATGGGGTGCTGCGTGGAAAATCACAGGGGTCCCCAGTGGCGGGACCCCAGCAATCATCTTTTGGATTGGAGATAAGATGTCTTAGTGCTGTAGTACCCCTTTAAGGCCAAAATGGGCCTGGTCCTTAAGGGGCTAGAGGGGTACTCCAGTAGGGGGAAAAAATTCAACTGGTGCCAGAAAGTTAAACAGATTTGTAAGCTTATCAGCTGCTGTATGCTGCACAGGAAGTTGTATTTCTTTCTGGAGTTCTTTTCTGTCGGACCACAGTGCTCTCTGCTGACACCTCTGTCCATTCCAGGAACTGTCCAGAGTACAAGCAAATCCACAGAGCAAACCTTTCCTACTCTGGACAGTTCCTGATACGGACAGGTGTCAGCAGAAAAGAACTCCAGAAAGAAATACAACTTCCTGAGCAGCATACAACAGCTGATAAGTACTGGAATATATAAATATAAGTAGTTTACAAATCTGTTTAACTTTCGGGCACCAGTTGATTTGAAAACATTTTTTTTCCACGGGGGTACCCCTTTAAAGCAAATGTTACCTGTGGGCACACCAACCTTGAAAACATTATCTCCTGATTATCCCCAAGATTTTGATATTTTATACATTAGGTCTACACTTACTTTTTCCTTTCTCTACCTTGTTCAAGAGGTGATCCATACGTGATAAACTCATTCAATATTTACTTAATGTTAATAGTTACTTTTCTCTCCCCCCCCCCCCACAAATAGTGGATAATGCACTGCTCCCTTTATATGTAGCTATCAGCAACCACGATCCACAGCTAATGCCGTACATCGCTGAGCTTGCTGATGTCTGGTATTAACTCTTTAGACACCACAATCAAAGTTGAAATTGTGTAAAAAAGTTAAAAAAAAGTTAATAAATGTGATTTACTCGATTCCCTAGTAAAATTTTGAATCACCCCCTTTGTGTAAATAAAAATAAACATAAATATAAGTGGTACTGCCACGTGCGAAAATGTCCAAACTATAATTCATATAGGGGGGATTTATCAAAACCTTTGCAGAGGAAGATTGCTTCTTTCATTTTTAAAGAGGCCTGGGAGAAAAAAAAAGAAGCAATCTGATTGGTTGCAATGAGCAACTGCGCCACTCTTCCTCTAGACATGTCTGATAAAACTCCCCTATAATGCTACTTTAACCACACAGTGAATGGCGTACATACAAAAAAATACCAAAGTCCAGAATTGCTTATTTTTGGTCCCTTTGAATACCCTAAAAAATGTATAAAGAGCGATAAAAAAAAATTATACCTATAAAAACTACAGATCATGGAGAAAAAAATAAGCCCTCACACATCCCTGCATACGGAATAATAGAAGTTATAGGGGTCAGAATATGACAATTTTAAACATGCACATTTTTGTACAAAATGTTATATATTTTTTTAAAGAAGTAAAATAAAACCTAAAAAAGTTAGATAAAATTTTAATTGTATGGACCTACAGAATAAAAATAAGGTGTCATTTGTACTAAAAAGGGCACTGCATAGAATCAGAAGCCCCACAAAGTTACAACATTTTTTTCTTTGTTTTGTCATAGATTTTGTGGTAACATAGTAACATAGTTCATAAGCTTGAAAAAAGACCTGAGTCCATCAAGTTCAACCTATAACCCTAATGAGTCCCTACAAAGTTGATCCAGAGGAAGGCAAAAAAAAAAAACCCTAGAGATAATAATTCCTTCCCGAATAAAAAAAATATGGCAGTCAGAATAAATCCCTGGATCAACGTTCTGTCCCTATAATGTTAATATTCTCCAAAAATGCATCCAGACCCTTTTTAAACTCTTTTACAGAGTTCACCATGACCACCTCCTCAGGCAGAGAATTCCACAGTCTCACTGCTCTTACAGTAAAGAACCCCCATCTGTGCTGGTGTAGAAACCTTCTTTCCTCTAAACGTAGAGGATTCCCCTTGTCCTGGGTATGAATGGATCATGGGAGAGATCTCTGTACGGTCCCCTGATATGTTTATACATGGTTATTAGGTCGCCCCTAAGCCTTCTTTTTTCTAAACTAAATAACCCTAATTCTGATAATCTTTCTGGCTACTGTAGTTGGACATTGGAGCAGAGCTAGCCAGGATTACTTTTCTCCCATTTTAGATGCCACAATCAACTTTAAACATGGCGTCTAAAGGGTTAATATCAAACATCAGCCTGATAAGCGATGTTCATTAGCTGTGGGTTTCCGATTGCTGATAGCAACCTGGACCCACCAGGTATGAAGTGCGATCAGCTTCTGAGTGTGCTTCATATAACAGAAGTGGGCAATGGACGTAAATATATGTCTACTGTCCTTAAGGGGTTAAAACGGCCATTGAAACTGCTCAGTGCCTTCTCCAGTTTATGTGAAGGGGACTGTCCATTGTTGTCTATGTCCATGGGTCCTGTTGAAAGTCATATCACTAAATGCTGTTAAAAAAAAACAGCTCATGCAAAATGGCAGCTCCCATATTAATGTACAGAAAAATGTTATGAAAAAATACAATAACAAAATAGATACTAATTAGAATCAAAGAACATGTTTCAGTATAAAATAATTTAGGTGACACATTCACTTAACATTCACATGTTCAATTTTATTTGTCAGTGTAGTTCATTATCTCCCAAATATTTTCATTTATATTTTTAAAGAGTGTCTTACAATAACTCACGTAAAAATGTATTCTAAGCTCTGATCTTAATAAAATAAAATACAACACACATAAAGATAACAATAACATACCATAAAAAAATTAAAAAACTGTATTCCATTGTGCCTCTGCTAATTCTAGGGTAGGCTTTAATTGAACTATTTTTCTGCTGTTCCATACAATGGATGTGTCTATTACTGTTCTTGCTTCTTAAATGATTCCATAATGGGTTTTATCATTGTACATTTCTTATAATGACTTTAAAATACACTGAAATAAATAACAATTGTTGATAAAGCACTGACACAAGTATTGCATTTACTCCAAAAAATTTATTTTATTCTAAATAGAACTTTATTTAATGCTACAGAAATGTGTTCTTTTTGCTTTTTATCTTATTCAATATTTAAAATTTGCAGGCACAATGTAAAATGGATTTTTATATCAAGAAGAATAAAGAATTTGTTGTGTGGCCTTAAATTAACATTCTTTTAGCTAGAACTTTGCCATCATAAGACTATAGCATGTTATTTTTTATTACTATTTATATAAAAAAAACTGTCTGTGTGTGCTTTCTGAGTTTATATTGTTTTATTTATCTTCTACATTGTATGCAACCCCTTATGGACGCAGGGCGTACAGGTACACCCATGTTCCTGAGTCCTTAAGGACTCAGGGCATACCCATACGCCCTCATACCGCTAACAGGGTTTAAACCATTCTCACGAGTGGAGAACAGGTTAAACCCCATGGGTCCCGTTTGCTACAGGCAGCCAGGACCCATGGCTAATGCCAGGCGCCGCCGATCGTCCCGATGCCCGGCATTAATTCTTTAGATGCTGCGGTCAAAGTTAATTGCGGTGTCTAAACTGAAAGTAAAACTATCCCAGCAGATCAGAAACGCGATGTCCCGATCAGTTTACTGGACGACGGGAGGATCCTCACCTGCCTCCTCGTCCTCCGATCAGCGATCTACTGCTCCATGCTTGCGCAGAAGGCTCGAGCAGTAGAGTTCCGGTAACACTGATCAATGCTATGCTATGGCATAGCATTGAACAGTGTACGCAGTCAAAAGATTGCATGGTATAGCCCCCTAAGGGGGAAAAAAAAAAGTAAAAGGTGGTAAAAAAATAAGAGAAGAAATGTTCACCCCCTAATAAAAATTTACATCACCACCTTTTCTATTTTTTAAATAAAATAATGTAATAAAAAAATGTGGTACAGTCGTGTGCGTAAATGTCCTAACTATTAAAATATAAGGTTAGCTAAACCGCACAGTTGATGGCGTACACGTAAAAAAAATACCAAAGTCCAAAATTGTGAATTTTTGTGTATACACATCATTGCTCGGTTAACGGTTTATTGTGCGGGCTCCTCACTCGAGCCCACACCATGTGCAGGCCTCAGCTGATTCCTGTTACTGAGGGCCGCTGCTAATAGTCGATGTGCAGCGTGAACCTAGCCTAGATCTCCACACAACTGATGACAAGTTGTCATCAGTTGTGTGGCATCCGGTGTCCATTGTTTCTGGATGGCGGACAGGGAAATGCAGCAAGCTGCGCCTCTCTGTTCGGTGCCCTCCAGCAGGTCCAAACAGCCGGCATCAAAATTGAGACGCTGGATGATTGTGAACTGATCCCTGAATGAGATCAGTTCTAGCATCAGTTTCCCTCAGGTGTACGCGGAGGGGAACTGTGCCGGACACCTGATATATGTGAACCCAGCCTTACCTCCCCTCCTGTGCTGGCTGCAACTGTGATTGATAGAGTCTGGATGGACCAGAGCACACAGATCAATGTAGTTCTATGGAACTCCATTGATCTGTATGAGGAATTTAAGGATTCCACCTAAAAGTCCCTAAAGGGGACTAATAAAATGTATAAAAAAAAAGTTAACTAAATGTTTAAAAACATTTTCCATATAAAAAATCTGAAAAAAAATGATTAAGATAAACATATTTGGTATCACCGTGCGTGTAATTGTCTGAACTATTAAAATAAAACATTATTTATCCTGAATGGTGAATCGCGTAAATGTAATAATATTCCAAACCCCAGAAAAAATAACCCCTCAGATAAAATAAAGTAAAAAGCAATCAAAACGTTAGATCAAGATTCCAAAAAGAGATTACGATGCAAAAAAAAAAAATAGCCATCAAACAGCCCAGTATACTTAAAAAGAAAAAAGTTATAAAATGGCAATTCATTTTTTTTCTAAAAAGTTCAGAATTTTTTAGAATTGGTAAAACATAATACAAATTGGGTATTGTTTTAATAATGCCAACCTAAATGATCAAGATTACATGTTGTTTTTTTATTTTACCTCACAAATAATTTTTCCCATTTTGAAGCATATGTTATGGAAAAATGAATAAAAACATTACAAAGTACAATTGGTCCTGCAAAAAACAAGCCTTTAGATGGGTGTGTATATAAATAAAAGCGTTATGGCATTTTTCTGAACGTGCATGTGGCATTTATCTTGCTTTGATGCAGACCTCTAATTTTGAGTTGTTTTTTTTTTTTACTTAATAATATAGTGCTTTTACAAATGCTATTGTCTTCAGCATGCTTTGTTTATGATCATGGTCATTGCTAGATCTCCAAAAGACTCTGTG
Source organism: Hyla sarda (assembly GCF_029499605.1). Taxonomy (NCBI): domain Eukaryota; kingdom Metazoa; phylum Chordata; class Amphibia; order Anura; family Hylidae; genus Hyla; species Hyla sarda. The sequence goes on from NC_079197.1 coordinate 119,881,683, forward strand.
CTAGAGCCCAAAGCCAAGGTCACGCCCCTAACCACACCCTAACCACATTCTTAGTCACACCCCTAACCATGTCCTCAGGCATGCCCAAGCATACCCTGCCTACTCCTTCATAATTCTCACTAAAAGCAGCTGGCAACTGTACAGCATGGTTAAAGCAATCACTCTTCAATCCCCCTCCGATTTCAGCATGTACATGCGGCCTGAGAGTGATAGGTGTATAATTGCTGCACACTTCTATCACCGTCACACAACCTGTACATACTCAGGCAGCCTCTACATACTAAGATCTGAGGGTGATAGAAGTTTGATTGCTGCATACACACTCCTCAGGCAGCCTGGTCATTCAAAAGTATCACAGTTGCCAAATAACGTAAACAAATATAACCATACATGTTACCATCATACTGTTACTGACTAAATCCTGTTTACCCAGACCAATAATATCAGTATACAAGAAGGAATATATCACTTTACAATACTGTTACTGATGAAATCCTGTATAGCATAACCATAATTACCATAAATACTAGTATACATGGAGGAATATTACCACCATACCTATTACCATTATACTGTTACTGACAAAATCCTGTATACTGGGATCAATATTAACAATAATGCCAGTATACAAGGAGGAATATTAATACCATACATATTAACATCAAACTGTTACTGACCACATGCAATAAATTGGAACCAACAGTACAAAAATGGTCAGTACCTTCAAACAAAATGCTAGGTCTACACTACTAGTTTTGTATGTTACTAGTATGAAACAAGGAACAAATAATACTGCCATACTCTGACCACCCCTGCCATTACCACTGACTAATGCCCCTATACCAAAGACCTGCATTCCCACATATTCTCTATCTGGCCCAGGCCATCAAGATGACTCATCCCCTCAAAATCTGCCAGACAAACATTTTAGGCTCCCTTTTCCAGCACCATTCTAACCTATATACACACTCCCAATGTGTATTGCCTCACACAGTAATAGTGTTCACTTTGTGCCCCCATATACTAAAGTGCTATGTGCAGTAAAAGTATAAAATATTAAAGGGGTACTCCCCTTGAAAACTTTTCGCTTAAATCAACTGGTGCCAGAAAGTTAAACAGATTTGTAAATTTTCTATTAAAATTTAATTTAAAAATCATAATCCTTCAGCTTCTTTTTGCTCCATAGGAAGTTATTTTCTTTTTTTATTTCCTTTTCAATCTCACCACAGTGCTCTCTGCTGACACCTCTGTCCATTTTATAGAACTGTCTGGAGCAGGAGAGGTTTGCTATGGGGATTTACTCCTACGCTAGACAATTCCTAAAATGAACAGATATGTCAGCAGAGAGCAATGTGGTCAGACAGAAAGGAAATTCAAAAAGAAAAGAACTTCCTGTGGAGCAAATAGAAGCTGATAAGTACTAGAAGGATTAAGATTTTTAAATAGAAGTAATTTAAATTTAACTATTTAACTTAAAAATGTTTTCCAGGGGAGTACCCCTTTAAGTATAACATTCATATCAAAACCCCTATAAAGGTTACAACGGGTACATACAGTATGAGCCAAACCAAACCCAGGACCTCAGCGACCCACCACACCTGACGTGTTTTGCAAATTGCTTTGTCAAAGGCTCACGACAAAGAGATTTGCAAAATGTTTCAGGTGTGGTGTAGCATTGAGGTCCAAGGTCCAGTTTGGCTCATACTGTGTGTACCCGTTGTAAGCTTTATAGGGGTCTTGATATGCACTTTATATTTTGTACTTTTACTGCTTTTTGAATAAATGTGCCAACATGGATATGAATTGACAATAGCATGTTAATTACATGTAAGCATTTTTGCATACTTTTGTTAACCATGTGGTTTGTATTCTGGTCTATTTTTTAAGATGCCTTTTGTCTTTTTCACTCTGTTTTGTGCATACCTAGGCATGTATATATATATATATATATATATATATATATATATATATATATATATATATACTACATTTATAGTCTTACTAATCCTTGTATCTCATTGACCCTATCCTCTTTTATCCTTGTTGATTCATTTCAAATTTTTGTGTGACTTACTAATAAATATGTCTGTATTTTGCAGGACATATTCAGAAATGCTATGCCCTCACTTATTGATTTTATTTATTTTTTTCTTTTTTAGACTCCCCCTTCTCTCCACTATGTTAGATTCATTTATAACAGTAATTCCAAAGGCAGGTAAAAACCCTTCTGTCTGTGCCAGTTATCACCCCATATCCCTATTAAATTTGGACATAAAACTCTTTACAAAAATTTGAGCAAAAAGTCCTTCCATATTTGATCAATAAAGACCAAGTGGGGTTTGTATTGTACTACAGTACTATAGATGATGCTATAGACTTGGTAGACATTCTGAACAAAACTAAAACTTCAGGAGTTTGGATCCTAAAAAGGCCTTTGACAGCATAAGTTGGCCATTCCTAATGTCTGCCGTTTAAGCTTACAGCATATCCGGTCCTTTTCTCACTGCCATTTCCAGCCTGTACACATCTTCTTCAGGACAAATTCATCTTCCACATGCCACTTCCAAGTTACAAATTCATAAAGGGACACGTCAAGGCTGCCCTCTGTCCCCATTGCTTTTTGTCCTAAGCATAGAGCCTTTGGCAGCACACATACTGTATGAAGTAGTCCAGACATCCAAGGAGTAGTAGTCAACTCAAGATAATTAAAAATCTCACTTTTTGCGGATGATATGATACCACCAAATATCATTGCCCAATCTATACGCAGCCTTAGATCTGTACGGACGGCTTTCAGGTTATAAAATAATGCTAATAATACAGAAGTTTTGCCAATTAATATTCCAGTTAATACTCTCGCAGCTTTGAAACAGAACAGTGGCCATTCAAGGCCATAAATTATCGAATGATACGCCTCACTCATACTTATTCGTCCATATATAAGTATAATGTCCTACCACTCCTCCAAGACATTAAATCCCTCCTGGAAAAATGGTCTTCTGTACCATTATACCTATTCGGTAGAATTGTTGCTATTAAAATGACAATCCACTGCCATGGAAATTTCAATCCACAATCCTTAAATTCATCTGGAAGGGGGGGTCGCCACAGGCTCTCTCGGTCCTTACAGCTTACTTGGCGTACATCTACGTAGGATCTCTTCATGGACTACAATCCTAGCCTTAAATAAATGGACCAAGACTGAGAAAAAACTCCTTACAACTTACTAGGCCCCATGAAACTGACCAAAATGTCTGAGACTGCTCCTCTGTGACCTTTTCATTGAAGTCTTCCAAAACTCTTCTTACCCAGCTTTTATTTAACCCCCATATCCCCAATAGTAGTAACATAGAAGTAATCTCCCCATGGAATAAGGCCAAGATTCTTTCTCTCTCTTTCCTATAATCTACCTACATTCATTTTTTCTTACCCCTTTATAGTAAACCATCTACTTTATACTTCTTATAAACAATGTAATAATAATTAACAAAGCCCCTGGTTTTCAATACTTCTGTGTTGCACCCTATATGTTACCCAAGGCTATCATACTGTGCAAAGATTATTCACTAACCCAAATTTATTCACCGGATCAACCCTGAAAAATAAGTCTGTATTTGTTAACCCCTTATGGGCACAGTCCATTATGACCTTAAGGAACAGAGCATTTTTTTTGCACATCTGACCACTGTCACTTTATGCATTAATAACTCTAGGATGCATTTACTAATCATTCTGATTCCAAGATTGTTTTTTCATGACATATTCTACTTTAAAATAGTTGTAAATCTTCGTCGATATTTGCATCATTTCCAAATTCCAAAATTTCATGAAAATTTTGAAAATTTAGCATTTTTCTAAGTTTGAAGCTCTCTGCTTCTTTTATACTGATAACAAGTTCAAACAGGTGCCATTAATACAGGTAATGAGTGGAGGACAGAGGAGACTATTAAAGAAGAAGTTACATGTCTGTGAGGGCCAGAAATCTTGCTTGTTTGTAGGTGAATGAATACTTATTTTCCACCATAATTTTCATATAAATTCTTAAAAAATTAGACAATGTGATTTTATGGATTTTTTTTCTCACTATGTCTCTCATAGTTGAGGTATACCTATGATGAAAATTATATATATATATATATATATATATATATATATATATATATATATAATAGTAAATATGATGCAGCACTCCACAAGTTGCAAAAAAGGGTGGTTTTATTCCATCATGTGCATAGACAACGTTTCACCAGCCTCACGCTGGCTTTTTCAAGTGAATCATAGTGATACTGGTGGGTATTTATAGACCGCCCACCAGGTCATGTGACATAGGTAATACATGATTGACATATGTAAACAAAGAGGTCATCAGAGAACATTGTGCAATCAATAATGTAAACAATCATATATACAGTGTTACATTCATATATAAACATCCGATCATCATCTGGTATAAAAATACCGGTATTAAGCATAATAAATCAAAAGTGCACTACTAGTGATCAATAATTACGTGCCAAGACGTGAATGCCTTCCGGGGTCCTGCCGCGATGTATCCCGATCACAGGCGCCAAAGCGCCGGAAGCAGTGTGTGCATCGCTGTAAAGTAGAACCTTTTCCGGGTCCGGATGGTACGTAACACCAGGAGCGCATCCTCGCATCCATGGCAACCCGACTCCGGACCGAGCCATGGCTAGCGCATGCTCAGAAGGGTTCCATTGCCTGTCAGTGAGAATTTATCCATGCGCAAAATGAAATTTCAAGAATCAAGGCCATATCAATATCGCCGCACAGTTCACAGGGTGTATATATTGATTGGTTGAATTTGCTCGGCATTCATATATGGTAAATACAGCACTAAATGAAGGGATAATATATCAATTCCTGGGGGACAGCGAACAAAGTCTCAGTGAAAGCTGAAATGTAAAGGCAGCAGACAAAGAGAAGGTAAGTAGACAAGAAGAAATGCAGTCACTGATGCTTGGACTTGGGCTCTATATCTTGTGGTTGCCCCTAGCAACCGACCGCAGTATGTAAAGGCAGCAGACAAAAGAGAAGGTAAGTGGACAAGAAGGAATGCAGTCCCTGATGCTTGGACTTGGGCTCCAAATCTTGTGGTTGCCCCTAGCAACCGACCACAGTAGTAACAAGCTGCAAAGATAGAAAAGAGGGTAATGACTAGCTCCAGTCAGCATGTTTGGGCCGACTCCACTCTCCATACATACTAAGATGAGTTTACAGGTGTACATGAACCGGGACCGTTCTGGCATCAGCATATATGGACCAAGATTTCATCGGTGTGTATGGACCGATATCCGTGTCACAGTAAAATGTAGAGTAAATAGCTGAAAAAATAGAGAAATGAAAATTGTTAGAACAACCTAACAAACTCCACCATGCAAAAACATTTGTTAATGTGCGTAGATAACAAGGTCCATAGCGTATCGGGTTCTGTATTTAGGGGGTGTCTTATGAGTATTGTCCATGGACATGGACTGTCTCTGCACCAAATATGAAGCAGTAGCCCCATGCACTTCGGGTTTTTAACTCTCCAAACCCTATAACACACTGGAGTATAGGTAGTCAGCTAGTAGGTCCATTACTCCATGGTATATAAAGAAAGGTATGTGGAGGGGGAGTACTGTCAATTACCCAGAGAGCGAGAAGTAAAGACTAGTAGTAGCTGAATGTTTAGTTGCTGTTTCTTCAGGAAAATGTAAGAGGGATATAGCATGTGGGGTAGAGTGACGTCAAGGCAGGTACCCGGAAGGCATGTGAACTAAAATAGAAAAATAGAGAAAGGGGATTAGTTACAAGAATAAATCACTATTCACCTCTAGCAGGGTTCATACCATTGAGTCCATTTGGTTTAAGTGTATTAAGGTTGTGGATCCACTTGAGTCCCCTAACCTGGAGGGATGCTATTCTATCACCCCATCTTTTTGGGGGAGGAATATGATCAACAATCATGCATTTAAGATCTGCTTCTGTGTGTCCAGCTTCAGTAAAATGTTTAGACACAGTGAGGTCCAAACGTTTCTTTCTGATTGAATACCTGTGTTGGTTCAATCTTGTCCTGAAATCATTTTTAGTTTCACCTACATATAGGTGTTTGCATGGGCACCAAAGGATATACACAATATGGTCACTATCGCAAGTTAAGCAGAATTTAATGGGAAATTCTTTCTGGGTGTCAGGATGTATGAACGTGGTGCCTTTTTGTAAATACTTGCATGTAACACAGCGTAAACAGGGAAAACAACCCTTCGCTTTCACAGACAAGTACTTCTGTTGTTTACCTGGTCCAGAGATGTCAGCTTTGACCAAGTGGTCCCTGAGGTAACGTGCTCTACGATACGACATGAGTGGAGGTATTTGAAATTCCCTAATCTGGGGATAACTATCTTTCACCAGGTGCCAATGTTTCTTAATGGTTGCTGCTATATTACTGGAAATTTCGTTGTAGGTGGAAATGAATGGTATTCTCATGGATTGATCTTTTTTATATGTGTTGGATTTGCCCATTTGTCTTTCTGTTCTAACTTGCTGTACATGTCTTGAGATGATGTGTTTGGGATAGCCCCTGTCACTGAACTGTTTGACCATCCTGTCAACTGCAGCATCAAATTTGTAGTCAGTATCAGTGATGCGGCTGGCTCTTAATAGTTGGCTATAAGGTAATGATGAAATCATAGATCTAGGGTGGGATGATTCGAATCTAAGTAGGGTATTGCAATCAGTAGGTTTGTGGTAAAGATCTGTAGTCAGTCTGTTGTTGAGAATGGACACCTGAGTATCCAGGAAGAATTTGACTTCATATCCCGTCCTCATATACTTTTGTCATATTCCAACCCCATATCCCGTCCTCCTATCCTGACCTCCTATCCTGTCCTCCTATCCTGTCCTCCTATCTCGACCTCCTATCCCGTCCTCCTAACCTGATCTCCTATATCGATCTCCTATCCCAACCTCCTATGCCAAACTCCTATCCCGTCCTCCTATCTTGACCTTCTATCTCAACCTTCTATCCCGACCTCCTATCTCGACCTCCTATCCTGACTTCCTATCCCGTCCTCCTATCCCGTCCTCTTATCCCGTCCCCTTATCCCGTCCTCCTATCTTGTCCTCCCATCTCGACCTCCTATCTCGCCCTCCTATCTCAACCTCCTATCTCGACCTCCTATCCCGCCCTCCTATCCCGTCCACCTATCCCATCCTCATATCCTGTCCTCCTATCCCTACCTCCAATCCCTACCTCCTATCCTGTCCTCCTATCTCGACCTCCTATCCCGTCCTCCTATCCCGTTTTCATATCCCGTCCTAATATCCCGTCATCCAATCTCAACCTCCTATCTCGACCTCCTATCCCGACCTCCTAAACCATCCTCCTTTCCCGATCTCCTATCTCGACCTCCTATCCTGTCCTCCTATCTTTTCCTCCTATCCCGACCTTTCTACCCCAACCTCCTATCCCGACCTCCTATACCGTCCACATATCCCGTCCTCATATCCCGACCTCATATCCCGACCTCCTATCCCGACCTCCTATCCCGACCTCCTATCCCGACCTCCTATCCCATCCTCCTATCCCGTCCTCCTTTCCTGTCCTCATATCTCGACCTCCTATCTCGACTTCCAATCTTGACCTCCTATCCCGACCTCCTATCCCATCCTCATATCCTGTCTTCCTATCTCGACCTTCTATCTCAACCTCCTATCCCGTCCTCATATCCCAACCCATAATATGTGTACCAGGTATTGAAATATCTCATGCCGTACAGAAGTTATGTGGGAACATACATTTTCCATTGATTTGCATGGGACTTTAAACAAAAACCCGGACCCTCACAAATGGGGATAGCTAAAGGTTAAATTAACTATCCTATATTTTAAGTGGACATATAAATAACATGTGACCAAGTATCGAAATATCTCCAGCCGTTTGGAAGTTATGCTGGAACATATATTTCCCATAGACTTGTATGGGACTTTAAACAAAAACCCTGACCCTGGCAAATGGGGGTGGGTAAGGGTTAAATTACCTATCCTATGTTTGTTGTTGACATATAAGTAACATGTATGCCAAGTTTCATGTTAATATATTTGGCCGTTTGGACATGATGCTGAACATATATGCACACATACACACACACATTGGCCCTCATTTACTAAAAGTGGAGTGTTTATTGTGGAGTGTTTTCTATATCACTCCACTTTTTTCCAGTCTTATTTACTAATCTGTCGCACATGTCGGTTATTTTTCTGTTGCACGTTTATTTTTTGTGTTGCACTAGTCAATTGTGTCGCACAAACTCCAAACACATAACACAAACTATGTATTTGTGTGAGTCAAAAGGTCATTAATTAAAATTATTCAGGTGGTATAATGTAAGAAAAAAAAATTATCACCCAAACATGAAATACTTTATTCATAAAAGTGTTTAACTGTACAAAATGTTTTCCGGTTATAAACCAAGTTATTATCACACAAAACACAATGATAAACGGTCCCTTGTTACAAATCACTCCATTTTGGGAATTTCACTTGGCCTCTTGGCTGTCGGTTATTGTGTGAGGCAAACTCACACTTTTTCTCAAGTGATTGTGGAAGTATTCAGAGTATTTTTTTGGTTTTTGTCGGTAAAACGCCCATTTTTGCATAAAACACGCCCATTTCAGAGTGGAAAAAAAACACTCAGTGTTTACTAAAATGTCGGTTGTGCGACTAAAATTTGGTTGCATAATTAGTCGCACAGACGTTGCGGCTAAAATTTGTTTCAACTGGTTCCAGAAAGTTAAACAGATTTGTAAATTACTTCTATTAAACAATTAAAATTTTAACTAAAATGTATTTCAACTGGTTCCAGAAAGTTAAACAGATTTGTAAATTACTTCTATTAAAAAATCTTAATCCTTTCAGTACTTATTAGCTGCTGACTGCTACAGAGGAAATTATTTTCTTTTTGGAACACAGTGCTCTCTGCTGACATCTCTGTCCATTTTAAGAACTATCCAGAGTAGGAGAAAATCCCCATAGCAAATATATGCTGCTCTGGTCAGTTTCTAAAATGGACAGAGAGGCCAGCAGAGAGCACTGTGCCCGTGATGTCAGCAGAGAGCTGTTCCAAAAAGAAAATGATTTCCTCTGTAGTATTCAGCAGCTAATAAGTACTGGAAGGATTAAGATTTTTTAATATAAGTTATTTACAAATCTGTTTATTTTTCTGGCACCAGTTGATTTAAAAAAATAAATAAAATAAAAAAGTTTTCCACCAGAGTACCCCTTTAGGGTGAAAATGGGCTTGGCCCTTAAGAGGTTAAATTACAATATCCTGATTGTACACAAGTTTTACCTTTGAACCATTAATAAGTATGTTCTTTCTCTATCATGTCTTTATATTATTTAATTACAATGAATTGGTATATTTTACTTTATATTTTTACACAATGTATATGTATTCACTATGGTTGTATTTATTATATATTTATATGAATGCATATGAACTTAGACACTGTTTATGGTTTATTATGCACATTTGCACTTCATTATTGTGATTGATTGTATTATATTGATTGATGTGTATGTACCACATGCTTGAGAATAGTTCTGTGAAGGAACTTCACATCTGATATGAGCTAACAATAAATTTCACATTTTGGATTGTTATATGAAGTGCTGCACCATTTATTTTCCATGTTATTTCTGACTTTACTTTGGATGTTATTTAATACTGATACTGATCAAGATCACTGTGTCTAAGTAGTGCTGCATTTGTTTCTTTTTGTATGTATGTTTAAATATATATATATATATATATATATATATATATATATATATATACCCAAAATAAAAAAAATAAAGCAGCACTACTTATCCAGTCCAATAAGGTCCAAGGTCCATCCAATACAAAAACCAGATACAGGCGCAGCACTCCAACAAAAGAGGTGATTTAATGTCTCATATCAGCATTACAACGTTTCATCTCTAGCTGGAGCCATTTTCAAGCATGAAAATGGCTCCTGGAGCCATGCTTGAAAATGGTATATATATATATATATATATATATATATATATATAGCAACAGAAGAATGCAGCAGCACACTGCCAGAACAAGGATATAGGTGAAACATGAACATGCAGATAAAACATGGAGAGCTATACAGCTATGGTGTAATCGCTGCAAATTTGAAACTATGAGATAGTGAGGCACTTAGCTCACAAATTTGTCTCCGCCGGCGGTCAAATAGCTTGGACTGTCCAACCGCGATAAGGTGGCCTCATTGGGACGGACCCTACACTGTGATTATGCCTCTGTGTGAACAGTTCAGTAAGCATGGCAGGATCTGGAACATCGAAGACACCTTATATACACCTAATGGAGGTGGGTGGGGTGCAAGGCCAACATGGAGGTAGCCACTCCCCCGTATCTGTAATACAGACAAAGTATTTGCGAGCTAAGTGCCTCACTATCTCAGAGTTTCACATTTGCATCTATTACACCATAGCTGTATAGCTCTCCATGTTTTATCTGCATGTTCATTTTTCACCTATATCCTTGTTCTGGCAGTGTGCTGCTGCATTCTTCTGTTACTGTATATTTAGCCTCGTAGCGTGCACCTGTAGGCCAGGTCCATATAATAGTTTGGTATCAACTAAAGAGCTGGCTGACTTATTCTTTGTCTGTATTACACATACGGGGGAGTGGCTACCTCCATGTTGGCCTTGCACCCCATCCACCTCCATTAGGTGTATATAAGGTGTCTTGGATGTTCCAGATCCTGCCATGCTTACTGAACCGTTCACGCAGAGGTATATTCACAGTGTAGGGTCCGTCCCAATGAGGCCACCTTATCGCGGTGGGGCGGTCCAAGCTATTTGACCGCCGGCGGAGACAAAGTTGCGAGATAAGTGCCTCACTATCTCATAGTTTCACATTTGCATCTATTACACCATAGCTGTATAGCTCTCCATGTTTTATCTGCATGTTTATGTTTCACCTATATCCTTATGCTGGCAGTGTGCTGCTGCATTCTTTTGTTGCTGTATATTTAGCCTAGTAGCATGCACCTGTAGGCCAGGTCCATATAATAGTTTGGCATCAACTAAAGTGCTGGCTGACTTATTATTTGTCTATATATATATATATATATATATATATATATATTAGAGATGAGCGAACATTCGAAAATTTTGATTCGGGCGGAAGCATGAGTAAACAATAGTGCTTCACAATTCCTAAGGTTAAAAGATTAATTTTAAAATTTAAATTGAATATTTTTCATAGCTAGTGCTACCATAACATATTTTTAGGAAATGTACTAGGCCCTGCAGCATCAGTAAATCATATAGTGGCTGAGTGGCACAGCCTGGAGCCGGCAGCAGCATGACTAGAAAATAGGGCTTCACAAACCCAAAGATTAAAAGATGAATTTTTTTATTTAAATTGAAGTTTTTTCATAGCTAGTGCTACCATAAAATATTTTTAGGTAACACACCAGGACCTGCTGCATCAATAAACCATATAATGGCTGAATGGCACAGCCTGGAGCTGGCTGCAGCAGGAGTAGACAATAGGTCTTCAGACAATCGCTAAGATAAAAAGATGAATTTCAAAATTTAAATTTAATATTTTTCATAGCTAGTGCTACCATAACATATTTTTAGGTAATTTACCAGGTCCTGCTGTATCAGTAAACCATATAGTGGCTGAATGGCACAGCTTGGAGCTGGCGGCAGCATGAGTAGACAGTAGGGCTTCAGACAATTCCTAAGATTAAAAGATGAATTTCAAAATTTTAATCGAAGATTTATGGTAGCTAGTGCTACCATAAAATATTTTTTTTTGGTGGGTGGGGGCGTGCCCGGACGCGTTTGCGAGTGGACGCATCTGAGCTGAGCTCCAGCTCGGGCCACGGAATATGGAGACCGGAACACAGTGATGGGGAAGAACCGCCGCACAAAAGCCTGCACAGGTACCCGGGAGCACCCTACCACTACCTCCCCGATTGCTACCTACTTCCCGGCTGGCTGCGCACCCTTGCCCGCCTTTACTAATACGTCGGGGCCTACCTCTCCCGCACTGCTCACACAGCCTGCGCTCGCAGTGGGGATATCTCAGCCTGTTCCCGCTGCGCTCTCGCTGCCAGACACTACTGCAGTATCCCCTCTCTCCCCTGCTGGGTTGGAACTTCCACCACCACCACTGGAAACTTTGGGGCCCTCTAATAAGCCACAAGAAGCTGAAGTTAACCCACTATTAAGCCCTTCTGAACCACTACACAATTTGGCTGTTGCATTGCCTAAAACGAAACAGGCACCCTCCTGTTCTGATATGGGGTCCAGGGACACAGACTCCTCACCACTGGACTCTGATGATATATGGCCCCTAAAAACTTTACCCTGGGGAGACAGCCCACTGGCAAAAAAGATATTACTAAGGACTCTAAGTACTTATCTAGAGGCACCCCTTCACCACCAGCTGGGGACCTCTCACACTTTTCCAGTGACACTGACTCTTTACTGTGAGACATATATCCCAGGAAAAATCCGCTATACCTGGAAATGTCTCTCCTTCTCACATGCGCCCTGAACTGTAAGCATTGTAAGCATTATTGACATTATTACCTTCTAAATCAGACTTGTCTGCCCTAGCTACTAACTTAAAAAGATCCTGTCGGAAAGATTTGAAAAATGTCCAGGCTGAAGTCCAAACACTGCAATCAAAAGTCTCGGCATTAGAAATATCCAAGGACTCACTGCAAACTGCGGTTGAGGAATTACACACCAAGGTCTCCTCTTATATTAATGCTAAACATTACTTGTTTGAAAACGTGGACAACCTTGAAAATAGGAACCAGAGGAATAGTTCCTCCTCAGGATTAGTTCCTCCCCAGGATTTAATGCAAGTATTCTCTAACATGTTTAACAACATACTGGGAAATCCATTGAATACTTTAATAGCTATGGATAGAGCGCACAGGGCGCTCCGCGCCAAGAATCCAGGTCTGCGCCACCCACGAGATGTAATTTGCAGATTGCATTATTATGCTCAAAAAAAGGACATTATGAGAAAGGTGTGTACTTTACTTACTATCTCCTACTTGGATGTCAAGATTCAGCTATATCCTGATCTTTCAATACGGACACTGAAACAAAGAGCAACAAAGAGCCACTTCTTGCCAAACTACAATCCTCACGGATACCATACAGATGGAGGTTTCCTTTCTCTCTAATTGTCAATAAGGGCAACACCACTGTCACTCTTAGATCACCCAAGGACTTACCCCTATTTCACCAGACGCTACAACTACCTCCGATTGCACTTCCTGATTGGGAGGCTTTACAAACCACATACCACTGGGATCCAGGAGCCGGCGAGAGAGCCCATTCATCTCCTCGACCCTCATCTTTTCCACTTGATGAACCAAGACCCCTTCATCAACGCTCCTCTAAGAAGTCTACAAGGAGAAGCTGATCCAGTGTTCCGGTTACAGAAGCCTACTCTGTTTCCTCGAGTTCTACTTGATACATATATTTTTAGATGCTTTTTTATTGAAGTGTATGGTTAATTTTTGCTCCCCATGCTGTTTAGGTTCAGGGCGCCTTCCCCTGCCCTTTATAAATTACTTCTCATAATAGCTATCCATAAGGTCTCCTGTAGTACTAGCGAATGGGGGCCCGCTCGCTGAGCATACCCTCAGATGCTTCTGCCTTAGTTAATTATTTTCCTTGGCCTGAGCTGATGCTATTTTCCCATTTACTAAATGACTGTCTCTATATATTGTATAGGATATATTCTTGTAGTATTGGCCGTCTACCACATAGCCGCTGCTAGGGTTTTAGGGTAGGCTTGTTTTGATATGTTTTAGGCACTTTTAGATATTGTGCGACTGATTTAGGTAGATTGCTGTTTTTGTTAGTAGTTTTACTGGTACATTGTTTACCTTGGGCATATTCCTATATGACCTCATTTTCTACCCCATTTTGCCTCTCTTTTCCGGTTACATGTTTACTTTCCTTTTCCAGAATAATGGCTAATGCCACAGTAACCTCCCTGTTCAGGGATTTAATGTGCCGGAAAAGAGAGCCAAAATTCTTTATTCTTTCCATAAGCTTAAAACACAGATTCTATGCATTCAGGAAACCCACTTTAAAACGGGTCTCTCACCAGCTTTCACCAACCGCTACTTTCCAATTTGGTTCCATGCTACTAATTCAGACACTAGAAGTAAAGGTGTGTCCATCGGCTTCCACAGATCTTTTACGGTCTCAGTGGACTCCACTTTGGCCGACACAGAGGCTAGATATTTATTTGTGAATTGTAATCTGGCAGGCCACCCCTTCACTATTGCTTCAATTTATGCACCAGAGATCAAACCTCCTTTCTACTCTCTACCTTAGACACTTTGATGTCTTTCGCCACTGGTCAAATACTATTGTGTGGTGACCTTAATGTCGCTTTACAACCCCATGATAGACACTTCCTTTGGTTCTCCTTCTTTATCCAGACGACAATTAGCACTTATCATACGTAAACTTCATACTTTACAGTTAAGTGATTGATGGAGACTAACACATCCTGATACAAAAAATTACACTTTTTACTCAAACCCACAGAATTTGCATAGTAGCTTAGATTACATTTTTTGTTCACATGCACTCCTACCGAACACAATTGAAACCTCCATTGGTTCAATCTTACACTCGGACCATGCTCCTGTTTCCCTCAATTTAACCCTTCCCTCTATGTCGAAACCTAATTACACGTGGAAACTTAATGAATCATTATTGTCTGATCCACTATGTCTAGCTGACATTTGCTCTTTTATATTACATTTTCAGGAAGACAAAGCTGCTGACAATACCTCCTGTCAAATGGGAAGCTCTGAAGTGTGTACTCCACGGAGTGCTAATCAAACATGGCTCCAGGTTAAAAAAAGGAGGCTGCTGCTAAGCTCGCTTCTCTACTCACTACTTTACATAACCTTGAGGCTTTCCATAAAGCTTTACAGGAAGACACTCTGTGGGATCTTCAACGCACTAGATCTGAAATAAAACCGCTCCTGGACAGCTATGCGGTAAGACTTTCTATGAATGGGGCAACAAACCTAGAAAATATTTGGCTAGAGCTCTCAGAGACAGGAGGGCCACCTCTTTTATCTCATCCATCAAAACACCAACGGGTTTGTTGTCCCATTTCACAAAAGATATTTTAGCGGCTTTTCACACATACTATTCTTCCCTATATCATCTCCCCTTACCATCAACCCCCTCCTCCTCTCAACCTTCTTTCCCTTCCCTAGACCATTATATTAAAAATACAGCACTTCCTACACTATCCCCTGAGGTGGAGTCCTCATTGGAAGCCCCTTTCACTGTGGAGGAACTAGAGTCCAAAAAGCCAACTATAAGTGATTATTTTTACCTGGACTTTCACAGTATGTAGGCCCTTGACAGATTAACAGGTACAAAATTGTACACTACTTAGATGTAGGTATGTGGTATGCACTTATGAGAGCAGAAAAATCTGCTACAGTACGCTTTAAAAAAAAACTTATTTTTGCACAACACCAGCAATACACAGTCACTGTGTACTAAACCTAAAATTGCACTCTCTCAAGGACTATTAAGAAAGGACTGCTGGGTATTACACCGTCTACAGACTAGTATAATCAGCAGACCATTTGTTGTGGGGAAAAAAACAGAATTGTGCTGAAAAATCATTCCTCCATCCTCTTAAGGTTCAAGATGAGCCAGATTTTTTAAATGTATGAGGCAACACACAGCCCTATGCCCCTTTTGTAATGCAATGCTGTAGAAAGTGACTTGGAGGTTAATGGCTGCAGAAAAAAAAAATTTGTATGAAAAAACACACTGCTCACTGCTCTAACACTGATGTTATTAGGAGGTGAAATGCTGCTGGCAAAAGCTTTTTTGTGTGACACACACACACACACACACACACAGGACGTCCGTCCTATCTCTCTGCAGTGAAAAGATGAAGTGATGATCCGGAATAGGGCTGACGATTATATAGGGCTGTGACATCACGGGGGTGACTGGCTGCTGATAGGCTGCATCTTGCATGTGATTCAGGATCATCCCGCCTACCCGCCTTCCCGTCTTGCCTTCCCGCCTTCCCAGAGTTCCGTGCCCCATGTCCTCACATGTGGATCCGCCATTTTAGATGCCCTGGAGCCTGGACCGCACTAAATGAGTTTAATGAAGAGATTCACACGATAGAATCACGGCAATATTTGCATTCGTTGCAAATCAAATTTTTCATGAAATTCGTTACGAATTTGAATTGGTCAGCTTTGATTCGCTCATCTCTAATCTATATATAACAGAAGAAGAAGAAGGAGGAGGAGGAGGAGGAGGATATTCAGCTTGCTGCTTTATGCTGAACAATGCTACAGGCAGAAGAGCAGACAAATAATGAATACAGCATGTTCTGCAGACTTTTCTCCTCTGTAGAGCGGTTTTCTGCAGCAGCTCTAAGCAGAGTGCTGTGGAAGTGGAGTATGCATGGTGGAAAGGCTGGGATGAACAGTTGAGGATAAGCAATACATTATGAAAATTGTAAACTGCCCAACTAGAATGTAATGCTTCTGACATGGTATAAGTGAGCTTTGTGGTTATAGAATGGGGACAGCATGTTTTTTTTTTTTTTTTTACCTGATGTGGGAATATATACGATACTTTATACATAGTATAGCATAGGAGATTCTGATCCTTGTTATTTTATATTTTACACTGTTTTGATGGCTACTTTACCATTTCTTGTTAAATAATTAAAAAAGAAAAATGGTGATAAAAAAGTGATAAATATTTTAATGGCAAGTTCTATCACAAAACACAGTCCAGTGTCTAAATCAATATTCTTTTAACCATGTAATCTGAAGCCATTAATGGAATTAAATTGGGTGTATACCTTACAATTTATCTCTCAGTTAAGAAATGTCCACTGGGATGTTTAGGGACAACTTGTAGAGCAAAGCCTTAGTGTATTGCTTAGTAAGACCTCAGCCACATTAGAGATGCCTTTGTAAGATAGACGGAAGCGGTAAGTGTTATGATGAGGAAAACCATATTACACTTTGATTAAATTCTAAAGAATAAACAGTGTTCATGAAATTGGTTAAGTGCGGGCTAATCAGATTGAAATGGCTATAAATAAGACCCAAATGATTTCCTTGTGAAGTAGTTCTGCTGCAAAATGCATTACTTTTTGCTCTATGTATTTAGGCTAATTGGATTAAACAAAGGATACAAAGCTATTTCTATAATTAAAACAAGGTGCTCTGTCAATGGTAATTCAAAGATTTCCACTTTATTACAGGACTGATAAAATGAAGTTACTGTCATCTAACTGAAACTCACTTACAATGTTGCATGGTTCTTTAATTTAGAAATGACACCTATCAATCTGTGTAAATTTATGTTACCCTGTGATCATCCGAAGTCCAGTATTTTGGTCAATAATTTTCATGGGCACTTGTAAGCCAAAATCAGAATTGAAACCCACACAGAAAAAGTATTAAAGGGGGTTTCCAGGCAAATACAATTGATGGCCTATCCTCTGGACACCAAGCACCTCTGCTGATCAGCTGATCGGCACAGTTCTGGTATCTTCAAGACAAAATGAATGGGGCCACAAGTAGTTCCCTTTGCTCACTGTGTAGTGGTGGTGCTGTGTTAGGCTGGGTTCACATATGTCTGGCATCCAGCATAGCTTAACTCAGCCTAGATCTGGACACATCTGATGGCACAACTAATGACATGTTGCCATTAGTTGTATGGCATCCGGCGTTCCATGGTTTCTGGACAGCGGACAGGGGAACGCAGCAAGCTGTGTTCCCCTCTCCAGTGCTCTCCGACGTGTCCAACCATCCACCGACAAAATTGAGACGCTGGATGATTGTGAACTGTCCCATTCAAATGAATAGGATCAATTCTAACATCAATTTCCCTTCTGTGCGTGGGTAGAGAAAGTATGCCAGACGTCTGATATATGTGATCCCAACCTTACTATACTAACCATGTTCACCCACAATTCAGTAAACTAAGCCAACTGCTTTGGCCTGGTTTGCTATGTTGATTTAAACAGATACATTTTATTAAAGCCAACAGAAAAATACAATGTAATATGGTACCATAATCCATACATTAATTAGCATTATGACAGAAAAATAAACCAACCAAATTTGACCAAAGATCACCCTATGACTAAAACAGCATAAGACAAGCTGTGCACTACATATAATATGGTGTTACAGGGAAAATATTACACCCATAAATAACCTGGATGAAATCGATAAAGGAGAATACCAAACTCTTGAATAGCCATAAAATAACTGAGGTCAGGAGCACAGAACGATAACCACTTTTGTAATATCTTATCAGAATAACTCACTGTGTCTGCTTGTATCACTGCAATCATTTCATTCAGCAAAAATGTATTTACTCCAGTATAAGCACTACTCAGAAATGAAGATCATGCAGTTTCCACTTGGAAGCCATGTGTATACGGTGAAAATATAATAAATTGGCTTATAAATCGCATTTGGCATATGTGAAGGTATATTTTGTGGTGATTTTTCTCCTGGTACACTGGTATTATTGCAATATTTGGTCTTGTTATCCTGGATGTGGTCAGTTATAGTAAAATATGTTTTATGTTGGTACACATTATTATTATGCTTATCTTATCTATTGTGTTGCCAATGTTAGCAATATATATATATATATATATATATATATATATATATATATATATATATATGTATATACATATATCACCTATATATGCCCTATTAGGCATCAACAGATTTGTCTTTGCAGGAAATCTTCCCTTAGATCTGTGTAGTTTTTGTGTTGCTAATAAGCCAAAACTGTGTCACCTCACATCATTGTGTGACGTCATTGTGTTCCTCCGAGTAGCTCGTACATTCTAGGCTCTGCCCTCTCTATTCGGCTGTTGCATTATGTCTTATGCTTCAATCACCTCCAGAGCTGCAGACACTATTTTGCTGTTAAATCATGTCTTTTACACGGCCAGTCGAACAGATTTTTTAAGAAGCCTTTTAATAAATTTTCTTAAAAAGTAGTAATTTTCTTAAGACCGGCATGTGAGAACATGTCCCACATAAAATTCTATTAAGTGAGGCACAGTTTATAATGCTAAAATAAAATAAAAATCATAAACAGCTCACCAGATCCTGGACAATAGAAGTGAGTAGTTACAAGTAAAGAGGGGGATGGGAGGCAAGGAGCAATTCACCTGGGCCGGGCCCCAGTGTAGGCAGTGGACCAAGGAAGGTTTCTCTTCATATTGATGTTTATTGGGATCAGCTACAAGTGGTAAAATACACACTAAATTGTACCGAAAACCCAGCTCTGGCAACAGTCTTCTACATGCTCACAGCTGTCATCCCAAGCATGACATTCATAATCTCCCTATTGGGGATTTTCTACAAGCAAGACGATCTTGTTCATACACAATCCAAAAAAATAATTCCTATGTTCTGACTTTCTCTACTCCATATACTATGGATTTTGAAAAAATCGATAGTATAATGCTAAAACATCTCCCTGTTTTGGAGTATGATGAAACACTATCTAATATTTTGAAACAAGGTATACGTAATGGGGGACATTTACTAATCTAGTCTATTCTGGGTATGCTTATAGACCAGCGTATGTGGTAGTCTCCTGTCTATTGTGCTCCTAATTTATCAAAGGTCTCACAGCCCTTGATAAATTCTGTGCTCAGACTTCAGGGTCTACAGCTTAAACTGCATTTAGACCTGCTCCAACATGGTCTGACATTTCAGCGTATTTTGGGCAGATGCGACTTGTCGCACAAAAGTCGCACTTGATAAATTAAGCACCAAAGCATTTTTCCATCTAAAATAGACTTGCATGCATCATGTTCTAAAAATCCTTTACAGCAAAAGTCTCAGAAAAGTCGCACATTTTTAGGCTGCGACTTTCTGTGCGACAAATTTAGAAGGGAAAAACCAGTCTAAATCCTTTGATAAATCTCCCCCATAGTGCCTAAAAAAGCCAGAAATTTGTGAAGCCAAATGTCTCCCAGCTAATTCAATGTGAATGGAAACAGAGACAAATGGCTGACTTGCAAAGGGATTTATAACTGTGGCCACACATGATTTGGCTTATGTAAATAGATTATTAATTCTGCCACTTTCCAATCTTTGAGAACTCAAAAAACATATTATATAAAAAGTTTCAGCAATTGTCAGTCTACTCACGTAATTTACTGTGTGACATGTAAATCATGCTGATTACAATATGTAGGCTGCACTATTAGAAAGCTTAAAGGGGTACTCCGCTGCTCAACGTTTGGAACAAACTGTTCTGAACGCTGGAGCCGGCGCCGAGAGCTCGTGACATCATAGCCCCGCCCCCTCATGATATATGTCACGCCCCCTCCCATAGACTTGAATTGAGGGGGCTAGGTGTGACATCATGAGGGGGTGGGGCTATGACAACACGAGCTCCCGTCATCGGCTCCAGCGTTCAGAACAGCTTGTTCCAAACGCTGAAAGCGGAGTACCCCTTTAAAGCCAAAATTCTATATCACCTGTATACAGTACCTAATCCCAATACACCGTCCATGTCTATGTCAGGTTGGACCAAACAAAGATAAAGCCAGAAGAAGCCACCGATGAAACACAGTGTCGCTCTGTTCTGTGGATTGCTCCAGCTCCTGCTGTCACGCTTGTTCCTGATTAAAGAAACCCTGCACATTTCAGTGAGTGCCGCTGCTGCATTTTTCTTTCATATAGAATTCTATAACACCTTTATACACCACCAAAACAAATGCCTATATGTTGAAGAACAACTGAACGCAAGAATACCAGGAAGCCAAAGAAAAATTGGCCGCCCGCCTCCTGAAGCATCAACATGAACTAGAGGAGGTGAAACGGACCAAATGGCACTGTGACCTGGACGATTATGCTAGTGGAAAAATCTATACTTGGCAGACACATACACAGCAAGAGGGGAAAAGACGGAGAAGACGCCCAAGATTAACATTCCCTGGGGGACGTCCATCCCAGAATGATGGCTTTCTATCTACCGCAGTGGATAGTGACTCATCAGACCAAGCCACTTCTCAGTCTTTTTTAGGACAAGGTCACCACGCAAGTACCGACACGGAGGGAGAAAACACCGCAAAGGCGTACAAGACAGAACTGCAAACCACCGAGGGGCCGATCCAACAGAGGATGCCGTTAGTGGTAAATATTTCTTTTGTGACTTTAACTGATACAGAAAAATGCGTTTTAGAAAAAGGACTCTCATATTGTCCCACTACAGAGACAGACTGGTTTAAGTTGCAAATTGATTGATTAGAAACATTTTTTCACAGGTTACGACTTAGAAGTCATTTTGATTAAGTATTATGCATTGACCGGGGGAATGCCAAGTCCTCACTGTTGTCCCTTGAGGAGGTTGGGCTCTTTAACAAGAGCCATTATCAGCCCCCCAGGAGCAACAGTGGGGTTGAGGCATATATTGAGGTGGTCTCACGTAAAATAGAGGAACATAGACAAAATAGAAACACGCAGACTTGGCACAATGTGTCAAAAACTGAGTTTGAGGCAGTACAAAGTTTGGAGAAAAATACAGCTATTACTATCAAACCGGCGGATAAGGGGGGTGCCATCGTTGTGATGGACACCCCCCCCTGTATTTAGCATAAATTAAAAGACTGAAGATCAAAGGTTGAAGATCAGGATGTATATCAGCGACTTATGTGTAACCCTTTGAGGAAGATTCAGGAGGTGATTGATGATGATCTGAGTGAATATCTGATACAAAAATGTCCATGTACACCAGTATTATATGTCTTACCTAAGATACACAAGAGTCTGCAGAGTACCTCCGGGAGACCCATTGTCTCCGGGAGGGACTCTGTATTCTCACCAGTGTCGACATATTTGGATAGGCTTTTAAGGGATCATGCCATCAAAGCAACCTGTTATATACGTGATACGTCTGACTTTATTAATAAAATCAGTGCCCTGACATGCCCTTCTGAAGCCATCCTGGTTTCATTTGATATAGTTAATTTATATACCTCTATCGATCATGATAGAGGTATGAATGCAGTGGAAAGATGTCTCATAGCAACCTCAGTACCAGGCCGTGTCCGTTCCTTTGTCATGGACTTGTTGGGGGTCATCCTCAGACAGAATTATTTTCTGTTTGGGGATGACTTCTATGTCCAGGGCAGGGGAACGGCCATGGGTTCTAACGTGACGCCCACATACGCCAACATCTATATGGCGGATGTGGAGACCACACACATTTATACCTCACAATGGTTTAGATATGTTAATATTTGGTATCGATATATTGATGATACTTTTGCAATCTGGACTGGTACATCAGAACAACTTGATTCATTTTTTGAGGAACTGAATTCAATTTTTGCAGAACTGAAGTTCACAATGGTTACGTCAAAGGAGTCCATTCAGTTTTTGGGCACGACTGTGACCATGGTCAACGACAAACTGGTCACTGATTTGTATGTAAAGCCCACGAATAGGAACAACCTCTTGGCCTTTGATAGATTTCATCCAAGGCCAATGATGGAGTCCCTTCCGTGAAGCCAACTATTGAGGGTCAAACGCATTGTATCGAAACCCACAAAGACTGAGACAAGGATTGATGAAATGATTACTAAATTCCAACAAAGAGGTTATCCTAGACAACTTTTGGATAAGCATAGAAGGTGTCTAGCAGGTTGCTCACGTAGTGAACTTCTTACTACCCATACTAAACAGAAGGAGGACAGGATACCGTTTGTATCCACATACTCCACAGATAGTAAAGAAATAGCAAAAATACTGAGAACCAATTGGGACATAGTGAAACATACTACTAAAATTGCGCCCCCCCCCCCCCCCCCCCGATGATGGCATACAGGAAGGGTCGCAATTTTTGAGATAGGTTGATCAAATCTGATATAGGAAGCTTTAAGAAGATCGTAACTGAGCAGTGGTTGGGGACCAAGAAAGGGAATTTTCCCTGTGGGGACTGCAGCCACTGCAACAGTATGATCCAGGGCAACACCTTCTGTCACCCACATACAGGACGGACTTATACAATTAAACATAGATATACATGCAGGTCTTCCTTTGTCATCTATATGTTGCAGTGCCCTTGTGGCCTGCACTATATAGGTGAAACAATTAATGAGTGCAGGATACGTCTCAATGGCCATAAATCTTCAATTCGTACGGGCAAGTTAGACCTCCCCATCCCCAAACATTTCCATGAGGTAGGCCATAATATTAGCCAGCTTAGGTTTAGAATTATCGATCATGTACCAGTACTGAGGAGGGGAGGGGATCGGGAGAGAATATTGAAGCAAAAGGAACTTAAATGGATTCATGCACTGGGCACTTTACAGCCCTCGGGTCTCAATGTCGATTTTAGTCTAAAACCATTTATGTAAAATTATGAAGGTATTGAGTGTTCTCCATCCCTTTTCCTTCCCCCCCCTTTTTCTTCTTTTTAATTCTTCTTTTTCTTTATCTTCCCCCTTTCCCCCTTCCCCCTTCTTTCTTCTTTCATTACTTTTCCATTTGTATTGCGCACACATGTTCATTAACCAATGATTTTGTACCTTAATGTATTTAAGTAAGTTTTATGTGAACACTTGTTCTGCTTGATAAAGGCTTCATGCCGAAACGTTGCACTCTTACTCTGTGGAATAAACTCAGAAGCCATTCTTCAATATCCCGGATCTCTGACGCCTTATTTTGCTGTGTCTCATTGCTGCTATGGAATTTTTTCCAGCCATGCCAGGCTGGTATTGACACGTGCAATAGTCAGATAGTGCCGAGTGCTGAACCTTAACTTCTTTTGGACACCACCTAATCCCAATACACCGTCCATGTCTATGTCAGGTTGGACCAAACAAAGAAAGAGCCGGAAGAAGCCGCCGGTGAAACACAGTGTCGCTCTGTTCTGTGGATTGCTCCAGCTCTTGCTGTCACACTTGTTCCTGATTAAAGAAACCCTGCACATTTCAGTGAGTGCCGCTGCTGCATTTTTCTTTCATATAGAATTCTATAACACCTGTATACACAACCTAATCCCAATACACCGTCCATGTCTATGTCAGGTTGGACCAAACACTTTGTGGCGTGGCACTCAAATTATGGGCTTAAAAAAAAGTACGGGCACCTAGATGTGGTGGTGACTGGAGTAAGAATGGGCTTATATGGGAAGCAGGGCCGGATTAAGAGCATCATGGGCCTGGTGCTGAAGATTTTGATGGACCTTTTTATAGAAATATATAAAATGAAAATGCAACACAAAGAAATTTTGTTTAACACAAATAAAGTGCATTTGTCACATGTTTTAAGCACATTAAATTACCAGGATAGATGAATATATGATAGTGTATGGAAACTTTGCATATCTTTATAGAATCTGTTCTTCAGCTATAAAAAAATAAATAAATATGGGGGCCCAGAGTGACAAAGAGGTGTGGTAGAGGGTCCGCTATACTCCCAGACTGTAACATCTATCTGATGTAAAGTCCCACCCACTGCTTCTTTGGTTAACACCAGGCTTGCTTCCCAGCGACGTGTTGACATCCTGTGAATGCAACGTGAATGGGGATTGGGGTTCACAAGCTGCAAGTCTGAATTCAAAGCTGTCAGACTGCTCATCCATCACAATCCCCATTCACAGCACATAGGGGATGCATGTGTCAAAGAAGGTGCGGAGAAGTGTTGTGGCCTTGTAGCACCGCGCACCCTAGCAACACCTCTTTGACACTTAATGCACCCCTACAAAAAATGTTTTTCGTTTAGCAAAATAAAGGATGAAACAACATCTATTAAGATATGCAAAGTATCGAACATCTTTTTTGGCTATGCTAGCAATTTCATATGCATAAAATGTACGACAGATGCACTTTAACCCCTTAAGGACTCATCCCATTTGGACCTTAAGGACTCAGACAATTTTATTTTTACGTTTTCGTTTTTTCCTCCTCCCCTTCAAAAAATCATAACTCTTTTATATTTTCATCCACAGGGCTTTGCACGACCAGTTGTCCGTTGTAATCCCATCACTCACTTTATCATAAAATGTATGGCTCAACCAAAAAAATACTATTTGTGTGGGGAAATTAAAAAGAAAATCGCAATTTTGCAAATTTTGGAAGGTTTTGTTTTCACGCCGTACAATTTATGGTAAAAATGACATGTGTTTTATATTCTCTGGGTCAATATGATTAAAATGATACCCATGATTATACACTTTTCTATTACTGTTGCGCTTAAAAAAAGTCGCAAACTTTTTAGCCAAATTAGTACGTTTAAAATCCCCCTATTTTGAAGACCTATAACTTTTTCATTTTTCCGTATAAGCGGTGGTATATGGGCTAATTTTTTGCGACTTGATCTGTACTTTTTAATAATACCATATTGGCTTATAGAAAACTTTTATTACATTTTTTATAAAATTTTTTTTAATAAAATGTTAGAAAAAAGCAGCTATTTTTGCCTTTTTTTTTTTTTTATGTTCACGCCGTTCACCGTACGGGATCATTTACATTTTATTTTAATAGTTTGGATATTTATGCACTCAGTGATACCAAATATGTATATAAAATAATATTTTTACACTTTTTGGGGTTAAATAGGGAAAATGGGACAATTTACGTTTTTATTGGGGAGGGGGTTTTTCACATTTTTTTACTTTTTTTTTTTACTTTTTTTACTTTTATTTTTACACTTTAATAGTCCCCATAGGGGACTATTTAAAGCAATCACTCGATTGCTAATCCTGTTCAGTGCTATGTATTGGACATAGCACTGATCAGCGTTATCGGTCATCTTCTGCTCTGGTCTGCGGGAAGGCAGAACAGAGCAGAAGACTCCCGGAAGGCAACGGAGCCAGGTGAGGGGACATCCGTCTGCTGTGCAGGATGAGGGATCGCCGCGGCAGCGCTGCGGGCGATCCGATCATCCTGTTAAGTGACCGCGATGCTGCAGATGCCGTGATCGGTATTGATCACGACATCTGAGGGGTTAATGGCGGACATCTGCGGGATCGCGGGTGTCCACCATTACCAGCGGGTCCCTGGCTGCGATCCACAGCCGGGACCTGCCGCGCATGATGCCGGCATCGCTCCGATGCCCGCGGTTATGCTCAGGACGTAAATGTACGTCCTGGTGCGTTAAGTACCACGTCACCAGGACGTACATTTACGTCCTGCATCGTTAAGGTGTTAAACAATTTTAATTACCAATAAAGTGACATAACAGAAACCTTATAGAAAAGATTTCTGCAATTATCCGGCACCCTTGGCCCCTCTATACAAACACTCTATGGGTATGTTTACATGACAGAATGTCAGTTGGGAATTCCACATTAATATCCCACAGCAGCAGAGTCCCATTGATTTAAATGAGAAGCTGATGCACTGTTCACACAGCATGTTTCTTGTGCAAAAATTCAGAATCTGGCATCCACAGAAAGAATAGACTTGTCTATTCTTTTTGCGGATACCGCGTGGAAATGCATTGCTGTCTATGAGACGGTGCATTCCCAAGCAGTCCTAGTGCCCTCCGGTTAGTCAAATGTGTGGAATGTCCAAACTTGTTTTCCATTGTTAGCAACTGTGAACCCCGCCTATCTATAGTTTAATGCCATATCTTTGTAGGACTCACAGGCAATTATCTTCTCTCAGTAGAGTCGTCCTCTTTTATTTTATTTTTCCACCTCGCTCGGACCGCTGTGACGATTCCTTCCAGATGTATATCAATTCTGCAGAATTAGTAGGGAAACATTTTAGGTGCAGAAATTACCCAGCACCACCTAAAGTAGTACAGCTATAAGAAGATATGTCATTCAGAAACAAGGAAAAGCTCTTCACACCTAGCTTTTTCATGCTCCTGAATGGCATATCTTTTTATAATAGCTGAGCTGACATAAGCAGATATGCTATTGAGGAGCATGAAAAAGCTAAATGGGAAATTGTCACCTAGCTTTTCTGTGTTCCTGAAATGCATATCTGCTTATAGGCATATCTGTCTTATAGCAGATCTATTATGAGCAGATATGCCATTCAGGAGCATGGAAAAGCCAGGTGAAAAATTGTCACCAAGCTTTTTCATGCTCCTGAATGCCATTGCTGTTTTTCCACCTACTGACTCATACAAGGACTTATTTTACCACGAAATCTACAGTGAAACACACAAAAAAATATTAGTGGGCAAAGAAAAAAAAATGCAATTTTGCAATTTTTGGTGGCTTTCTATACAGTGCACTTTTTGCAAACAGTGACATATTGGGAGAGATTTATCAAAACCTGTATAGCGGAAGCGTGGTGCAGTTGCCCATAGCAACCAATCAGATCACTTCTTTCATTTTTCAGAGGCCTTTATAAAAAGGAAAGAAGCAATCTGACTGGTTGCTATGGGCAACTGCACCACATTTCCTTGACACAGGTTTTGCTAAATAGCTGAGCTATTATAAGCAGATATGCCATTCAGGAGCATGAAAAAGCTAGGTATGAAATTATCACCTAGCTTTTCTGTGTTCCTGAATGCTATTGCTGCTTATAGCCTATAATGATAACTTCCTCTAAATTCTAGGCAAATCTGTCTATAATAGCTTAACTAATATAAGAAGATATGGCAGGATCAGAGAAAAGCTGGGTGACAATTTCTCACCTAGCTTTTCCATGCTCCTGAGTGGCATGCCTGCTTAAGGAACATGGAAAAGCTAGATGAGAAATTGTCACCTAGCTTTTTTGTGTACCTGAATGGCATGTAAGTTCATGTCTGGTGGACTGGTGGTATCTTTGGGGGAGACTCCAGAGGCAGAGATTGCCAGCGGGACCTCAGGGAGGCAGCAGAAACTGTGGGGTAATACTTCAATCTTAGCATGTGCAGGCTGAACTAAAATGCAGCCAGGGGAGGACTGACAACACTCAGGGACCCTGGACCAAATAAAGCAAGGGCCCCCAGTCGGCCCCTGGCCACACCTCTGCCCCACCCCTATTTAGACATCAGCCTGATTGATGATGTCTGGCATTACCCGAGGGAGTGGAAGTGGGAGCCAGCACTGTGCGTACATGTATGCCTTGTGTCTTTAGGGCTCATTTACCCGGACGGATCCGCAGCGTATTTTACAGTGCTGATACGCCGACAATGGACCCTACAGTGCTGCCTTCATCTGTGTTTGCTAATAGCGGCAATCCGTTGCTACGAACAGACATGCTATGATGTGCATGTTCGACACACGCATGCACAGTATACTCGCACACATCGCAGCTGCTCTTGGCCTAGCTCAAGGAATAGGAGGAGCGGCTGCGATGTGTGCGAGTATACTGCGAATGCGCGAGGCGAACATGCACCTCGAAGCGCGTCTGCTCGTAGCGGTGGATTGCCGCTATGAGCAGACACAGATGCAGGCAGCACTGTAGGTTCCATTGCCGGCGGATCCGTCCATGTAAATAAGCACTTAGGGTACGTTCACACGTACAGGATCTGCTGCATATTTTCTGCAGCTGATTTTGCTTTCTATTGAAGCTAATGGGTTGCAAAGTCAGCTGCACAAAATATGCATAAAAAATATGCAGCAGATTCTGTACATGTGAATGTACCCTTAAGGGGTTAATGATAAATAAACAAGCAGTGTGTTCACATGTTGTCACCCCAGTGGGGTCACTTTCCCTCCTCCAATGTCCACAGGTCACCAACAGGTCACATTTTTCCCAAAAATTTTTCTGGTAATGTGACCTGTTGGTGACCTGTGGACACTGGAGAAGGGAAAGTGACCCCACTGGGCTGCTACTATACCCCCAGCCAGAATATACTGCTCATCAGAGGGGAGAGAGGCAGCACACAGGGACATCCCTCACCCTCACATGAAGCGGCTGCTCTGTGTTTTCACGGGAGGCCTGTCAGCTCTCTGCCCTGTCCTCTTCCTGTGCTGGGGGTGGAGCCATCAATGAGGTTCTATTCATCCCTGCGCTGCTGTCTGTCTCTACTAATGAATCGCAGAGCAGGAGAAGCACAGGGATATTTATATAGAGAAAGACATAACCTGAAAGTAGTGCTTGTCTGACTGGGGATCCGGGACAAGTGTCCTGACTCCTCAGCAGCTGCAGCGGGCCCTTTACCCGGCCGGGCCTTCGGACTACGGACGAATGGACAGGCTGGTCAGTCTGCCCCTGAATGCAGCATATACACTGCTTTTTCCGGCAAGGGGGAGGAGCCTCCTATGCTAACCTGATGTCACGTGGGGCACGTGGGTCAAGAGGTTACGCAGCCTGCTGTAGTTCCTGAAAGACACGGGAGCAGTCAGGCGCAGGCATCAGCAGTAGACCCGATGGTTTCATAACCCCTTACATTGAAAGATCAATGTTGAAATTTCAATTAAGCATTTATTTAGCTAGTGCTAAACATCCAAAAATTTGAGGCCCAAGGCCAGAAGCTTCAGTAAGCCAAGTAGTTCCTGAAACACAAAGTCAGGAGCAGGCATCAGTAGTACCCAAGAGGGTTTCATAACCCCTTACATTGAAAGATCAATGTTGAAATCTCAATTAAGCATTTGTGTTAGCTAGTGCTACCATAACATATTTGGAGATAATATCCTAGTCCCAGCAGCATCAGAAAATGATATATTGGCTGAATGACACAGCCTGGAGGTAGGGAAAGCATAAGGAGCCCATATAGTGTCATAATGGTACAACCTAAAGGTGGCTGAAGCATGAGGAGACCATATAGTAGCTGAATGACACAGCATGGATGTGTTGTCAGCATGAGGATACCATATAGTGGCTGAATGGCACAGCCAGGAGTGGGCAGCAACATGAGTAGACACTAGGCCTTCACAATCCCTAAGATTAAAAGATGAAATCAGAAATTTTAATTGAAGATTTTGGGTAGCTAGTGCTACCATAACAAAATTTTTATTCCCAGACCCAGGTCCAGCAGCAGTATCAGTAAACCATATATTGCCTGAATGACACAGCCTGGAGTTGGCTGAAGCATGAGGAGACCCCAGGGCTTCACAATCCCAAAGAAAAAACAGAAGAATTTTAGAAATTTAAAATGAAGATTTTGGATAGCTAGTGCTGCCTACCATAACAAAAAAAAATTCCCAGACCGAGGCCCAGCAGCAGTATCAGTAAACCACATATTGCCTGAATGACACAGCCTGGAGTTGGCTGAAGCATGAGGAGACCCCAGGGCTTCACAATCCCAAAGAAAAAACTGAAGAATTTTTGAAATTTTAAATGAAGATTTTGGATAGCTAGTTCTACCTACCATAACAACATTTTTATTCCCAGACCCAGACCAAGCAGCAGTATCAGTGAACCATATGTTGCCTGAATGACACAGCCTAGAGTTGGCATAAGAATGACGAGACCATTGAAATGTATGATTTTTTTATTTAAATTTAAGATTTTGAAATTTAAATTGAGGATTTTGAAATTGAACTTTTAACTCCCAAGTTTTAGTGTCCCGGACCCCAGCGTGTTGGTACAAAGGGCCAAATCTAACAAGGAGTTACATGTTACATGAAAGCACAATGACAGAGCCTGGAGGTGGCATCAGTAGGAGGAGAAGAAATGACGGCTTAGCACTCTCCACCTCGGCTCGGCACAACCCATTAGTTCTCTGAAAGGTGCAGAGTCCACCACTTGAAAAGGGAGGGACTAAAGCACCAGCAACTTAGACAGGAGCACATTCAGCTTCTGTGCCGTAGGATGAGTGGGCGCATACTGTTGTCTCTTGAACACGGCTTCGAGGATGGATTGTTGGGGGAATTGCTGACTAAAAGTGGAAGCAGCAGGAGCATCTGGAGCGACACAGCTCCCTTCAGCTGAGGTGGTGGAGGCAGCCTCAATCTGGTCCTATGTAAATGTATTGCATATTTTTCATGCCTGAAGCATTACATTGGCTTGAGTGATTTTGCTAGAACACACACACAGTGTTTTGTGATGTTCTAGTGGCAGTGGTATACTAGTGGTGGTCTCATTTTATACAAGTAACATAACCTAATCACCCAGGTCAGCTTACTTGCCAATGGTAGATATTAACATGAAATGTGGCACACATGTTACTTATATGTCAACAACAAACATAGGATAGGTGATTTAACCCTTACTCACCCCCATTTGCCAGGGGTGGGGCATATGTTTAAAGTCCCATGCAAGTCAATGGGAAATATATGTTACTGCATAACTTCCAAACGGCTGGAGATATTTCAATAATACTTGGTCACATGTTACTTATATGTCCACTTAAAATATAGGATAGTTAATTTAACCGTTAACTACCCCCATTTGTGAGGGTAAGGGTTTTTGTTTAAATTCCCATGCAAATCAATGGGGAATGTATGTTCCCATATAATTTCTGTACGGCTGGAGCTATTTCAATACCTGGTACACATATTACGAGTCGGGATATGAGGACGGGATGGGAGGACGGGATGGGAGGTCGGGATAGGAGGACAGGATATGAGGACAAGATATAAGGTCGGGTAGGAGGTCGGGATAGGAGGTCGAGATAGGAGGACGGGATAGGAGGACGGGATAGGAGGACGGGATAGGAGGACGGGATAGGAGGTCGGGATAGGAGGACGGGATAGAAGGACGGGATAGGAGGTCGGGATGGGGGGTTGGGATATGACAATAATATATGAGAACTGCATATGAAGTCAAAAGCTTCCTCCTTTGTTTATTTTCCTCCCCAAAAAGGATTTGGAAGGAAAAACCGGGCAACGCCAGGTACTCAGCTAGTGTATATATATATATATATATATATATATATATATATATATATCCAAAATCAAATACCTTTCTGACTGCGATGTGACATTACACAAACTCTCTAATCATAGCTGGCTATAAGTCATTAGGCATACATTCAAAGTACATTTTCAACTTATTTATTTATATGTTTTAGGGATGTGAAGTGTTTCCATTTGATGTGTTTTACTTAACGCATCACGCAAATTTTTTGCTGAAAACTCATGATTAACACATTTGCTAATGAATTATTTGTAAACCCTTGTTTCAGTGCAGAAGTTACATGCCAGATCTACTTCTAGGATTCAGCAAATATAGCATCTGAAGCAAAATAATAGCTAACAGTTTATAAAGCAGGTTTTTCCCCGTTGAGCTGGATCATTGAATCACAATTTAGAAAAAAAGTATTTTACTATAGCTCTGTGAATCGTAATGCTATCATTGAAATGCATCAGTCAGCTGAGTTTTCTTGCTGTTATTGACACATAAAATTTCTGTTATTGTTAAAGTATAGCTTTATATTCAAGTTCAGCTTATAGGGGTACTCTGGCGGAAAATATTATTTAATAATTTTTTTCCTATCAACTGGCTCCAGAAAGTTAAACAGATTTGTAAATTTCTTCTATTAAAAAATGTGAATCCTTCCAGTACTTATCAGCTGCTGCATACTACAGAGGATGTTGTGAAGTTATTTTCAGTCTGACCAAAGTGTTCTCTGTTGACACCCCTGTCGGTGTCAGGAACTGTCCAGAGTAGGAGTATATGCCCATAGCAAACCTATCCTGCTCTGGACCGTTCCTGACATGGACAGATGTGTCAGCAGAGAGCACTGTGGTCAGACAGAAAGACAGAAAACTAGAATTCAACTTCCTCTGGAGCATACAACAGCTGATAAGTAGTGGAAGGATTAAGATTTTTTTAATATAAGTAATTAACAAATCTGTTTAACTTTCTGTCACCAGTTGATTTGAAAAAAAAAATTCCCACTGGAGTTCCCCTTTAATGTAAAAATACTCAAAAACTGTGTGAATGCCGTGTCAAATGCTCTAGAAATTGTTTAACTAACTTGGTTATATAAGAAAAAAAAAATGTCACACTGCACTGCAATGATCAAAGATTGTGAACCCCCAAAAACAAATTTGGCTTACTGCTACTGTTTATTTAAAAAAAAAAAAAAAACTCTTGTTTTTAATGTTAAACAATAACCTTTTGGGGGTGTTTTACTTGGTCTCCCAGATTCACACATTTATCCCTTATCTTCAGGATAGGGAATAAACTTTGATTGTGGGAGGTCCCAGTGGTCGGACCCCCCGCGATCAGACATTTAGCTGCTGGGCTGCTGTGTGTGATGTTTCTTACTCATCAGGTCAGCTGCTACAAACATTCCACCTCCATTCATCTCTAAGGGAGAGGCAGAGACACAACGTTCCTGTGTCTTCGACCATCATCCATAGAGATGAATGAAGGGGCGTGTTTGTACCAGCTGACCTGCTGAGTAAGAAACATGCTCTAGCAGCACAGAGCCAGGGCCCAGCGGTCAGACTCACAGGGGGTCCCAGCAGCCGGATTCAACACATAAAGTCATTTATCCCCTATCCTGGGGATTGGGAATAAATGTCTTAGTACTGGGCATCTTTGCTATGAGTTCGTAGCCTCTGAATTAATAGGCTGAATGTTACTGCCACTATGACTTTACTAAGACTGATGTGGACAATTTATCCATTCAGGAATTAAATGCATTAATAATGTTGAGCACGCATATTTCCAATTTGAATATTTATTGTGAATTTCGCATATTCGCGAATATGGCGAATAATACTATTTACTGTATTAGACTGGAGAGCGAATATTTGCGAATATGAGAATATGCGAATCTTTGCGAATATTATCATATTCGCGAATATCATCACTAAAATTAGATAGGTAGAAAGATAGTTATGATATTCACATGCACATTTATGCAAAGCGGAAATAATCGCAAATATGTTGAATATGCAAATTTCGCTAATATAGGACGAATATTCGTCCATTTATTTGCAAAATATTGCGAATTCGAATATGGCATTTGCCGCTCATCACTATGCATTAAACCAGATGCAACAAAATAACAACTTTATGATCAGGCCCTCCAATGAAGTGTCTGTTACAATATAGGATAAAAGCCTCTATAAAAGAGAGGCTTTGGGAATATTAAATAATAAATCAATTTTGTAACAGTCTCTTACAAAACTATTAAAACATACCTGTCATATCACAGAAATAATAATGCTTATATATGTTACTCAGAAGGTCATGCAGATTCTTTCCATGTCTTTTTAGGGTCTATTTACAAGTACAGTATTCTGCGCAGATTTGATGCGCAGGATTTCAAGCTGTGTTCAGTTTACATTGAACTATGCAGCAGAAAATCCTGCACATCAAATCTGCACAGAATACTGTATGTGTGAATAGACCATTAATGTGTCTTGCTTCTGTTTTTGGTTCACAAATCCTCCTTTTCTGCTGCTCACTCATTCTGACATATACTGTTCAGTAAGGAACGTGTCTGAGGCAAACACTAAGCTTGCTGTCACTCAATATGCATTTCATTCCTCCCTGAGGCTGCTCTTTAACCCCTTTATCTCTGCTTTCAGACAGGAGTCTGATTGACAGGACAGGGGTGAGTACAGAGGAGTGCTAGCCCCACCCTGGCATGGGGACCCTTAGTGGTCATGTATATTAAAATGATGAATGTTTTATGTATTTAAAAAGTTTTTGACTCTGAAAGTGCCAATTCAAAGAAAAATTTTTAGTTAGGTATTTTCTGTTGATAGAATATCCAGTGCGCCCTGTTTTTCATATGTTTCAAATTACGCATGGGCATATTTATTGAGCTTCTCTTCTTGAAAAAAAAAAAAAAAAACACTAAAAGTGATCTGTAAGTATACCCAAAGGGTACAGCATAGACATTTTTATATTCTGCCCATATCATATAATGTTTTGGTATTTTTAGCCGGTTTTATTATATCCGACCTAGCAAAATGATGAATTTCAGGATAAAGACATGAAAATTTTACATTTTTCGAAAAATGATCACCCTTGGTTGTGATGTGAACTCAACTTCAAGAAAACATGGAAACAGTCTTTTTTTCCTTAAATTATTTGATAATAGAACAGGATGACATTTACTTTTTCCTTTACATCATCCACATCTTGCACCATGAGTATTCAAGGACAGAAATCTATTTACACAAAGTTCATTTTTGAAGCAAGGCAGGTATCATTCGGGAATTAAAAGCTTGATGTTGGATGATATATTATTGATATGTACTTTCCAGAGTATGTTTGTGTAACTAACATAAGAAGAATTTGTTCTATGGGATTTACATTTCTTTTTCAACAAAACTAATTTAGTTTCTATGAAAATACAGGTAATGTATCTTAAAAATGTACAGACTATAGTATTTGAGAACACTGTTGGAAAACAATGGGTGAAATATACATTTTATATAAAGTTGATTGATTTTGTGATTAATATAAAAGAAAATAAAACAATACAACACTTCTATAAATTGAATTTAGCTGCTCAGGTGTAGGATTGTAAAAATGAACATCTCAGTATAAAGATATATTAAAGTAAAAGATAATTATATTGTTTATGTGAAGCTACTCTACAAGAATTGTGATTTCCAATTATTTTTATACCACAGGTAAAGAAAAATATCAACATCACAAAAAAAAAAAAAAAAATATTTGGTAAGTATGGTTTTGTATATTGTATATGGTATAATAAAACATTTCATTATACCCCCTTTTATAACAAGTAATGCTTGTGGATGGATTAAACTGTAATATATGTTCTCAGGAAGGGTGACATGTTGCTGTTGTTCCATGATTTTGCAAACGCCCTTTACCTGCCAAAACATTCTCTTTCTAAAGGTTCAGAAACCCTTTCAATCACAATAAAATAAATAATTGAAAAACAATCAACAAAAGACACGAATAAGGGCGCTTTCACACTATAAAAATGCATCCATTATGAATGCCCGTTATAAAAAGAGGGAAAATCGGCAATTATACTGCCAGTACAAAATCACTAATTGCCATTAGAAAATTCCATTATAGTCTATGGGAATTTTCTAATAGCCGTTTTAACCCGTTATCGCCCATTATAAATAACGGCTGTTATTTTGTGTCGGGCGATAGTAACGGGAGAATTAGTGCATGCGCTTACGTTAGAACGTAAAACTGTTTTGCAAGGAGGAAAATAGAACAGACTTGGTACATCTGTGCAGATCTACCAATCATTATTTTTGTTGGCTGGTCTGTAATGTGCATTTCAAATGGACATAAGCATTGACATCTTCACATGACTTTGACACTTAAATTATTATTTTTTTTTAAGTAAGTTTTTATTGAAGTTTTCAACAAATATGTTAACAGAAAACAGGCCTCGGTTTATCACAGTATTCTATCACATAAAGGCCACAGCCTCGAAAAGAAAATCATAATACAATGTAAGTTAGAGAGCAGTCAAGGCTGGGAGAACAAGAACCAGTCTTAAGTACATGACAGGAAAGACAGGCTCACAATCACATTATTGGGTTATTGTACAATATAACACCAGGGGAAGCGAGAGGTGCAAGCTAGGCAACAAGAGCCAAGGTTTGGGGAGAGTAAGAAGGAGAAAAAAAAGAAAATAAAAGAGAAAAAAGAAGAAAAAGAATGATACAGGTAGCTAAGAGAGTAGGACAAGGAGCAAAGGGGAAGAGTGGGAAGAAAAAGGAAAGAGAGGGAGTGGAGTAGTGTGATACAAACCTCGAATGACCTTGGGAAGGGGCGGGGTTTCCCCACAGTGGGTATTTTGGCGCCTCATGTCAGGGACACACAGAAAGTGTAGAGTGGTAAGGGGGAGAGGGTCATGAGTCCGTCAAGAAGCCATGTGCAAGGTCCTATATTCATCAGTATAAAGGGAAACAATCCAAGTCCCTAAGAGCTCCTCCATCCTATGCAAGGGAGTAAGTTCCTGTACTCAAGAGGAGAAGGAGAGAAGAAGTAGATTTCCAGAGTCTGGGAATCAATGACCTGTCTTCCAGAAGCATAAGTCTAACCAGACAGGCATGCCATTTCGTGAGGGCGGGGGGAAGGATGGTCAGAAGTAGGGGGGCTGATCCATGTTCAGACTTATAGAAGTCAGTATATAAATTAGGTCTAGGACTTGGGTCCAGAAAGAGGTCAGTCTAGGGCAGAGCAACCAAATGTGGCTACCACCTGACAACCCACATCTCTAGCAGGAGTCTGGCACACCCAGGTAAAATCTGGACAATAGGGTAGGCACTCTGTACCACCTAGTCAGGATTTTATCATTTGTCTCCTGGGCCTTACAAGAAATGGACGTTTTTTTTCCGTGATTCACTGCCTTCTCCCATTCCTTATTCGAGAATGCTCTGTTCAGTTCTCTCTCCCAACCCACAAAGAACAGCAATGGATCCTCGAGGAGGGTATCAAGGAGAAGAGCATAGAGCGTGCTAACAGGATGCAGCGAGCAATTCTTGGATACTTGCCGGCCCAAACAATGCCAGATAGGAGAGAAGAGAGCTGCCCAAAGAAATTCTTCGGTGGACAGAAACGAATGCCAGAAAAGAGATAGAGGAGTCGGGCCAACACATTCATTTTAATAATGTTGATGCGCCCTATCCAGGAAAAGTCTCTGTGCTCCCATCTGGCCAAGTCCGTTTTGATGTTCTGCAACAGCGGGGGAAAATTCAGGCGAAAAGAGTCATTTAGGTCCGCAGGAACTTGTAAACTTAAGTACTTAAGCGATCCAGTGCACCATTTAAAGGAGTAGTGGGTGTTCAATTGTTTGTAATTGTAGTAGTGAGAGAAGGTGCAGATAGTAGAAAGGAGGGAAGGAAGGGAGATGAGGGGAGAGGTCATGAATAACAAGAGATCATAAGCGAAAGCTGAGTATTTGTGATGGTACGGGGGGATGTGGGGACTTTTAATGTCAGGGTTCTGCCTAATAGCCACCAGTAAATGTTCCATACAGAACACATAAAGAAGGGGAGACAAGGGGCATCCCTGCCACAAATCATTACAAATGGTGAATGGGGAGGACAGTTGGCCGTTTATGCAAACCTGAGCCTGAACCTGGAGGTGAGAGTAGAGTGCCATTATGCGTGCCTTCGTCAGGGTACCCAAACCAATTTGGGAAAGCATAGCCTCCAGGAAGCCCCAGTTCACTTGACCAAAGGCTTTCTCTGCGTCGAGAGAAATGAAAAAAAGAGGTGTATTTCCTGTGTGGGCATGATGGACAACCGAGAAGGTTCTGAGGGTATTAT
Source organism: Hyla sarda (assembly GCF_029499605.1). Classification (NCBI taxonomy): domain Eukaryota; kingdom Metazoa; phylum Chordata; class Amphibia; order Anura; family Hylidae; genus Hyla; species Hyla sarda. The sequence continues at coordinate 119,919,820 of NC_079197.1, forward strand.
CCTTAGCCTCTTTACCACGGATGAAGCCCACTTGATCGACATGAACTAGGGAATTCATATGAACGGCCAGCCAGTATGTAATTAGCTTGGTGAATAGTTTTGTATCCGTGTTGAGAAGACAGATGGGGTGGTAACTTGGGCACAGCGTGGGGTCCTTCCCATCTTTTGGTATCACCGTGACAAAGGCATGGAGGAAAGATAGAGGGAAAGATATCCAGATATCGAGTTTAGGGCTGGGAGGAGGGAAGGAATCCGGTCTGAGCAGAGGGTTTTGTAAAATTTGGCGGTATAGCCATCAGGTCCTAATCTCTTCCAGTAAAAACAGGTTTTCCATGGAAGCTATCACATCTGAGTTGGGCAGTGGAGGGACAATTAAAATTTAGATCTGAGGGGCTTCCATTATTTTCATTATCTCTGAGTTGTTTTTACACCTTGATTGGAGTCACCAGTGGTAAATTTGGTTAACTGGACATGATTTTGAAAGACACATCTCTGTCTATAGGTATTACAGCTGAGAATGATATTAGAGCAAAAATCAAGCAATGAGGTGGAAAGAATTGCCTAAAGAGCTCAAAGAAAGGATTGTGTGGGGGCAAACATCTAGTGAAGGGTTCAATTTCTGTTGCACTGAAAGTCTCCAAGAACACAGTGGTCCCCATAAATTTGCAATGGAAGACATTTCAAACAACAAAGATAGTTGGAGAAGGGCTTTAGTAAGAAAGGTGACCATGAGCTCAACGATCACTGTGGCTGAACTACAAAGATCCTGTGTGCAGATAGAAAAAACAATCAGAAGGTCAACCATCAGTACAGCACTCAACCAAGCCGGGCTAAACATCATGCCTACTCTTTACCTGCCCAATACCATTACTAAAGTAAAGCATTATACTGGCAGCACCATGCTATGGAGTGTTTTCTTTCAAAGGCTGAGATAAGGGGACAGTTTAGGATTGATGAAAAGCTGGATATAGCAAAGAGATACTCTTTATGAAAACTTGATCCAGTTTTCTGCAAACCTCAGACTAGGTCTGCAGAAAATAGAAAATTAGTTTGGAAAGTGCTCTCCTCCCCCGTGCACGTCAAGTCAGTTCTCCTTCATCGTCTTGAGTCTTGAAGATAAAGTATGCAAAGTGGTCACAGCACAGGTATAAAACATCTTCTTTATTTTAATCCATTAAAATCCAGGTAACATAAAATAAGGTGCAATCCAGAATCGCCAATGCGTCAGAGGGGGTGGTTTTACCTCGACATGCTGGATTGCACCTTATTTTGTATTAACTCGATTTTAATGGATTAAAATAAAGAGGACATTTTATACCTGTGCTGTGACCACTTTGGATACTTTGGCCCAAAATTTCAGGTGCACACCTGTGCGACAATCATGCGCCTAAAAAAAGCAGACAGTTTCAGAAATCACTCTGAGTGTTTCAGAATTTCCTACAACGGGGCGTGGCTTCTTCATAAATGGGCGTAACCCAAAATTTTCCAGGAAACCCATGGTTTATTGTCTGAAAGCCAAGAAAAAAAAAGAGAAGATTGATTTTAAAACACCCGACTGCTAGAGGCTGGTGTAAAAACTGGTAAAATGTTTTTTCCCAAGCATAAATATTATGGCTAATATGCTTAAATAATGTTAAACTAAAATTTAAAAAAAATTGTTTATTTATTATTTCTTTATTATCTTATTCATTTCATTAATATTGTCTATTTTATTAATATTTATTGTCTTATTCCTTATTTATTGCCTTTTTCTACTTATTTCATATATATCTTATTTCTCTATTTTAATCAATATTGCCACATATTGCCTTGATTCCAGTGAGCAATTTTCATTTATCCTCATTATTTCCTCTTCTCACCCATGTTTCCTATCCAATTAATACATTTTTATATTGTATCCATTAAACATTCTCATATTTCCCTATCCATCTACTGTCAGCCATTTTCTCTCCCTCTCCTTCTTACCTGCCTCATTGGTAGTTACAGCTGGGGCCTGCTGCCTCCTCTGATCTCTTCCTGTGAGGCAGTGTATATTCCTGTGTCACACTGTGGTGTGGTCTCTCTCGTTTGCTTCTCATAGACAGGAATAGTAGGTGGGGTTTTTCCCCCCGCATTTTTTTTGTCCTTTCCGGGACAGACAAAAAAAACAAACAGTGCCCCATTAGTATATACCAAACGAGTATAGACAATGGACAAAAAAATACCGGCAACAGATAGCCCTCCACTATTAGTAAACGAGACCCTTTATATTCAAAAAGGTACACCTTTCAACAAGACAAAGACCCTAAGCACACAGCCAAGACAAAACAAGGGTGGCTTAGGGATAACTTTATTTAAGCCCATGAAAGGCCCAGCCAAAGACCTAAAAATGTCTGTCTTTTAACAGTTCCCAACTAACCTGGCAAAGCTGCAGAAAAGATCATTGGGTATGATGCAAACATAAAAACATAGAATGTGTCAGCAGATAAGAGCCATTTGGCCCATCTAGTCTGCCCAAAAATTCTGAATACTTATAAATCGTCCTTGTCCCTACCTTATATGAAGGATAGCCTTATACTTAGCTCTGTCTTATATGAAGGATAGCCTTATACCTATCCCATGCATGCTTAAACTCCTTCACTGTATTTGCAGGTACCACTTCTGCAGGAAGGCTTTTCCATGCATCCACTACTCTCTCGGTAAAGTAATACTTCCTGGTATTAATGTATGAACTTTTGCCCCTCTAATTTAAAACTATGTCCTCTAGTGGTAGTTTTTACTCTTTTAAATATACTCTACTCCTTTATCATGTTGACTCCCTTTATGTATTTAAAAGTTTCTATCATATCCCCTCTGTCTCGTGTTTCTTCTAAGTTATACATGTTAAGGTTCTTTAACCTTTCCTGCTAAGTTTTATCCTGAAATCCCTGAAATTCATTGACTAGTTTAGTAGCTCTTCTCTGAACTCTCTCCAAAATATCTATATCCTTCTAGAGATATGGCCTCCAGTACTGCGCACAATAATCCAAGTGAGGTCTCAAACCTTGTAGCTGAAGGCTGTGATCACTGTAAAATGTATGTAAAGGGCCTGAATACTTATGTCAATTGAAAAGTTTTTCCTTTTCAATAAATGAGCAAAGAAACATGTTTATTTTTTATTTATTTATTTTTTACTTAAAAAAAAAAAAAAGTTGCAGCATAACACAATGTGAGAAAAATGAAAGGGTCTGTAGTCTGATCAAATTCTCAGCTGACATTAATCTTAGGGGTTTAACAAAATTTAATGTAAATCATTGGTTTCTTTTAGCAGGTGTCTATGACATTTTACACATTCCTATTACTTATTATTTAGTATAACTTGCACTGTAGTCCTATTATTAATATTTATCAGCGCTGAAAATGTGAATTTGACTTTGGAAATGTTAATTAATTGTAATAGAAAACCTTATTAAATTATCTTTAATGACAACAATTGTACAAAAAAACACCCTGGTGCCTTCTTTTGAATAATTTTAACTAAATTCTTAAAAATAATTTCTCAGATTATTTGAAAACCAAGACATGGAAACTAGCCATCTAAAGCAAAGTGAACTGTCCTTGACTATAACAAAGCAAGGACAGTTAATTTGCCATGACTAATTGAAAAACATAAAATACATTAATATGATGTATTAGCACGCAACCTGTAGTCTAACAAGCAAACGGATCTTTCAAATGACAGATTACCGAGTGGACTAATATATTCCACTTAAAAAAATATTTAACATTTAAATAACAAAGCCTAAATGTCCTTTGAGTATTATGAGCACAAGATGAAAGGAAACACTGACAGTAGCATGTGAAACATAGCAGGAAATAGGATTAGTTTTAGGGGCAGAAGGTTTCTGAGAAATAAAAGAAATGGAACAGGTTCAAGAATGTTGCCTGAGAATATAAAAAAATAAGTTATTTTCAAAACCTCATGACACACATTTATTCAACATTTAATTAGGCAAAGCCAAATTCTGAAAGAAGGCAATGTGCTATAAGAAGTCATGTTTTATGGCCTATTACTTTAGAAGGCTCTAACAAAGATATTTTACATGCTGTAAGGGTAATTTTCTTAAACTAAAATCAAAATTTATCTGTTACTTACAAAATTGCTTTTCCTTAATATCCATTAAATATTGTGCCCCTTTCCAGCATCTTAGAATTCATAAATTTAATAGGTTATTCCATCAAGACAACTCTTGTCCATATGGCATGTCTGCAATTGCTGATGTGGCATAGCACCTATATATCATCCATGATTAGGCATCATGTACACCATGTGTGAGTTGTTTTAAGGTATTATCAACTAGCTGAGCACCCAACATTGCCCGGTTTTTCCTACCTAATCCTTATGGGGAGGAAACGCAAATGCTGTCAGATGCTGTCCTCAAATCCTGACCCCATATCCCCTCCTCATATCCCGACCCCAAATCCCCTCCTCTAATTCTGACCTCATATCCTGTCCTAATATCCCATCATCATATCCTATCCTAGTATTAGCGAAATATCTCCAGCTGTACAGAAGTTATCCTGGAACAACACATTTCCCATAGAATTGCATTGGACTTTAAACAAAAAATCCGATCCTCACAAATGGGGGGTAGGATAGGGTTAAATTAACTTTCCTACATTTTTAGTGGAAATATAAGTAACATGTAACCGAGTATTATCAAAATATGTCCATCTGTTTGGAAGTTATGCAGTAACATATATTTCCCATAGACTTTTAAACAAAAACCCCAACCATCATAAATTGGGGTGGGTAAGGGTTTAATTATCTATCCTTTTTTTGTTGTTGACATATAAGTAACATGTGTACCACGTTTCATGTTAATATCTTCAGCCGTTTGGAAGTGATGCTGGAACATTCACACACACACACACACACACACACACACATTGAATTTTATTTATATGGACTAGCTGAGTACCCAGCATTGCCCGGTTTTTTCTTCCTAATCCTTGTTGGGGAGGAAAATCATCAAAGGAGGAAGCTTTTGACTTCATATATTGTCCTTATATATTGTTGTCATATCCCAACCCCATATCCCGTCCTCATGTCTCAACCTCATATCCCGTACTAATATCCCGTCCTAATATCCCATCCTCATATCCAGTCCTCATATCCTGTCCTCATATCTCGACCTCCTATACTGACCTCCTATCCCGACCTCATATCCCGTCCTCATATCCTGACCTCCAATCCCATCCTCATATTCCATCCTCATATCCCGACCTCCTATCCCAACCTCCTGTCCCATCCTCATATTACGTCCTCATATTCCGTCCTCATATCTCAACCCTATATCCATCCTCATATCCCTTCCTTCTATCTCGACCTCATATCCCATCCTCATATCCCGACCTCAAATACCATCCTCATATCCCAACCTCATATACTGTCCTTATGTCCCATCCTCATATCCTGTCCTCAGGTGGGACTGATTTGTGATGAAGATATTGTAAGCTGAAAATAGAAGGGGATGTGGCTTTGTGGGACTGGGCATGATTTGCAAGCCAGAAAATAAAGGGGTGGTGCACAAAATGTGGCCGTGTCTTTGTGAGATGGGGTGTGGCTTGCAAGCCGGATTGACACATTAACCAGGAGATGCAGAGCGAGCTTGTAGAGTAAGGTACTGTAAGTCCCATATACTTGCATGGGACTTGAAACAAAAACCCCTCTTTTATAACAGGATGTAGATAAGAGTTAATTTAACTATCATATCTTTTTATTTGACATATAAGCAATATGTGTAGCAGGTATTATTGAAATATTTCCAGCCGTACGGAAGTTATGTGGGAACATACATTTCACATTGATTTGCATGGGACTTTAACCCCTTAAGGACCCAGCCATTTTACACCTTAGGACCCGGCCATTTTTTGAACATCTGACCACTGTCACTTTAAACATTAATAACTCTGGAATGCTTTTAGTTATCATTCTGATTCCGAGATTGTTTTTTCGTGACATATTCTACTTTAACATAGTGGTAAAATTTTGTGGTAACTTGCATCCTTTCTTGGTGAAAAATCCCAAAATTTGATGAAAAATTTGAAAATTTAGCATTTTTCTAACTTTGAAGCTCTCTGCTTGTAAGGAAAATGGATATTCCAAATATTTATTTTATTTTATTCACATATACAATATGTCTACTTTATGTCTGCATCATAAAAGTGACGTGTTTTTACTTTTGGAAGACACCAGAGGGCTTCAAAGTTCAGCAGCAATTTTCCAATTTTTCACAAAATTTTCAAACTCACTATTTTTCAGGGACCAGTTCCGGTTTGAAGTGGATTTGAAGGGTCTTCATATTAGAAATACCCCACAAATGACCCCATTATAAAAACCGCACCCCCCAAAGTATTCAAAATGACATTCAGTCAGCGTTTTAACCCTTTAGGTGTTTCACAGGAATAGCAGCAAAGTGAAGGAGAAAATTCACAATCTTCATTTTTTACACTTGCATTTTCTTGTAGACCCAATTTTTGAATTTTTACAAGGGTTAAAAGGAGAAAATGTATACTTGAATTTGTAGCCCAATTTCTCTTGAGTAAGCACATACCTCATATGTCCATGAAAAGTGTTCGGCGGGCGCAGTAGAGGGCTCAGAAGCGAAGGAGCGACAAGGGGATTTTGGAGAGTACGTTTTTCAGAAATGGTTTTTGGGGGGCATGTTGCATTTAGGAAGCCCCTATGGTGCCAGAACAGCAAAAAAAAGCGCCATGCGCATTTGAGGCCTGAATTAGGGATTTGCATAGGGGTGGACATAGGGGTATTCTACGCCAGTGATTCCCAAACAGGGTGCCTCCAGCTGTTGCAAAACTCCCAGCATGCTTGGACAGTCAACGGCTGTCCGGCAATACTGGGAGTTGTTGTTTTGCAACAGCTGGAGGTTCCAATTTGGAAACAGTGACGTACCAGACGTTTTTCATTTTTATTGGGGAGGGGAGGGGGGCTGTATAGGGGTATGTGTATATGTAGTGTTTTTTACTTTTTATTTTATTTTGTGTTAGTGTAGTGTAGTGTTTTTAGGGGACAGTCACGCGGGCGGGGGGTTACAGCGAGTTTCCCGCTACGAGTTTGAGCTGCCGCGCAAAATTTGCTGCATCGCAAACTTGCAGCCTGATACTCACTGTAAGCCCCCTGTCCATGTGAAAGTACCCTGTACATTCACAGGGGGGGGGGGGGGACCTCCAGCTGGTGCAAAACTACAACTCCCAGCATGCACAGTCTATCTATGCTGGCAGTTATAGTTTTGCAACAGCTGGAGGCACACAGGTTGGGAAACACTGAGTTAGGAAACAGACAATGTTTCCCAACCAGTGTACCTCCAGTTGTTGCAAAACCACAACTCCCAGCATGCCCAGGCAGCCGAAGGGCATATTGGGAGTAGTGGTTACGTAACAGCTGGAGGAGAACAGTTTGGGGACCACTGTGTAGTGGTGTCCAAGCTGCAGCCCTCCAGATGTTGCAAAACTACAACTCCCAGTATGCCAAAACTGTCCAGGCATGCTGGGAGTTGTAGTTCTGCAACATCTGAAGGGCCAGATGTTACAGAACTACAACTCCCAGCATGCCTGGACAGTAAGGGCATGCTGAGGATGTGTAGTTTTGCAACATCTGGAAGGGCACAGTGGTCTCCAAACTGTGGACCTCCAGATGTTGCAAAACTGCAACTCCCAGCATGCCCAGACGCCAAGGGCTGTCTGGGCATGCTAGGAGTTGTAGTTTACAGGGTCCCATTACAGCAATGCATGTCGCTTTACGGCGACGTGCATTGCTGTAAAGGGCCCGACCGCGGCTGAAGATCTACTCACCTGTCGCCGCCGCCGCCATCTTCATCGTCTGGATCCGGGTCTTCAGGGACGAGGTAAGTACCGGGGCCGGTCCCCAGCACTCCCCCGTCCCCCGCCACGTCCTCCGGTCTTCCTCCCGTCCTGTCCGGACTTTCAGGGGCCGGGCAGGACGGGAGGAAGTAACCGCCCCCCCTCCTGCGATTGGTCGGTTAGTTAACCGACAGATCGCAGGGTATAGGAGGAGGTGGCCGGTTTGCCACCTCACTCCTATACGTTAGCATGGTCCTGGCTGTCTGTGACAGCCGGGGATCATGCGAAATTACCGGGCGGTCGGGTCCCAGAGACCCGATCAGCCCGGTATCGCCGCAGATCGCAAGTGCGATTTCCCTACATGGCCCCCCTCGGCGTTTGCCCTGGATGCCTGCTGAAGGATTTCAGCAGGCATCCGCTTCCGATCTCTGCCCGGGGCGCGGCAGAGACCGGAGAAACACCAGGACGTACTAGTACGTCCTGGGTCCTTAAAGCCCAGGGTGCCAGGACGTTCTAGTACGTCCTGGGTCCTTAAGGGGTTAAACAAAAATCCTGACCCTCACAAATGGGGGTGAGTAAGGGTTATTATCTATCCTATGTTTGTTGTTTACATATGTTGACATGTGTGCCAAGTTTCATGTTAATATCTTTAGCCGTTTGGACGTGATGCTGTAACATACACACATACACACACACACACACACACACACACATACACACATACACACACATTGAGTTTAATATCTATAGATAGATGTACAGATGTTACACGGCTATGCAAACATCTAAGAGGGGATCCTGAGCAGGGCAACCTCTCTTTATGTCCATATTTCCCAATAAAACATATAGATAAGGGTGAGCAATTGGCTTTGCATTATTAACCTAACAACAGTCAATGTGATTAGTGATTAGTAATCCAGCCATAGGCATTTCATCCCTTATCCAAACGATAGGGGAGAAAATGCCTTATTGCGAGCTGCCCGCCGCTGGGACCTCCCCCGATCTCCGTGCAGCACCCGCATTCTGTGTTTCCAGGACTTTTGTCACACCCCCTCCCATAGACATGAATGGAGGGGGGGTGGCGCGATGTCACAAGGGGGCATGACGTGACATCACATCTCTTGTCCAGAAAGCACAGAGGCTTCCAAGGCTGGAGCAGCAGCCCCGCATAGAATGCGGGTGCTGCAATGAGATTGCGGGGAGTCCCAGTGGTGGGCCCCCCGTGATCACACATCTTATCCCCTATCCTTTGGATAGGGGATAAGATGTCTATGGCCGGAATACCCCTTTAAAGTACTCAAATGACAAGTCAAATGTTCAACCCTTTAGATTGAATGGAACCTCTATTCATGCTCTTGGTGGCAGGATATGTTCGAAAGTATCAGGCTGCTTCTAATTCCATGCCTTACCTGCAGACTATTGTAATTTGGAGACAGAGTTGCCGGAAGTCCCTTACAAGTCTATGGGACTTCCTGCAACTCTGTCCCCAGATTACAATAGTCTGCAAGCAAGTCCTGGTACAGACGTGGCCTTGATATTTTTGGACATACCCTGCTGCTAGGAAAATAATTATAGGGGCCCTTTAACAAAAACATCAGTTAAGACCCTTAGGCTATGTTCACGTGGCATAAAATTTGGGGAACGTCCGTCCAGAAAACACAAGCTGATGTTCTGCAAATAGCACACACCGGCTGAAACATGCACAAGGACTAGGAATGCGCTATGACTGCTTGGAAATGAACTTCGTAGACGGCAATGCATTTCAACAGAATTTCCAAGCATAAGTTTTCCATCAATTTCTGCTTAGAAATGGCCATGTTGTGTAAACATGGCCATAGAGCTCCTGCTGAAATTCTTATTTTGAATTAAGACACTTAAAGGTCACAGATTCCATGACAAAAACCGATCATGGCACACTGTACAGACGATCATGTAAAGTATTCTTCTCTGTAAACATTTATTTTACTGAAGAATATTATGGTGAAGTACAAATAGTTCACATAGCTGCATGGGTGGCAATAAGGGTTTTTACTATACGCATGGTTTTCAGTTCATCTACTTCTGTGCAATGTGTGCATGAGGCTTCATTTACATATTTTTATTCCCTAAATATAGGACACAAAAGATGCCCTTAAGAGAATACATAATAAAGTTACTCAATATTAGTGACAGATGCTCTTGAAAACAAAAGAAAAGAAACATTGTCTTGAATAATTTTGGTTTTATTGTGCAAAAACTTGAAAATGAACTACAATCCCTTTTTTATTTTAGGAAGTTAATCAATAAGTTGCATAGAAATAAAACTTTTGCAAAGATAAAATTGTTTTATTGATCACAGTGAGCAACAGCTCGGCTTCAATTTTCTAAACTGCGCTGGAAAGCATGAAATGGGCTCCCTGACTGTGACCTGAGTGCCATGAACAACAAGGTTCCTATTTCTCTGATATGATTTGACAATAAGAGACAAAATATAAACCCATGTATGACATGAGAGTTTACAAAAAATAGCAGACTAATGTCTGCTGTGCCAAAGGATGTACAAAACTTTTTGGCAGGCAGAAGATTTGAGCAATGAGCGCTACCAATTTAAAGGGACTCTTTCATCAGATAAAATGGACATAAGCTTCTCTTTGTACTCCCCACCAGTTAGCTCAAACTATGGAGTTTCACAGGACTGGGTTCTATCCAATATGTGTTTTTTTGTTTTCATGCCAGCATTATGCAATTTAAACAAAGGCCGCAATCTGGCAAACCATAGATATGCAGATAGTATCCAGCTATACCTATTCTTTAAGCCCAGAAGTGGTGGTCCATCTTAAGCTCTTGATTAGTTGAAAAGAAAAACTGATGTCCTCATATCGTCCCACTATTAAAGTTAGGGATCCACTTGAGTCAAGTGGCTAATGGACAGTACATTTTGTACAAAAAGTATACTAACTACTTAATATTAGTCCAATAATGCAAATAGAAAATGAGGCGCCACTCACCGGTTCTGTTGCAGAGCTTTTTAATATCTTTAGTGCAGTGTCACATAAAACAGGGGGATGGCAACACTGGCAGTGCCCGTGTACTTCTTCAGACCTAAGGAAGTACACATGTGTGTATAGAAAGACTATAATCAGGCTGGCACTAAAGATTATAAAAAGCTCTGCAACGGAACAGGTGAATAACCGCCTAATTTTCTATTTGTATGATTTGACTGTGTACACACTCTACTAGAAGGAATAGAAAGTGAATAGCAGTGAATATCTTTTTCCCCCTGCTGTGCCGAACGCTGTCTCTCTGTGATTATTTTACTTAAAATTAGTAGTTGAATTTGTGCTGAGAAGCAATTGATCAATGTATAACATGCGGATGTGTAGCCAAGTCTTTCTTTCTAAATGTGATGTACCGTATATACTCGAGTATAAGCCGACCCGAGTATAAGCCGAGACCCCTAATTTTAACCCAAAATCCCAGGAAAAGTTATTGACTCGAGTATAAGCCTAGGGTGGGAAATACCTCATCCCCCCCTGTTATCATCCAGACCCGTCATTAACATCCTCATCATCCCCTTGTCATCATCCCACACATCCCCCCTTCATCATCCCCTTGTCATCATCCCACACATCCCCTTATCATCCCACACATCCCCCCTTCATCATCCCCTTGTCATCATCCCACACATCCCCTTATCATCCCACACATCCCCCCTTCATCATCCCCTTGTCATCATCCCACACATCCCCTTATCATCCCACACATCCCCCCTTCATCATCCCCTTGTAATCATCCCACACACCCCCCTTCATCATCCCCACCCCCCTTCATCATCCCCACACCCCCCCCCCTTCATCATCCTCTTCTCATCATTCGCCCTCAGTGGTCTTCAACCTGCGGACCTCCAGAGGTTTCAAAACTACAACTCCCAGCAAGCCCGGGCAGCCATCGGCTGTCCGGGCTTGCTGGGAGTTGTAGTTTTGAAACCTCCGGAGGTCCGCAGGTTGAAGACCACTGCGGCCTTCAACATGCGGACCTCCAGAGGTTTCAAAACTACAACTCCCAGCAAGCCCGGGCAGCCATCAGCTGTCCGGGCTTGCTGGGAGTTGTAGTTTTGAAACCTCCGGAGGTCCGCAGGTTGAAGACCACTGCGGCCTTCAACATCATCCAGCCCCCTCTCACCCCCTTTAGTTCTGAGTACTCACCTCCGCTCGGCGCTGGTCCGGTCCTGCAGGGCTGTCCGGAGAGGAGGTGGTCCGGTGAGGAGGTGGTCCGGGCTGCTATCTTCACCGGGGGCGCCTCTTCTCCGCGCTTCCGGCCCGGAATAGAGGCGTTGCCTTGACAATGACGCAGAAGTACGTTGGCAATGAACGCACCTCTGCGTCGTTGTCACGGCAATGTGACTATTCTGAGGCCGGGCCCGAAGCGCTTAGAAGAGGCCTCCCCGGTGAAGATAGCAGCCCGGAACCAGTATCCCACCGGACCACCTCCTCTCCGGACAGTCCTGCAGGACCGGACCAGCGCCGAGCGGAGGTGAGTACTCAGAACTAAAGGGGGTGAGAGGGGGCTGGATGATGTTGAAGGCCGCAGTGGTCTTCAACCTGCGGACCTCCGGAGGTTTCAAAACTACAACTCCCAGCAAGCCCGGACAGCCGATGGCTGCCCGGGCTTGCTGGGAGATGTAGTTTTGAAACCTCTGGAAGTCCGCAGGTTGAAGACCACTGCGGGTGGGGGAGTTCACTCGAGTATAAGCCGAGGGGGGTGTTTTCAGCACGAAAAATCGTGCTGAAAAACTCGGCTTATACTCGAGTATATACGGTACATTACATTTTTAAGGGATCATCCCAACATCAAAAGTCAACCCCTATCCCAAGGAGTAGCAGACACCTGATTCTACCTAAAAATCTATTGCACTACAAAACAAGTAAACCCCCAACCAAAGCAGTATACCGCCTTTAGTTTGTTATAAATGTTGCAACTAAGTTATTAAAAAACCCAATCTCAGTATGCAGGATATGGGAGATTACTAGAAAAATATTAACACATACAAAAAAAAGGTATAGCCACAAGAAAATAGAACAAGACTAGAATGTAAAATCGTCAAATACATTTTATAACATACATTTCTATTTTAATAATATTGTTGTTGTGTTGTATTTTCTTGGGGCTACATGATTTCTTTTAAGGTTTAAATTTTTCTAGCAAACTCTCATACAATATGCTTGATTTTTTAAATTTTAATCACCCCCAGTGTGTTACACTGCCACTATTTGCACATTGATTGAAAGTGCTAGTTTTTTCTAGATAGATAGATAGATACAGACAAAGATCGCTGTGGGACGGTCCAAGCTATTTGACCGCCGGCGGAGAAAAATTTGCGAGCTAAGTGCCTCACTATTTCATAGTTTCACATTTGCATCTATTACACCATAGCTGTATAGCTCTCCATGTTTTATCTGCATGTTCATGTTGCACCTATATCCTTGTGCTGGCAGTGTGCTGCTGCATTCTTCTGTTGCTGTATATCTAGCCTAGTAGCGTGCACCTGCAGGCCAGGTCCATATAATAGTTTGGTATCAACTAAAGTGCTGGCTGACTTATTCTTTGTCTGTATTAGACATACGGGGGAGTGGCTACCTCCATGTTGGCCTTGCACCCCACCCACCTCTATCAGGTGTGTATATAAGGTGTCTTGGATGTTCCAGACCCTGCCATGCTTACTGAAATGTTCACACAGAGGCATATTCACAGTGTAGGGTCCGTCCCAATGAGGCCACCTTATCGCGGTGGGACGGTCCAAGCTATTTGACCGCCGGCGGAGACAAATTTGCGAGCTAAGTGCCTCACTATTTCATAGTTTCACATTTGCATCTATTACACCATAGCTGTATAGCTTTCCATGTTTTAACTGCATATTCATGTTTCACCTATATCTTTGTGCTGACAGTGTGCTGCTGCATTCTTCTGTTGCTAGATAGATAGATAGATAAATAGACAGACAGATATGAGATAGATAGATAGATAGATATGAGATAGATAGAATGATGTAGGAGACTAAAATGACGAAAAATGAAAACTGTCTAAAAACGAATGTTTTCAAATATTTCCTTTACATTTCTGCTGAGCAGAATGAAAATTCATTCGGATTTCATTGATTAGTGTTTCGGACGGTAGCGTTATTGTCATGTGTATCTTCTTTGGCCAATCAGCTTACCTCTGTGGAGTTTGTGTTTCTGTGGATTTATACGTGTAAGTAGATAGGGTAAGGACTGCACCAGACATATAAGCAGGAGTCTGACGGTACAACTGTCTAGCGAGGTAATGGACTCAGCTGAGCCAATCATCTGGGAACTAGCCGGGCGGCGGTGCTAGGACAAGCGAAAGAGATAGCTAGCAATATCATGTGTCAGGAAGAGAAAAAGGTATATCCGCACTCACTGATGGGTTCGACTTCAATCGTTCCTACGTGGGGGCATCCACGGGATCGGAGCATAGAAGATTTAATAATCAAACCATGAAGCTTTATTGTTGCTCGAGGTCAAAGTACAAATATATCAGTTTAGTACAACCAGTAACAAAGGCCACAACAGCCGTAATTCAAAACAATATTAATAAAGGAAAACAACAAAGAAAGAAAAAAGGAAAAAGGGAAGGGAATGACAAAAATAAATCCATAGGTACTTTTACAGCATAAGGTAGATAATAATGACATAGGGTAATATTAAACTGTTAGGTATGAGCAATATAAGGTAGAGCTCAAGTAAAACATTTCTGCATATTTAAATGAACATACATATACACAGCCAGACTCCTATAGCATAAGGCCATCTCACCCCCCCAAGCCCCCCCACTCCCCCCCCTCAGATCAGTAAGTGGTGAGACAGTGACGGACTGGACAGTGGTTAGAATCAAGCCAGGGTTTCCACAACAATTCGAATGCCTCCACCCCGTCCTCCCTGATAGCCATCAATTTCTCATTAAGCATTAACACATTAATTCGATCAATCACTCTAGAAAAATCCAGACTAGATTGCTTCCATTGGGAGGCTATATAAATCCTAGCCGCCATCATAATAAATTGGGTAAAGCGGAAAGTACGAAATTGCATTCTAGAAGGCTTATGTCCCAACAGACAGAACTCTGGAGTTCGAGGTACAGTACCTGGGATCAGGGATACAATAAGATCCAACACTCTCGTCCAGAGGCCCACCACCGTGGGGCATCCCCACCACACATGAAACATCGTACCCCTCTGGTTACAGCCTCTAAAACACAGTGGTGAGCATTCCGGAAAGACAGCGTGGAGTCTCGTGGGAACCATGTAAGTACGGTGTAGGACCTTCAAAGCCGTCTCTGCAATGGAAACCTGCCAACTGCCTTTACTAAGTGTGGTGCAACAGTCCGACCATTGGTTTGATGTCAAAGTTATATGCAGATCCCCCTCCCACTCCTCCATAAATTTTAATTTCCCCTCGTGAGGCGGGCTGTTGAGGTGAGCATATAGTAATGAGAGGAGTCCAGATGATGTAGGTCTATATAGAAGGAATGCCTCTAGAAAGGTGGGAGAAGTATAAGGGACCTTGTCTGTCAATGTATGAAGAAAGGAGAGTATTTGAAGAGCCCTGAATGTCTCCCGATCAGGTAAACCTTTAGAGGACTGAAGGGAGGGAATGGTGTGTAAATTACGGCCATCACGAAGGTCATGTAATCTCACCAGTTTGTTATCAATCCACCACTGAAAAGAGGAGCGATGTAGGCCAGGAGGAAAAGAGGGGTTAGAGAGGAAAGGGAGCAGAGGGGAAGAAGGAGATTGTAAGGAGAATTTAAAGCGAACCCCACGCCAGAGAGAGAGTGAGTACAGCGCAACTAATGCAGAACTCGGAACCTTAGTCCCTATAGGGCCAGTCGTCCACATCAAAGCCATATAGGAATAGGGTGACAGAAGCCGATCCTCCAACCTCGTCCACCTAGGAGCCCCTCCCCCCGCAGCCACCTGTGTCAATTGTGCTATGCGTGCCGCATAATAGTATTTCAATAGATTGGGAACTGACAGGCCTCCCCTCTTTTTATTATAGTGCATCCCCGTCCGGGATATTCTATGCCTCTTATCGTTCCAGATGTAATCAAACATGTCTCGCTGCATGGCGTCTAAATCTTTTCTATTCACTGGAATGGGCAGGGAGCGAAACAGGTATAATAATTTGGGCAGGGCCATCATTTTAATTACGTTAATTCTACCAATCCATGAGATATATGGGAAATTCCATCTTGCTAAATCGGATCTAATTAATTTATAAATCGGGATATAATTCAATTTATAGAGGGTGTGTATAGATGTGGACAATTTCACTCCCAAATAGGAAAGACCCGAGGTGGCCACTGTGAAGTGAAAGGATTGGTGAATCGAATGTTGGACCTCTAATGGAATACCACAGTATAGAATTTCCGATTTGGTCACATTGACTTTAAGGCCAGAGGAAATGGCAAATCCTTCCAGAACCTTAAAAAGATTAGGCATAGATATTAAAGGATTCGTCAATGTCAACAACAGGTCATCAGCAAACAAATTCAACTTATACACCGAGGACCCAATCGTCATCCCTCCAATATCAGGATTGTCCCGTATCGCCTGCGCCAAAGGTTCCATCGCTAGGGCAAAAAGAGCAGGCGACAGGGGACAACCCTGCCGAGTGCCTCTCCCAACTGTGATTGATTGAGGTGCAGTCGAGGGCAATTTCAGGTAAGCTGTCGGGTGGGAATAGAGATATTTGAGTATCAATATAAATGGGCCAGAGAAACCGAATTTCGACAGCACGGCGAACAAGTAAGGCCACGTCACACTGTCGAAAGCTTTCTCTATGTCAAGGGCTAACAACGCCATAGGAATCGAGTTTTCCCTTGCCCAGTGAATTTGGTCTACAACTTTCCTAATATTATCTGGGGCCTGGCGACCCGGTATAAATCCAACCTGGTCTTGGTGAATCAGGCCAGACAAATAGGGATTAAGACGTTGGACCAGTATAGAAGTGAGTAATTTCGTGTCTACGTTCAACAACGATATTGGACGATAATTGGAGACATTAAGGTGGTCACGGTTGGGTTTAGGTATAACTGTGATCATAGCGTCTAAGAATTCGGGAGGTAGAGAAGTCTCAGAGCGCAGTGCATTAAAGAAGGTTAGTAAGTGCGGGGCAAGGATTGTTGCAAATTTCTTGTAATATGCAGCAGTAAGGCCGTCCGGTCCCGGGGACTTCCCTAATTTTAATCGTGCTATGGCATCCTGCACCTCCTCAAGTGTGAATGGTGAATTTAGAGTCTCTCTGGCTTCAGGAGTCAAAGAAGGTAAGTTCACAGAAGATAGGAAAGAGTTCAGGGAAGAGGAGTCAGTAGAGGAGCCCGAGGGAGCAGCATACAAACTAGAGTAGAACTGATGAAATGCAGCGTAGATCTTGTCAGGATGAGAGGTTTTGAGACCAGGACGCAACTGTAGGCAGTGAACTCGATTAAACGATACAGTTTTCTTCAACATCATGGCTAACAGGCGATCAGGCTTATTAGCGTATTTGTAGTAAGTGGCCTTAGTCCACCTAATTGCTTTCTCAACAGAAACTGACTTTAGTGCGTCCAGTCTCGTCCTGGTCTCTTTTAGTGAAGTGTATAAGGACTGAGAGGGGTCCTGTTGATGAGCATAGGTCAGCCTATTTAGTTTAGCCTCCAATGCTGCCCTCAGATGCGTACGATCTCTTTTTAGACCAGTAGCAATAGAAATAATACGACCTCGGATGTAAGGCTTATGAGCCATCCATACCCAAGCTGGTAATGCATCTGGGGTAGAATTCTGGCTAACGTAAAGGGTGAGGTCAGCCTCTAGCTGATCTCTCACTCGGGGCATGGTGAGTAAAGCTTCGTTCAGACGCCATCTGAATGGACAGCGAAAAGGCGATAGAAAGTCAATCATAGCATACACCATGTCGTGATCAGACCAGACAGACGGTACATGTTTAGTGAATAATAAGCTCGGCAATAGCATCACATTCAACAATATCCAGTCTATTCTGGTATAATGACTTTGAGCCGGAGAATAATACGAATATCCCCTAGTAGTCCCATTATGTTCACGCCAAGCATCAGTTAGACTAAGATTAACAAAGGATTGGCGTAATAAACGTTGCTGGCTGGCCGGCCTGCGGAGAGGAGCCATATTGGATCTGTCTAACCTTCCATCATATACCATGTTAAAATCACCAGCCCATACCAATTGTTCGTATTCTACCTTTTCAAGCATTCTACAAGCATCCAAGAAAAATTGCATAGGGGTATCGGTGGGTGCATACACATTAAATAAGTATAATTTTTTGTCATACAACGTTCCCAATATCAGCAAAAATCTCCCCTCGGGATCTGTCCGTACCTGATCCACTATAAATGGAAAGGAGTCACGCATCAGAATCATGACTCCCCTACACTTAGACGTGAACGAGGAGATGTAGAATCTACGGTATGACTTATGAAAAAATGAAGGATGGGACGACTGAGTGAAGTGCGTTTCCTGTATATAAATCAGGTCAGGTTGCAATTTAGTATAATCTAAAAAAGCTTTCTTACGTTTGAGTGGTTAGTTAAATCCCCGGACATTATGAGATATAACCTTAGCCATGGACAAGGCAGAAGATAGTTACGCTTGTTAAACATAACAATGGTATAGCATTGTAACCAACATCTAAAAAGGAGTCTGGCTGTATATTACCCCGCTTACACCCCACGTCCAGTAAGTCATGCAGGTGCGTACCTAAAAGGAAAACAAAAAACAGACAAACAGATACACATATATAAAACAAAACAAAACAAACAGAAGTCCAGATCCTAGGACCACCAGGCAGCCACCAGTGACTGTCTAGTAAGGCTCCTAAACCCCCCATGGAGGGATGAGGCACACTGGTCCGACATGCGGCCTGGCCATAACCAAACGGAATCGGAGACTGTCCCGAGTAGAACATAGTCCTAGGCAAGTGGGAGGTAGTGTCCCTTCACGGCAGTCCTTAACAGATATACATTAAAGGCAGTCCCCAAGCAAGGAGGTACCATTCCAGGGTACGAAATAGGCACGCAGATGGTCATCTAGTCACTCAAGTCATATAGGCGGCCGAGTGCCTTTCTGTTGTTTAGATGCACGGCCATCCTTGCCAACTGGTGTCCAGGCACGGGAAGCCCTGCTCGGGCGCTGCGGGAGAGGGGGTTGATCAACAAGGGGTATGCGTGCCCGGGTGAGTACCTCTTGTGCCTCTGAGTATGTGCGGACAGTGTGAGAGTGCACCTTTATCTGAAAAGATAGCGAGAAGGGGAATCCCCATCTATAACGGATCCCCTCCTTCTGGAGTGCTAGGGTGACAGGCCTAAAGTCCCGACGTCTTGCCAGGGTGGAGGGGGCCAAATCAGAATATATATGTACCGTAGCAGGAACTCCCGGCAGGGCAGCGACATTCCTGGCAGCCTGTAAAATCATGTCTCTTACCTCCGGGTAATGTAGTTTCAAGATGACGTCTCGGGGGAGATCCGGATTTTTGGGGCGTGAGAGCGCTCTGTGAATCCTATCGAACCGCAGCATCTCCGGTTCCAGATGCGGGACCAGCTCGAAGAACAGAGAAGTGATGGTCTTAGTCAGGTCTGTCACCTCCTCCGGCAACCCTCTTATGTGCAAGTTGGCGCGGCGCGACCTGTTTTCTAAGTCCTCGAGTTTCAGCTCGAGGGCCTGAAGCTGCGATGAGTGATCCTCCAGCTCCTTCTTGTCGGCTTCCACCGCCTCCGCCAAGTCATCCACCCGTGCCTCTGTATCCGCAACTCTCTGCCCTAATTCCTGCAGTTGAGATGAGAGGTCAGTCACGGCCTTGGTAAGTTCGGTGCGGAACATGCGCTGTATATTCTTAAACATGGAGGCAGGCGTAAGGTCCCCCGGGTCCGGAGTCTCCTCCTCTGAGTGCTCCACAGGCGAGCTCGAGCGGGACGCCGCCATCTTGGAACGCGAGCTGGTCCGGAGTAAGTCGGGGATAGACTGCGATAAATGCTGAGTCAGGTGATGCTTTTTCTTCTGCTGCGACCGGGGCATATTCCCCAAGGCTTTAGTGGGGTCTCCGGGTCTGAGGAGCCGTTTTCCGGCGCTTAGAAAGGCTAGTAGGCCACAGTCAGCACGGAGCTCACATCAACACCGTCCTCCTGCGTGAGCCGCGCGCATGCGCGTTCGAGCATAGAAGATTTAGACTGCAGACAAGGAGGGGGCTGTGAAGAGGAAAAGTTGCCCAGTTGCCCATAGCAACCAATCAGATTGCTTCCTTTATTTCAGAGGGCTTTAAAAAAATGTCCTCTGTACACGTTTTATCTGTACACAATTCTTGGTGAATCACTGTTTCTGCCACAGGCGATCCACTTTCCTGTAGAGTTTCATTCATATATTGGTGCACCATCCTACATCATTTGGAGAATCTTACTCTAAGGCCAAAATTGGCTGCTTCTCTAAGAGGTTAAAGGGGTACTCCATCCCTAGACATCTTATCCCCTATCCAAAGGATAGGGGATAAGATGTCAGATCGTCGCGGTCCCACTGCTGGGGAGCTCCAGGATCGCCGCTGCGGCACCGACCTCTCTGCCCCTCGTGACGTCACGGCCCGAACTCGCTCTGTGCAGCAATGATAGCGCGGTGCCGCAGCGGCGATCCCGGGGCTCCCCAGCAGCGGGACCACAGAGATCTAACATCTTATCCCCTATCCTTTGGATAGGGGATAAGATGTCAAGGGGCGGAGTACCCCTTGACACCTTTAAGGGTTCGTTCACACAGCCATCTGCGCCTGGTAATAAATGCCCGTTATCAATCCATTTGATAATTTATAAACGGGATGCAAACGGCTGTTAAATAATCCCATTGATATCAGTGGGATTTTTTTTACAATCCTTTATCACCTGTTTGCACACGTTTGCTTCCTGTTCGTTTTTTTTTTTTTTTGAAGGGGAAAAGACGGTGCATGCAGTATTTTTTCTCCCATCAAAAATAACGGAATAGAAATAGATATTATAAATTTAACATTGAAGTCTATAGCAAATGGATGAACCTTTAAAGGGGTACTCCCGTGGAAAACTTTTTTAAAAATCAACTGGTGCCAGAAAGTTTTGTAAATCACTTCTATTAAAAAAAATCTTAATCCTTCCAGTATTTTTAGGGGCTGTATACTAAAGAGAAATCCAAAAAAGAAATGCATTTCCTCTGATGTCATGAGCACAGTGCTCTCTGCTGACCTCTGCTGTCCATTTTAGAAACTGTCCAGAGCAGCATATGTTTGCTATGGGGATTTTCTCCTGCTCTGAACAGTTCCTAAAATGAACAGCAGAGGTCAGCAGAGAGCACTGTGGTCATGACATAAGAGGAAATGCATTTCTTTTTTGGATTTCTCTTTAGTATACAGCCCCTAAAAAATACTGTACGAATTAAGATTTTTTAATAGAAGGGATTTACAAATCTGTTTAACTTTCTGGCACCAGTTGATAAAAAAAAAAAAAGTTTGCCAATTTAAGATGTTTGGCTATATTGCATCTTCATTTAATGTTTATGTTTTTTGCAATTGACATGTATTATATGCTTATGTAGCATGTGCCTCTTTTTCTTACCTGTTTGTGGGCCAGGAAGTTCTGTAGTTCTGTGTTGGATCTCTTACTGTTGTCCACATGTTAGGTTTAGACTGTGGACAACATGTCAGGGCATTTTTTTTCTCTGTTCTTTCAGAACTGCATGAGAGAAAGAAGCCACGCCCCCTCATCTCCACCTCCCGAAGCCAGAGCAGGGGGAGAGAGAGGACATACACAGCTCCTCATCTCCCCTCCCCCTGCTCTGTCTTCTGAGGACGCAGGTCTGCACTGAAAGAAGACAGAGAAGATAAGAGTGCTATGTGAAGGGGAGGATAACAAAGTGCACGGGCTGGGGATGTATAGACTGCAGGGGAATAAATCTCGGACTGGGGATGATTTCTATGTGTGAAGGGGGGACGACGACTTCTGAATGACACATGCTGGGAGTTGTAGTCCCTGTTATGTGTGTATGCTAGTGTTTACAAACCAGTGTGCCTCCAGCTGTTGTAAAACTACAACTCCCAGCATGCCTGCACAGACTTTGGGCATGCTGGGAGTTGTAGTTTTGCAACAGCTGGAGGCACACTGGTTGGAAAACACTGTCCTAGCCTATTCAGCATACACATCATGTTACAACAGTGTTTCCAAACCAGTGTGCCTCCAGCTGTTGTAAAACTACAACTCCCAGCATTCCCTGACAGTCTTTGGATATGCTGGGAGTTGTAGTTTTGCAACAGCTGGGGGCACACTGATTGGGAAACACTGGCCTAGCCAATTCAGTATATTACAAACAAAGTGCATTGTTTCCCAACCAGGGTGTCTTCAGCTGTATCAAAACTACAACTCCCAGCATGCCCGGACACCTTTTGGCTGTCCGGGCATGCTGGTAGTAGTAGTTTTGCAACACCTGGAGACACCCTGGTTGGGAAACACCGGTGTATGCCCTATAGAGGTGTGGTGAACTACAACCCCCAGGAGACTACAGAGGCAGCATGCTGGTGTTATAACACAGATTGAAGACTCCTGAATGACACATGCTGGGAGTCGTAGTGCCTTTTATGTGAGTATGCCAGTGTATCCCAACCAGGGCTGACTATATTAGTGTGATGTGTATAAGGGGGCCGACCGGGGATAATAGTAGGGTTGGTAAAGGGCGGAACAAAACAAAAAAAAAGAGCCGCCCCAAACCAGCAAGGCATGAGGCATGCTGGGATTTGTAGTTCTCAGCACAGCAAGAAACAGGAAATAGAAGCAAAGATAGGAAAACAAAGTGGGGGATAAAAAGACAACAAAGAATGGAAATAGAGTAGGCTAAACAACAAGAATAGAAATGAAACAAAACAAATAGGGTAAGTCACAAACGGAAAAACACGTTTACCACCGGTGTACCCCTTTAAGAGCCTGATTGAGAAATTGCCATAAAACATTAAGGCAGCGGGTTAAATTAAACTCATTTCTTTATTTTTTTTTGCTTGTATTATCTCCAATTTTTGTAGCATAGCCTCTGCTTACACTGTGCCAACCTGTTTCTAGCCTGTCATTTGGAGGTCAATGAGATATTTTTTTAAATGACTGTTATAGAATTTTGCACCAAGTTTGACAGATTAACAGCACCAAAAATGAGCTTCATTTTTACTATTTTTAACTATGTGCACCACTTTCATTTGTAAGGGGCTTTATAGAGGTGGGGCCAACAGCTAAACTTCTAGAACTTTTTAATTTGTGTAAATCTCAATATGTGGAAACTTCCATAAAAATGTGTCAGGTTTCACCACAGTGCATATGAAAGGGATAAATAAAACTGTGTTTAACTTATCTATTGGTTTGTGTTACATCACATTTTTGAGCACAGCAATTTTTGCCCACCCAGTGCCACCTCCCACGTGCCATTTTAGGTGAAAAGCGCACCTTTCCGAGGTATTCTCAGGTTGCGTTCACACATGCATATCTTCTGCCCTACTTTCAACTATAAGAAGCCTCATATAGGTGGGGCCAACAGACTGCTAATTACTTTTCACTTATTTTCCCCACAATGTATAGTAAATTTGGTAAAGACATGTATGGAGCCAGTGTAGGTAAAATCGTGAATAGTGCTGTAGAATAGGAGAGTGATCTACAAATAATAACTCATGTGAACCAGCCCATGTCTGCACTAACCTTCTTCAAACACACACAGAATCCTATGATATCCTCCAATATTCTGAAAATCTAGTTTGTTTACCTATTTCCCCATCAGAAAGCAATATATACGTATATATTACTGATGAGCGGCATAGGCCATATTCGAATTCGAAAATTGGTTATATTCGTTTTTTTTTTGCATATCCGAAAATATATGCGCATATTAGCGAATATTTAGCCCTCCCTTCTTTAATGGTATAGGGAACTGTGACTAGTGCATTAACTCTGTGATTTTTTTTCCCATTGAAACCAATAGGCGCATTGTGGTCTATGGGGATCTCATGGCATTTAAAACAGTAAGCTAAGCAGGACCGTCTTGGCAGCACAGTGAAATGGGAGACCACCATGGATTCAAGTCCCGGGGTGGGACAGAGTGTTACAGTGTTGTGGTTTAACTTTACTTTCCTGGAAACACTGCTGTGTTGCCCATAGCAACCAATCAGATTGCTTCTTTCATTTTTCACAAGGCCTCTGCAAAATAAAAGAAGCAATCTGATTGGTTGCTATGGGCCACTCAGAAACTTTTCCTGGAAAAGTTTCTGAGTGGCCCATAGCAACCAGATTGCTTCCTTCATTTTTCAGAGGCCTTTTCAAAAATGAAGGAAACAATATGGTTGGTTGCTATGGGCAACTGCACAACTCTTCCTCTACACTGGTTTTGATGAATCTCCCCCATATAGGGAGATTAATCAAAACCTGTCCAGAGGAAAAGTTTCTGAGTTGCCCATAGCAACCAATCAGATCCCTTCTTTCATTTTTCAAAAATGAAGGCCTTTTCAAAAATGAAGTAAGCAATCTGATTGGTTGCTATGGGCAACTGCACAACTCTTTCTCTACACTGGTTTTCCGCATATGCGCATATTCGCGAATATACTGAGCCCTCCCTTCTTTAATTGTATAGGGAACTGTGACTGGTGCATTAACTCTGTGATTTTTTGCCAATTGAAACCAATAGGCTCATTGTGGTCTATGGCTGTCTCATGGCATGTAACACAGTAAGGCTGGGTCCACACTACGTTTTGTCCCATACGGGAGCGCATACGGCAGGGGGGAGCTAAAAGCTCGCGCTCCCGTATGTGACCGTATGAGCTCCCGTATGTCATTCATTTCAATGAGCCGACCGGAGTGAAACGTTCGGTCCGGTCGGCTCATTTTTGCGCCGTATGCGCTTTACAACCGGACCTAAAACTGTGGTCAACCACGGTTTTAGGTCCGGTTGTAAAAGCGCATACGGCGCAAAAATGAGCCGACCGGACCGAACGTTTCACTCCGGTCGGCTCATTGAAATGAATGACATACGGGAGCGCATACGGTAACATACGGGAGCGCGAGCTTTTAGCTCCCCCCTGCCGTATGCGCTCCCGTATGGGACAAAACGTAGTGTGGACCCAGCCTAAGATAAGCAGGACCGTCTCAGCAGCACAGTGGATGGGAGACCACCACTGGTTCGAGTCCCGGGATGGTACAGTGCTGTGGTTTTACTTTCCTAAAAAAGCAGCTGAGTTGCCCATAGCAACCAATCAGATTGCAAAATGAACGAAGCGATCTGATTGGTTACTATGGGCAATTCAAAAACTTTTTCTCTGGACAGGTTTTGATTAATCTCCCTCTATGGGGGAGATTCATCAAAACCAGTGTAGAGGAAGAGTTGTGCAGTTGCCCATAGCAACCAATCAGATTGCTTCCTTAATTTTTGAAAAGGCCTCTGAAAAATGAAGGAAGCAATCTGGTTGCTATGGGTAACTCAGAAAAGTTTCTGAGTTGCCCATAGCAACCAATCAGATTGCTTCTTTCATTTTGCAGAGGCCTTGTGAAAAATGAAAGAAGCAATCTGATTGGTTGCTATGGGCAACTCAGCAGCTTTTCCAGGAAAGTAAAGTTAAACCACAACACTGTAACACTCTGTCCAACCCCGGAACTCAAACCCATAGTGGTCTTCCATTCCACTGTGCTACCGAGACAGTCCTGCTTAGCTTACTGTTTTACATGGCATGAGATCCCCATAGACCACAATAGCCTATTGGTTTTAATGGGTAAAAAATCACAGAGTTAATGCACTAGTCACAGTTCCCTATACCATTCACTTAGTATTGAGCGGCATAGGCCATATTCGAATTCGCGAATATTCGCAAATGTATGGACGAATATTGGTTTTATATTCGCTAAATTCGCATATTCGTATATATTGTCGTTTTATTTTCGCATACGCGAAAATTAGCATATGCAAATTTTCGTATATGTGAAAATTCGCACACCAGTCTCACACAGTAATATTCGAGCCTTCTTTATACCACACAAGCTGAAAGCAGAGAGGGGTGATCACTGTGATGTGTACTGTGAAAAAAAAAAAAAAAGAATATTCGTAATTACGAATATATAGTGCTATATTCGCGAATATTCGCGAATATGCGATATTCGCGAATAAAATTCACATTGCAATTATTCGCGAGCAACACTACATTCAATAAGGGAGGGCTAAATGTTCGTGAATATGCGCATATGCGCATATATTTTCGCATATGCGCATACAATTTTGCATATGCGAAAGAAAAACGAATATTCGTAATTACGAATGTATAGTGCTATATTCACAATATTTGTGAATTCAAGAATATGCGATATTCGCGATTACAATTCGAATTGCGAATATTCACGAGCAACACTAATATATATATATATATATATATATATATATATATATATATATATATATTCTACATTTTGGGGAAGACATTTACTGATCATGAAATTATCTAAAAAATCATTCTGCCTGGATGTCTTGAGCATAGTTAAGAATCTGTGGCACCCATAAATGGATTTCCGTTTCTATGGAAACAAGTCATTTCAAAATCCTTTTGAAAGCAGACATATGTTATTTTCTTATTTCAAAGAATGTGATATTTACATTTTGCAAACTTATATTGAAGACAGCGTGTATGTGATACAAAAGAGTACAGGTCTGCAATCAACAAATAACTAGTGGATGGAAAAATATCAACTATTTAATACTTTGCTGTTTAGTGAATGACAGCACTTGCTATGTTTACTAGAACAATAAATGTCACTGGGCCTCATTTACTAAGAGTTTCGGGTTTTTACTAGTGGGAAAAGTTGTTAACATTTTCAGACTTGCAGGATTCCTCTCTATTTACTAGTGTTGCTCGCGAATATTCGCAATTCAAATTTTATTCCCGAATATCGCATATTCGCGAATTCGCGAATATTCGCGAATATAGCGCTATATATTCGTAATTACGAATATTCGTTTTTAAATTATTATTTTTTTTTTTTCACAGTACACATCACAGTGATCATCCCTCTCTGCTTCCAGCTTGTGTGGTGTAAAGAAGGCTCTAATACTACTGTGTGAGACCGGTTTGCGAATTTTCGCATATGCGAAAACTTACATATGCTAATTTTCGCATATGCGAATGTTCGCATATGCTAATTTTCGCACAACGCGAATATTCACGTATGCTAAAATACAACGAGAATATTACGAATATGCGAATATTCGCGAATATGACGAATATTCGTCCATATATTCGCGAATATTCGCGAATTCGAATATGGCCTATGCCGCTCAAACACTACTATTTACTATTGGGAAAAGTCGGGAACATTTTCTGACCAGCTTTTTCTTGGTCGATATTTCCAGCCATTTACCCACAGGATTTTCTGTGAATTCAATAGTAAATCGGTGGGGTTGTGAAACCACGCCCCTTTTCAAACATACCACACCCCTTTGTGACATACCACGCCCCTTTTTTGGCTTTTCACAGTGCAATGTCGGGTTTGTTGGATTTTCCAGGCGCAGACTGTTGCACACTGGCGCAGACTGGCGCAGACATGTGGAAGACACTCTGCACCAAAATAACCAGACAAACACTGGTCGGTTTCAGCTTAGTAAATGAGGCCCAATGTGTTGCTTAGTCTGCAGCTAGAGAGTAGGCAAACTAAGCCTTGACTATGAACCTCTTAAAGGGGTACTCCCTTGGAAAACTTTTTTTTTTTTTTTTTTTTTTTAAATCAACTGGTGCCAGAAAGTTAAACAGATTTGTAAATTTGTCGTACTTCTGGAAAAAATCAAACATACATGCAGGAAAATTTATACGTTTAACATTGTTGTCTTCTGACCCCTATAACTTTTTTATTTTTCCGCGTATGGGGCAGTATGAGGACTCATTTTTGTATTGATCGGACTTTTTGATCGCTTTTTATTCATTTTTTCATTAAATATAAAGTGACCAAAAATACACTTTTTTGGACTTTGGAATTTGTTTGCGCGTACGCCATTGACCGTGCAGTTTAATTAGCGATATATTTTTTTATAATTTGGACATTTCCACACGCGGCGATACCACATATGTTTATTTTTATTTACAGTTTTTTTTTTTTTTTTTTATGGGAAAAGGGGGGAGATTCAAACTTTTATTAGGGAACGGGTTAAATGATCTTTTTTTTTTACTTTTCTTCCACTTTTTTTGCAGTATTATAGCTCACATAGGGGGTTATAACACTGCACACACTGATCTTTTACATTGATCAATGGTTTCTCATAGGAAACTATTGAACAATGATTCTACCGCTTGACTGCTCATGCCTAGATCTCAGGCAATGAGCAGTCGGACACAAGGAGGCAAGGTAAGGGACCCTCCTGCTGTGTCACAGCTGTTCGGGATGCCGCCATTTCACTGCGGCCATCAGAACAGCCCCCTGAGCTAACCGGCATTGTTTTACTTTCACTTTAGAAGCAGCGTTCAACTTTGAACGCCGAGTCTAAAGGGTCAATGCCATGTGCTATTAGCCAAGGGTTCCGGCCATTGTTAGAGGTCAGGCCCGACCCTCTGAGGCCATGCCGCGACCCCGCGTTATAGAAAGGGAAAGGACTCAGGACTTACTGGTACGTCCTTGGTCCTTAACAGGTTAAGGACTAAGCCCATGTTGGACGATGGCCGATTTTCGTTTTTGCACTTTCGTTATTTAAAGGGGTATTCAGGGATTTTTTTTTTAATTTGACTAGGCTACAGGGGCTGTAAAGTTAGTGTAGTTCATAATATAGTGTCTTTACCTGTGCGTGACGGTTTTCTCACAATTTTTATCGGATTTTTCATCCCACTATTTATTTTCAACAGCATACAAAATGACTGCTGTCTCGGATTTTTCCCAGCTTGCAATGCGGTTGAGACCTGACTCATTAGTCAGCTGATGACAGGGAGCCTGTCTGCTTCAATGGGTAGAGAGATCAATCTGCAAGTAATGCAACAGCTGGAGGGACTCTGATTGAAAACCACAGGTCTACAGCTCATTTATGTTTCAATGGGTGGGGTGGCTGATGTGTGGGAAAGAGGAAAATGGTATCATGGGATTTGTAGGCAAACAAGAAAACTGAAAACAGGAAATACAAGTTCACAGAAAGCTAGCCACAGTGTTATGGTAATCTCACAACATATCCATTTAGCCCCAAGACACGTGCAGATCCTTCCTAAGCATGTTCATTACTGTCTGCCAGGTACATACTAAAATCAACTTATGCTGGATAACCCCTTTAATCCTCCCCTTCTAAAAATCATAACACTTTCAATTTTCTGCCTACAGACTCATATAAGGGCTTGTTTTATGCATCACCAACAATACTTTGTAATGACAGTACTTATTTTATAAAATAATCTGTGATGAAACAAAATAAAACTTATTTGTGGGGTGAAATTAAAAATTAAACGCCATTTTATAACTTTTATGTAAGTTTTTTTTTTTTTTTCTACCAAAATTAGTATGTTTAAAATTGTAAATTATAATTTATTTTTTATTTTTCTGCATACGGGGCTATATGGGGGCTCATTTTTTTTTCAAATTCAAATTTGCCCAGCCAGGTGACCCAAGCCTGGCTAGCTGGAGGGAGGTTGCAATAGAAACCTCCAGTATGTCACAGTGGTTTACTGGAGGAAGTGCAGTAGTCTGCATAAATCAGTAGGTTGAGAACCTTTAAAATCTATTAAAATTTTGCCCCAGCCAGCCAGGTGGCACAGGCCTGGCTGAAAGTAGCAGGAAGCAGATTTAAAAAAAATCAATTAGAATTTTGCCCTAACCAGCCAGGTGGCTCAGGCCTGGTTGGCAGTAGCAGGTTTCCCAAAAAATCGATTTAAATTTGGCCATCAGTAGCATTTTTTTTTTTTTTTTGGTTACTTTTATCCTTTTTGGGTACATTTTCAGAGATGACAGTACAATGAGTAAAGGAAAACTGTCAACTTGCTCCCCCCTGCACTAACCATTGGTACTGGCTGGTAGTGTGGGGGACACTGATCAGTTTGATGCATACCATGCCCGGATCCGCCACGCCATTCACCCATTATATTATTTCTTCTTGATATGCAAATTAGCTGCTAACTGCGTTACTGCGTTCATCTGGCACTGTGACGTAACTGCCTCCCGACCCACAGCACCACCCGGCTTATAAATATTCATGTTCTCCCTCATCATCTCCTTCTCCTCCCCGCTGATTTCAGGACTCCACTGCGCTAAAGCAGCTTCTGGATGTATACAGGAAGCCAGCACATGTGCAGTAGAGTCCTGAAATCAGCGGGGAGGAGAGGGAGATGATGAGGGAGAACATGAATATTCATAAGCCGGGCGGTGCTGCAATGCTGCCAGTTAGCAGCTAATTTATATCAAGAAGAAAGAACATAACGGGCAAACAGTGTGGCAGTGTAGCTGATCAGTGTCCCCTGCACTACCAGTTAGTACCACTGTTTAGTGCAAGGGGAGCAAGCTGACAGTTTTCCTTTAAATGCACCAGAAGTGTAATAACACTACAGGCTAGATTTGTGTAATTTCAAAATGCTTTTTGGGTGGCAGAAATGACAGCACAATGAGTACTGAAGATGTTTGTGGAATAATATTACATGCACCAGAACCATATAAAACTACAGGCTGTATAGGTGTAACTTAAATGCACTTTTTGTGTGGCAGAGATGACAGCCCAATGAGTACTGAAGGTGTTTGTGGAAATCTATTATATTCACAACTGTGTTGACAGGCCCTATAGGTATATAGTTGCCACTCGAATACGCTTTGTGGGTGGGTGGTGCAGATTAATACACCTCTCTGGCTACTGTAGCTGGTGAGGTAGCTGGCTATTGTAGCTGAGATGACAGCATAATGAGTACTGAAGGTGTTTTTGGAACACTATTAAATTCACTAGAACTGTATTAAAAAGCATGTTGAAGTTACATGTATTGACACTGGTCAATACATGTAACTTCAACATGCTTTTTGCGTGGCAGAGATGACAGCACAATAAGTACTGGAAGTGTTTGCAGAACAATATTACATTCACCAGAACTTTATTAACACTACAGGCTAGATACATGTAACTTCAACATGCCTTTTGAATTGTAGAGATGATAGCCCAATGAGTACTGAAGGTGTTTGTGGAAATCTATTATATTCACAACTGTGTTGAAAGGCCCTAATGGTATATAAAGTTCCAGAAGAAGTATTCTCGGCACTACCTGGTGCAGTGCAAAAAAGCTCTATAGAGATATTCCATATATGCAGTAAACGGCTCCCTAGAAGCTATTGTGAGTCTGTACAGGTGCTGACATGTAGAAAATGGAAGAAGTGGAGCATCTAGTAGACAATGGAAGAATGGAGCACCCACCTAGACTTGCTTGTGATAGCTTCTTTATTGTTCACTGGAACATGCAGGATACAGCGTGCAGGGTGGCAGGTGGTTGAGATGCGGGGGTATCGATACCCCCACGCCTCAACCGCCTGCCTCCCTGCATGCTGTTTCCCGCATGTTCCAGTCAGCAATAAAGAAGCTATCACAAGCAAGTCTGGGAGAGTGCTCCATTCTTCTATTGTCCTATAGATATTTAGTTTCCACTTGAATATGCTTTTTGGGTGGGTGGTACAGATCAATGCACCTCACTGGCTACTGTAGATGGTTTAGGAACACTATTATAGAGACAAATCACTACTGTGTGGATAGACCCTATAGGTATATAGATGCCACTTGAATACACTTTGTGGGTGGGTGGCACAGATTATTCCACCTCACTGACTACTGTAGCTAGTTCAGGTACACTATTATAGTGACATATCACTATTGTGTTGACAGGCCCTATAGGTATATAGGTCCCACTTGAATATACTTTGTGGGTGTGTGGCACAGATCCCTGTACCTCACTGGCTACTGTAGCTGGTTCAGGAAAACTATTCAGTTCAGGTATGTGCAGGTATGAGCCTTTGGATTTGTTTTAGCAAAGATGAGCCCTTCAGAGGCGGTGATTAGGGTGTCTCCTTATATGTTGTTTTGGTGTGTAGGAGCCCCTATAAGATTCTGGCATGGTGATTGAATCCTGTTCACACACACACACGCAAGGTCTCTATTTCTAATCTGTATTCCTCTATTTTTCTAATCCCTAACTGTCCCTATTTCTATCTCTCTCCCTCTTTCTCTCCCTGTCTCTCCCTGTCTCCCTCTGTCCAGCAGTTCCGTGGCTCTGAATGCAGTGGGTGACGTTATTGCCCTCTTATCTGTGTAAAAATTATGATAATTCTTTATTTAAGAACGCAAACTTATTATACAGAATCAGTCCTAGTCTTCTTTAGGGCTCACAATCTAAATTCACCTATCATTATGTTTTTGGAGTGAGGGAGAAACCGAAGTACAAAAACGAAACCCATAAAAACATGGGGAGAACATACAAACTTCTTGTTGAACTTGGTGTGATTTGAACCTAGGACCCCAGTACTGAAAGGAACAGGGCCAACCATTGGGCCATCATGCTATCTTTCTTGGGAAACTATCTCCACACTCTAAAGCAACATTAATAAATTCATACCCTAGATCCCTGAATAAATTCACACACAAGACTCCTTAAGTCATATTCCAGTCCTCTAAATAAATTAAGACTCCCAAATAAATTGTAGAAAGGGGAATCACACACCAAAATACACAGCAGAACTACCCCCTTCACACAGCAGGAGGCACACAGCAGGACTATCCACTACCCCCCCCCCATCTACAGCCCCCCCACACACACTTTCTGTAGCACCATATAATGGATTAATGTAACACTGTATTTCCCCCTAAAAGCAATCCTTACAGAGGAGAATACAATCATACATGTTTTTTAACATAAATCCATGAGATATAAAACCCTCTGTAAAAATGGAAAAACACAAAAACAGGGGGACACACCTTAGTAGAACGTCAATTGAAACCTATTAAAAGAGTAATGTGCCAAAACAAGTACACTAACTTTGTCATTTCCGGGCCTGAAGAAACGCCTACACAGCGTGAAACGGCGCTGTTGCCTGAACGGTGCTCTCTATTCCTCGTGCCCTGCTATTACAACCGTAATAAGCCTTGCTTGTTATGCACATGGAAGAAAGGTTTGAAGCACAGTCCTTTTGGTGAGTGATCCTCATTTGTTCTTCTCTGGATTTATTTAAATTGTTACTACTAGAGAGAGCACCACTGAATAGGACAGTTGTGAAGATCAGCCAACATACTAGGGTTGGGCGGTAAACCGGTTCATACCGAATACCGAAATTTTTGGGCTGCACGATATGAATTTTTACTTCACAGTGGGCTCAGTCTATCACTGGCCAGGGCGGGACATCTCTCCGGCCAGTGATAGGCTGACGGCTGTCCGACGTTCCAGTCCCCCGCTTAAGGCCGACGTAGGTAAGTTAAAGTTTATTTTCTTTATCTTTTGCAGCCTGGGCATAGGGATAAAGTGTACAGCAGTGTTCTCAAACCTGCGGACCTCCAGCTGTTGCAAAACTACAACTTGATTTGGGGGGGAGGGAGCAGAAGAGCGCTTGCGGGTCACATGATTTGGGGTGGGGGTGAAAGAAATACCGTTATATACCGTGGAATCGCCATAAGTTACAAAAATACCATGATACACATATTTGGTCATACCGCCCAGCTCTACAACATACCACGATCCAGTCAGTCCGGCATGAATCACAAACCCCAGCAGTGCAGGTGTATATTTTCTTCTCCTACTGAATTCACTAACTATGTGTGGTAGTACAATTGATAGACTCAACTCTATAGAATGTCCAATGTAAAATTGTTCACCGCTGCTCCTTTAGAGGTCATAGACAACACCAGGACACATATAACAGTAGACATTGTTCACCATACCCAGCTTAAAGGCACACACCAATCAGATGGGACCATGTGACTTTAAGGTCAACTTTACTTGGCAGCAAGCAAGGCCTTAGAGCTCTACAATGTAATAGAGCCTTTCTCAGGCATCCTGGTTCCAGTAAACAATGTCTACTATAAAACCCTCTATGTTACTCTTGGGGTATCAGAGAACATGGTAAAAAAAAGGACATTGTTTGCAAAGCTGAGCATAAGACATCCGGGTTAGCCTATTATCCTTCAGTGTTGTTCCAGAAGAAAAGTACATGAGTATTTATAGAACCTTTACAATATAATATAATCCATATGTATATATATATATATATATATATATATATATATATATATATATATATATAGCAATTCCAACAAATCACCGCACAAGTAGGTCTTGGATCAAAATAAGCTGGTAGTTTTATTCCCAAGTAAAATGCAACGTTTCGGCAATAGCCTTTATCAAGCATGATGCTTGATAAAGGCTATTGCCGAAACGTTGCATTTTACTTGCGAATAAAACCACCAGCTTATTTTGATCCAAGACCTACTTGTGCGGTGATTTGTTGGAATTGCTGTTCATTCATCCCGGGCTGGCAGCCTGGGCAACCACTTGCACGTAGAGTGGCCCCCGATGAGGTCTCATCTGTTACATATATATATATATATATATATATATATATATATATATATTAGAGATTATTACTTGTCTGCATTAAGTGTCCTCCTAACTTGAACTTTAGGCATAGGGTGCATGCCACCTGGACCAGATGATTTGTCTATTTTAATATTTTTGAGATGGTGCTGAACTACATTACTTCCTGGGTTAGAGAGACGACATTTAATAGAGAGTTTACTTTATCCTCTACATTTCACCTGACATTTCATTTTCCTCTGTGAATGTAGAAAAAAAAAAAGTTTAATTAATTTGTTCTATCCTCATCACATCGTACGATTCCTCTCTCATTACTTTCAGTTTTAACCTTTTTATTATTTATATAACATTTTAGGTTAGTTTTTTCTCTCTTTGACAAAAAGCATCTCTTCCATTTTTGCTGTCTTTTTTTTTCTTTAAATAATGTTCAACCTGATATTTTTTTAAACCCTTTTCACTACCTTCCTGTTTTAGTAGCTCAAATTCAAACACTTTCCTTAGTACTTATTTGAAGCACCTTTGGAAGCAATAACAGCCTCCAATATTCTTGGGTATGATGTCACAAGGTTTGCACACTTGGATTTGGGGATTGTCTGCTATTCTTCTCTGCATATCCTCTAAATGGGGACCATCAGTGGCAGCCATTTTCTGGTCTCTTTAGAGATGTTTGATTGGGGGTCAAGTCAGGGCTCTGGCTTGGAGATTCAATGACATTCCCTAAGCCGCTCCTGTGTTGTCTTGGCTGTATACTTAGGGTCATTGTGGCAGTTTATTATTGCTCCTTGTGTGTAGTTGCTTTTCTCAGCTTTTTTTTTTTTTTTTTACGTTGAATTTCATGGAGTTGAGGGAAATTTATCAAAAGTTTGTTACGATGTGTGGTAAATTTTACACCAGGATACTAAAGAAGGCAGTGAGTTTAAAACACATAAGAAGGCCTTTTTCTTGATATCTGCTTGGGGTGGTATAGAGTCAGGGGTGTTGCTATAGAGGTAGCAAAGATAGCAGTTGCTTCGGGGCACTGTTGCCTATGGGGGCCCCAAAGCACATCTGCCCCATAATAAATCAGCATTATAATTGGCACATGGGGCCCAGAAGCTACAAGCTTTGTATGTTTTTGTACATTTTAATAAAATTTGCAGTTGATACATTCATGACCACTGCAAGCTCATCTGAAGGAAAGCGTTTAGCGCATCTGTTTTGTAGAAATCACGATGGAGGTCGGTGTAGTGAAAATGTGCAAAATTATGGAAAAATATACACCAAAATGAAGACTAAAACCAGTGATACATTTCTCTGATTGTCTTATTGGAAGATGAACCTTCTGCCCTGTGTAAGGTCCAGTGCACTCAGGATCAGGTTTTCATTAAAGGTTTACTCCACCCCTGGACATCTTATCCCCTATCCCTCCAAATAGGCTGGCATTGAGGGGTGGGTGTGATGTCACAAGGGGATGTGGCCATGACAATACTCTGGCCTCTGTATCGTGAGTCATCTGACATAAAGGAATACTTCTCTCCGTGCAGCTAATGACAAGTACTGCAGGAGAGATTGCTGTGGTCCCCAGCGGCGGGACCCCCGAGATCAGACATTTTCAGAGCTATACTTTGTATAGGGGATAAGATGTCTAGGGGCGGAGTACCCCTTTAAAGGGGGGGGACATGGAAGAATGGGCATTAAGAATAGGCTATCAGTAGCCAAGACCTTATCACTAATGACAGGCCGCAGCTGTCAGGTGCTGCTATCATTAACTCTTTAGACACTGTTTTTATTGCTGATCATGGCATCTAAAAGCTTTCATTTCAAGTGTTGTTAGCTTAGTGATGCTTATTGAACAACATAATCCTGAATGTCTGATAAGCTAAAATGGCTACTAATGGTTGCCTTACCTTCCTTCGGCTGCCGGATCACTGCTGCATCTCACTGTTCAATGCTCTGCATGGAAAAATCCCATTTTGGGACTTGTGTAAAAGTGTAAAAGGAAAATAAATATATTTATTGATACTAATGATAAAAGGATGAGCATCACCCTCCTTAAATTAGCATTGCCCTCCTTTTCCCATTTTACAAAAAAATAAAATAAATAAACAAAAAATAATAAACAATAATAACATTGTACATGCCTAATTGTCAAAACTCTTACTATATGTTTATGATCCTGTACTGTGAAGAGCATAAACTTAAAAAAAAATACCCAACACTAGAAATGCTGATTTTTGTTAACATTTCCTACCAGAAAAAATGAATAAAACGTGACAAAATGTCCCATCCAAACACCAATAAAAACTACAGATCATGGTGCAAAAAAACAAGAGATCAGATTTTTCTTTCTTCTAACTAGGACAGTCATAGAAAAACTAAGTTGAGTATCATTATCTATAATTTTTGCTATAATGTGCACCCCGTAACTCACCCCCAAATGTTTTTTTTAAATTAAACAAAACTGGTGTTTCCATTTCACTTCCCCCTCCCCCGCTAAAAATATTGCTGTTTATTTTGCCATATATGTTATGGTAAAATAAAGGATGTCCCTACAAATTACAACTGGTTGCCCAAAAAAGCAAGCCCTCATATCGGTCTATAGATGGATAAATAAGGCTGGGTTCACATATGTCTGGCGTCTGGCCTAGTTGAACTAAGCCTAGATCTCGACCCAACTGATGCCATAACTGATGACAAATTATCATCAGTTGTGTGACATCCTGCGTCCATTGTTTCTGGACAGCGAACTTTAACTTACCTTTGTCCTCCGTTCCCCCGTTGCTAAGGAACTGGCCTCACTGTCCTCCGCTGTTATCGCTGTGGTCCTGGGGATTGGAACGTCACAGAGCCTTCAGCCTATCACCGGCCGCAGCGATTTCCCGCCTCGGCCGATGATAGGCTGAGCCCACTGTGATGTAAGAAGCTGGCCGGCTTCTTACATGACAATGACAGTCAGCTCAGCCTATCATCGGCCGAGGCGGGACATCGCTGAGGCCGGTGATAGGCTGAAGGCTCTGTGACGTCCCAACACCAGGAAGCAGCAAGAACAGTGGAGGGTCCATAAGGCCGGTGCCTTAGCATCAGGGGGGAACGAAGGACGAAGGTAAGTTAAAGTTTGTTTTTTAATATTTGCAGCCCGGGCGCAGGAATACAAAGTACGGCGCAGCGGCTGATAATTATATGGCAGGGGGGGGGAGAGAAGCTGCGCTCGCGGGTGACAAACTATTAGTCCCCCGATGTGGGGTGCAGCGCTGGGCTGATAAACCGGCGGGGGACATTGGGGAGCAGAGCTGCGCCCATCACATGATGATAATGGTGGGGAGGGGTGTAAATACCATGGAAGCGCCATTTTGTTCAATGTAAATGCGGTACCGTAAAAGCCCTACCCTGAAAATAAGCCCTAGTGTGTTTTTTTGTGACTAAAATTAATATAAGACCCGGTCTTATTTTCAGAGAAACACGGTACAGTATGTTTCTCTATGAATAAATGCCACACATCTACGTATCATAAAAATAAATAACTCTCCAAGTACCATTTCTGTGTTCATTAGGTATTCGGACAAATTTTCATTTAAAACAGTCCTGTATCTGGGGGGTAACATA
The DNA here is from genome assembly GCF_029499605.1 of Hyla sarda. NCBI lineage: Eukaryota > Metazoa > Chordata > Amphibia > Anura > Hylidae > Hyla > Hyla sarda. The sequence goes on from NC_079197.1 coordinate 119,957,829, forward strand.
TGACAGATGATAAGCGATTAAGATGATATGTAGTCCAGATAATAGTTTGTCTCATGCACCACTTTTGAGTCTCAGGGCTTCCCTTGGTGTGACCTGTCACCTGGTCACTTATTATAGTCCTGATGACATGTGATAACCACACAATACAAGGCACCCGATCAAGATGAACATATAATGTATTTTAAAAAAGCAAAATTAGAATAAAATGTTATTAATATAAGCAAGCCCCGACAGGGAAATGGTTACTCACTCTTTGTGGGTGAGGCTTCAGAGCGAAACATTTCCCAGAACTGCCTGCTGGCTACGAGTCTGTTGAGCAGTTGTGGTTTGCATACTGATAACTGTAGTTATACAACAACAAATAATCCCTTTGATCCAACATAAATGGAAAATGAAGCCAACCCATTGTGGTCATTAGATAACAACATAATCCGCAAGCGGAATTTCCACTGTGACAGAACTGCAGTGGGTTGTGTACATGTGAACATACCCTTAATCATAGTGATACCATAATAGGCCATCAATGTTAAAGTTCTGTCAAAGGATCTTGTGGACTAAGGCTGTATTTCCTTGCATTTTAGAGATACTGTTGTTGTTGTTTTTTTTTTTTTAAAGCTTGTATAGGTATGGATATAAAAGGAAATGACTCAGCTTTCAGATATATACTTTAAGGCTTATACACACAGGCATATGCACGAAATTGTCATAAATATGTCATGTCTTGCATTTCTTGCCTGTGCATGGCACCTTTTTTGTGAAACATAAAATGGTATATAGCATTATTTCTGTTAGATTCTACGGGTACTATATTGTGACTCAGAAATGTTCACATTCTGCTCAGTAAAAAAAATCTGGGGCCCCTTGTTCTGGGCAATAATAGGGGGGCTGTTAGAAATCAGTTTTCTTGTCAGATCACAAAAATAAAGATTTGTTCCCAGATGACCCTAATAAGTCTGAAATATGCTCTAGTGAGTGATTACAATATTGTTGCAAAAGTAGGTTATATAGATATTGCAGTGTTGATATACAGAGATATAGTTCAATAGAGATGGTTCAAAGAGGGCAACCAGAGAAATAAGGGGGGATGGTTTAGTTTAGCTTACATAGAAGGCTTAGGGGAGACCTAATAAATATGTATAAGAATATCAGGGGACAGTACAAAGATCTCTCCAATTATCAATTTATACCCAGGACTGTACCTAATAAGGGGGCATCCGCTATGTCTTCAGGAAAGAAGGTTTCTACCCCAACACAGATGGGAGTTCTTTACTGTAAAAGCAGTGAGACTATGGAACTCACTGCAAGAGGAAACGGTCAGGTGAATTAATTAAAAGAGCTCAAAAGAGGCCTGGGTACATTAACGGAGAGTAATAACATTACACGTTATTAAAACTAGATTTAGAGGGATATCACATTTGGAGTCAGGAAGGAATAATCTCATAAGGTTCTTTTTTTTTCCTTCTTCTGGATCAACTCAATAGAGACACAATAGAAATATAGGTTGAACTTGATGGACACTGGAGTAATAGCTACAGCTACTGTAGGTTCCATTCACATGGTTCTGCTTTGTGCACACCTTAAGCAAAAATATTTCAAATTTTGGCAAAAAAAAATTACATAAAAAAACTAAACCAAAATTGAAATAGGTTATCAATGATGAACAGAAAGTATATCCAAATGAAAGCAAGCCTAAAATAAATATAAATAACCCAATATAATCCTGTAACAGAACTTTTTTCATTTATCTGCCCAAAACTGAAGCTATCAATGACACTTTTACTTATTTACTTTAGTATTTACCTTAAGAACCACAAGCATTTGAAATCCCAGAAGTGATTGTATCCATGTGTCACAAAGGTTTGGTCTCCCTCAATGTCAACCTCTTTCCGGCATACTGATTTTTTGTTAGGGAGAAGGACCATACTGAAGACAGCTTTTTAAATTGAAAGTAAAAAAAAAAAAAAAAGATTTTCTTGCTTTAATCATTGTCTATTGCAATGTCATGATTTTTAGCTTTTCACTCTGCTTTGATCTATTTATTTAATTCTGCCAGTTCTGTGTCTCTGCAGAGTTTGATCTGTGCATGTTATAAATAGGAAAAGCTGTGGCTGTGCGAATTCTTTAAATGTTTTGTACAAAAAGTATCTATAATCTTCATTTCAGCACTTATTATTCTCACTTTTCCCATTATTTATTTCCTATTGACTAATAGGTCACAAAGTCAAAAATGAAAATGTCAACTCTGACCGGATAGGAATTGATGTCTATAGAAATCTTCACTTTGTTTTTCAAAATATCTATTTCATGAACCTGTGTAAATAGTACATGGTGACAAGTTGCTTATAATTAACCCATATGACAACGCTGCCTTACAGTTACTGACCCCATAGTTGTGCACATATACTGTATGTCAGCTGAAAATTGTAACATCAAGTAATGATTGTCTCAGGCTACCATCCTTTCATTATATAATGTTCTTTCATGGGCCTTTTGACCTGAAATTACATTTGACTAAGGCTAGGTTCACATCACAATTTGTACCGCCGAAGTACGAATACATCAGGAAACTGACAAAATATCACGCAGATGTATCTGCAAAGGCCCCATTCATTTAGATGGCCTAAGCATAGTCAGCTAGTGACTATGTTTGGGTCATTTTCTGAGCATATACAAGTTTTGGCTCAAACAAGCATGGCTTTCAGCACTTTTCAGTCCGAGACAAAGCTCAGATACATTAGAAAAAGTACCAAAATGCAATAATTAAGGCCATTAATGTGAAAGGAGCCTGTGCATTTCCAAGCATGGATGAAAGTCAGAGGACCGAAACAGGACTGTTGGGGTGGTGGCATCCTGGGACTTTGGCACTTTGTCTGACTTGATCTGGTTGGTACTAATATCATGTATGATAGATTTTATAATCCGTGGCTATAATACTTTTTGCAGTCCTATTATTGGACTGCTTAGAGCCGCGCATATCTGTTTTCCTGCTAGTTTTGCATATATACTATGTACCTTCTGGATTTATAATCTGTTGTCATTTATTACTTTTCATTCTTTGCTCATATAACATATATAAAATATGACAGTAGTCCAGGTGATGTTGCCTGCTTTTTGATGTCCATTCCTCCTTTCTATATGTTTTTCAATGTATGTTTACAATTTTCTTCATTAAAATTATTACATTTACATGAACTGTTTTTGAGTAGCTCCATTGTTTTTTTTGCACAATGCTTTCTAGGTATATGGCAAATATAGATCAATCTATGATGAATACATTAATACAGACCAGGGGCGGATCCAGAGTCTAGTCTCGGGAGGGGCACTATTAGAGAATTTTGCGTTGGCGGACAGAAAATAAGGTGTTGCTTAAAGAACTTACAATATTATTAAATGTATCCAGTATAATAATCAAATACACCAATTGCCACAGAATGGGAAAGCGCTAAAGAAGTTTTTACCATTTAAAACTACAGCTCCCAGTATGACCTAAGTAGTGGTGAGGAGATGCTGGGAGTTGTTGTTTCACCCATCATTACTGCAAAACTTACAAGTGACTACAGCTCTGATGGGACAGTCAGGACAATACACAATGATATCAGTAACTACAGGTGACGTCTTCTCTATAGTCTTTCCTTATCTAATTCAGATGGTACATACCACCGGGTCCAGCTAAATATTCTCGCTGCATAACTTGACGCCCAGACGGCTCTTCACTGTGTCAGCGGATTCTGATCCTCTATATGAAAAAAAAGTATTATTATAATACTGCCAAACACCATATCCTTTGAATATAATTCTGACACACTGTACCCTCCGAATATACTACAACTCACTTTACCCTTTGAATACAATAATGCCACACACTGTACCCTCTGAATATAATACTGCCACACACTGTACCAACTGAATATAATACTGCCGCACACTGTACCCTCTGAATATAATATTGCCACACACTGTACCAACTGAATATAATACTGCCACACATTGTACCCACTGAATATAATACAGCCACACACTGTACCCTCTGAATATAATACTGCCACACACTGTACCCACTGAATATAATACTGCCACACACTGTACCAACTGAATATAATACTGCCACACGCTGTACCCACTGAATATAATACTGCCACACACTGTACCAACTGAATATAATACTGCCACACACTGTACCCACTGAATATAATACTGCCCACACACTGTACCCAATGAATATAATACTGCCACACACTGTACCCACTGAATAATACTGCCACACACTGTACCCAATGAATATAATACTGCCACACACTGTAACCTCAGAATATAATACTGCCACACACTGTACCCTCAGAATATAATAATGCCACACACTGTACCCTCAGAATATAATACTGCCACACACTGTACCCCAGAATGTAATACTGCCACACACTGTACCCCTGAATATAATACTGCCCACACACTGTACCCTCAGAATATAATACTGCCACACACTGTACCCTCTGAATATAATACTACCACACACTGTACGCTCTAAATATCCCTCTGAATATAATACCGTGATGTATTGTGGCTAATGAAAACCGTACTACCCCAGAAATTCCTTCTACTCTGTGCCCCTCATATATAGTAGTAATGCCCCATCCTGTGCCCCCACATATAACTATGACCTGTCCTGTTCCCCCTCATAATAATAATGCCCTCTGTCCTGTGCCCCTACCATATAATGCCCCTGTGCTGTGCCCCTCACATATAATGCCCCTGCAATGTTCCCCTCACATATAATGCCCCCCAATTCTGCTCCCTCAGGGGGCATAATAAGTGAGGGGAACATAACAGGGGGGCATTATAAGACAGAGCACATTATATGTTAGGGGAACATGACAGGGGGCATTATATGTGAGGGGCACATGACAGGGGGTTCCTCACTTATAATGCCCCCCTATCATGTGCCCCTCACATATAATGCCCCTGTAATGTTCCCCTCACATATAATTCCCTCTGTCCTGCCCCTTCAGGGTGCATTATAAGTAAGGGGCACATAACAGGGGGCAATATAAGTTGAAGTACATTATATGTTAGCAGTCCAAGACAAGGGGGCATTATAAGTGAGGGGCCCAAGACAGGGGACATTATAAGTGAGGGGCCCAAGACAGGGGGGCATTATAAGTGAGGGCCTGTTATGTGCCCCTCACTTATAATGCCCCCCTGTCATGTGCCCCTCACATTTAATGCCCCCTGTTATGTGCCCCTAACTTATAATGCCCCCTTCATATGCCCCTAACTTATAATGCCCCCTTCATGTGCCCCTCACATTTAATGCCCCGTTATGTTCCCCTTACATATAATGCCCCCTGTCCTGCACCCTCACGGGGCATTTTAAGTAAGGAGCACATGACAGGGGGCATTAAATGTGAGGGGCACATGACAGTGGGCATTACATGTGAGGGGCACATGACAGGGGGGCATTATACGTGAGGAGCCCCCCTGTCATGTGCCCCTCACTTATAATGCCCCCCGTCATGTGCCCCTCACTTATAATGCCCCCTGTCATGTGCCCCTCACTTATAATGCCCCCCTGTCATGTGCCCCTCACTTATAATGCCCCCCTGTCATGTGCCCCTCACTTATAATGCCCCCCCATCATGTGCCCCTCACTTATAATGCCCCCCTGTCTTGGGATGCTAATATATAATGTGCTTTGACTTATAATGCCCCGTTATGTTCCCCTCACATATAATGCCCCCTGACCTGCACCCTCAGGGGGCATTTTAAGTAAGAGGCACATAAAAGGAGGGCATTATAAATCAGAGCACATTATTTGTTAGCGGCACATGACAGGGGGGCATTATAAGTGAGGGGCACATGACAGGGGGGCATTATAAGTGAGGGGCACATGACAGGGGGGCATTATAAGTGAGGGGCACATGACAAGGGAGCATTATAAGTCAGGGGCACATGACAGGGGGGCATTATAAGTGGGGGGCACATGACAGGGGGGCATTATAAGTGAGGGGCACATGACAGGGGAGCATTATAAGTGAGGGGCACATGACAGGGGGGCATTATAAGTGAGGGGCACATGACAGGGGGCATTATAAGTGAGGGGCACATGACAAGGGGGCATTATAAGTGAGGGGCACATGACAGGGGGGCATTATAAGTGAGGGGCACATGACAGGGGGGCATTATAAGTGAGGGGCACATAACAGGGCCCTGTCAGTCTGCCGGAAGTGGCCATTCCAATGTCCCCCGCAGGAAGCTCCGTGCAGGGTTCAGCACCCCCTTCCAGCAGACTGCGTGGGCCCTGTTCGGGAGATTGAAGGGGGTCCTAGCGCTTGGATCCCCCACAATCTATAACTTATCTTCTTTCTCGATATCTAAATAGGCTGTCAGTAAATGAAAAATAGATGCTGGCAGCAGTGGGATAGATACGATACAGATATATAGATAGATATGAGATAAAAAAGAGAATATAAAAAAGAGAATATCCACAGCACACATCCAATAGGTGAAAAATCAAAGGTGGTTTATTCCATCAAACAGAGTGTCCAGAACGACGTTTCAACCAGCTCTCCTGGTCTTTTTCAAGCTCAGTATATCTAGTGTCTCACACATCTTATATAGGGGCATTCATCAAATGCCATCAGTGACAATAATCAGACAGTTAGCGCAAAATTATACAAAAATTCATCATATAAAAACCACAAACAACGTGCACATATTGTGTACATAAGTATTATATATAATAAACGTGCAAAAATACATTTATACAATTCATAACCATATCCAATAGTGCTATATTTCTTAATTGGACATTATTATATAAATCATAACATCCAGGTGATGATTAAAAACAATTAAAAACAAAGTATACAGTGTCTATGGGAGCGCTCACTCACCGGTACATAATTAAGTGTTCCTGGCTTGTAAACATTAAAAATGCGCATGTCTGTCGCGCTACCCGACAAATCCGTCTCATCAGCGTTACGTCACATCCGGCCGGGGCCATCAATACCGGAAGCGCATCACCCACCGTCATGGCAACATAACAACTACAAACTGCGCCTGCGTGCAGTGTAGTATACTATTCCGGTGCACGCACATATCACCTGCATATGTGCGGCAGCCATTTAGCTTATGGGAAAAGCAAAAAAAGGTCCATATCTGAATACCGTGCATTCATACTACACATATAAGCGCACGGCGGGCATATTTAGGACTGGCAAATCTGCCCTTATTCCACTAGTAGCCATAATCAGGGTATTAAAGCAATATAGATAGGTAAGGTAAGTATATTGACTCGGCACCCGGCACAATGAAGTGTCGGATGCCTAGACATGTGACCCGACATCTCAACGGTCACCATCAATCAAGTGGATATCCGGAGAGGTCAGGTTCTTACTACCTCAACCTAATGACCCTCACGGTCACTCTATGTTCAATGAATTCACCCCTAGGCATATGAGCAAAATTATAAATGGACCAAAAATGTATAAAAAATAATAAATAACAAATAAAATCAATCCTAGTTGCCATGACTCAGATTAAGGCTCATCCTCAGGAATGTGACATCACCTAGATAGTATGAATACCAACAATTTTATTAGTGAACAATATTATAACATTAATACATATCTTCCACTATACAATCCGGTGAGCGAGGAAATCTCCACATTAGCACACTGTAAAAAGAACAAGAAAAAATTATTAAGATTTATTAATCAGAATATTATAAACATATTCATATTTATAGGTCATACTGTGTATACTCAAACTGATGTACGAGGACATGGGCTACATCTTAAGGTCACTATTTCCCCACAATCCTTGAAGATATTTTAAAATCCACATTTAAACCCTTTGGTTTCAAACAGTCCAACTCAAAAAACCATTTGAGTTCACAGCACTTCAATAATGCCTGTCTATCCCCCTCCCCCCCCCCCCTCTCTTTAGTGGCGGGATATGATCCACAATCATGAATTTAAGTTCACTTTCACTATGTCCCAAGTCCAAAAAATGTTTTGGCACCGGGAGATCCATTTTCTTTTTTTGAATAGTGTACCGGTGTTGGTTTATCCGGGTTTTTATGTCCCATGTGGTCTCACCTACATAGATTAGACCACATCGGCACCATAGTACATAGATTACTTATGAAGAATTACAATTAAGGTAATACCTGATAGGATACTCGAGGTGTGTAATAGGGTGTTGGAATTTTTCACTAAGTATGAGATAGATAGATAGATAGATATGAGATAGATAGATAGATAGATAGCAAAAAGATAAAGGCATGTGTCTATATAGGTCCCTCATTCATGAAAACAGTCATGCCGGAGCTCCAAGGATATGGAGTGTGGTTGGTACAACACAAAACAGTAAAGTAGATGGTACAGGTGTACGGAGGCAAGTGTGCAGAAGGGAATGATGCCCATGAGAATAGAGTAGAAAATAGATATAAGAACAGTGTTAAAAAGGGGAATAAAGTCACATGAATGAAAAGTAACACAATCAATAAAAGTAGAAATGACTTGTGATTCGATGGGTGGTTGAAACTCACTCTTAGAGGGTAAATCATAATTCCTAAATACAAACCCATGAGTATTCTGGTTAAGCAGTGCCTGTGTATCAGAGGACTCAAATGGGTTTTGGCTAAACCATATTTTCAGTTTTAAGCTACGAATAAAGTTCACAAAATCAAGTTCTAATTGAAACCAATCATTATGTATGTTGGGGCAAAAACTGAGACCTTTAGACAATAAAGACAATTGTTGTTCAGTAAGTATGGTAGAGGAGATATTTACCACAGTCTCTGTTTTTTTCTGTGTTATTTCTTCCTCTGTTGCTGAGTTTGCTTGTGCTGTTGGGTCCGACCCGACTTCTGTGCTCTGGTTCTTGCGACCTCGTTGGTGTTTGCGTCCTCCTCTTCTTGGCCGCCCCCGACGGGCGGCACGTGCACTAAAAAAGGATTCTGCTTGTTTTGTCGGTTATGTCCTTGTTGTCCTTGTCTTACTGTACCATCTTCTGTGTCTGTCTCATTTCTCTTTTGAAATCTTTTATAGGTAGATACGGTATTTTCCCATGTATAAACATGTCCATTAGTGTAGTCCTGGCAGTCACGGAACCATTTATGTCTTTTTGTTTCCTCAATCTGTACGCGTTGTTTCTCAAGGTAGGCTTGTTGTTTGTCAGATAGGTCACGCCATTCCTCCTCTGAGAGGGATGCTTTTAGGGCTATTTCCACCTCTATTACTTTGGTTTTCAGTGTAGCCATATCACGTTGCAAAAATTCTATGTTTAGGAGTATAAGATCCAGCGAGTATTTATTGGAAATAGCTTCATAGCAGGTACGAAAATCTGTATCATTAGTAAATGCGTTGGTCCTGGGTTGGGCTCTCATGCCTCTCGGGATTCTCCTGGTGCGGTAGTATTCACTTAAGGTAGAAAGATGGAGTTGAACAGTGAGTAGTTTTTTGGTCTCACTTTCATAGGACCGTTTTAAATCAATTTTAGACGGGTTATGTAAAAAAGCAGTGTTGATTGTCAAACTCCCCAAGATACGATCAGCGTCCACTTTGCTATAGGAAAACACATCTGTGGAATGTGGGGATGAGGTTATTTCTATGTTGGTATCCATCTGTGTATCCATAATGTACCTGAGTGCACGCCTGTCGACCTTCAAACAGCAAAAAGATAAAGGCAGCACCTCAGTCGTCCAGAGTAGGAGAAGAAAATGAAAAAGAAGATGGGGTGCCCGCATTCCTGGAACCTGGGTCCACTGGTTCCTGAATCCAGAAAAGTAAAGATGATGCAGCACTCCACAATTATGCATAAGGTGGTATTTATTCCAGCATGTGCAAAGACAACGTTTCACCAGTCTCTCACTGGCTTTCTCAAGTAACTGATAGTGACATAGGTGGGTATAAATAGACCTCCCATTTGGTCATGTGACATAATTAACAAGACAATTTACATAGGTAAATCAGGTGCATACATAATTAAAAGTGAATAACTTGAACATTTCATAACGTATAGAACATCATAGTATATATGCATGTAATACAGTGATCAGATATTAGATACTGATCATAGAAGACGTAAAAATGACATAAATATATATGCAAGTGCGTGCAGTCGTGAAATACTTCCGGTGTCCTCGCCATGATGCCTGTGTTGCAGAGACGCCAATCCACGCCAATCCACATTCCACAGATGTGTTTTCCTATAGCAAAGTGGACGCTGATCGTATCTTGGGGAGTTTGAAAATCAACACTGCTTTTTTACATAACCCGTCTTAAATTGATTTAAAACGGTCCTATGAAAGTGAGACCAAAAAACTACTCACTGTTCAACTCCATCTTTCTACCTTAAGTGAATACTACTGCACCAGGAGAATCCCAAGAGGCATGAGAGCCCAACCCAGGACCAACACATTTACTAATGATACAGATTTTCGTACCTGCTATGAAGCTATTTCCAATAAATACTCGCTGGATCTTATACTCCTAAACATAGAATTTTTGCAACGTGATATGGCTACACTGAAAACCAAAGTAACAGAGGTGGAAATAGCCCTAAAAGTTTCCCTCTCAGAGGAGGAATGGCGTGACCTATCTGACAAACAACAAGCCTACCTGGAGAAACAACGCGTACAGATTGAGGAAACAAAAAGACATAAATGGTTCCGTGACTGCCAGGACTACACTAATGGACATGTTTATACATGGGAAAATACCGTATCTACCTATAAAAGATTTCAAAAGAGAAATGAGACAGACACAGAAGATGGTACAGTAAGACAAGGACAACAAGGACATAACCGACAAAACAAGCAGAATCCTTTTTTAGTGCACGTGCCGCCCGTCGGGGGCGGCCAAGAAGAGGAGGACGCAAACACCAACGAGGTCGCAAGAACCAGAGCACAGAAGTCGGGTCGGACCCAACAGCACAAGCAAACTCAGCAACAGAGGAAGAAGTAACACAGAAAAAAACAGAGACTGTGGTAAATATCTCCTCTACCATACTTACTGAACAACAATTGTCTTTATTGTCTAAAGGTCTCAGTTTTTGCCCCAACATACATAATGATTGGTTTCAATTAGAACTTGATTTTGTGAACTTTATTCGTAGCTTAAAACTGAAAATATGGTTTAGCCAAAACCCATTTGAGTCCTCTGATACACAGGCACTGCTTAACCAGAATACTCATGGGTTTGTATTTAGGAATTATGATTTACCCTCTAAGAGTGAGTTTCAACCACCCATCGAATCACATGTCATTTCTACTTTTATTGATTGTGTTAAACGTGAATTCACACATATCAAGGAACAACAGACATTACTTAAACACCCCAACATGGGGAAATCACACATGGGGAAATCATAGCCATGCAAGAACTGATAAAAAACCACAATTTAATATTTAAACCTGCAGATAAGGGCGGTGGAATTGTGGTGATGGACAGGAGTACTTACCTTAATGAGGCACATAGACAACTAGGGGATAGGGAGGTGTATGAATTACTCCAGAACGATCCAAAAAAATCTATGCAACGGAAACTGAATGAGATACTCGACAAGGCAGCCGATGATCTCATTATTGATAAAAAAAACTTAAAGAATTTTTGTTTATTGAATACCCGGTTACCCGACTACTTTACTTACTTCCTAAAATACACAAACGGTTAAAAGATCCTAACGGCAGACCAATAGTCTCGGGGAGAGGGTCACTATCTAACCATGTTTCAGTTTTTTTGGATAAAGTACTCAGACCACAGGTACAAATTCTTTCTTGAGAGACACTATGCACTTTTTTATCAGTGATTCAACCATTACATATACCAGATGATGCCATCATAGCCTCCTTTGACATAGTCTCACTCTACACCTCAATTCAACATGATAGGGGTTATAGAGCAGTGAGCAATGCTCTAAAAAAAACTCCCATTAACTATCATGCAAAATGACTTCATTTTACAGCTACTATCATTTGTATTGGAGAATAATTATTTCTCCTTCAATGATGAGTTCTATATCCAAAAACGGGGGACCGCTATGGGCAGCAACGTAGCGCCTATATACGCAAACATCGTTATGGCCGAGTTTGAGGAAGAGAGCGTCTATGTATCCCACCACTCCAGTTACTTACTGGGGTGGTGGAGGTACATAGATGATATCTTCATCATCTGGACAGGGGGACCAGAGGAATTACTAAACTTCCAGAAGTATCTTAACAGCATTGACACCAACTTACAGTTTACCTTATCCTTTTCCGACAACACTGTCAATTTTCTAGATACACAAGTGACCATTTGTAATAACAGACTATCCACAGACATCTATTACAAACCTACAGATTGTAACACCCTTCTGAAATTCGAATCTTCACACCCCAGACCCATGGTATCTTCATTACCTTACAGCCAACTTCAAAGAGCTAGCCGTATCACGGACACAGAGGATAAATTTGAGATGGCAGTAGATCGAATGGTTAAACTTTTCAGAGATAGAGGATACCCAGCGGGCATCATCTCTAAACATGTACAGAGGGTAAAAACTGAGAGGAGACTAGGCAAATCCCAATTTCATAAAAAAAGACCAACTCAACCGTATACCCTTTATCTCCACGTATAACGAAACATCCAATAGTATTTCTAGAGCCATAAAAAAACACTGGCACCTTGTGAACAACAGTTTTCCCCAGATAAAAGAATTCCAAATCCCCCCTTTAATGTCTTACCGTAGGTCACGGAACCTTAGGGACCACCTGATTAACCCCTTAAGGACCGGAGGTTTTTCCGTTTTTGCATTTTCGTTTTTTGCTCCTTGCCTTTAAAAAATCATAACTCTTTCAAATTTACACCTAAAAATCCATATGATGGCTTATTTTTTGCGCCACCAATTCTACTTTGTAATGACGTCAGTCATTTTGCCCAAAAATCTATGGTGAAGCGGGAAAAAAAATCATTGTGCGACAAAATTGAAAAAAAAACGCTGTTTTGTAAATTTTGGGGGCTTCCGTTTCTACGTAGTACATTTTTTGGTAAAAATGACACTTGATATTTATTCTGTAGGTCCATACAATTAAAATGATACCATACTTATATAGGTTTGATTTTGTCGGACTTCTGGAAAAAAATCATAACTACATGCAGGAAAATTAATACGTTTAAAATTGTCATCTTCTGACCCCTATAACTTTTTTTTTTTTCCGTGTATGGAGCGGTATGAGGGCTCATTTTTTGCGCCGTGATCTGAAGTTTTTAACGGTACCATTTTTGCATTGATAGGACTTATTGATCACTTTTTATTCATTTTTAAATGATATAAAAAGGGACCAAAAATGCACTATTTTGGACTTTGGAATTTTTTTGCGCGCACGCCATTGACCGAGCGGTTTAATTAATGATATATTTTTATAATTCGGACATTTCCGCACGCGGTGATACCACATATGTTTATTTTTATTTTTATTTACACTGTGTTTTTTTTTTTATTGGAAAAGGGGGGTGATTCAAACTTTTAATAGGGGAGGAGTTAAATGATCTTTATTCACTTTTTTTTTCACTTTTTTTTTGCAGTGTTATAGGTCCCATAGGGACCTATAACACTGCACACACTGATCTTCTATGTTGATCACTGGTTTCTCATAAGAAACCAGTGATCAACGATTCTGCCGGATGACTGCTCATGCCTGGATCTCAGGCACTGAGCAGTCATTCGGCGATCGGACAGCGAGGAGGCAGGAAGGGGCCCTCCCGCTGTCCTGTCAGCTGTTCGGGATGCCGCGATTAGCCGCGGCTATCCCGAACAGCCCGACTGAGCTAGCCGGGAACTTTCACTTTCACTTTTAGCCGCGCGGCTCAGCTTTGAGCGCGCGGCTAAAGGGTTAATAGCGCGCGGCGCCGCGATCGGCGCTGCGCGCTATTAGAGGCGGGTCCCGGCTTCACTATGACGCCGGGCCCGCCATGATATGACGCGGGGTTACTGTGTAACCCCGCGTTATATCAGAAGAGCAGGACCAAGGACGTACCGGTACGTCCTTGGTCCTTAAGGGGTTAAAGCTGACATCGCAGGACCTAGAAAGAATCAGAAATATATGTCAATTAAATCCAAAGGATGCTTCCCATGCCTCAGATGCGTTAGTTGTAAATATATTAACAAGGGCAATACATTTATACATCCGCAAACCAAGAAAGAATATCCCATCAATTTTTATCTGACATGTGAAAGTAATCATGTAATTTACATACTTTGGTGCCCCTGCAATTTGATTTATGTGGGGGAAACAAAGAATGATTTCCGAACCCGCTTAAACCAACATAGATACTCTATAAGAAAAAAGCGCATGGACTTACCGGTATACAAACATTTCACTGAAGCCAAACATATGGAATCTGAACTTAGGGGCATGCTGGTCGATCACATCCCCCCACCAACGAGGGGCGGTGATCGCATAACCATGCTCAAAACCAGAGAACTCAGATGGATACACAACCTTGATTGTCTGAAACCAAAAGGACTTAATGTGGAGTTCACAGTGCTCCCTAAAATGCTTAAACGTTGATTGACCTAGCCCCTTGATAATCAGTTTCCCCACCAAGCTTTAGGTGATAGTGATGTGTATCACAACATTTGTATATATTACAATATATTATATTATTTTTAATTTTGCTACTCTCTTTTGTTTTTAGACCACTTGCACACCGGGTACTTGCCATGATGCCAACCACCACTTTGGATTTTACCCTATATCTATCATTGGATTTCATACTCGACAATATAGCCAGCTCATTCACCTTTCCTCTTCTTATTATGCGGTAATTTTCATTCATGTGACTTTATTCCCCTTTCTAACACTGTTCTTATATCTATTTTCTACTCTATTCTCATGGGCATCATTCCCTTCTGCACACTTGCCTCCGTACACCTGTACCATCTACTTTACTGTTTTGTGTTGTACCAACCACACTCCATATCCTTGGAGCTCCGGCATGACTGTTTTCATGAATGAGGGACCTATATAGACACATGTCTGCAATAGTGTGTGGGAAGAGGGGTTCAAAGTCGGATAGTGGCTACGGTTGGATTTCCTCTGACAACAGCCACTCGACCTGGTGCTGAGTATGCACATGTCCATGAGCATCTCTTAATAGGCACCCCCGCAATTATCCCAATTACACACTAGACAGGGTTGTCTATGTCCCTGAGATATTTGTGTGACCTTCTGTGTATGTGGGAGCTTCTAATGTGATCCTATATAACATGGCATTCACATTCTTTCTTTTTTTCAGTTTTGACCACCCAGAGCGCACCCCAGTTGGTACCGGTACACACACACAGTGGTTTGGAGCACAGGATCGGTTCACACACACCGACAGCTCCACGGATTCATGATGGTTTACAGGACCTGCAGTCGCTTCAAACACACCGACAGGGCAAAAATGCAAAAATTCATGTCCTATTTAGGATACTCGCATGTGCTTATGAATAATGGATGCCCACTTTTCTTTATGCTTCTGTGTGGACACCTGTTGCTAAGGACAACGACAGATGGAACAGGTTTCCCCCACTCTCTTATTTTCCAATGCGGAATCTATACTATTTTCTTCACAACAACACCCACTAGTGGTGAAGTGACTGACTAACTACTCACCTCAGATAAGCCCAACATGGATACGCTCATCGCTCACTGCCACTGAAGCCGCTGACAAGTCCTGGTTACTAGGCTACTAAGGTACGGACGCATTGGTTGCCAAGGACGCGACTCACAGTACGCATGAGCAGTCCGTTCTCTACATCCCATAGGCCTATTACGCATGCGCTAGTGACGGAGAGAGGTTTCTATGGTAGCAATGACGTCATTTGGACGCCACTACCCCCTCCCAACCTGGAAGCGATGCTAACAGCCGCGAATCTCTTTGATACCACGCTGGATTGGCATCTCTGCAACACAGGCATCATGGCGAGGACACCGGAAGTATTTCACGACTGCACGCACTTGCATGTATATTTATGCCATTTTTATGTCTTCTATGATCAGTATCTAATATCTGATCACTGTATTACATGCATATATACTATGATGTTCTATACGTTATGAAATGTTCAAGTTATTCACTTTTAATTATGTATGCACCTGATTTACCTATGTAAATTGTCTTGTTAATTATGTCACATGACCAAATGGGAGGTCTATTTATACCCACCTATGTCACTATCAGTTACTTGAGAAAGCCAGTGAGAGACTGGTGAAACGTTGTCTTTGCACATGCTGGAATAAATACCACCTTATGCATAATTGTGGAGTGCTGCATCATCTTTACTTTTCTAGATAGATAGATAGATAGATATGAGATAGATTGATATGAGATAGATAGATAGGAGATAGATAGATTGATTTGAGATATATAGATATGAGATAGATAGATACGAGATAGATAGATAGATAGATAGATGATAGATATGAGATAGATAGATAGATGATAGATAGATATGAGATAGATAGATATGAGATAGATAGCCCGGCCTGCAGGAAACACAGAGGGGTGAGAGGGGGAGGAACTTTTCTCTTCCCAGCCCCTGCACAGTGTAATGCCTGCAGACTGAATGATGCTGAGACCGGAGCATTCTCAGCACTGACAGGCAGCCTGCAGAGGATGGTGTCCTGTAGAGAATGGTGTCCTGCAGAGGATGGTGTCCTGCAGAGAATGGTGTCCCTGGCGGTTCACACGCTGCAGGTGAGGGGACAGTGCAGCCGGGGCTGACAGCTCCCGCTCATCACTAATATAGTATCGGAGGGGCAGCAATCTCGGGGGGGGCAATTGCCCCGTTGCCCCCCCCCCCTGGATACACCACTGATACAGACATTCATATATTTAAACTCTTCCCGCAAATTGACGTTTATTTACGTCCACTGCGGGCTCCTGGTGTATGACGTACACTCAGCAGCTGTGCACGCATCATGGGTCCTGGTTGCTATTAGTGGGTCCTGGTTGCTATTAGCAACCTGGACCCATGGCCAATGCCGGACATCGCCTATTGGGCCGATGTCCGACATAACCCTTTAGACGCCGCTGAAAATCTTGTTTCCGGCTAGCTCAGCTGGCCATCCGATCGGTGCACCCTGGCAGGCTGGGGCCATAGAGCACTGATAACACTCATCAATGCTGCTCTATGGAGCAACAGTGATCAGTGTATGCAATCTAAATATTGCATGTTATAGTCCCCATGAGAAGAGTGGGAAAAAAGAAGTAATACACATGTATTATATAAAAAAAGAATAAACATGTATTAAAGGGTATGGTATTACAACTTGGCTCCATTCACTTCAATGGAAGAAAGCTGCAGAAACACACCCAACCAGGAGACAGACAGGGAGACGTCTGTTAAAGAAATTATCTTTGTTTTTCGATTCCTGGATGACCCCTTTAACCCCTTCCCTAATAGAAGTTTAAAAAAAAACCTTTTCCCATTTAAAAAAAAATAATAATAAACGTGTGGTATCATAAATGTCTGAACTATAATGTTAGTTAAACTGCATGGTCAAAGGCACAAGCGTAACAAAATTCCAAAGTCCAGAAGTGCGTGTTTTTGGTCACTTCATTTATTAGAAAAAAATTATTAAAATGTGATCAAAAGATGCCATCAAAACCAAAATGGATATCAATAAAAACTACAGATCACAGCACAAAAAAATAACGCCCTATACATCCCTATATGCAAAAAAATAAAAAGTTATAGGGGTCAGAAGAGAACAATTTTAAGCATACAAATTTTCAAAGTTAGAATTTTTTAAAAGTAGTAAAATAAAACAAAACCTATACAAATTGGGTATCATATTAATCATATGGACCTACAGAATAAGGTGCACTGGGTTGAAATGGAAGCCCCCAAAAGTTGCAAAATTTAGTTTCTTGTTCAATTTTGTCCTACAAATAATTTTTTATTTGTATCACTGTACATTTGTAGGTACATTGAGTGAAAAAAGTCCTCACATGGGTCTGTAGGTGGAAAAATGAAAGAGTTATATCTATGAGAAGGTGAGGAGGAAAAACAAAACAATGGCTCAGACCTGAAAGGGTTAAAAGGGAATTCCAGGAAAAAGCGTATATATATATATATATATCAACTGGTTCCAGAAAGTTACATTTGTAAATTACTTCTATAAAAAAATCTTAATCCTTCCAATAATTATTAGCTGCTGAAGTTGAGTTGTTCTTTTCTGTCTGACAACAGTGCTCTCTGCTGACATCTCTTCTTGTCTTGGGAACTGCACAGAGTAGGAGAGGTTTTCTATTGGGATTTGCTTCTACTTTGGACAGTTCCTGAGAAAGGTGTCATCAGAGAGCACTTAGACAGAAAAGGGCAACTCAACTACAGCAGCTCATCAGTACTGAAAGGATTAAAAAAAATTATAGAAGTAATTTACAGATCTGTTTAACTTTCTTGAGCATGTTGATATATAAAAAAAAAAAGTTTTTTTCCTGGAATACCCCTTTAAATAGCCCATATATGTAAATGTAAATAAAAAAGGTATATTACCATTCCTTTGTACTGTACATATAAGTGCCTGTAGCATATATAAATGCTGGTGGTATGACATATGTATACAGAACATCTATATAACATGATATTAGCTAATTAGATGTAAAACATTAGGTAAACCATATATAAATTATTGTATTTTTTAGTATAAATTAATTATTAAAACCATGGCATTATAAAACATTATAATAATTGAACATACTAGAGTACCGAGTATAACATTTTTAAATAGAAGTAGTTTACAAATCTGTTTAACTTTCTGGCAACAGTTGATTTAAAAACAAATGTTTTCCAGTGGAGTACCCCTTTAAGTCTTCTTACCATTTGTTTAACCTAACCATAACTTGATTCCCATTTTGATACCCAGTATGATATTTAAGAGTTCAAATGAAATTTGTTATCTCAAAAACTTTATTAACTCTTCCCGACATTTGACATATTTTTTGTAATGTCAAAAGGAATGACAAAGAGACTTAGGGGGTCTCAAAAGCTTTTGTCATCATATTTTTCAGCTTTTTCAGCCAGCTACAGAGAATTGACAATTTTCAATACTTTGTTTAGGAGCTGAGCCCACAAAACTATAGCTTTAAAAAAAAAAAAAATTGGGGGGGAATGAAAGTAATGAGTGTCAAAATATGGGAATGAAAGGATTTTTGCAGATGTATTTATTTATTTATGTTTTACCAAACTTTATATTTTGTAATTCTAGAATAAAGCCAAAATGTCATTTTTGCACTCTAAGTGCTGTAAAAAAAAATATATATATATTTTTGCTTGTTTAATACATTATTTGGTGGAATAAAATGTGCTATTAAAAGTGTTTTCTCTTAGAAGGCGAGGATAAGAAACTTAAAATGAAGCCACCAAAAATTGCCTTGGCAGGGACATGTGTATGAGGTCTGCATTAGACCCATTGCATCTTGGACATTTGTCTTTTCTACCCAGCATAATCTTACTAAATAATTTAGGTGAATAATATGCATAATGAATAATAAATAGCTGAGAAATTCTGAACTGTTTATCTCACCACCTTGGGGAATATTTCCAATGCATGAGACTGTAATGCTACCAGCTCTTTCTATTTTTAAAAACATTTGTATCCCAAATCCTATCCCTCACTAAATTGTGTGTATATTTCTGTACCATTGTGATTTTATCCTTAATACTTTTCTATTCTGTGACATAATTACAAGACATAAAAATACATACACAAAAAATTCTTCCTCCCTGTTACGCCGAGCGCTCCGGGTCCCTGCTCCTCCCCGGAGCGCTCGCGGCATTCCTCTCTCTGCAGCGCCCCGGTCAGACCCGCTGACCGGGAGCGCTGCACTGACACTGCCGGCGGGGATGCGATTCGCATAGCGGGACGCGCCCGCTCGCGAATTGCATCCCAAGTCTCTCACCTGTCCCGGTCCCCGGCTGTCTCGTCCTTGCGCCCGCGGCTCCACTCCTTAGGGCGCGCGCACGCCAGCTCTCTAAGATTTAAACGGCCAGTGCACCAATGATTGGTGCCTGGCCCAATGTGTCTAATTAGCCTCCACCTGCTCCCTGTCTATTTTACCTCACTTCCCCTTCACTTCCTTGCCAGATCTTGTTGCCTTTGTGCCAGAGAAAGCGTTTACAGTGTTTGCCTTACCAGTGTACCTGACCTCTTGCTATTGCTATTGACTACGAACCTTGCCGCCTGCCCCGACCTTCTGCTATGTCTGACCTTGCCTCTGCCTAGTCCTTCTGTCCCACGCCTTCTCAGCAGTCAGCGAGGTTGAGCCGTTGCCGGTGGATACGACCTGGTTGCTACCGCCGCAGCAAGACCATCCCGCTTTGCGGCGGGCTCTGGTGAATACCAGTAGCAACCTAGAACCGGTCCACCGACACGGTCCACGCCAATCCCTCGCTGACACAGAGGATCCACATCCAGCCTGCCAAATCATAACACTCCCATTCACAAGTCAATCAAAATGATTCATTCCTATTGCTAGACCATAGTGTAGTAAACAATATCCCTTTTTCACTCCTTACTTTAATGTTTCCATCCCATTGCAGCATCTTTGTTAACACATTGGAAGGATTTATTAATGCTTTTTTGCATAGGTTTTGGTGAAAAACAATTGCAAAAATATATATATATATATTTTCTGTTTTGCACAAACATTTTTTAGAAATTTTTGACACTTCACTAGTTTTAGAGAGAAAGCATTGTTATATTCATCCATTTTCTCAGATTTACTAGAACTGTCTTATTATTTAATTTCTTTTAAACATAGATTACATATTATGTTCCTCCATCTGGTCCTGTGTCCAAGCCTTGCCAAAGTTTATTACCCTGTGAAATTGTATACTTTATATACTATACTATTATATCATGCCTTGACTTGTTCATATATTTGACCAGAGGGATTTTGTGTGTTATTTATTATATCTGCATGTTTGGCATTTACCCATATTTGGGAGGGCCGGGGGTTTCTATTATACCTATTAGTGGTTGAGTACCACTTGGGTGGGGTTCATGTCCCCTTCACTTGTGGTTGAAGAATATGCTCACATGTTGAGCTGATTTTATTTGTTTTATAGCAGTTCCCTTGATACGTATTTATTGGTATTTCCTCATGCCAATAAAGCTTTTGTATATTTATATGGGTGATGTTGGTGTGCACCATTTTCTAGTGTTTCCTTCTCACTGTATTTAGTTATTTTTTGTTCAATATGTATCACAGTGGCTTAAGCTGTTTTATGTATCTGCCATATTCTTAAACTGTCTATTCTTTGTTAAGACCAACTATTAGTTGGCTTAAACAGTGCAGGACTTTGGCCAACATTTATCATTGTAGTGTATCTTTTTTGTGTGCTGGTAATGTGTAGGAGCACCAAATTTATTAAATGGTCGCAGAGTATTTGATACATTTTGTGCAGGTCACATTTTCTGAAATATCTCTCTTCACATACACCAAAAAGCAAAGGTAAATCTGGGCTGGTGTAGTTTTAGAGACTTTTCAGTGGCTTTGCACCTTTTTTGCGCCTTTTCACAAAAAGGTGCAGTTCATAAAACCCTTCCATATCATGGGTAGTACCAAAATCAGTAGATTGCAACTCAAAATCAGCAGAAATGTGTAAACCAAAAGGCGCAACTAAACCCTGCTTGCACCTTTTGTGCGCCTTTCCTAGACACAAAAAACAGTCTAAAGACAATGATAACTGTCGGCCTTTGTGTCAAAATTTGGATGACTTTCTATGCCTGGGAAAGAGCACTCAAAACAACTTTTTTATCACTAGCTTCTTCTAAATTATCATCTAGATGCATTAAACTGCAAGAGAGGCTATAAGGTATTATCTAGATGGTATGTGATGCCAATGATTTCATAAAATAGACCCATCCTACAAGACCATGTGCTGGAAAAGCCAATCTGGAGAGGGTATGTATTTCCACATGTGGTGGGAGCCTTCTAGGAGGAGCAACTTGAATATCATATACAATGTCAATATCTTCATGCTTATCTCATCCTTTAATTCAGCCGGAAGAGCCAATGGGCATCCCAATGGTTAGACCCCCCTGATACCCCCCCCCTATATATTCTCTAGGAGGTACATTTTTCGGTGCTAGAATATCCCTATAGTAACTTGAAGGACCACTGTATACAATGTATGAGATTAAAAAAAAGCTCTCATGTCATATAAATGCATGTCCATTTGTCTGCAAAGGCCATGTACACACACACACACACACACACACACACACACACACACATATATATATATATATATATATATATATATATATATATATACACTACACACTCCAATAAGCTTTCAGAACAATCAGGTTAGGCATTATGTGATAGTTTGTTTTAGGTAAATCTATAAGAAGATGTAGGGTTAGGTATCACATTTATCTTTTCAAGGACACATTTAAAATAATTCTTGCAGAACAGGATAAAAAAGAGATTAGATCTGAAGTTCATGAAGATCATGAAGACCGGTTGTGATAGGGCCACGAGAGCAAAGTAGAATGTCTGGCTACTATGTTATCAAATTAGTTCAGTGTGGTTGAAAAGCTGTATAAAGGGTTACAAATACTTTATGTTTAAGCCCGTATGTATTGGAAGTAGCTGTGCTGATAATGGTAAACTGGATGAACATCACCAAGGTCGGTCTTTGAGAAAGATAATGCTAAAAAGGAACAAAATAAGCAAGTGCTCTATAAGCTCTTCCCTGCTGTGTTGATTATTGCAAGAAACTATTTGCATATAGATGCATTGTTAGTATGGAAGCATTATTCTGCACAGAATATCATATCTTGTTATGCGTTTACTGTGTTTTTCACAAATACATTGGATAAGTTTTATTCCTTATCCATTTTTATCTGGTGAATAGAATACAGTACAAAACAAGCCAATTCTTTTACAGTACTTATGTTGTGAATGGCAGAAAGAGAAAAAGGAAAAACTGCATAATTATTTTCACCATTTCTGACATCTGTTCTGCATGTTACATTGAGGGAAACAATAAGAAGGAACTGTAGGCACATGAGATAAGTGTATTTTTCAATTATTTTATGTGATAAGATGTTTTATACAGGCTCTAAATTGATTTACATTAAATAAATATTGTGCTAATGAAAACATTAAAGATATATTTCATATTTAGACATCTGAATACTCAGGGTCAGAGTTGCTCATAAAAGTACTGGAGGTTCCTCTTGCAGACTTAAAGTGCTGGGACAACAATGGGCCCCAAAGGTCCACCGGAAAACAACTCCATTGCGCTGGTTTTAGATTATATCACCTACCAGAAAAATATATTTTTTAAAGTAATAAAGTAAATTAATCTGTTTTATCCTTTCTGAGTGCAGCAACAAAGCTCCGTCCTCCCTGCTGCTTTACTGAAGTTTTTCTGAAGCCAATGATTGGCTGCAGAATGCCTGGGGACATCCTCAGGGTAATGCTCAAAGCCTGTTATTTGAAGAAGTAAGTATAGGAAGTGGGAAGACCTAACAATTTGTATTTTGTACAAAGAAGCCCTTTAACCCTTTCCTGCTGCAAAACATATCATACGTCTTATCTGTAGCGATGTTCTAGTGATGTCCTAATGATCTCATATGTCCTAATGATCTCCTGCTTTGTGCAATGCGGTGCAGGAGATCAGCAGCGGGACCTGGCTGTTAATCACAGCCAGGATCCTGCCACAGCTGTTGAGACTGAGATCGTCCTGTTCTCGGCAGTGTTAACCCCATAGATGGTGTGGTCATTACTGACCAATAAATCTATGGGATTGATAGGGGAGGAGAATCCCCCTGTTCCCCATCTGTGACCCCGCAATGCGATCATGAGGTCCCGATGGTTGCCATGGCAGCAAGAGGTCAACTGATGGACACCTGTCTGCCAAGTACGGAAGCTTTGAGGTCCAGCCATAGGCTGAATCTCACAGGCTGAGTGTCATTGTAATACTGACAAGTTATGCTGTGCTGCAGGTAAAAAGAAAAAAAAAGAAAAGGTTTGTCAAAAAATAAACATGTGTGGGTCTTAGAATGTGGCAACACTTTTTTTTGTGTGTGTTCCAAAGAAGTAAAACTTAAAGAGGTTATCTGGTGCTGGAATGTAAACCTTGTGTGGCTTTCTCATCACGATCTGCAGATTGCAGACCCACATTCTCATGACTCCGATTTTCTTGGCTTCCTGCTTCCATTGCGGGTGCTCTGGCTGATTCCTACAAACCTCATGATTTCCTGCGCATATAGCCCTGCTCTGTGAGCTGTGTGCACCAGAGCATGCTCATGTCACTAGACTATAGAAGATAAGGCTCAGATAAATAATGAAGAGCTGGGCTGCCTGAGTCTGGGCATAATGTCATAGGCATGTTAAAGAGCTGGGCGGCACTAAGGCTGAGCCTGGGAGCTCAGTTGCACTGCCCAAGGCATTAAAGCGGCAGGAGAGCGGGACCCAAGCGTCATCAAAAAGAAGAACTACTGAACTTCTAGCCAGTGCAGTGGGATGGGAAAGACGCTTCAGAAGAGCTGATAAGTATATATTGCACTTTTATATAACTTTTATGAAGGGGGAAAATGAAAAAGATTATTTAGATTTTTTTTATTAGCTCTGGATAACCCCTTTAAAATCAATTTTAACTCATTAAAGTTAATCAATATGTAATGTGAACCAGAAAACAGTGTCATTAACCCCTTAAGGACTCAGGGTTTTTCCGTTTTTGCACTTTCGTTTTTTCCTCCTTACCTTTTAAAAATCATAACCCTTTCAATTTTCCACCTAAAAATCGATATTATGGCTTATTTTTTGCGTTGCCAATTCTACTTTGCAGTGACATTAGTCATTTTACCCAAAAATGCACGGCAAAAAGGAAAAAAAATCATTGTGCGACAAAATCGAAAAAAAAACGACATTTTTTAACTTTTGGGGGCTTCCGTTTCTACGCAGTGCATATTTCGGTAAAAATTACACCTTATCATTATTCTGTAGGTCCATACGGCTAAAATGATACCCTACTTATATAGGTTTGATTTTGTCGCACTTCTGGAAAAAATCATAACTACATGCAGGAAAATTTATACGTTTATAAATGTCATCTCCTGACCCCTATAACTTTTTTATTTTTCCACGTACAGGGCGGTATGAGGACTCATTTTTTGCGCCAAGATCTGAAGTTTTTATCGGTATGATTTTTGTTTTGATCGGACTTTTTGATCACTTTTTATTCAAACTTTTATTAGGGAAGGGGTTAAATGACCTTTATTAACACTTTTTTTTTACTTTTTCTCTGCAGTGTTATAGGTCCCATAGGGACCTATAACACTGCACACACTGATCTCCTATGCTGATCACTGTCGTGTATTAACATGCCTGTGATCAGCATTATCGGCGCTTGACTGCTCCTGCCTGGATCTCAGGCACAGAGCAGTCATTCGCCGATCGGACACCGAGGAGGCAGGTAAGGGCCCTCCCGGTGTCCGATAAGCTGTTCGGGACGCCGCAATTTCACCGCGGCGGTCCCGAACAGCTCGACTGAGCAGCCGGGTCACTTTCAGTTTCACTTTAGAAGCGGCGGTCAGCTTTGACCGCCGCTTCTAAAGGGTTAATACCGCACATCGCTGCGATCGGCGATGTGTGGTATTAGCCGCGGGTCCCGGCCATTGATGAGCGCCAGGACCGACGCGATATGATGCAGGATCTCGGCGCGATCCCGCTTCATATCGCGGGAGCCGGCGCAGGACGTAAATATACGTCCTGCGTCGTTAAGGGGTTAAAAAGTACAACTAAACTCTCATATGGCTATGTCAACAGAAAAATGAAAACATCACAGCTCTTGGAATAAGAAAATTGCTTGGAGGCAAAGGAAAAGGCCTAGAGGTTAAGATGCCAAGACAGTGCTGGTGGAAAAAATATAGAAAGAAGCATACGGAACATAAATGCATCTAGCACAGAACAGAAGCTTCGTTCTGTACAAAACTTACTGGTTTAGATTTTTCGTAAAGGCTCAGGTAATTTCATTAGGTAACAATAATTACAATCCACAGCAATCTGCATTGGAATCTGTGTCAGTAAACACATCCTGAGCTTCATTTCATTTATTTACATGAGTTCTATTTCCTAGAGTCTACCTGTGTTTGATAGTAATCTTATCACTTTGATTTAACAGGAACAAGAACAAATCTACAGTTTGTTATAAAAGAGCAGAAGGTTGTGAGGATTTAATTATCGTTCTATACAGAGGTTAAAAATAGATTAATTTAAAGTAAACTTTAACAGAGGAATGCATTCACCCATCGCTACATTAATCTTTCTACTCTAAAAATGGGCAAGTACCTTTGGATGTTATTTATCAAAGTCACAGACTTTTTTTTTTTTTACCAAACGTTAAATAAGTTTCAATATAAGCAACTTTGGTTCATGGGTTAAACAAGTAATTCATCCTTCAATTTATCAAGAATAAAGGATTTGTTTAGAATTGTGCAGCACCGTTTGTTGTCAAACTGCAACAAATTGAGGTTTCTAAGCAGTATGACAGCCTTATTTATGTAGTTTTTTTAGACATGTATTCAAGAGTGGTCCTTTCCGGGGTTTGGTATTACAACCCCTTGGATTTGGTTTGTACCTAGCTAACTCACAGACTATCCTACAGTGTACTAGGAGTCTCAAAAGGGATATATTTTGTCTCAGTCCAAGTCCACCCAGATGTGGCTATTTTAGGACCACACATAATCGCATAAAATGGGAAGTGAAACTTTGTTCCCTCGTATAGTATGTGCCCCCACATAATAGTTAAGCTCCTTTGTGACCCATATGGCAATAGGCTTGATCTGTGCTTTATATTGTAGACAGGCCCCTCTGAGCCCCCATATAATAGATAGGCATCCTCTGTGTCCACATAGAGTATTGGGCCACACACTGACTTAAGGAAAAAAACAACAATTCAGCTGTCACATTGCTCCCTGGCAGCTTCTGTCTGTCCTTTGGCACTCTATATCCCTTAGCTTCTGGTAAAGTATACAGCATACAGAAATTCTGCTTGCACTGGAGGTTCCCGGCTCTCTACTCTTTCAGCTGAGATGTGTGTGTGCGTGACTTAATGACACACACACACAGTGAAAACCTTTGCTATCTAATCTCCAGTAAGTTTGCACTTTCCACCACTTGGCTTATACACCACAAATGTATGTCAAAAAGGGGTACATTTTTAGTCACAGTTAAACCACACCCACTTTCAATTTGGACATGACTACTTTCCTGTAAGACACACCCTTTACAGTGCAATAGTGTATTAAACACATTGCAAATGCAATTGTGCAAGACATTTACCGTATTTTTCGTCCTATAGGACGCACCGGCGTATAAGACGCACCCAATTTTTAGGGGCAAAATCTAAAAAAATAAAGATTTTGAACCCAATAGTGGTCTTCAACCTGCGGACCTCCAGATGTTGCAAAACTACAACTTCCAGCATGCCCGGACAGCCGTTGGTAATACTCACGTGTCCCCGCCGCTCCGGACCCGTCACCGCTGCCCTGGATGTAGCTCCATCGCTGTCGCCGTGTCCCCGTCGCTCTGGAACGTCTCTGCTGCCGGCCGGGTATCCTCGCTCTCCGTCGCCGCCATCACGTCGTTACGCACGCCGACGCACGTACGCGACAACGTGATGACGAGGAAGGAGAGCGCCGGCCATACAGGGGATCCCTGAATGGAGAAGACACCGAGGAGGCAGGTAAGGTCCCCACCCAGTGTCCTGTAAGCACTAACCCGGCTATTCTGTCGGGCTTCACCGCGGCGGTCCCGAACAGCCCGACTGAACAGCCGGGTTAGTGTCACTTTCCCTTCAGACGTGGCGGTCAGCTTTGATCGCCGCGTCTGAAGGATTAATACAGGGCATCATCGCGATCGGTGATGTCCTGTATTAGCCGCGGGTCCCAGCCGTTGATGGCCGCAGGGACCACCACGATAGGGGTGTATTCGCTGTATAAGACGCACCGACTTTTTGCCCCCAAAGTGCGTCTTATACGGCGAAAAATACGGTAAGTCAATATTTGGTGCAAATTCCACAAACGTTTTGGCACGGGCAGTTTTGATTGCCCCCCCCCCCCCACCCCAATGTGCTTCAGTTTAACTTGCTGTGAAACTACTGCCATTCACTAGCATGTTTAAAAAAACGTAAAAGGAGCACACAGCTTTTAAATCTGTCTATGCAGAGAATCTTGAGCTCTGTGTTAGAAATAAAATAAAATATAAGTATAAGCTATTACTAAATATTTTAAGGGTTTAAGGTTATATGGACATTATTTAAAAGGATTTCACAGTTTTGCAGTTGCCTACTATATTTTGATGTATTTCAAGAGCGTAGCTTTAGGCACTCTATACTTTGAGAAGTCAGCAGAGGTCTAAGCTCACAGACCTCTCCGATTATGCTAATGCATCTCTATGAAGTATAAAAAATAAATAAATAAAGAAGGGACCAGTACATGACAAGTATTTTTACTTCACAAGCTTATTTGTTTTTCTGCAGTTACAGTATGCCAAAATACATATTTCATAAATGTTGTACTTGCTGAACCCTTTAAGAGTATATGTTGTGTTGTACTTCATGCAAGAACTCATCAATTACACGTTGATGTGAATGGCCTTATTCTGACCCTATTTTGCATGAGTGAGTGTTTCATTATTACAGACATTGTTATTTTAAATAATGAAATATAATACACAGCTACCTGCTATTTAAAACCATTATGAATGTTTCTACAAATCCATACAATTAATATTAATCTTTCAGAAATAATTGATTTCTCTTAATATTCTGCTGATGAATTAGCATTCCCACATCTTTTGTTTTTAGCCTGAGATACATTCTAATGGAGTAATCAGCAGTTAGAACCGATAACTTCTTATATTAATGATGGAATTGATTTCAGGAATATTACAAAAGGTACACTAGTCCGGAGCATGGGAAGAGAGGACATGTGAGGAATATAAATAACGTCTTAAATCCTGGTTATTAACTTCCTAATCCACTGAAGTGAAAAGAATTATGAGTGAAAAAAAAAAAAAAACAACAGTCCCTGAAGATGTTTGATGTGTTAGAGCAAGTGCTGCTTGAAATGTGTGTGTGTGTGTGTATATATATATATATATATATATATATATATATATATACAGTGTTCCCTCAACTTACAATGGCCTCAACATACAATAGTTTCAACATACAATGGTCTTTTCTGGACCATTGTAACTTGAAACCAGACTCAACATACAATGCTTTGGAATCTGCAAAACGTGTCAATGGCTGGAAGAACTGACCAATCAGAATGGATATTTCACTGGTAAAACCCCTGTGCATGTACTGACTGGTGTCTGGTAGCGCCCCCTACAGTACAGGGAGGTATTACATGTTCTGTACTCTTTGACACATATGCCATTCACCGTGTGGTTTAATTAAGGATACATTTTTATAGTTTGGACATTTCCGCATGTGGCGACACAACATATGTTTATCTTTATTTTTATTTACACAGGTTTTTTTTAATGGGAAAAGGGGGGGGATTCTTACTTTTATTAGGGAAGGGGTTAAATGATCTTTATTAACTTTTTTCACACTTTTTTTTTTTTTGCAGTGTTATAGCCCCCTCTAGTGGCTATAGCGCTGCACATACTGATCTTATGCACAGAACACACCCATGAATTAACGAGGAGATGATCAGTGTTATTGGCGGTCGATTGCTCAAGCCTGAATTTCAGGCTTGGAGCAATCAATCGCTGATCGGCCGCGACGGAGGCAGGTAAGCTGCCAGGAATGTATGTTTTCAACTTTAGATGCGGTGATCAACTTTGAACACTGCGTCTAAAGGGTTAATAGCGTGCGGCAAAACAATCGGTGCCGTAAGCTATTAGCCTAGGGTCCCAGCTTTGATTAGCCCCTGGGACCAACCTGCTTTGACGCGGGACCGGCGCAGGGGGTGCAGGTACGCCCTGCATCCTTAAGAGGTTAAAGTACCGCACTGCCGCAGATGCCGCGATCTGTATTGATCACGGCATCTGAGGGGTTAATGTCGGACATCACGGATAGCAGCCGGGACCTGTAGGACCGGTGCTCGCGGTCATGGCAGAGCGTAAATGTACATCATTGTGCGTTATGTACAGCGCCACCATGACGTACATTTATGTCCATTTTCATTAAGGGATTAATAAGGCCTGTACCATGCAATGAAAGATTCCAATTTTTTATTTAAATGTTTTATTTTTTTTTTATTTTTTTTTTATTTTTTTTTTTTGGGGGGGGGACTATTTCCTTATGGCCTAATTAAAAGGGGTGTAAGATATGCACTTACTGTATAACATAATCTAAGGAAACATGGAAAATACTAAGATGACTCACATTCATAAAGACTCACAGAGTAAATATACCAGGAAACTGTTAATTGTTAATTCACTACAAGCAGAAATGTATTGCCAATGCTTTACTAAAAATATTTAGGATTGTAAGTGACAGAAAATTATTGGTGGTCAAAAAGATTAAAAGACCCCACTAAATCACCAGGGATGGTTAAAAGGTCACCCACGGCAATCATGCCACCCCTCAGCCACTGAAATCAGCTTGGGGTGGCCAGGTATGGAGCAGGCTTGAGTCAGGAGCCCAGTTCATACACCCTGAGTGGGAACCATGATGGTTCTGCTGTGTCGCAAATGGGTTAAACGTGTCTTCATTAAACTGTATATGTATTTTTTTTAAGCTTTATTTCTCATTTAAGCTTAGTGTTTTCATCACAGTAACAAAACAAAAAAAGACTTAAAGGGAGCCTGTCAGCTCCATATGAGATACAGAGGTGCAGACACAAACATGTAGGTCATAGTGAAATTTTACAAACTGTAATTCTGTTTGTTCTGATAGCCAATTGTTATATAATATAATTTTTTCCTTTTTTGGCTGGAGTGCCACAGAAGTAATGCCAAGCTTCAGCACACACACTTTCTCCTTCCTCCTCCTGTCCTGTCCTGTATGGTCGATGTACAGGGCTTGGCTTCCAGCATTAGGCCCTTATGTCAATCAGTAAAAAAGGATTGGAGGAGGATGTGTGGCACCTCTATGAGACTTAAACCTAAAAGGAAATGAAACTATTTTATTACTTTACAAATCAGCACAAATAGAGGTACAGTTAGTTAATTTTTTTTTATGATATATCTGCTGGTGTATCTGTAGGTTACCTTTAAATGGGGAATTGATATATAAAAATCATTGCATATAAATTTATCTACTAAAACCTGGTGATAATTGCAGAATCATAATTACTGTGGATCCAGACTAGATACCTTGTGTTACAAAATGAACACTTCACCAAACACATCCAGCCTGAATTTTACATTTAATTATTTATATATAATAACAAAATTATTTCCAATGCAGATTTGGACTGTGTATTTGTTCTAATTGTACTTCACTATAATAGGCCCATATTCATGAATCTTGATCACTGTAATAAAGCCCAATAATCATATGCATTGTCATTAGGGGTGTGCAGGTTTAATCATGACTGTTTATTCCACAATGCATTATTGGACAATGCCTTTATAGTCTATTCACACGTACAGTATTCTGGGCAAATTTGATGTGCAGGATTTAATTCATTGCTATGGGCAACTCAGCAACTTTTCCTCTTGACAGGTTTTGATAAATTTCCTGCACATTGTTCAAGATTGTCTAAGAGCCAGAAGTCCAACTACAGGTGTTCCATTGACCACATGCCACCAATCTCAGAGGCTATCATAGTGCAGAGTAAGACAGAAATAGAGGTTGGAATGAAGGTCAAGGTCCATTGTAACTGGAGACTGATCTGGAGACCAAATGGATAACACCATGAAGATGCCTTCACAAGGGAATGTCACGCCAGTTCGACTCTTTGGATTATGTTGTGTGATGGCATAATGCATGGTAGCCAGTCCCCTCTAGTCTTCACTCTAGGCTCACTAACAAGCCATTGCCAAACTGGGACAAAAAAATAGGCTCTAGAATTTTAGACTTTGTAGTCCTTTTTTTTTTCTTTTAACCAGATTTCAAAGAATGATAAATATAATATACTGATTTCAGGTTGTCTGTTATATTTAGCATGTTAAAGGAGATCTGTAGTGCTTTGAACTTTATCCCCTATCCAAACGCGGGGGGGTCTGAGCGCTGGGGCCCCCCACGATCTCCTGTAAGGGGCCGCGGCAATGTGCAGGAAAGGGGGCGTTCCGTCCACGCATGATGCCGCAGCCGGCACGCCCCTCCATGTATCTCTATGGGATTCATGGAGGGGTGTGCCAGCTGCCACATCATGCGGGGACGCAACGCCCCCTTTCCTGTACATTGCCGCGGCCCCGTACAGGAGATCGCGGGGGGGGGCAGCGCTCGGACCCGCAGCGATCTAAAACTTATCCACTATCCCTCGGATAGGGGATAAAGTTCAGAGCACTACAGATCTCCTTTAATCACTGTCATTTATTTTATTGGAGTATAATACAGGATGTAACTCAGAATCAGCATAGGATATATAATGTAATGTATGTACACAGTAACTATGTATAAATATATCAGGGGGCAGTCTAGAGATCTCTCCCATGACCCCAACAGCAGAAAAGTTAGTGCAGCTAACCTGATGCCTGATGAAGCTGCTGTGGCAGTGAAACGCGTTGCATGTTAGGAGAATAAACCACATTTGCTTTTACTTACCATTCGTTTTCCTGTGTCCTGCGCCATGTGAAAGCCGGCACTCCAGTTGAAGCCGTCCTCCGCATTATCTTTCTTTCAGCAGGCTGGCTGCGGACACCAATACTACATGTGCTCACCATTGTTGTGTATGTGGCTACACAGCATTATCAGGTGAGCTTCTTTCCTAGCGTGCATCATTACCATACAGGTCTCTCTTTTATCACACCATGGAGCGCTGTATTCTTTCTCTTTTCTAGTTGATTATACTATGTGTCTGGTTGGGAGAAACAACTATTGTATAACGCCCCACAATAATAGCAAGCCGACAGATGAAATTCACTTGGATTTTCATCAAAGAGTTTGATCATTTTGATATATAAAAATGTTTTATTTATTTCCGCCAATCAGAGAGCAGCACCACCCAATTAGAACTCACAGGAGGTAACAATGCTGATGTATGTGATGTCATAATGATTTTATTGCCGACTAGGAGGCTCATAATATGCTGTCCAAATTCTTTACTACTCAATAGCAGCTGAAATAACATAGTACAGATACTGGAGAGAAAAACTTTAACAGTGCAACCAAACATGTTGAACAGGTATAGGTGTGTTGACCAATCATATATCATGAGAGGTGATATAAGTCCAGGTGACCTAATAACGTCTCCTTTCTTTGATGTGTGTAGGAAAAAACAATCCATATCTGAATCATAAACAGTTAGGAAGGTCAAATCTTCATCTTAAAGGTATGAGGGTTGAATCCATAAGGATTACTACAACAAAGATGCAGGTCCCCCTTGGATGCTGCTCTTAGCTGTGGCTCTGCTCCTCCCTCTGTAATAAGAATGAGCAGGGACAGCCATGCACAGCTACATATACTCAGTGTTGCTCTATAGTGGAAAATTCAAGATTTTCCTAGTTTTTATGAAGGAAAATATATTCGACAGGAGGCGAATAATATGCTGTCCAAATTCTTTACTACTCAATAGCAGCTGAAATAACATAGTACAGATACAGGAGAGAAAGACTTTAACAGTGCAACCAAACATGTTGAACAGGTATAGGTGTGTTGACCAATCATATATCATGAGAGGTGATATAAGTCCAGGTGACCTAATAACGTCTCCTTTCTTTGCTGCTCCACAGGAGAGTTAAGTACTTCATATATATACTTCAATTTTCCTGAGTGTGATAACACATTATATATTATATTTTTCTTCACTTTCTTATATATATCATCTTTTCCCCGTTTAGTATATTCATATCTGTCTTTATTATATATATATATATATATATATATATATATATATATATATATATATATATATATCCTCCATATCATCCACATCATGAGGAGGAGGACAATGATGATGATTATATAGACCTCGTTCAGGAATCTGATATCGAGGAAGGAGAGGTCTCTGAATATCAGGTCCCTGATGAAACATCAAAATCCCAAACCATTGTTTATGATGAGAAAGGGAACCCTCTATTTGACCCATACCTTATATCCCATCCCAGATCTGGCGAATGGTTTCCTCAACCTATAGTATCTAAATACCTGTCTGTATGGATTAAGAAACCATTAGATAAGACAGCCAGAAATAAACTTAGGGCTGAATGCCCCAGGCCTACCTTACCAGGAAAGGCAGCCTCTACCCCTGATATTGATCCCGTACTCGTAAAATACATGTTAAAAACGGGAAAACACCCCAAAAAGGGTCTAGACAGATCTCTTCGTATATGTCAGGATAAGTTATTGGACTTACTTGGTCCATTGGCCCAGATGATGGACATTGTTGAGCACGCACATGCTTCAGGCACTACTCTGGACACAGAGGTCATGAGAGGATGGCTCCAGAGATCTATTTGTCATTTCGGCAATGCCAACGCAGCATTATGCTCTGAGAGAAAGAAAACTCTCTTGATGAGACTTGATCCGCAGTTAGCTTATCTGGCCAATTCAGAATCCAAACCCTCTAATGAGGGACTTCTTTTCGGTGATGATGCCATAAAAGAGATAGGCAAATATGTCAATATCTTCACATCTCTTGATAAAGCCCAAAACTCATTGAAAAAAGTGTTCTCCCAAAGAGTTTTTGGGAAGGCGGGAGAAGTAGGGGCCGTTTTCCCGACCGCTCCTTCCCTACTAGACAATCCAATAGAGGCTCTTTCCAACCACAACAACATACTTACCCCGGACCTTCCTTCCAACTGAATCCAACCCCGTTTTTCCCATCAAGAAGGCGTACATGGAGATCCCGAGGTCAACGTGGATTCCCCAGATCCAGACCAACATCAGGTGAGCCTTTCTCTAAAAGTTTCTTCCCTTCTTCCTCTAGGTGGTCGACTCAGATATCCTTAGACTCTAGTTCTTCAGACAGTCTCAGGATATCTGATATCTGAATTTCTATACCCCCCGATTCAATCATATCTCCCTCATCAAATTCAATTTTCCACACAAGACTATCTTCTTATCTCTCAAGAAATCAAAGAACTGATTTCAAAAAGAGCCATCATGAAAGCCAACCCTAACACTCTAGGTTTCATAAGCAATATCTTCCTTGTGAAGAAGAAGGACAGAGGTCACCGTCCAGTCATAAATCTTCGTCACTTGAACGACTTCGTTTTTTACCAACACTTCAAGATGGAAGGTATCCATCTGCTAAGAGATCTTCTTTTAGAACAAGATTGGTTAGTGAAAGTAGACCTAAAGGACGCCTACTTGACGGTTCCTATTCACCCCTCCCATCAACATTATCTCCAATTCTTTTGGGAAAACACTCTATGGCAATTCACTTGCCTCCCATTCGGTCTCTCCTCAGCCCCTTGGTGTTTCACCAAGCTAATGAAACCCGTAGTCGCCTTATTAAGAAGTCGTGGTGTTCGTCTCATTATATATTTAGACGACATTCTTATCATGGCTCAATCTCCCAACATGGTAATTCGACATCTAGATTGGACAATTTCTCTACTGTCCAGCCTGGGATTCTCGATCAATCTGAAGAAATCTATTCTCTCTCCTTCCAGGAAGATAGAATTCCTTGGCTTCACGATAGATACTCTATCATCTACTCTCAGCCTCCCCAACAAGAAATTATTCACTATCAAGAAAGAAATTCTTTCTATCCTTCGCAAACAATCAGTTTCTTTGAGAATGATCGCGAGGATCGTAGGCCTTCTTTCGGCCTCCATCCAAGCAATTTTCCCTGCACCTTTACACTACAGAGCTCTACAGAGATTGAAAAAGTACTACCTCCAGAAAGGCTTATCTTATTCAGACGAGATTTCCTTATCTCCAGAGGCAGAGGAGGAACTACAATGGTGGCTAACTCATATCCAGCTTTGGAATGGGAAAGCAATTTTCAACTGCAGACCAGACCTGGTGATAGAATCAGACGCCAGTCTCCAAGGATGGGGAGCTCGATGCGGCTCGGCTTCAACAGGAGGCAATTGGTCAGAGACAGAACAAAAACTCCACATCAATTGTCTAGAACTGTTGGCTGGTTTTTTCGCCCTAAAGAGCTTTGCGAAATTCAGATCGCATTGTTGTGTATTGATCCGCATGGACAACATTTCGGCGGTTCAATATATCAATCGCTTAGGTGGCACGGGTTCCAAAACCCTATCAGACATAGCCACCCAATTATGGAATTTTTGCTTAGCCAGAAACATAATTTTGAAATCAGAATACCTTCCGGGCCTATACAACTCAATCGCGGACTGGAACTCCCGTTATTTAATAGATTCCAGCGACTGGATGTTAGACCGTGCAATTTTCCAGACTATCAACAACCTTTGGGGTCCAGTAATATTAGACCTCTTCGCGTCTCGCCTCAACCATCAAGTTCCAATGTTTTACAGTTGGCG
Organism: Hyla sarda; assembly: GCF_029499605.1. NCBI lineage: Eukaryota > Metazoa > Chordata > Amphibia > Anura > Hylidae > Hyla > Hyla sarda. The sequence goes on from NC_079197.1 coordinate 119,994,407, forward strand.
CCCAGATCCGGAAGACATAGCTCAGGACGCATTTCTTCAAACTTGGCCCTCAGGCATTCTCTATGCTTTCCCTCCTTTCGCAATGATCCCCAGAGTTCTTCTTCAAACAATGTCACTTCAATCTACTCTGATTCTCATCACACCTTGGTGGCCAACTCAGGCATGGTTCCCTCAGATCTTGGGCGTGACCATAGATTTTCCGAGGATCCTTCCTTCTTTTCCCCACATCCTTCTAGACCCATACTTCAATCCTCACCCCCTAATCCATTCGAATTCCATGTCTCTAGTGGCTTGGTTCATTTCGGGCAACCTTCAGACGATATCGAACTTTCACAGTCATCTAAGAACATTCTGGCCGAGGTCTGGGCTCCAGGCACCAGAAAATCTTACCGATCAGCTTGGAAAGTTTGGGATAATTGGTGCTTTAGAAGACACTTGGATCCCTTTCAAGCATCTATCTCCCACATCATAAATTTCCTGTCTGAATTATTCGATTCAGGCAAGGCTTATCGTACTATTAACTTATATCGTTCAGCCATTTCTGCTCATCACTCTTTATTTTTAGACATTCCTGTAGGCAAACATCCTCTTATCTGTAAATTACTTAAAGGCATTCGACTCCAAAGACCTCCTCGACCTAAATATCAATCTACTTGGGATGTTTCCCTAGTTATATCTTTGCTTTCATCTTGGTCAGACAATGAATCTATACCTTTAAAGTTCCTTTCTTTCAAATTAACCATGCTATTATGTCTTATTTCTATCAAACGGATTTCAGACGTCCATGCTCTAGACATATCCAGAAGAACTTTTTCTCCTCACGGGGTTCGTTTTGAAATTTGTAGACGCACCAAAACTTCTATTCAATCAATTTTCTATCCTTACTTCCCCAACCGTCCTGATCTATGTGTGGTCTCTTGTCTATGTACCTATGAACAAAGAACTTCCTCTCTTCGTTCTTCTTCTCCTCAACTTCTCATATCTTTTTGCAAACCTCATCTACCCGTTTCTTCTTCTACTCTAGCTAGATGGTTCAGATCTACCATGTCCCTAGCTGGCATTGACACATCCCTTTTCGGTGGCCATTCAGTTCGTAGCGCCATGGCTACAAAAACAGCACTCACAGGTGGCTCTCTATCAGATATTTTGAAGGCCGCAGACTGGTCTTATGAAACAACTTTTAGAACCTTTTATTTCCGCCCTGAACCTCATGTTTCTATGTCTGTCTTTTAAATTATATTAATTGTAAATATAATACTATGACTGTTTATGAAATTTTATGTTTTAGCTTTAAACTTGCATATTATGAGCCTCCTAGTCGGCAATAACATTCAAGATTTTCCTAGTTTTTATGAAGGAAAATATAGATTTTCTAACGACAGGAGGCGAATAATATCCCACCCATGCCCAACCCTAATGATATTATTCATTTATATTTTCCAGCCTACTAGATTCAACGAAATGATCAGCCTACGACGACTTCTCCCTCGGATGACTCCTCTTCTCTTTAATCTGATCTCCTAAGTCAAGTCCTTATGGATTCAACCCTCATACCTTTAAGATGAAGATTTGACCTTCCTAACTGTTTATGATTCAGATATGGATTGTTTTTTCCTACACACATCAAAGAAAGGAGACGTTATTAGGTCACCTGGACTTATATCACCTCTCATGATATATGATTGGTCAACACACCTATACCTGTTCAACATGTTTGGTTATTTCAGCTGCTATTGAGTAGTAAAGAATTTGGACAGCATATTATTCGCCTCCTGTCGTTATAAAATCTATATTTTCCTTCATAAAAACTAGGAAAATCTTGAATTTTCCACTATAGAGCAGCATTGAGTATATGTAGCTGTGCATGGCTGTCCCTGCTCATTCTTATTACAGAGGGAGGAGCAGAGCCACAGCTAAGAGCAGCATCCAAGGGGGACCTGCATCTTTGTTGTAGTTCCATGTAAAGCAGTCTCCTTAAAGCAAGGCTCTTAAAGGGGTACTCCGGTGGCCAATGTGTTTTTTCACTTTCTACTTACCCTTGCAGGTGAGTTTTCTTTTTATCTCTGGTCTCGTGCTTGCTCTTTGTTTGTCTTTCTTTTCCTTTCTTTGCACAAGTGTGTCAATGTAGTGTAGCATCTATTTCTGTTTTGCCTTTGTAGCCTGCCCAACTTGTTTTGCGTTGCCGCCCAGCCCTGTTTGTGGGCGGCTTTTTTTTTCTTCCCCCTTTAGCGCTCCCTTTCCCCGCCCTGCTCATTAGTATAGTCTTCCGACCCTCTGTCACTCCACAGTCCCCACATCAGGGAATGAATTGTCAGTGGGGGGAACTGATCTTATTTGACCCGCGGGCGCTGCTCTCCCCCCCTAATGAATTGTCAGACGCAGTGCTGTCCCCACATTAGGGAACTAAGCATATGTGACCCACGGGTGCTGATCTGATTCTTGCTCTTCCCCCCCCCCCCCCCAAATCGATGTCCCCGCAAAGGTTAAAGGACAATTGTATTGCTAAATTTCCCATATACCTGTGCCGGCTGCAAAAATAAACTAAATAAACTTTGACTTACCTTCCAGCGTTCCCCCATTGCTTCGGAAACAGCCTCACGGTCATGGGAACGTGACACAGCCGTCAGCCTATCACCGGCCGCAGTGATGTCCTGCCTCCGCCAGTGATAGGCTGAGCGCACTGTCATGTAAAGAGCCGGCCGGCTCCTTACTCATCCAAGCTGTGTCATTCAGCCACTCTATGGTCTCCTCATGCTGCCAACACCTCCTTGCTGTGTCATTCAGCCACTGTATGGTCTCCTCATGCTGTCAACATCTCCACGCTGTGTCATTCAGTCACTATATGGTCTCCTCATGCGGCCAAAACCTCCAGGCTGTGTCATTCAGCCACTATATGGTCTCCTCATGCTGCCCCCACCTCCTCGCTGTGTCATTCAGCCACCATATGGTCTCCTCATACTGATGCCACTTCCAGGCTCTGTCATTGTGCCACTCTGCAGCAGTGATTCTAAAGCGATGCCTGTAATCTGCATGTTATTCTGAATAACAGTATTATTTCACTACCCCAGCACACTCCATATGCGTGTTAGAACAAAGCAAAGTTTTCTACACCCCTATTGAGGCTCTCTGTAGCCATAAATAGCCGTTTTTAATACAGGTACTCCAGTTTCTTTTTTTTTTTTTTTTTATCAACTGGTGCTAGAAAGTTAAACAGATTTGTAAATGACTTCTATTACCAATTCTTAATCCTGCCAGCACTTATTAGTGGCTGTATACTATAGAGGAAATTCTTTTCTTTTGGGATTTCTTTTCTGTCACGACCACAGTGCTCTCTGCTGACACCTCTGTCCATGTCAAGAACTGTCCAGAGCAGGAAAAAATCTCCATAGCATACATATGCTGCTCTGGACAGTTCCTAAAATGGACAGATGTGTCAGCAGAGAGCACTGTGGTCGTGACAGAAAATAAATCCCACAAGAAAAGAATTTCCTCTGTAGTATACAGCCGCTAATAAGTACTGGAAGGATAAGGAATTTTTATTAGACGTCCGTTTAACTTTCTGGCACCAGTTGATAAAACTGGAGTACCCCTTTAAGGTTACTACTAGAGATGAGCAAACCTTTGAAAAATTTGATTTGGTCGATTCACCCAATTTTTTGAAAAAGTTTGTTTCGATCCGAATTTATTCGTGGCGAATCTATATTAAAAACAGCTATTTCTGGCCTACAGAGAGCTTCAATAGGGGTGTAGGACACTTTGCTGTGTTCTAACATGTATATGGAGTGTGCTGGGGTAGTGAAATAATACTGTTATTCAGGACAACATGCAGGTTACCTGCATCACTTTTAGAATCACTGCCGCAGAGTGGCACCATGACAGAGCCTGGAGGTGGCATCAGTATAAGGAGACCATATAGTGGCTGAATGACACAGCCTGGAGGTTTTGGCAGCATGGGGAGACCATATAGTGGCTGAATGACACAGCGTGGAGGTGTTGGCAGCATGAGGAGACCATATAGTGCCTGAATGACACAGCGTGGAGGTGTTGGCAGCATGAGGAGACCATATAGTGGCTGAATGACACAACTTGGATGAGGCTGAAGCCTGAGGAGACCATATAGTGGCTGAATAACACAGCATGGAGGTGTTGGCAGCATGAGGAGACCATATAGTGGCTGAATGCCACAGAGTGGAGGTGTTGGCAACATAAGGAGACCATATAGTGGCTGAATGACACAGCGTGGAGGTGGTGGCAGCATGAGGAGACCGTATAGGGGCTGAATGACACAGTGTGGAGGTGATGGCAGTATGAGGAGACCATTTAGCGGCTGGATGACACAGCTTGGATGAGGCTGAAGCAGGAGGAGACCATATAGTGGTTGAATGACACAGCCTGGAGGTGTTGGCAACATGAGGAGACCATATAGTGGCTCCATAACCCCTTACATTGAAAGATCAATGTTGAAATTTCTATTAAGCATGTATTTAGCTAGTGCTAAACATCTAAAAATTTAAGGCTCAAGCCCAGAAACATCAGTAAGCCAAGTAGTTCCTGAAAGACACAGGAGCAGGCATCAGCAGTACACCAGAGAGTTTCATAACCCCTTACATTGAAAGATCAATATTGAAATTTCTATTAATCATGTATTTAGCTGGTGCTAAACATCCAAAAATGTAAGGTCCAAGCCCAGCAGCATCACTAAGCCAAGTAGTTCCTTAAACACACAGCCTGCAGCATGCATCAGCATGAGTTTACAAGAGGGCTTTACAACCCCTAACATTTTGTTAATGTTGAAATCTGTATAGAAGATGTATGTTAGCTAGTGATAACATCAAAAATGTTTAGGCACAGGCTCAGAAGCATCACTAAACCATATAGTTGCTGAAACACACAGCCTGGATCAGGCAGCAGCAGAAGTACACAAGAGGGCTTAATAACCCCTAACATTAAAAGGTGAATATTGAAATCTGTATAGAAGATGTATGTTAGCTAGTGCTAACATCCAAAAAAATTAGGCACAGGCCCAGCAGCATCAGTAAGCCAAGTAGTTCCTGAAACACACAGCCTGGATCAGGCAGCAGGATATGTACATAAGAGGGCTTCACAACCCCTAACATTAAAAGATCAATGTTGAAATCTTTATTGAGCATGTATGTTTGCTAGTGCTACCATAAAAAATTGTAGGTAATATCCAAGACAGTCTCAGCAGCATCAGAAAACAATATATTGACTAAATGACACAGCCTGGAGGTGGTGGAAGCATAAGAAGCCCATATAGCGTCTGAATGGCAAAGCCTGGAGGTGGCTGAAGCATGAGGATACCATATAGTGTCTGAATGGCACAGCCTGGAGGTGGCATCAGGAGTCCTGAAAGTGACCCTAATGTAAGGAATTTCTGAAACTGGGGACCAGCCTCTTAATTATGTTTTGCAGCATATATGGCAGCACAATGAGAGAGCCTGGAGGTGGTAGCATCAGCATGAGGAGACCATAGAACAGCACAATTATAGAGCCTGGAGGTGACAGCATAAGCATGAGGAGACTATAAAGCAGCACAATTATAGAGCCTGGAGGTGGCAGCATCAGCATGAGGAGACCATAGAGCAGCACAATTAGAGAGCCTGGAGGTGGCAGCATCAGCATGAGGAGACCAGCCTGGAGGTGGTAGCAATAGCATGAGGAGACCATAGAGCAGCACAATGACAGAGCCTGGAGGTGGCAGCAGCAGCATGAGGGCCATGAAAACTGAGGGTTGAGTGTGAGGAACCCACCGACTGTTGACTGGGGTGTCGGATGTCACTTGAGATGAAGTAGATGACCAAGTGAACCGACCAATCACGGCTGCTGGGTTGCTGGTCGCGACACGACTGCCAGCTGAACCTGGGAGCTCAGACCTCTCGCTGCCAAACACCCCTACTCTGCTGCGACCTCTGCCTGCGCCTGATGAACTTAGGCCTCTTCCACTCCTCTGTGCACGTCCTGGCAATACTCTTCCTGACATACTTATTGCGTATATGAGGGGAGTACAATACACTTCACTACACCTAAAACATTATTTGTCTAGAACAGCATCAGGTGTGTACTAATTGCTGTCCTTTCAAAGTATCTAGGCCCTTGACAGATTAGCAGGTACAAAATAGTACACTACTTAGATGTACGTATGTGGTATGCACTGGTGAGGGCAGAAAAATGCACTGAAATACGCCCAAAAACTTTGTATTTTTGTAAAACACCAGCCGGTGAGTACTATTACTTGGACTTTCACAGTATATAGGCCCTTGACAGATTAACAGGTACAAAATTGTACACTACTTAGATGTATGTATGCAGTCTGCACTGATGAGGGCAGAAAAATGCACTATAATACACTTGGAAAATTTATTTTCGTAAAACACCAGCCAGTGATTACTTTTGCCTGGACTTTCCCAGTATCTAGACTTGTTACAGATTTACAGATGCAAAATAGTAGACTGCTTTGATGTAGGTATGTGGTATGCACGTATGGGGGCAGAAAAATGCACCACAGTCCGCTGAAAAAAACTTATTTTTGCACAGCAGCAGGACACAACAGTGCAGCACCACAAAAAAAATTGTGTATTAAACACAAAATTGCACTGTGTCACAAAGTATTAAGAATGGTTGAACTACTGGTTATTATTCTGTCTACAGACTAGTATAAGCAGCAGATGATTTCTTGGTGGTAAAAAATACACAAAATTGCTCTGAAAAATCATTCCTGCCTCCTGTGATACGGTTCATGAAGTTCAGGCAACTTTTTGATATGTATGAGGCAGCAAAAAGCTATCTGCCCCTTTCTGATAAAATTCTGAATAAAGTGACTGGGAGGTTAATGGCTGGCATAAAAATCCTTCTCAGTGAGAACAAGCACTGCTGTCCACCACGCTGATGTGACTAGCAGTTGGCAGTGGAACGCTTCGTTATATGATCAATTCAGCATGTCTGTGTAACACACAGAGACACGCAGTCCCTCCTATCCCTCTGCAGTGTATGGCATGAAATGAGCAGCCACAAAATGGTTGCTGATTATATTGGGCTGTGACATTACAGGGGTCAATGAATGCTGATAGTCTGCATCCTGCATGTGATTCAGGGTCATCCCGCCTACTTCCCTTCCTGCCCTGCCTTCCTGCCTATCTAACATCCCCTGCTCCATGTACTGACATGTGGATCCACCATTTTAGGTGTCCTGGAGCCTGGAACGCTGTAAAATAGAGTTTAATGAAGTGATTCGCGCAATAGAATATTCGCATTCGTTGGATGGCTGAATGGAGTGGCTGGGACGATGACAAGCGTGTCGGATCCTCATGGTTGTGGTTGTGGTCCCTGTAACGGTAATCGTTGTTTAAGTTGTTCACTTATTAAAATTTGAACACATGATTTTATTTCTTTCCATACTAAAAAGACATACAAAATTAAGGGACAATGATTGTGATACAAATTTGGAATTTAGCTTTTATTCTGTACCTGTGGTTTGCAGTACGTGGGCCGCACTGTTCAGACAGTGCGGTCCCGTATGAACAAACACAGATGGAACATCAAACACGGCTTTATGCAGCACAGTCTGTCAAGACATTTTTTCACTTCACATCACAAATCAGTGATAGCCTAAGGGGTGTAGGGTATGGGGAGTGTAGCTGTGCTAGTATCAATGGGTGCTTGTTAACCCTTGCTATTCGTGATGCCAGGTTGAGGGCTCCTCTATAAAGCTTTTCCTACCGCCGCCCTTCCCAGGAACCATAGGGAGGTAGAGGATGATAGGTTTGAGGTAGATAATAATAATGGATTGTCCACAACCGGAAAGCTTCTGTAAACTGTGTTAACTTTACTGAAGATTTTCTGTACACTTCATCAACATAACAGTCTATTGTCATAACAACAGCTTCCTTTGGAGATTGACAATGGTTGGGACTTTAGCTTTAGAAGTATTTTAGTCTATTGCGCTGTTCCACTGGATTTAGGGGAATTAGTTGCGGTCCAGTAGTCACGCTAGCATTAGCGGGAATTAGAGTAAAACTCCAGATTTTTGGTTTTGCTGAGGCCGTAGGTTTTAGGCCTAGCGTGTCTTTGAAAGTTGCGTAGCACACCATCCTGTTAGTCCCGCTTCCACGAGAGCAGTAACCTAAGAGAGCGATAATTGGACGCAGCTCCCTTATATGGGCATGTTCTGAAGCAATGCTAATTGGTCCAAACGGATGTCAATCACCATTACAAAGATTTGTGGGTAACACGTGACCCAAGGACCTCCTAAGGTCCTGCAACATACCATAGAGGTTACTAGCATGGTCATATGACCGAAGGTCCTGTGGCACTAAATAAGGTAAGTACTATACATTTCTATAAAATATAGATATAATTATTAATATATATATTTATTAACATTAAAGTTAAACTTAAGGAAAGGCGACTAGGGGTTGTCCCACCTGAGGAACCCTACCTGAATGTAGTTACTCTGACTTTGGGGACCTCTGCACTAGGTAGTGGATGCAATACGGTACCGGGACACCACAATATCTTATTTTACAAATTATTGAAAATATACAAAATAGATATCAACAGTTAATTAACAGGGAAACCTTTTGGATCTATAAACTGGCCACATTAACTCCGTCAGGACTGAAAGGAATTGTTGAAAACGTTCGATAAAGGGATTCCTATTATTTATATAATTTAAAGAGATGTCGGTTTAGGCTTTATCTCTACACTTATTAAATTATTAATTGTCTCCACAGACTGTGCAGCATGATATATTAGATATATCTGCTTCGTGTCAGTGCATGTTCACATTAGTGTTTGTTTAGTAGGCGTCAGTTGCTCTATAAAACCTGGAGCGACTCTCTCCTACAAATGTGTATATTTATATGTATATTTTTACATATTTTTATTATATATATTTGTATCCCTTTTGTTTGCCCTTTATCATTGCTGTTGAGAAGGTGATTGTAATGATATACTTTTTAATGCATTTTTGTAAAATATCTCTTTCTCTGTTTAAATTTGTATGTAAAGGGCTAAATGCTTTGAGTATATAACCCTGCTTGTATCTGTGATTGCTATGCCTGATGAAGCTGCGCTTGCGCAGTGAAATGCGTTGCATCTTGGCCAAATAAAGCTTTTTATACCTGAACCTACGTACCTGTTGCCTCTTTGTTCATGTCACCGCCTGAGAATCCCTACTCTTTCACTGGATCATGCAAGTTTTTATGGGAAGGCTGCAGACGAACACAATAATCTTTTCTTCTATCTTTTCTTCTGTGCTGACCATTGTTGTGTATGTCGGTACACAGCCAGAGCGGGTAAGAGACCACCTGTATCCCCATCCTTGTCCGGCATTAGCACGTGTGATCCTCCATGTTTTTTACTTTTGGAAGACATCAGAGGGCTTTAGAGTTCAGTAGCAATTTTCCAATTTTTCACAAAATTTTCAAAATGGTAATTTTTTTTAAAGTGGATTTGAGGGGCCTTCATATTAGAAATACCCCATAAATGACCCCATTATAAAAACTGCACCCATCAAAGTATTCAAAATGACATTCAGTAAGTGTGTTAACCCTTTAGGTGTTCCACAGAAATAGCGGCAAAGTGAAAAGGAAAATTCAAAATCTTCATTTTTTACACTTTCATGTTCTTGTAGACCCAGTTTTTGAATTTTTACAAGGGGTAAATGGAGAGAAATCAATCTAAAATGTGTAACTCAATTTCTCTCGAGTAAGGAAATACCTCATATGTGGATGTAAAGTGCTCTGTGGGTAGACTAGGGCTCAGAAGGGAAGGAGCAACAATGGGATTTGGGAGAGTGAGTTTTTCTGAAATGGTTTTTGGGGGGGGCATGTCACATTTAGGAAGACCCTATGGTTCCAGAACAGCAAAAATAAAAAATAAATAAACAACATGGCATACTATTTTGGAAATTACATCCCTCAAGGAACGTAACAAGGGGTACAATGAGCCTTAACACCCCACAGGTGTTTGATGATTTTTTGTTAAATTTGGATGTGTAAATGAATTTCTTTTTCACTAAAATGATGGTTTTTCCCCAAATTTTAAATTTTTTACAAGAGGTAATAGGAGAAAATGTCCCCCAAAATGTGTAACTCCATCCCTTCTGAGTATAGAAATACCCCATGTGTGGACGTCAAGTGCACTGCGGGTGCACTACAATGCTCCGAAGAGAAGGAGTCACATTTGGCTTTTAGAAAGCAAATTTCGCTGAAAGGGTTTTTGGGGGGCATGTCACATTTAGAAAGCCCCTATGGTGCCAGAACAGCAAAAAAATAAATAATAAATAAAAAAAAAACCTCAAGGAACGTAACGTAACAGTGAGCCTTAACACCCAAGTCAGATGTGTAAATGAATTTTTTTTTTTCATTTTCCCATTTAACTTTAACAAAAATTTGTCAAACACCTGTGGGTTGTTAAGGCTCACTATACCCCTTGTTATGCACATCATCGCCGCCTGCCGCAGCCGATCTCCGGTAAGGGACCTTCACTGCCACCGCCGGTCACGCTAAAGTTCCCCCGTTCTACGTGGATTACAGTGGGTGATCAGAACGGGAGAACCGAACTATAACCCCTCCACCCCCGATCTTCTATTGGTCGGTCGCTTATGACCGACCAATAGTTGGGATAGGAGAGGTGGCACCCCTGCCACCTCACTCCTATCCCTTCAGGGGGACCAGCGGTGTCTTCGACACCCCTGATCCCCCTTATTTTCCGGTTCACCGGAGACTAGTATGACCCGGAATCAACGAAAATCGCCGGTCTCAATTGACCAGCAATTTCTGGCGATCGCCGACATGAGCAATGTAGCCAGATGCCTACTGAATGATTTCAGCAGGCATCCCAGTCCAGTTCCGACCGGCTAGCGGGCGTACCCATATGCCCTACGTCCTTAAGGACTCAGGATGCAGGGCATATGCATACACCCTGCGTTCTGAAGAGGTTTAAAGAAAATCTAAAATTTGAAAACATTCATTATGATAAAATTTGCAGAGTTGGTGAAGAATATGTTAGAAAATGACCTTATGCTCAAACACTTAAACAAAGGTTCACATTTGCAAGATAAAGTATGTAAACTCTTTGGAAGTGCCTATATTTCTACGTTATTAACATTATAAACAAAATCTTATTGTCACAATTATATAAAAACAAGATCTAATTAAACTAAGAGACAAAAAGTTGTACTAACTATATCTTTTAGTGAGCACATTGCATTTAAGGAGTACTCCACCCCTCGACATCTTATCCCTTATACAAAGGTAAGGGGATAAGATGTCTGATTGCGGAGGGAAAAGACCCCCTCTTGTGCCCTAGCTATGGACCCATATCCCTGATAAACTCGGACGCTAAACTGTTCGCAAACTTAATAGCAAATAGATTGTCTGGCCACATGGGTCCCCTTATTCATCCGGATCAGGTCGGCTTCATCCAGGACAGGGAGGCAAGAGATAACACGCTTCGTGCTTTCTCCACGATACACTATGCTTGTAATCAACGCCTACTATTGCTGTCCCTAGACGCGGAAAGGGCGTTTGACTGGATGGACTGGGAATTCATGTCTGCCACCTTGTCTCAGATTGGCCTAGGTCCCATTACAATGCAGCATATTATGGCCCTGTATAGACACCCCTTTGCCCAGATCCGTGTCAATGGTCAGCTATCTGCACCGTTTGAGATTTGTAATGGTACTAGACAGGGGTGTCCCCTCTCACCCCTCTTATATGTTCTATGTATGGAACACTTACTTAACGTGATTCGCAATAATCCGGATATCAGGGGATTGCCGCTGTCTCATGACCATTACAAGTGTTCAGTATTTGCGGACGACGTACTCTTATACCTTTCTTCTCCCCTCACATCCTTACCCTCCCTGATGGCCTCTTTGGACACGTTCTCGAATTATAGCAATTACAAGTTAAACCTCACTAAGAGCGAGGCCCTGAATGTTACCCTCTCTCCACATGACGTATCCTTACTTAAGTCCCTGTACCCATTCAAATGGCAACCGATAGCTTTAAAATACTTGGGTGTCCATGTGCCCACTAACCTTGCTGACACATTTAAAGTCAATTTCCCCCCCCCCCCCACCCTGTTACAGACAATACGTAGGGACTTAGCCAGATGGGAGCGCAGGGACTTCTCCTGGCTGGGGCGGATAAATATATTCAAAATGAATGTGCTCCCCCGACTCCTTTATCTATTTGCTGGGATCCCAACGCACATTCCTCGCTAATTTTTTAGGGAACTCTCTGAGCTCAGGTTTCGTATGGGCTCGAAAAAGACCACGTATAGCTAGGAAAATACTGTATAAACGCAAAACCGATGGGGGACTGGCGTTGCCGGACTGCCTATCGTACTATCTGGCTGCAGTCCTGGTTCGTGTACTGGATAGCTTCCAGGATGCTTCTACTAAGCTATGGGTCAGAATTAAAGGGCGCTCTAGTGGAAAAATCCCCAGGAATTTATTATGGACATTAAAACCCCACTCAATCCTCCGCTCCGCCTCCACATTGCCTCCTGTGATGGACTTGATCGCTAAAACATACTCAACGTATTTGGTTAATCACTCCCTGATAACACCAGATGGTACGCTGACCTCCATCTTTGGTAATGAAGCCTTCCCTCCGGCCCTCTCTTCCACTACATTTCTATCCTTCCATCGATCAGAGGGTGCTACTTTTTCCTCTGCCTTCACACATGATAATCTGAAACCCCTCCCGGACATATTGGGTGACGCACCTCACTCTATAGTACACACCTTCCAATACAACCAGTTGAGGCACTTCTATCATTCCAACCAAAATTCCCTCAGTCTTCATAGACAGCTCACTGCTTTTGAAAACGTATGCACTGCCTCCAATATTGTTCCCCACTCTGTGAGCGTGGTATATTCACTGCTCTTGCATATGGATTCCTCTACTCCTTTGCCTTTCAGGACAGCTTAGGAAAGGGAACTAGGCAGTGAGCTCTCGGATGTTGATTGGTGTGGAGCCTTGACCCTCTGTCATAGATCTTCCATCTCCTGCAGGATGCACGAGACTAACTATAAAATAATCTCCCGTTGGTACAGAGTGCCTGCTCTTCTCTCCCGTATATGCCCCTCTTTCTCAGATTCTTGCTGGACATGTGGAAATCGACGGGGTGCCATGACCCATATATGGTTGTCTTGCCCCCAACTTGACAACTTTTGGATCTCCGTCTTGGACACAATCCGCACGCTCACCTCCCTCGTCCTCCCACGGGACCTGGCTACCCTACTGCTTTCGATCCTCCCGTGAGACGCACCCAAACTTGCTACCAAACTAACACACTTTTTCTGATGTCTGCCAGATCGGTAATCCCCAGGCTCTGGAAGTCTTCTATAGTCCCCACTCATTCATCTTGGCTTAGGGAAGTCTCACACATCTGTAGAATGGAGGAGCCCCTGGCTGACTCCAGGCGCCAATACACCAAATTTCATGAGGTTTGGGCTCCCTGGCTAGCTTATATATCCTCGCCTGATTTCAGAACCCTACACCTAGATGACCAGAGGAGATGATTGATGGATGGGGACGAGTCTGGAGAGGTATGTGCACCATGAGAGAATCTCACTATGCTACTTTTAAACCTTTTAGATCTACCTACTCACTTCCTTGTCTTTCTCTTCTGCTCTTCCCTCCTCTCTTTCTACCTTCCTCCCCCTCGGGTCGCTTCTCGGCCTGCTTGTCTTCTTCTGCCTATTTTCTTCCCTCCCCCCCCCCATGCCCCTAGCACTTTCCTTCCTTCTTTCTCTTCTTCCTTCCTTCTCTTCTTCCCTCTCCTTCCCTCTGCCTTCCCCTTCCCCTTCAAACCCTTGCAACCTTCTTAGACTCAGGTCTGCTTCAGATATGCTTCTGCATCATTTATATACTCGCTCCACAGCTAAGTATAAGTGATATGTACGTTGGTTCCATTATGCTTCAGTGGAAATTGCTAACTTAGATAGAGTTTGTCTCTTATGACTGCCACTCCCACTGAAATGTGTAGTTTCCGTTTGATTGCACTAATTGTGGAAGCTCATCTCGGATGTCAAGCAACGATGCTGTAACCTGTGACTATATTGTGCAATTCTTGCTTAGCTAGTTATTTCCAATGTTGTAAGATGTCTGATTGCGGGTCTACTCCTGCGATCTCTCCTGCAGCACCCTGTGTCATCTGCTGCACAGAGCGAACTTCACTCCGTGCCTGATGATGGGCAATACAGGGGCCGGAGTATTGTGACATCATGACCCCGCCCCTTATGATGTCACGCCCTGCTCTCTCAATGCAAGTCTATGGGAGGGGGCCTGGTGACCGTCATGCCCACTCTCATAGACTTGTATTGAGGGTGCGGGCTGTGACGTCACAAGGGTGTGGGGTCGTGATGTCACGATACTCCGGCCCCTGTATCGCCCGTCATTAGGCAGCAGATGACACCGGGTGCTGCAGGAGAGATTGCAGGGATTCCCAGCGGTGGTACCCCCGCAATCGGACATCTTATCCTTTGGATAGGGGATAAGATGTCTCGGGACGGAGTACCTCTTTAACACCCACAGTGCACTGGGAAAAGTAAGTGACCCCTTAATATTCTGAGGTTTTCTGAAAGTTTGCTGTGAGACAAGGCTCACACTAACTGGACATGAGAGCATCAGATTTGTCCATAACTAACTTGCTGTTCCTTTATTAAATAGGCAAAGTATGTGCAGTGTAGCACTTGAAGTAATTTGTAATGCAGATGTTCTCTTTCTCTCACTATTTTTTCTCCCTGCATTGTAGATGTTTAATCAATGTTCTTAAAGGACATGAAAAGTACAATTGTTTTTGTGTTATTTTTTATATAGTTATATTGTGTTTGCCTATGTTTTTTACTTCAATGTCTGCATTGATTACTGATCAAACGTGGTCTGATTGTTATCTAAGTGATTCCAAAGGGTTAACTTACTTTTTCTTGCAACTGTACCTTTAGCTATATGAAGCATTGCTTTTTATTCTTAATTTTAGTAAACTATTTCTGGCCAGGATCCAGTTCAATCACCTAAATGAGAAATGAATAGCTTTTCCCATTATAGTCAATGGATGTTATTAATCACATTGAATTTACTGCGGAGCTAAGGCAACAAATGTCACATAATGATTTGTTCATAAAAATACCTCTGTAAGCTTAGAGAAAGCAAGCTGGTGCAAAATAGGTGAAACCTTGGGATAAACTGCCTTAAATGCTTGAAAGGTGTCATGTGAATATTAACAATTATTTCTCATAATACAAAAAAAATGATAACAGTATTTTTTTTTTCATTGTAGCTGAAGTACAGTGTTAGTACAGTGTAAAAAGGCATCTGCTGTACTGAGGGAATAAATAATAATAGAACACATAGGCCAAAGGCAAACATTACATTCTCTATGCTAAAATGTAAATCCATCTATTGTATATAATTTGATCATCAAACAGGCAAAAGAAACAGTAACTAGAACAGATCATTTTGTCTAAACAAGCAATAACAAATAGAAGCCAGCAGGTGCATCACCAACATTTCACCCTAAATGCTATTAACATTCAGGGCAACATTATAACACCCTGGATATGGAAAATTAACACTGTTAGATTTTGGTTAATCATAAAAATGAAGGGCATTTGCTGACCAGTTCAAATCAAGTGGACTCCAATTATTTCTATAAGCTCATTATATCTGATTGCCTTATTATAAGTTATTTATACATTTATTGATTTATCTTATTTTCCTTTTTTTTAGTAATGCACATTGTGATACATTGTTAAATGTGTTGACTCTTTCACCAACTTTCATAGAGAAAGTGTAAGCAAATGATGTTCATGAAAATAAGAGAAAAACAAGTATGCATTACTATTTTTATGGGTAAAATTAAAGAGTTTCTTTTTTAAACAAATTATTAAAATTATATCTGAAATTATTAAAGAAGTGATCAGTCCTTTGTTTTACTTACAAACTGTTTTTCATTAAAAAAAAAAATTCTGTACACTTTCCATTTTAGCCCATCTAAGGTGGTTTTGATAAATATATCATCACAGAGCAATGGGGAGAATTTACTAAGACCATTTGATTCACACTCCAGTCTACAGTTATAGATTGTTTTTGTGCACACTGTCCATTTTTACCTAATTCTAAGGGTCCATTCACACATACAGTATCCTGCACAGATTAGAAGCTGTACTCAGTCATTTAGTTTATATTGAGATTTGCAGCAGAAAATCCCTAGTATCAAACCCTCTGCATCAAATCTGCGCAGAATACTATACGTGTAAAGAGACCCTAAGAGAGGATGCATCATTGGACTGAAGATTGGAGAGAAGCAGGATGGTGATTTTGATGAATTAGATATAGCGAGGAAATGGTGACCTTAGTGCAGGCGCTGGGAAGTTCAGAGAGATCTCTCAGCCAAGTCACGGAAGTGGATTAAGTTCAAGCTTTATTATTTCATAGCAGCAATAACGCATTTTGGGGTGTACATACCCCTTCTTCAGATTGACAGATTGATACAGTATGCTAAAAGAGGGGGCTTTTTATACACAAATTTATTGAAGAAGAAAAAAATGGTGGCGGGATCAGAGGTCAAAGTAACAAAACACATGAATAACAGAATAGATGCTGAAAAAAGAAATTAACATGCTAATTTTCATAATATAGTTATAAAACAAACATGAGATTAACTGTAATTAACTGTAATTAATGACAAAATTCAACCTTTTCCTCGTTATATCTAGTCTACATACAGGATTATCCTCTGGGTTCATCCTAAAACCTGCAGGCTTGCACAGAATCCTCCTCTCACCTTTAGATTGAGGTTATATGTGTATACACGCTCTAGGTGAGCGGCCATCCACTAGAACCCTTACCCACTCCCACTTTTTGTGGGGAACTTCTTGTCTCCCAGGGTAATGCACTAGGCACCTCTTTTGGGCCTCTCCTTTTTTTTTTCTCTTTTCACAGATGTTGATTAGTTGTTAATCTTCTACACCATTCTATTAAGCTGTGAGGAGGTAATGAGAGCGAACAGGCTCTAGAGGCCCAGCCAGACCACCAGTAGAGAGAATTATTTATCTGCTGAGAACCACAAGCAGCTCTCACTGTTTCCTTGTCCACCATCCAGACACAGATGACACCTTTATTATGCATTCCTCTGTCTGGCCATTTACAGACACTTATCACACAGAACTTTGGTGTCACTGCATACATTACATGTCCTGTCATTGACAGCCAGACACCAAAGCCTTTGTTTGCAATGGTGTTATGAATAAGAAACCATCGACTGCTTCCTACTCAAATCATCTTTAGCAAGAATCCAGGAGCTGTTTGGGATCTGACAAACATCGGGCTAAAATAGGGAGGTTTTGTGGAGAGCACATGATTCTTGAGTTTGCTGTGGAGCGACACACTGCCCCAACTGTGATTATCTGGGGAGCCATTGCATACCACAGCAGAACCACATTGCATACCACATTGCATACCTAGTAGTGAGACAAGGGACACTATCAGCTCAGCGATATGTGCAGGACATTAAGCGTCCACATATGTTGGCTCTCATGGCAGGGCTTTTAACTGGCATTATTCATCAGGAATATGCTCAACCACACACAGCAAGGGTTTCACAGGATTGTCTCCACCAGATTGCAACACATCTTTGGTCTGCTCGCTTGACAGATTTATGACCAACCAAGCATTTATGGCGAGCCAGATTTGTTAACCTAAGAATAAGCAGGATCTTCAGGCCTAGCTGCAAAATAGGTGGAGAATGTGTTACGAGATGCAATAGGAAACCTATATGCCTCTATGCCCATTTCTATCTCATTGTGTAACAAAGCTAGGGGCCATTTTTCCCCTCTGGACTGTCCAATCTAAAAGTCTGTGCAAAGTAGTGCACTCACTCATACTTAGAAATCTTCACAAGTGCAAATGTGCAGCGGTAGTATGTAAAAGCAGGTGTGATACCTAGCTACATTGACTACAACCATTTTGTGTCAGCACACATTTCTTCAGCCCACATGACCATTAACAAATAAGTTCATCAAAACCATTTCAAGATGTATGGGTTTAATAACAACAACCAACAGGGGTAAGCGCAAGTTTTCAAGTATTATACTATAAAGCACTTCTCTCTCATACTTCATAAACTAGACAGGAACACAATTTATCTGACCAAAAAAATGAAATAAAGATCACTATAAATATACTCAACAGATAAAATACACTCACATATTATTTTCAATTGGATAGAGCTGAAAAGTTTTCAGATGAAATTAGGCAGAATGATAGATTTTGTCAGGAAAGCCTAAATGTATTGCCACTTAACCTTTAGATTGGAGTACTGCTCTCGCTCACTTCCATAAACAGAATGATGTAAATTGTTCGAGCATTATAGAAACTTTTGCTTTGAACTTTCTGTCACTAAAACTAGTGAATTTCAATTATTTGAAGGTTTAAAAGTTTGGAGTATAAACAGCTTTGCTCAGGAAATGAATAAAAGGAAAACCACTGTTTACTAAAGGCAGAATTAGTGCAACTCAATTACCTGCATAGAAATGAGTGTAAATACATTTAAAAGGGTACTCCGACACTTAGATATCTTATCCCCTATCCAAAGGATAGGGGATAAGATGCCTGATTGCAGTTGGAGACCCCCGTGATCTTGCACGCCGCACCCTGTATATAATCAGTCCCCGGAGCATGTTCGCTCCGGGTCCGATCACCGGCGACCACAGGGCCGGCGGTGTGTGACGTCACGCCTCCGCCCCTGTGTAACATCACGCTCCACCCCTCAATGCAAGCCTATCGGAGGGGGGCGTGACAGCTGTCACGCCCCTTCCCATAGGCTTGCATTGAGGGGGTGGAGCGTGACATCACACAGGGCGGAGCCCTGACATCACAATGCTCTGGCCTTGTGATCGACAGTAATCAGACCCGGAGCGAACACGCTCCGGGGACTAATTTAAACAGGGGTGCTGCGGGCATCTTATTCCTTATCAGGCATCTTATTCCTTATCCTTTGGATAAATGATAAGATGTCTAAGCACCTGAGTACCCCGTTAACAAAGCAAATACAGGGTTACAGGGTTATACAGGATGTAAAATATAGACTCTTAAAGGAAAACTGTCACCCTGATCACCCACACTAAACTCATTACACAGGGTTATAGTGTGGGTGACCAGGAGTGCAAAGAGGGGTCACTTACCAAATTCTACCCAGTGGTTCTCAATTTGGTTACCTGCGCACAGGTATATTTTACATCCTGTAAAACCCATTTTGCTTTGTTAAATGTATGTACAGAAATTTCAATGCAGGTAACTGAGTTGCACTAATTCTGCCTTTAGTAAACAATGGTTTTCCTTTTATTTCTTTACTGAGCAAAACTGTTTATACTCCGAACTTTTAAACCTTCAAATGATTGAAATTCACTAGTTTTAGTGACAGAAAGTTCAAAGCTAAAAGTTTCTATAATGCTCGAACAATTTACATCATTCTGTTTATGGAAGTGAGCGAGAGCAGTACTCCAATCTAAAGGTTAAGTGGCAATACATTTAGGCTTTCCTGACAAAATCTATCATTCTGCCTAATTTCATCTGAAAACTTTCCAGCTCTATCCAATTGAAAATAATATGTGGGTGTATTTTATATGTTGAGTATATTTATAGTGATCTTTATTTGCTTTTTTTTTTGTCAGATAAATTGTGTTGCTGTTCTTGTTTATAAAGTATGAGAGAGACGTGCTTTATCGCATAATACTAATACAATGAGGCAAAAAGGGAAACTTACACTTGCCATTAAAACCATTCATCTTGAAATGATTTTGATAAATTTATTTGTTAATGGTCATACGGGCTGAAGAAATGTGTGCTGACACAAAATGACTGTAGCCACTAGATATTGCACCTCCCGCTGCACATTTGTACCTGCATTATTGAAATAAAAGATGTAAAGATTTCTAAGCATGGGTGAGTGCCATTTTTTTTTTTTTTTTTTTTATAATGCCAAAAGTATGAATTTATATGCTGGGAGCATCCCCATAGGAATCTGTAGAGTGCACTACTTTGCACAGACTTTTAGATTGGACAGTCCAGAGGGGAAAAAATGCCCCTAGTTTTGTTACACAATGAGATATAAATGGGCATAGAGGCATATAGGTTTCCTATTGCATCTCGCAACACATTCTCCACCTATTTTGCAGCTAGGCCTGTAGATCCTGCATATTCTTAGGTTGACAAATCTGGCTTGCCATAAATGCTTGGTTGGTCATAAATCTTTCAAGCGAGCAGACCAAAGATGTGTTGGAATCTGGTGGAGACTAGTGTTGAGCGGCATAGACCATATTCGAATTTGCGAATATTCGCGAATATATGGACGAATATTCGTCATATATTCGCTAAATTCGCATATTCGTAATATTTGCGTTTTATTTTCGCACATGCGAACAATTTGCGTGTGCGAAAATTTACATACGCGAAAATTAACATACGCGAAAATTAGCATACGCGGAAATTCGCATATGCGAAAATTAGCATATGCTAATTTTCGCATGTGGCGAAAATTCGCATGCCAGTCTCACACAGTAGTATTGGAGCCTTCTTTACTCCACACAAGCTGGAAGAAGAGAGGGGTGATCACTGTGATGTGTACTGTGATAAAAAAATTAAATAAAAAAATAAAAAACGAATATTTGTAATTACGAATATATAGTGCTATATACGCAAAAATGCAATATTCGCGAATAAAATTCGCATTGCGAATATTCGCGAGCTACACTAGTGGAGACAATCCTGTGAAACCCTTGCTGTGTGTGTCGGTATTCGGGTACATTCGGTAAATCTTTTTATTCTTTTTTGGACTTTAGCGATCCCCAAAAGTTATGGAGATACCTTTTTTATTAAAATTTCGTAGGGTATCATAAAAAAATCATAATAAAAAAGATACAGTGGTGATGGAAAAAATTGTATCTAATGAAATGTATGATTTTTATTGTGAAATGTTTATTCATTTTTAAACAGGGATCAATTTATGTGAGCGGATAAAGCACTAAAAATGTAGCCGACAATAGCAAAAATGTAGTGTGTGCGTGTTTTTCACTTTTTTTTTTTTTTTAAACATTTTTTAGGTAGTACTATTACTCCCAGCATGGAACACACTCTTCCATGATGGGAGTAGTAGTTACCTGTACTAATTGACAGATCGCAGGGGTCCCTTGCGATCCTCTTGTATAATGTATAGATGCGGCGGCTGCTCTTCTATGGTCCCCTGCACTCACGTATATATACACATATTCATATTTCCCGCAGAGCTGTGATTGGCCAGATGGTTCCAGCCAATCACAGCTCTCTGTGAGAAAAAGGAATATGTGTATATATACGGCCATGCAGGGGACCATAGGAGAACGGCCGCCGCATTCATACATTATACTGGAGGATCGCAGCGGGTGTCAGGAGTGATACCCACAGTGATCTTCCCTTAACTACAAGTACTACCACTCCCAACACTAGTGGAGACAATCCTGTGAAACCCTTGCTGTGTGTGGTTGAGCATATTCCTGATGAATAATGCCAGTTGAAAGCCCTGCCATGAGAGCCAACATATGTGGATGCTTAATGTCCTGCACATATTGCTGAGCTGATAGTGTCCCTTGTCTCACTACTAGGTATGCAATGTGTTATGCAATGGCTCCCCAGATCATCACACCAGCAGTTGGGGCAGTGTGTTGCTCCACAGCAAACTCAAGAATCATGTGCTCTCCACAAGACCTCCCTATTTTAGCCCGATGTTTGTCAGATTCAAAACAGCTCCTGGATTCTTGCTAAAGATGTTTTCAGTAGGAAGCAGTCGATGGTTTCTTATTCATAACACCATTGCAAACAAAGGCTTTGGTGTCTGGCTGTCAATGACAGGACATGTAATGTATGCAATGACACCAAAGTTCTGTGTGATAAGTGTCTGTAAATGGCCAGACAGAGGAATGCATAATAAAGGTGTCATCTGTGTCTGGATGGTGGACAAGGAAACAGTGAGAGCTGCTGGTGGTCCTCAGCGGATAAATAGTTCTCTCTACTAGACATGTGCAATTCGGTTCGGCACGAATGTCTAAATTAACGAATTTTACCGTTTTCGTGCATTCGGACCCATCCGAATGCACGAAAACATATTTTGAACATTCCCGAATAGCCACGATAATACGAATAGCAAAGTAACGAATACATTCGTTATTTCCCGACCTGTAAATAACGAATGCATTCGTTATCCATAAACGACGTGAAGAATTAATTCTGATAACAAAGTTAATAAAAAGGATACAGATAGTTTGATTTTTCGGATACATTCGGTATTCGGGTACATTCGGTAAATCTTTTTATTCTTTTTTGGACTTTAGCGATCCCAAAAAGTTATGGAGATACCTTTTTTATTAAAATTTCGTAGGGTATCATAAAAAAATCATAATAAAAAAGATACAGTGGTGATGGAAAAAATTGTATCTAATGAAATGTATGATTTTTATTATGAAATGTTTATTCATTTTTAAACAGGGATCAATTTATGTGAGCGGATAAAGCACTAAAAATGTAGCCGACAATAGCAAAAATGTAGTGTGTGCGTGTTTTTCACTTTTTTTTTTTTTTTAAACATTTTTTAGGTAGTACTATTACTCCCAGCATGGAACACACTCTTCCATGATGGGAGTAGTAGTTACCTGTACTAATTGACAGATCGCAGGGGTCCCTTGCGATCCTCTTGTATAATGTATAGATGCGGCGGCTGCTCTTCTATGGTCCCCTGCACTCACGTATATATACACATATTCATATTTCCCGCAGAGCTGTGATTGGCCAGATGGTTCCAGCCAATCACAGCTCTCTGTGAGAAATAGGAATATGTGTATATATACGGCCATGCAGGGGACCATAGGAGAACGGCCGCCGCATTCATACATTATACTGGAGGATCGCAGCGGGTGTCAGGAGTGATACCCACAGTGATCTTCCCTTAACTACAAGTACTACCACTCCCAACATGGAGTACACTCTGCTCCATGCTGGGAACTGTAGTACCTGTATTAATAGACAAATCGCAGCGGGTGTCAGAAGTTACACTCGCTGCCATATGTCTATTAATGCAGGTACTACAGCTCCCAGCATGGAGCAGAGTGTACTCCATGTTGGGAGTGGTAGTACTTGTAGTAAGGGACAGATCCCAGGGATGTCACTCCTCCTGACACCGCTGCGATCGTCCTTATGTGAATGTCGGGATCAGCTGTTCTCAGGGCTACAGAGCCGGGAGAACAGCTGACGCTGAGCCGTAGGTATACATCGTATATCTACTGCCCAGCAAGAACTTACAGTGAGCCTGCAATGTGTATATACAGTATACACATTGCTGGCTCACTTAACCCCTTGCTGAGCTGTGCGCTATGCGCAAGCCCAGCAAGGGAAGAGTTAACTTACACGGCTGGACAGTGTAAGTTAACCCTTTGGGCGGTATACACAATATACAGCTATCTATAGATAGCTGTATACAGTGTATACAGAAGACGTAGTCCAGCTTACTTCCCTGAGTCCCGGGCCGGGTTCGTGTAGCTCCGCCCCCTAGTGATGACGTCATTAGGGGGCGGAGCTACAGAAGGGAACAAGACTAGTTAATCTGAAGCTCTGTTCACATTGTACGTTTTGTATAATGTGAACAGACCCTTCTGGCAGTGTCTACCCAGACAGGGAGACTCCAGCTGTTGCTAAACTACAACTCCCAGCATGCCCAGACAGCCAAAGGCTGTCTGGGCATGCTGGGAGTTGTAGTTTTGCACCAATTGGTGGCTCCCTGTTTGGGTAGACATTGCATCATGGGTGCTCTCCCCAGCGGACTGCGCCAAAAATGTCATAACCAATTTTTTGTGTTTTTTTCTTCTCGTTACAGATCCGTGTATGCAGAGGATTACTGCGGATTCGATGGATTACGGCGGATTATTTATTTTTTCCTTTAATAAAATGGTTAACGAGGGCTGTGGGGGAGTGTTTTTTTAAATAAAATAATTTTTCCAATGTGTTGTGTTTTTTTTTTTTTATTGAATTTTCAGGGTTAGTAGTGGAAGCTGTCTTATTGACGGAATCCATTACTAGGCAAGGGCTTAGTGCTAGCCCCAAAAACAGCTAGCGCTAACCCCCAATTATTACCCCGGTACCCACCGCCACAGGGGTGCCGGGAAGAGCCGGTACCAACAGGCCCAGAGCGTCAAAATGGTGCTCCTGGGCCTAGGCGGTAACAGGCTGGCGTTATTTAGGCTGGGGAGGGCCAGTAACAATGGTCCTCGCCCACCCTGGTAACGTCAGGCTGTTGCTGTTTGGTTGGTATTGTGCTGAGAATGAAAATACGGGGAACCCTATGCGTTTTTTTTTTATTTTTTTATTTAAATAAAAAAAAAAACGCATAGGGTTCCCCGTATTTTCATTCTCAGCACAATACCAACCAAACAGCAACAGCCTGACGTTACCAGGGTGGGTGAGGACCATTGTTACTGGCCCTCCCCAGCCTAAATAACACCAGCCTGTTACCGCCTAGGTCCAGGAGCGCCATTTTTGACGCTCCGGGCCTGTTGGTACCGGCTCTTCCCGGCACCCCTGTGGCGGTGGGTACCGGGGTAATAATTGGGGGTTAGCGCTAGCTGTTTTTGGGGCTAGCACTAAGCCCTGGCCTAGTAATGGATTCCGTCAATAAGACAGCTTCCGCTACTAACCCTGAAAATTCAATAAAAATAAAAAAAAACACAACACATTGGAAAAATTATTTTATTTAAAAAAACACTCCCCCACAGCCCTCGTTAACCATTTTATTAAAGGAAAAAATAAATAATCAGCCGTAATTCATCGAATCCGCAGTAATCCTCTGCATACACGGATCTGAAAAGAGAAGAAAAAAAACACAAAAAATTGGTTATGACATTTTTGGCGCTGTCCGCTGGGGAGAGCACCCATGATGCAATGTCTACCCAAACAGGGAGCCACCAATTGGTGCAAAACTACAACTCCCAGCATGCCCAGACAGCCTTTGGCTGTCTGGGCATGCTGGGAGTTGTAGTTTAGCAACAGCTGGAGTCTCCCTGTCTGGGTAGACACTGCCAGAAGGGTCTGTTCACATTATACAAAACGTACAATGTGAACAGAGCTTCAGATTAACTAGTCTTGTTCCCTTCTGTAGCTCCGCCCCCTAATGACGTCATCACTAGGGGGCGGAGCTACACGAACCCAGCCCGGGACTCGAGGGAAGTAAGCTGGACTTCGTCTTCTGTATACACTGTATACAGCTATCTATAGATAGCTGTATAAAGTATATACCGCCCAAAGGGTTAACCTACACTGTCCAGCAGTGTAAGTTAACTCTTCCCTTGCTGGGCTTGCGCATAGCGCACAGCTCAGCAAGGGGTTAAGTGAGCCAGCAATGTGTATACTGTATATACACATTGCAGGCTCACTGTAAGTTCTTGCTGGGCAGTAGATATATACAATGTATACCTACGGCTCAGCGTCAGCTGTTCTCCCGGCTCTGTAGCCCTGAGAACAGCTGATCCCGACATTCACATCAAGAGGATCACAGCGGGTGTCAGGAGGAGTGACATCCCTGGGATCTGTCCCTTACTGCAGGTACTAATACTCCCAACATGGAGCACACTCTGCTCCATGCTGGGAGCTGTAGTACCTGCATTAATAGACATATGGCAGCGAGTGTAACTTCTGACACCCGCTGCGATCTGT
Organism: Hyla sarda; assembly: GCF_029499605.1. Lineage (NCBI taxonomy): Eukaryota > Metazoa > Chordata > Amphibia > Anura > Hylidae > Hyla > Hyla sarda. Next base: position 120,020,173 of record NC_079197.1, read on the forward strand.
CTATTAATACAGGTACTACAGTTCCCAGCATGGAGCAGAGTGTACTCCATGTTGGGAGTGGTAGTACTTGTAGTAAAGGGAAAATCACTGTGGGTATCACTCCTGACACCCGCTGCGATCCTCCAGTATAATGTATGAATGCGGCGGCTGCTCTTCTATGGTCCCCTGCACGGCCGTATATATACACATATTCCTATTTCTCACAGAGAGCTGTGATTGGCTGGAACCATCTGGCCAATCACAGCTCTGCGGGAAATATGAATATGTGTATATATACGTGAGTGCAGGGGACCATAGAAGAGCAGCCGCCGCATCTGTACAAGAGGATCGCAAGGGACCCCTGCGATCTGTCAATTAGTACAGGTAACTACTACTCCCATCATGGAAGAGTGTGTTCCATGCTGGGAGTAGTAGTACTACCTAAAAAATGTTTTAAAAAAAAGGGAAAAACACGCACACACTACATTTTTATTATTGTCGGCTCCATTTTTTGTGCTTTACCCGCTCACATAAATTGATCCCTGTTTAAAAATGAATAAACATTTCATAATAAAAAAGATACATTTCGTTAGATACAATTTTTTCCATCACCACTGTATCTTTTTTATTATGATTTTTTTATGATACCCTACGAAATTTTAATGAAAAAGGTATCTCCATTATTTATTAGGATCGCTAAAGTCCAAAAAAAGACTAAAAAGATTTACCGAATGTACCCGAATACCGAATGTATCCGAAAAAAAAACAACACGAATACCCGAATACCGAATGTATCCGAAAAATCTAAACCGAAAATATTGCTGAACCGAATTTTTTTTCCAAAACGAAAAAACGAAACGAAATTAAACGAAAATTTTTCTAGTGCACAAGTCTACTCTCTACTGGTGGTCTGGCTGGGCCTCTAGAGCCTGTTTGCTCTCACTACCTCCTCACAGCTTATTAGAATCGTGTAGAAGATGAACAATTCATCAAAATGACCATCTTGCTTCTCTCCAATCTTCGGTCCAATGATGCATCCTCTCTCAGGGTCTCTTTACACGTACAGTATTCTACGCAGATTTGATGCACAGAGTTTGATGCACAGGATTTCTGCTACAGATCTCAATGTAAACTAAATGAGTATAGCTTCTTATTTGTGCAGGATGCTTTACGTGTGAATAGACCCTTAGAATTGGGTAAAAATGGACAGTGTGCACAAAAATGATCTATAACTGAAGACTGTGAATCATGGGGAATCGTGGTCTTAGTAAACTCTCCCCATTGCTCGGTGATGGTATTTTTTATCAAAACCAAACAGTGTGTAAGTAAAACAGAGGACTGATCACTTCTTTAATAATTTCAGATATCATTTTAATAATTTGTTTGAAAAATAAACATTTTAATTTTACTCATAAAAATAGTAATGCATACTTGTGTTTCTCATAAACATCATATGCTTACACTTTCTCTTTGAAAGTTGGTGAAAGAGTCAACACATTTAACAATGAATCACAATGTGCATTACTAAAAAAAAGGAAAAAGATAAATAAATAAGTTATAATAAGGCAATCAGATATAATGAGAGTATATAAATAATTGGAGTTCACCTGATTTGAACTGGTCAGCAAATGCCCTTGATTTCTTATGATTGACCAAAATTTAACAGTGTTAATTTTCCATATCCAGGGTGTTATAATATTGCCTTGAATGTCAATAGCATTTAGGGTTAAATGGGCACTGTCACCAACTTTATTTTTTGATATGTTGTATTACTTATGTACTACAACATATCTCTAATATACTTTTATTATAATTTTTTTCATTAAAAAGGTTTAATTTACATTTAAAAACCGGCTACTGAAAAAGGACTGATTTTGGAGTGGTAATCGGTCCTTTTTCAGTTAGGCTGCACTCACTCCCTGCTTGTCAATCAGACAGGCGGGAGCGAGCGCATTGGCTCCCCGGCCACTGGCTGGGAGGCCATTGCTCCCGCACATCGCCACCGCCGCCTCGTTGCCGCCGCTGTCCCTGTACGCCCGCTGCCGGATTCTGCAGTAACTGCAAGTGTAACGAGGGAACGGGGTATGCGGGGCGGGGGGGGAGGAGGGAACGGGCTAGTGCCATAGCGGGGGGGGGGGGGGAACGGGCTGGCGCATAGCGTCGCTTGTAACTAACTAATAGTTTATCTACACAGGGTGCCTGGAGCTGTTTCAAAACTACAACTCCCAGCATGCCCTGACAGCCAATAGATGTCAGGGCAAGCTGGGAGTTGTAGTGGTGAAACAGCTGGAGGCACCCTGTGAAGATGAACTAAGGGCGGAAGTCCCCCCCAGCAGGCATGAGTGACGTGGTGCCTGCTGGGGAAATCTGCCTGGTAGTGAGCACACTGCCAGGCAGACAAAAGGCATTTTCAATATAGTAAAAATAAAAATTAAAAGCAGGGAGGGGGTTAGGGATAGATTTGCAATAGGCAGGGACAGAAAAAAAAATAGCATGGTGGGAGCTACCCTTTAAATGTTGGTGATGCACCTGCTGACTTCTATTTATTGTTGCTTGTATAGACAAAATTATCTGTTCTAGTTACTGTTTCTTTTGCCTGTTTGATGATCAAATTTCATACAATAGAAGAATTAATATTTTTGCATAGAGAGTGTAATGTTTGCCTTTGGCCTTTTTGTCCACTTATAGTACCCCTTTAAAACCCACAGTGCACTGGGAAAAGTAAGTATAGATAGTGCACAGAGGGGTCACTTACGAAATTCTAACCAGTGGCTTCTTTGATATTGCCTGACGAAAGTCCCCAACTAATAGAGGCAGATTGTTTCAGGAGGTAGATAGAAGTAGGGGGCGGACAGCCAAAGAGGCCCCGCCTCCTGTGCGCAGGTAACCAAATTGAGAACTGAACTTTCGTTGGGCAATATCACAGGAGCCACTGGAATGAATTTGGTAAAAAACCCTCTCTGCACTCCTGGTCACCCACACTACAACCCTGTGCATTTGGTTTAGTGTGGGTGATCAGGGTGACAGTTTTACTTTAAAGATTAACAAAGTTATACATTTGAGCCTCAAAATACCAAAGCAGGATCATTACCTCATCTTATTAACTAGAACTCTAGATTACATAATTTATGCCATAAGCATGTTCACTGTTGATCAATGGCCAGTGGTGAAGTGTAACCATATAAATGATTTATCCCTCTATTGTACTGCAGACATTACAAAACCTTCTGATAGCTATAATCCTACATCAGAAAGAACAGTTAAATAGTCTAAAGAAACACACTGAGGGACATTAACTAAGCTATACTAGCTGCATATTTCCTCAAAAGTGTGCAAAAATGTGGGACATTTAAGATATGTACTGCTGGAGGGGGGGGGGCTCTCACAAGAAGGAGGCGTGCAGGGGGGTGTTCCCTCCTCACATGGGACTGTAGGGCAGTTTGCAGTAATCTATGAGTGGAGCTTTAATTATGTACAATGAATGACAATGTTCTACATAGTAATATCTTCTTTGCCTATTTTACCTATTTATGGCTTAAATAGGCACTACACTTTCAACAAGTTTTGCATTTATCAATAGTCTAAGCAATTGTGAGACATTTTGAAATATAAAAAATGCTAAAATGTCAGACTTTTCTGTCCAGAGTCAACCGCTCCCTCAACTCATTACTCACTCTGCAATAATCAGCTCACGCACTGAAGTATCAGGTTACAGCTGCCCAAAGAAGTCAATGCAAAAAAAATACTTAAAAAATGAAGAGGGGTGACTGAGACAGAGGAAGACAGAGGCACAGGGAGAGGCACCAGCAGTTCGTAGTAAATGTTATATCTAAATCTGGTGATTTATTCACAGCTCACACTGCTCAGCAGTGCTCAAGCAATAACCTTCATGCTGCTCTTGTCTCCGAGGACATGCGGTAGAGATAAGCGGAGGCAGAATATCCTCTTCTGTGTAGGCAGGGTATGAAGACAAGGTATCAGTTAGGGGGAGATTTATCATTGCTTTTAGAGCATTTTTTTTATTTTGTCTAAGTTTTGGCACAGTTCAGGCGCAAGCAGCATATTTAGAAACTTTTATGCGACTTTTGATATAGACAGTTTCACTCTTTTTGCCTACCCGTAGAACTTTTTCTTTTTGACCATGCATTGATCATGTATGTATCATTTGCGACTTTTGTCAAAAGTCGCTATTTTGTGCGCAAAGGTACTTTTTTTAGGCGCAAAGCTACACCACCTAACAGTAGGCGATAAAATCACTTCTACCTTCTGCAATTCAACCTTTAATCTCTTGTGGACAACAGCATCCCACTCCCATTCTATGACACACACTCAGGAGCTGAGCACAGGTCATAGCTGGGTGGTCCTGGTTGCTATCTGCCACCAGTACCCATCTCTAATGCCAGACATCACCGATCATGGTGATGCCCAGCTTTAACCCCTTAGACACCGCTATCAATTAAAAATGTCACGGCAGCTCTGTGAAAGTAAGTAAAAACACCTAACCTGCCAAATTCAGGACCCGGGAAATTATCTACTTCCCTCCCTCACAAGTGTCTAAAAAAAGTATATGTGGTAGAGCTTTTCCCACCACAGCAGAGCTGCGCAAAATTCATCATCCTGCTGCACCTTATTGGTAAATAAGATGCACGCTAGTCAAACCCTCCTCCCAAATTAACGTGAGAAAATAGCTCTACCCTAGACATTCTTTGATAAATTTGGGCCTTTAGTCTCCACTAAATAGCTCAAAGATAACTGAAAATAGGAGATAGAGCCTTCAGAAGGGAAAACTGGTGTAAAATGCCAAGTTCAAGTTAAATAATGACAAGCAATAGTTGTATTCTTCATGTACACACACGACAGCATATTCTGAAAACATATCTGATAAGTGCAGCTATGTATATGGATATTTTTGGGCCATGATACTGGCACATTTTAGCATCTCCCAAGCCCTCTGGTTATCAATATTCTATTAGTAGAATTGTGGAGAATCTTGACTACCCACTGTAAGACAAAAGCTAAAATGTTGATATATTGTAGTCGTTTTGAACTAGCTCAAGATATATTTAACTTCATTGTCTTGCCCAAGTTTTGCTACTATTGTAAATTATTACCTGTACAACAATTAGACAATTAGATTCTCCTGCATCACATTAGTGTATATGGTCACATGTAATGGCTTCACTTTTCAGATTCAAATTGTCAGTTTAATCTCTGTACCAACACTTAACCAGCAATAAACTAGACTTCTCTAATAATAAACAATATTCTATATCAGGCTGACTCATACTTTTCTTGAAGAGGAGTTGATAGATACGCTTTACAGCTTTAAAAAAAAAAAATATATATATATATATATATTTATATATATATATATATATTTTTTTTTTTTTATTGGCACCATGTATGTTTAATTCAATAAGGATCTGGACCTTTGCTGGCTATGTCATTGAGTTTATACGCCTTTTCTCAGCAAAAGCTTTAACATTGTTGTGTGGTAAAATGCATTATCATTCTGAAAAATGGCTCATCCCCATTTCTATTTTCTTTTGGTGGAGCAGAAAAGAGCCTTCCCCAAGCTCCAGTGTTAACTTGTCAAAAATTTCTTGGTATGTGTAAGCATTAGGATCCCCCATCAATAGAATTAAGGGACCAACCGCTGAAAACAACCCTATAGCATTATCCATCCACTACCAAACTTTCAGTTGGCACAAAACAGTCTGGCAGGTAACCCTCTCCTGGCCTTCTCTATTGGCAAATATTTATCCATTGGACTGCCAGATTGAGAATTGCACTCCCTCACTCCACTGAACATCTTTTTACTTCACCAGCACCTTTACATCTCTCTATCTTACATTTGGCATTTTGCTTGGTAATGTAGGGCAGGCATCCAGCTGCTCAGCCTTGAAAAACCATGTCATGAAGATTATGGTGGGGCACAGTTCTTGGGCTAATTTCAAAGCCAGATAAGGCTTAGAACACTGCAGTTACTGAATCAGCAGAGCGTTAGCAAATTTTATGACCCCTACACTTAAAAAACCCTGTTAGGTAACTTTTCATGGTCTGCCACTGTATGACAATAAAACGTGCTAAATTGAGCGCTTATTAGGGTACTTTTCCTGAAGAAGGGAAATATACCCTGATATGCACTGGGTTGAGCACTTTTAATAGTTATGTTTTAGTTTGAAATAATTTAAAGTTGGAGTAAAGTGGAGTAAAACTCCAACAACAATAGAAGTAGAAGTGAAGTGTCCCAAGTGAATGTGTTTTGTTTAGAATATTGGTGTAACAGCTCTCCATTTTTGCTTCTTTTGTTTTTATTTTTAAATATTGTAACGGGCAACTTCTCCCCTTCATAAATTTCGGCTCTGTAAGTTGCTGTTCATCAGCACTCCTCCATATAGCATTTTGGCTTGCTTGCAACATGTTAGGATTTGATTTTTAAATTGCCCTTGTCCACCCATATGCATTGAACACTTGGAAGTGGGAACCAAACACCTCTGTACAACAATATAACATATTGTAGTGCATGCAGTAATAATTCTGATTGTGGGTGGGGAAACAGATTTGACTGTCAGTATCCTGCTATGCCTTTGCCCAAGAGACATTATATTACCAATATTATCAAATTTCTCATGATCTGCCTACATCTGGCTAACATCTATGGATATCAATGGGGTACTCCACTGGTAGACACCTTATCCCTTATCCAAAGGAAAGAGGATAAGATGTCTGATCGTGGGGTTCGCACTGCTGACCCCCCCCCCCCCCCCACCCGCGATCTCTTGCAGCACCTGGTGTTCTAAACAACTGTTGGGTTCCTGCTGCAGTGGTCAGGACATCACAGCCACACCCCCTCATGATGTCAGGCCAGGCCCCCTCCATTCATGTCTGTGGGAGGGGGCTTACATGCCCCCTCCCAAAGTCATGAATAGAAGGGGCATGGCATGATGTCATGAGGGGGCTATCCATGATATTACAGTCACTGAACAAAATTTTCAGAATGCTGGAGCACCGGCATACCCCTTTAACTCTGCCTAACAGACTGTATTATAACCTCAAAATAAAACAGAATATTTTTTAAGCTTCAGCCTAGAATAAATAACTGTGCTCTGAGAATGTAAATGTGCTTAATTGTCAGATACATTTGGTGAACTTCAAAACTCACTGTACAACCTACTTGTTTAATAATCTGCATTTTGTCCCTGAACTGCCAGCTCAGCTTGTATTTTGAGTACCACATTTTCATATACATGCTGCTTATTTTCAAAAATATATGTAAATTAGTGATATTAAATTCCCATAGTGCCAGCACTTTCTAATCCTCTCCTATTTTCTGCAGTTTACACTGTAAAATGAACTGTCTGATTAAAAGATTTATGATTGCCCACTTGTTATAAAGAGATAAAAAAAGTCATTGCATTGTTCAATAAAACTGCAATAGTAATTACAAACACAATGACAAAATGAAACAAAGCATTCTTTTAAAGATTTACAGCTTTTTTTTCCCAGTCACAACCTCCTTTCATTCCCGCCTACTAACTTTGCTGATACACATCTATTTCAAGATCTGCACTGCTCCTGTGAAGCTTAGAATACTGTATAAAACTATACAGAAGTCCACATACAAATATGTTAATATCACTACAGCATTCTCAAATATGCCATAGGCTTAAAAAATACTGTACGTAGTATTTTGCTTCTTTATGCACATACATTAGCATGTGTTGTTGGGCTATCTATCTCTTGTTATAACCTTTAACAGTTTCCCTGCAGGATTATGCTGAACAAAATACAGCATATGATAATATCAATATGCAAACTAAACTCAGATAGATATACTCAGCTCTGCAACATTAGCACACATCACCTCCCCCTCAATAAATAAATAAATGCATTTAGGAAATGAAGCAAGCGTGGCTACTATTAGACTATATATGGTCAATTAAAGTTGACTGCCATAGGTATGCTGTAGTATACATCAGCACAACATTTCGCCGGAATCCCAGTTTATACTAGTGATATTATTTGCTGATGATCTGTAGTAGATTCTTCTTTTTGCATTGTAAAGGATAAAATCTTAAGCATCTGTGGCAGTTTTCCAGGTTCATATACACGCTATGGATGTATATATCCATAGCATACTATAAAATAGTGTATGACTAAGGCCTTGTTGTAAGGCCGAAACACGTCACTGTACCTTGTGTTCCTGCCATGACCATCTGGTGAAATAAATATCATCCTCTGAGTTATTGGATGCTGGACTCCTCTTTCTTCTTGCATACTATAAAATGTAATGAATTTCTTCACAATTCTGTGTATATTGTACACTTTTGGTCTCCTCTACATACACTAGTATTGGAGTATTTTTTTTTTTTTACAACTATTGTCAAAAACACAATGAGGCTAGGTTTCCACGCAGGTTTTTTCTGGTGTATTTTGAAACACTGACTTGGCAGTTTCTGAGCAAAAGTTAGAAAAGATCCAACATGAAGGAGAAGTACAAGTCCTTCTTTATATTTGCCATTCTTTTGAAATCCTCTTCTGGCTTTGGCTCAAAAGCTGCCATGGCAGTTTTCCAAAAAATGCCAGAAAAAACCCTGTGTGGAAACCTAGCCTTAAGTGTAACATTTTTCAAAGCATCTTTTACAAATATTGTTAGTGGCATTTATTTTTTTTTTACATGTATAACATGCTTTTAAGTTTGTATTTTCACTTGACATTTTCTTTTTAAATTGCTACTGCAGTTTTTAAGCCAAAACTTAGAGTGAATTTAAAAGAAATATAAAAGAAAGGAAATATTAAGAACGGATTAGTACTTCTCCTTCCTGCTATATCCACTCCATTTTTCTAGTGCTGTAAGAAGAAAATACTGCAAAACACAATACCAAGATAAATCCCTAAAATCACAAACATGATATGTCATGACATTTTTAATGGCATCTCATAACCAGTCAATAAACAGTAAAGACAAGTAAAAAAATACCTATAAGGTCCAGAGTATGCGTGCCAGACCCAACACGTGTTTCACATAGTTGGCTTCTTCTGGGGGGAGTTTTAATTTGCACAGTACCATTTCCAATGTGCTGTGCAAGGGTAAAACAGTGAAGAGTATTCAGAGCTGCATTGCTACCCTGGTGTTCCTTAATCTTCATTTTCCCAATTGGAGGGGGACCCAGAGTTTGCTCCCCACTGAGCAAATAGTGATGTCGTATCACAGCTATATGCCATGATTTTATTAGATCTCTTTAAAGTTAATGTGTCACCTGGATTTTCCATGTATTTGATTTATATGATTAAAGGCAGTTAATTAACAAGTCCTAATCAAAAGCTAATGTTAACAGCATTTAAATATATATATATATTTTACATCAAACCCAATAAAAATAGGCACAGTTGACTAGACCACACTCTATTTACTATAATGGGACTTTTCTAGACATGCTATGTGACCTGTGCAGGATTCCTTCTAATGGAAGGAAGGGGCTATCTCTGAGCTTCACCTATTATGAATGTTTTTTTTATGTACTGATGTCACCTTTCACCATAATCCTGTTTGCAATGATAGTAAGGACACTGCTAGAAAGTGAGCTGTACAGAGCAGACAGCATCAGCTTATTATCAGGCCTAGTGGCCAGAATAAGAAAATGTTATAATATAGATAGAACGATGGAATACCATGGGAAAAAATCAGCAAATTCTCCAAAAATATGTTTTACATGAAAACTTGTCTTAAACAATAGGTCTTTTTCTGATGACACATTCTTCTTAAGTATTTTTATATTCACTGTACTGTAAATTGGACTATTAACCCATAGGCTAGAGAAAGTATTTTATCCATGATTAAAGCTAAGACAGGCTGAGTAAACTCTGTGTCTATGTATATTCATGAAAAAAGTGTGTTTGCTTAAAAAATAACTTTTTCATAGGCTTACACTAAACCTGTTCTTTTCGAATCAGCTTACAAAACCTCTCCAGTACTAATAGTTCTTTACTAATCTGGGCTTATCATGTCTCTTCCCTACCAGATATGAAATGCCTCTGCTGGAAGTCAACAGCACTCTTTGGTCTCTTATGTTTATTTATTTATTTTTGTACAAAATAAACTGATGAAACGTGGTACTGTTCAGCTTTCTTGAAATGAATGGAAAACAGAAACAAGTATATTAAAGCTATAGTAACAAAGGGTTATTGTGTCTATGATGTGTTAGAAATGTTATGCACTGTTGTTAATTTTGTCTGTGATTTGTTAGATATTTTTTGTTCTGTTTTCTTGAACATATGTCTAGTTTTAATATGGTACAATGTAACCTCCAATAAAATGTTTTTACTCCTTTTACAGCTATAATGGATGACACCTATTTTTCTAGACTCCTGTGTGACATATCTGCCAAGTAATGCAGCAATAAATAGGCAAGCCTAGTATCACTGCATAACCTTAGTGAAGTCAGGAAAAATATGTAACATTCTCTTGAGTTTCATTATAGCAACCATATCTGTTAGCTTTGGAAATTATCATAATTAGTCAAATGGACCCTGTAGATTCATTAAACATACAAGAAGCATTATTTCTTTTACTGTTTTCCCCAAATGCAAGTTTCTAGTGTGAAACCTGAAAATAGCTGCTGTGCATCAACAACAATACAAAAACACCCAGATCCATGATCCAAGAAAACATTGGAAGTAATAAAGATTGTTACGTTATGCGCTCCGGCCGCACACGCTGGCCATGAGCGCATGGTTCCGTTACCTGCTGCGGGACGTGCCCGCATGCGAATCCCAGCCTCTCACTCACCTGGTACCTCTCCTGCCCCGCCTCTGCCTCTCTGCTCCTGCGCGTGTGTCCCCATCCCCTAGAGTGCGTGCATGCTGGAGCTTTAAGATTTAAAGGACCAGTGCGCCCAGTAGTGAAGTAACACCTGTGGCTCATTAATAAATTCCTCCACCTCCCACACTTCTCTGCCAGATCTTTGTTGCCCTAGTGAAAGAGCGAAAGCGTTCCTGAGAGTTGCCTTGCTGTGTATCATACCATTTGCTCCATGATCTGACCTTGCTCCTTTGCAGTCTGCCTACTGACCACTTGCTACGTCCTGACTATGCTTCTGTGCTGCCAGCCCTGACCTTCTGCTATCCTGACCACGAGTTGCCTCATCCCACCTGTGCCTTGAATCTCATCAGCCGCCTGTGTGGAGGAGCCGTGCCAGGGGTAGTAACCTAGGTGCCGCCTGCCGCAGCAAGTCCATCCCGCTTTGCGGGCTCTGGGGAAAACCAGCTGCACCTTGGACTCCGCTCCCTGCGTCATCTGCCACACAGGTCCAGCGGATCCACTATCATCAATGTTCCAGTTTACTGAAACGTGAGTGTTACAAAGATAAGTGAAAATATTAAACTTTGAGAAATTATTTAAACGGGCTTACACTTTGGACACCCCCTGTGCATCCCAACCATTTACCCCATTGTTTACCAAATCTTGACAAGGCTTTTCATTTGATGTACACCCACCTTTCCATTAAAAGAGTGGTATTAAAAAATTATTCACTTCCATGGATAACATGGTCTTAACAGGGTCTTCTAAAGCCAATATTTTGCTCTCATTTTAAATATGTGCTGTGGAATAAAATACTTTACATAAGTGATATTTGGGCCTATGGCACTGTTTCTACTAGGCACGTCCTAGTACATAAAGTGGGACCCTAACTATTTACTAAAGTTTAAGTGTCATAATACAGAACACATGAATCAGAACACATGAAAACTGCAGACATGATAGGGTTATTAAGTTTGAAAGAGGACCTGTAATCAAGGTGAAAAAATAAAGGCCCTTATGTGATGCTTATTGCTTAGAAAATCTGAACAAAGATTCATTTTAAAGTATTACTATCATTTAAATATTTGATACGTCATAGGTACATGGCCAAAGTTTTGATTAGAAGGGTCCTGTGTGCTGAGACTCCCAACAATTGCTAGAATGACCAGGTTGAAGAACTCAAATAAGCTCTTCGCTCCCTGCTTGCTTCAGGAGATGGGCTCCATAGACTTTCTATAGAATATGTCTCCTGCACTGAGGAGAGAGATGGGGAGAAAAGCATTTCACTGAGCATTTCTGCAGGTTCAAACTAGCGCTCAGCGGGGATCTCAGCAACCAGACCCTAACTCTATGATATGTCATTTTTTTTAATGAAAGTGTTCCTAAAGCCCAGCAAAATGCCATGAAAGTCTTTTTCTGGTAATTTTATAGCAATGTAATCATCTGTCACACATGCAGGGGCGTACCTAGAGCATTTGGCACCCGGGGCGGACCCTTTGTTTGGCACCCCCTCTAATTACACCCTCTCCCTCCCCCCCCCTTAATTACACCCCCTACTTCTGGGCATTCTGATCCTCTATGTGAAAACTATTATTATTATTATTATAATCCTGCCAGACACTGATCTCTCTTAATATACTACTGCCACACACTGTGCTCTCTGAATATAACATTACCATACACGGTCCCCTTTTAACATAATACTACCACACACTGTACCCTCTGAATATAATACTACTACACACTGTACCCTATAAATAAAATACTTCCACACACTGTAACCTCTGAGTATAATACCACACACTGTACCATATAAATATAATACTACAACACACTGTACCCTCTGAATATAATAATACCACACACTGTACCCTCTGAATATAATACCACACACTGTATCCTATGAATATAATAATACCACACTCTGTACTCTATAAATATACTACCACACACTGTAGCCTCTAAATATAATAATACCACACATTGTACCCTATAAATATAATACTACCAATCACTGTACCCTATGAACATAATACTACCAAATGTGTAGTGATGTCCAAACTATGGACCTCCAAATGTTGCAAAACTACATATCCCAGCCTGCCCAGACAGCTAATGGCTGTCTAGGCATGCTGGAGGCATGCTGGGAGTTGTAGTCTTGCAACATTTGGAGGGCCACACTTTGGACAGGTAGGCCATAAAAACAGTGATGGTGCAGACATGAGGAGGGGGGGGGGTGATGAAGACATAGTGCACAGTAATGGGGGGGGTGATGAAGACATGAGACACATTAATGGGGGGTGATGAAGACATGATGCACAGTAATGGGGGGGGTGATGAAGACATGATGCACAGTAATGGGGGGTGATGAAGACATGAGACACAGTAATGGGGGGGGGAAGACATGAGACACAGTAATGGGGGGGTGATGAAGACATGAGACACAGTAATGGGGGTGATGAAGACATGAGGCACAGTAATAGGGGGGTGATGAAGACATGATGCACAGTAATGGGGGGTGATGAAGACATGGGACACAGTAATGGGGGGTGACGAAGACATGAGACACAGTAATGGGGGGTGATGAAGACATGAGACACAGTAATGGGGGGGTGATGAAGACATGAGGCACAGTAATGGGGGGTGATGAAGACATGATGCACAGTAATGGGGGGGGGGTGATGAAGACATGAGACACAGTAATAGGGGGTGATGAAGACATGATGCACAGTAATGGGGGGGTGTTGAAGACATGAGACACAGTAATGGGAGGGGGGTGATGAAGACATGATGCACAGTAAGGTGGAGGTGATGAAGACATAATGAACAGTAATGGAGGGGTGATGAAGACATGATGCACAGTAATGGGGGGTGATGAAGACATGATGCACAGTAATGGGGGGTGATGAAGACATGATGCACAGTAATGGGGGGAGGTGTTGAAGACATGAGACACAGTAATGGGAGGGGGGGTGATGAAGACATGATGTACAGTAATGGGGGGTGATGAAGACATGATGCACAGTAATGGGGGGTGATGAAGACATGATGCACAGTAATGGGGGGGGTGATGAAGACATGAGACACAGTAATGGGGGGGTGATGAAGACATGAGGCACAGTAATGGGGGGGTGATGAAGACATGAGGCACAGTAATGGGGGGGTGATGAAGACATGATGCACAGTAATGGGGGGGGGGTTGAAGACATGAGACACAGTAATGGGGGGGTGATGAAGACATGAGACACAGTAATGGGGGGTGATGAAGACATGAGACACAGTCATGGGGGGGTGATGAAGACATGAGGCACAGTAATGGGGGGGTGATGAAGACATGAGACACAGTAATGGGGGGTGATGAAGAGATGAGGCACAGTAATGGGGGGTGATGAAGACATGATGCACAGTAATGGGGGGGTGATGAAGACATGAGACACAGTAATAGGGGGGTGATGAAGACATGATGCACAGTAATGGGGGGGGGGTGTTGAAGACATGAGACACAGTAATGGGAGGGGGTGATGAAGACATGATGCACAGTAATGTGGGGGTGATGAAGACATGATGAACAGTAATGGAGGGGTGATGAAGACGTGATGCACAGTAATGGGGGGTGATGAAGACATGATGCACAGTAATGGGGGGGTGATGAAGACATGATGCACAGTAATGGGGGTGATGAAGACATGAGACACAGTAATGGGGGGGTGATGAAGACATGATGCACAGTAATGGGAGGGGGGGTGATGAAGACATGAGACACAGTAATGGGAGGGGGGGTGATGATGCAGACATGTGGCACAGTAATGTGAGGGTTGGGGGGGGGTGATGAGGTCGATATGATTCATTTCAGCCCCCTCACCCCCCCACCCCAACTCCCACATTACTGTGCCACATGTCTGCATCATCACTCCTCACATTACTGTGCCACATGTCTGCCTCATGTCAGTCTCTCAAACAACAATAATGACACCACACCACCACCCCTCCTCTCTTCTCCCCCTCCACTCTATCCCCCTCATGGCTCTCCCGGCAGCATGCACCACTCACTCCTGTTGTTCCTGACCGTCTTGCTCGTTCCTCAGCGCGCTTCACTGAACTGGTATGCCTGGGACCAGTCCTGACAGCTGAAGTAATAGACGTGAGCACAGCTCCGACGTCCGACACATTCCACCCACGCCCACCTCGGCGTCACGTCACGTATCAGTGACAGTAACAGATTGACTCCCGGCATAAGTTAACCCCTTCGGAGTCCAGCAGGGGGGCCTGATTGGGTGTGTACAACAGTATTATTTCACATTGTTTCTGTGAGCTCCATCTGCACTGCAGATCGAGCTCACAGAAGCAGTGAGTGACACAGTCGGGCGCACGGCAGGGTGTCACCCCTCATGGCACCCCCCTTGTGAGTGGCACCCGGGGTGGACCGCCCCCGCCCCCTTAGTACGCCACTGCACACATGCTTAACTCCTTGGGGACGGAGCCCATTATAACCCTAAGGACGGGAGCATTTTTTGAAATTCTGACCACTGTCACTTTAAGCATTAATAACTCTGGGATGCTTTTACTTTTCATTCTGATTCTGAGATTTTCTTTTCGTGACATATTCTAATTTATGTTAGAGGTAAATTTTTGCCGATACTTGCATCATTGCTTGGTGAAAAATTCGAAAATTTGATGAAAAAATAGAAAATTTTGCATTTTTCTAACTTTGAAGCTCTCTGCTTGAAGGGAAAACAGACATTCAAAATATATTATATATTGATTGACAAATACAATATGTCTACTTTATGTTTCCATCATAAAGTTGACATGTTTTTTACTTTTGGAAGATATCAGAGGGCTTAAAAGTTCAGAAGCAATTTTCCAATTTTTCACAAAATCGGGATTTTTCAGCGGCCAGTTCCGTTTTGAAGTGGATTTGAAGGGCCTTCATATTAGAAATACCCCATAAATTACCCCATTATAAAAACTGCACCCCTCAAAGTATTCAAAATGACATTCAGTAAGTTTGTTAATCCTTTAGGTGTTTCACAGGAATAGCAGCAAAGTGAAGGAGAAAATTTAAAATCTTCATTTTTTACACTCCCATGTTCTTGTAGACCCAGTTTTTTAAATTTTACAATGGGTAATAGGAGAAAAAGCCCCCCAAAATTTCTCTCGAGTATGGAAATACCTCATATGTGTATGTTAAGCATTCGGTGGGCGGAGTAGAGGGCTCAGAAGGGAAGGAGCGACAATGGGATTTTGGAGAGTGAATTTTGCTGAAATGGTTTTTGGGGCATGTCACATTTAGGAAGCCCCTATGGTGCCAGAACAGCAAAAAAAACACATGGCATACTATTTTGGAAACTACACACCTCAAGGCACGCAACAAGGGGTCCGGTGAGCCTTAACACCCCACAGGTGTTTGACGACTTTTCATTAAATTCGGATGTGTAGATGAAAAAAAAAATCACTAAAGTGCAGGTTTTTTCCCCCCAAATTTACCATTTCTACAAAGGGTAATGGGAGAAAAATCCCCCAAAATTTGTAACGCAATTTCTCCCGAGTACGGAGATACCCCATATGTGGCCCTAAACTGTTGCCTTGAAATACGACAGGGCTCTGAAGTGAGAGAGCTCCATGCGCATTTGAGGCCTGAATAAGGAATTTGCAATAGTGGTGGACCCGGTTACAAGGACGGGGCTTGTCTCCACCAAAACTCTACAGCAGTGTTTCCCAAACAGGGTGCCTCCAGTTTTTGCAAGACTCCCAGCCTGCCAGGACAGTCTATGGCTGTCCGGCAACACTGGGAGTTGTGGTTTTGCAACAGCTGGAGGCGCCGTTTAGGAAACACTGCCGTATGAGACGTTTTTCATTTTTATTGGGGGGGGGGGGGGGTGACGTGTAAGGGGGTGTATATGTAGTGTTTTACTATTTATTATTTGTTAGTGTAGTAATTTTAGGGTACATTCACACAGGCAGGGGTTCACAGTAAGTTTCCTTCATGGAAATTCCTTGATTCACATGGGGGCGGGGGGGGGGGGGCGCCACAAACCTTCAGCTGTGGCAAAATGACAACTCCCAGAATGCACTAACAGACCGTACATGCTGGGAGTTGTAGTTTTACAACAGCTGTAGGCACACTACAAAGGGGAGAAAATTCCTAAATTTATTGCAGGATAATTTTATGGGCCAGTTTGTGGAGGACCCAACAAGAAGTGATGCCTTGTTGGATCTGATCATTTCCAACAACGCAGAGCTGGTTGGTAATGTAACTGTGCGGGAAAACCTTGGTAATAGCGACCACAATATAGTTACTTTTGACTTAAAATGTAGAAAACAAAGACAGACGGGGAAGGCAAAAACATATAACTTTAAAAAGGCAAACTTCCCTGGGCTGAGGGCTGCACTACAGGACATAGACTGGGGGAAGGTGTTCTCAAATACTGATACAGAAGGTAAATGGGACATCTTTAAATCAACTCTAAATAACTATACAGCTAAATATATACCAAAGGGGAACAAATATAAACGATTAAAACTAAATCCTACATGGCTGACAAATGAGGTTAAAAGAGCAATAAACAACAAAAAAATAGCCTTCAAAAAATACAAATCTGAGGGGTCAGCTATAACATTTAAACAGTACAAGGAGCTTAATAAAATCTGTAAAAATTTTATAAAAACAGCAAAAATTCAAAATGAGAGACAGGTGGCCAAAGAAAGCAAAACTAATCCTAAATATTTTTTTAGATATATAAATACAAAAAAATCAAGGACAGAGCATGTAGGACCCCTTAATAATGATAATGGGGAGGTTGTCACGGGCGATCAAGAGAAGGCGGAGCTACTGAATGGGTTCTTTAGTTCTGTATATACTATGGAAGAAGGAGCTGACATTGGCCAGGTCAGTGCTGGTAACACATCCTGTAATGTACTGAACTGGCTTAATGTAGAGATGGTACAAGGTAAGTTAAGTGATATAAATGTAAGCAAATCTCCAGGGCCGGATGGACTACACCCAAGAGTTCTTAGAGAGGTAAGTTCAGTAATATCTGTACCCTTGTTCATGATATTTAGAGATTCTCTGGTGTCTGGTATTGTGCCAAGGGACTGGCGCAAAGCTAATGTGGTGCCAATCTTCAAGAAGGGCTCTAGGTCTTCGCCAGGCAATTATAGACCAGTAAGTCTAACGTGCATTGTGGGTAAATTGTTTGAAGGACTTATAAGGGATTACATACAGGAAAACATAGGGGATAATAGTATTATAAGTGATAGCCAGCATGGGTTTACTAAGGATAGAAGTTGTCAAACCAATCTAATTTGCTTTTATGAAGAGGTGAGTAGAAGCCTTGACAGAGGAATGGCTGTGGATATAGTGTTTCTGGATTTTGCCAAAGCGTTTGATACTGTCCCTCACAGACGTCTGACAGGTAAGTTAAGGTCCTTGGGCTTGGAAACTTTAGTTTGTAACTGGATTGAACACTGGCTCATGGATCGTACCCAGAGAGTGGTGGTCAATGATTCGTACTCTGATTGGTCCCCGGTTATTAGTGGTGTACCCCAAGGTTCAGTACTGGGCCCACTGCTGTTTAATTTATTTATCAATGATATAGAGGATGGTATTAACAGCTCTGTTTCTATCTTTGCAGATGACACCAAGCTTTGTAGCACGGTACAGTCTATAGAGGATGTGCATAAGTTACAAGATGACTTGGATAGACTAAGTGTCTGGGCATCCACTTGGCAAATGAGGTTCAATGTGGATAAATGTAATGTTATGCATCTGGGTACTAATAACCTGCATGCGTCGTATGTCTTAGGGGGGATTAAACTGTCAGAGTCACTGGTAGAGAAGGATCTGGGTGTACTTATAGATCACAGACTACAGAATAGCATGCAATGTCAGGCTGCTGCTTCCAAAGCCGGCAGGATATTGTCATGTATCAAAAGAGGCATGGACTCAAGGGACAGGGACATAATACTCCCCCTTTATAAAGCATTGGTACGGCCTCACCTGGAATATGCTGTTCAGTTTTGGTCGCCTGTTCATAAAAGGGACACTGCGGAGTTGGAAAGGGTGCAGAGATGCGCGACTAAACTAATATGGGGCATGGAACATCTTAGCTATGAGGAGCGATTAAAGGAGTTACAATTGTTTAGTCTTGAGAAGAGACGTTTAAGGGGGGATATGATAAACGTATATAAGTATATAAATGGCCCATACAAAAAATATGGAGAAAAACTGTTCCAGGTTAAACCCCCCCAAAGGACGAGGGGGCACTCCCTCCGTCTGGAGAAGAAAAGGTTTAGTCTAAAGGGGCGACACGCCTTCTTTACCGTGAGGACTGTGAATTTATGGAACGGTCTACCTCAGGAACTGGTCACAGCAGGAACAATTAACAGCTTTAAAACAGGGTTAGATACATTCCTGGAACAAAATAACATTAATGCTTATGCAGAATTATAAAACTACATCCCTTCCCCTTATCCCCTTACACCCTTCCCTTCAATTCCCTGGTTGGACTTGATGGACGTATGTCTTTTTTCAACCATACTAACTATGTAACTATGTAACTATGTAACCACTAAGTTAGAAAACAGACTCTAGCTCAGTGATTCCAACCCATGTGCCTCCAGCTGTTGCAAGACTACAACTCCCAGCATGTACGGTCTGTCAGTGCACTCTGGGAGTTGTAGTTTTGCAACAGCTGGAGGCACACGGGTTGGAATCACTGAGTTAGGAAACAGACTCTAGCTCAGTGTTTCCCAACCAGTGTGCCTAAAGCTGTTGCAAAACTACAATTCCCAGCACGGCCAGACAGTCAGGGATGCTGGGCGTGTAGTTCTGCAATATCTGGCCCTTCAGATGTTGCAAAACTACAACTCCCAGCATGCCTGGACAGTCTGGGCATGCTAGGAGTTGTAGTTATGCCACAACTGGGGAATAACAGTGGCCTCCAAACTGTAGCCCTCCAGATGTTGCAAAACTACAACTCCAAGCATGCCCAGACTATCCAGGCATGCTGGGAGTTGTAGTTCTGCAACATCTGAAGGGCCAGATATTGCAGAACTACACGCCCAGCATCCCTGACTGTCTGGGCATGCGGGGAGTTGTAGTTTTGCAACATCTGGAGGGCTACAGTTTGGAGACCACCATATAGTGGTCTCCAAACTGTGCCACTTCAGATGTTGCAAAACTACAACTCCCAGCATGCCGAGACAGTCAGTGCATGCTGAAAGTTGTAGTTTTGCAACATCTGGAGGACCACAGTTTAGAGACCACTACACAGATGACCCAGATAATGATGATAATCGGTGGTGAAATATATACCACCAATCATCATCCGTACAGTACTGGGGGGCGACACTATTGCCACCCCCCCAGTACAGCAGTGATTGGGCGGCCATAGTGACCGCACCAATCACTGCAGTATAGGGATGGGGGAGGTGGAATCAGGAGCACGTTGCTCCGTTCTGCCCACCATTTCCTAGAGATCTGATGTTCATTACAGAGCCCGTAATGCCATCTCCCCTCTCAGTTCTAAAAAAGTTTTAAAAAGTGCCCCCTTTCTGTGGCCCATTCGCACAGAATTCAGTCAGTGAAAGCTTTAGATTAGATAGGGACAGTTAGGGGATTAAAAAAAAGATTATTATAATTTTTTGGAGTACCATCTGTAGGTGTCCACGGGTCCTTAGCACCTTTAGCTGCATGACCCCGGCCCTACACGGTCAGTGCGTTCTGCCCCAGCTTTTTTTCTTGGGCGCACTTTGCTGAACGTGTGGCGGGCCCTCTTAGCTATAAAAGAGCGGTCCGCCACCGTTAGCTAAAGCCCACCTGCCACTGATCAGTCCCGTAGTACTGATCAGCATTTTTTTTTGGCATGAAGGTGCTTTTAGGGGATTAAAGCATCTTTTTAATTTAATTTTTTGCACCTATAGGCAGTAGCAGGCCTGTGCTGTGTGGACGGACCGTACCTGTGTGTGTGGCCTGCCGCACCGCTGTCATTTTTTTTTTTGGGGGGGGGGGTTAGGCGGGTGCTTTTTTTCAGGTTTTAATTTTTTATTTTATTTAATTTTTCGAGTTTTGTGTGGGGATCTGTGTACGTGCCACCAGTCACTGTTCTGGGCTGAGTGGCCAGACCCACCACTGACTTCTGCACCCCCTGGAAAAGGAGAGTAGAAAATGGGGATACTACTCTCCATTTCCTGGTTGTAATATTTCCGTACCCCCTCGCGGTCACGGACAGGGGGTCTCGAGCAGCACGACTGCCGCTATTACTTTCCACTTTCCACTCGCCAGGTGAGGTGCTGTCCCTGTTGATAACCTCGGCGGGACATCACACCACCCAGAGTGCAGTGGTTCTTGACAATTTCACCACGCCCCCATCATCCATGAGAGAGCGCCCCAACCTTTTTTACTGCTCCTTTTGCACCCCCTGCCGCCACCAAGCGCTAATCAATGTGCACACCACTGGCTAGAATTCTCCCTGGCGCATATACTAGTCAAGCCCCCCAGCTAAGTTCTTGTCTGGACTCAGTCAACGGACCACAAGCCCATGTTTCCTGATTTTGTTGGCGACTGAGGAATCAAGATTGACATCGTTGGGTTCACTGAAATGGACTATTTCAGGGTTTTTTTCAGTGACGACTTTGTCAATCTGATGGTTGACCAGACGAACCTGTGCACCCAATATTTCTTCGCAGCAAACCCGGGCAAATTTTTAGCTAGATCCCAATGAGTGGTACCCAGTCAATGCAGCTGAAAAGAAGGCATTTTGGGGCCTCTTGCGGCATATGGGTCTAGTTAAAAAACCAAGTGTCAGGCAATACTGGAGTGGGGACATCCTTTACCAGACCCAGCTCCACAGTTTGGCCATAGCACGTCCTCGTTTCGAGGCTATTCGGAAATGTTTGCATTATGCTGATAATGCGGCATGTCCCCCTCGAATAGATCCCGCGTATGTCCGCCTGTATAAAATCAGGCCGGTCATCAAATTTTGGGAGGCCTATGTCCCTGAGCGGGAGGTCGCTATTGATGAGTCTCTCATCAGCTTTAAGGGGAGACTCAGCTTCCGGCAATACATCCCAACCAAGCGAGCGCGGTATGGCGTGAAGTATAAACTTGACTTACGGTTCCGGCGTGGGCAATGTAGGAAGCAGAGGACGTGCGCTTCCGCATAATCCGGCCTAAACAGCTCTATAACTGCCCGTATCGCCGCCCAGAGAGCCCGCTCATCCCACAACTGCTCCCCGCGTCACACCGGGATGGATCACTTCGTTCAGCGAAGCGCGGCACCGGCTCCACAGGTACCGGAGCTTACAGCGACACAACGCAGTGCTGCCAAGATGGTGCCCTCGCTATCAGCAGAGGCCCCTTCACCACGCAGCACACTGCAAAACAAAATGCCTGGGGACACAGCACAGCCACAAGCATCCCCACACAAGATTGCCCTGAAAGCCCAGCTACACCTCACCCTGACCCTCCAGCCACACAGAGGGATTCAGACATGGAAGTGTCCTTACCTGAAACTACCAGACACGCTGTTGATAGCTGTGTTGCTGCAGCCTCCCAGCCACTTAACTCACTGTCACAGACCTCACTTGCTACAGAGACCACGGAGGGACTAATTGATTACCAACTGATAGCCGACAAAATGGCACAGAAAATTAAAATCTACCCTCCTGAATTTGCATCTTGAAGTGGCCTCACGTACAAGTCGCATATTGGAAACAGAGCAGCTCATATCTAGACTTGAGGACACAGACACGGCATACAAGCCTGCCTTCATGCCACTGAGGTTGATCTTCGCAGAGCTACCGACAAATTAGAAGATCTGGAAAATAGATTGCGCCGCAATAATTTCCGCATAGTGGGGGTACGAGAATCTATCACCTACCAGGAATTACACCGTTTCTGTGAGAGGGACATTCCAAAGGCATTGGGACTAAATCACCCCTGCCAGGTGGAAAGAGCCCACCACATCGGCCAAGGTCAGCCTCCCACACCTTCTCAGGGTCCTCCACACGCTTTGGACCACCGCCCCAGACAAGTGATACTCCGCTTCCTGGACTTCAATGATAAGGTGGAGGTACTTCGGGCGTATAGACGTTTGACTCAACCATTTGAACTGTTGGGCATGCACCTTCTTTTATTTGAGGACTATTCAGTGGAAGTGTCCAGGAAACGCTGAGCCTTCAGCAATGTATGCACTTCCCTTTTCAAGGCCAATCACCGGTTTCAACTTCAGTACCCGGCACTATTGAGAGTATTTCACCCAGATGGGAGCATTTTGGTCTATAAAACGCCGGAGGAAGCCTCAAAAGCTCTGGACAACCTACAGAGGCATTCAGCACAGCGTTCTGCTAGGAGATCACAGAGGAGATCTGGGTCACCGAGAGGACCTCGTGGCTCAAGATCTTCCACCAGGACATCGGCTTATTCTCCGGAGCCCCGTGACCGCCGCAAGAGACTCAGGTCCCTGCGACGACATAGTGCAGAAAATCGTCATCCCTCCCCGGACTGATAATTGGAGAATACTTGTTTGCCATTAACATGCTCTTCCGGTCATTCAGGTTTGGAACTGATACTATGCTCGCTGATGACTGAACTGCTAATGATCATCTCAGGTCGGTATGTTTTTCTTTTTCACTTACGGTTTTGTCTTTTTGAAGCCTACTGATTGTCATGGGATATAGAGGGACTGTTTGCTGTTTCTACTGTTGAAATAACCTGGGACTGTGGGACTTTCTCATACACTGGCCTAAGTGCGGACAGTCTTCCATCTTCCCTGCAACAAAATGAGGACGCTCCGGGTATGGGGGGGCATGTCCCCGTTTGTTGCGTACGTAAAGACTTCCTCCTCTGCCGCCTGGATTGCCTGAAAAAAGGGGGTCCTTTAGCCTATTGTAGGACAGGGATATTTCCCTGTCACCTCCAGGGTTATCTATAGTTTTACTTCACATTTCATTCTGGGTGGGGTAGTCCACCTGGGAGTCTTTTGGTTATGTTTTTGTTTATTTGATGTTTGCAATGCTCATGAATCTTGGTCTTATGCTCTACACTCCTGGTCCTTCTATACTCCTGACTTTGACGTACTGGTAGGGGCACTTTCTAGCATACCATGCAAATTACATGACGAGACCCTGTATCTGCCACGCATATATATGACTATGTTGACACCATGGTAAACCTGATATCTTGGAATGTAAAAGGTCTCCGGTCTCCGCATAAGAGAAGGATGCTCTTACACCATATCAAAAGACTACACCCAGACGTAGTCCTGCTGCAAGAGACACATTTAGATGACCGAGACTTTTTTAGAATGAGACAACAGTGGGTAGGTCACTTATATGGTTCACCGGCACATGAGGGTAAGGCGGGGGTTCTAACATTGATCAATAAATCATTCCCATTCACCTTTCTCTCCCATACTCATGACTCTGAGGGACGATTCTCCCATCTCTCCATAGATCACCACGGTGAGCAAATGAGTATATATAACATATATGCACCTAATGGGACAAATTCTGACTTTTTCAGAGACTTAACTGATAAGACCCAGACGGATTCAAATAAAGCCAGGATCTATGGGGGTGATTTTAATTTGGTTATGGACCCGATAGTGGACAGAAAATCTTCGTCCCCTCTACCTATACAAGTTAGGCCCAGGGATCTAGTTTTGCAGACTTTTATAACACAACTAGGCTTACAAGAAGCGTGGCGCTCTAGCCACCCCGATGAACGCGAATTCACACACTACTCCAATGCGCACATTTCATGGTCAAGAATAGATTACATTTTCCTTAATACTGAACTGAGTAATCATGTTCAATCAGCAGACATCGGGGACTTAGCACTCTCAGATCACACACCTATTATGGTATCCCTGCTACCATCTTTTCCAAGGGGCTCAGACTTCCTTTGGAGATTCTCCTCACTTCTGACTAAGGACGAAACGTTCCTGGAACTATTAAGGGGGTGTGGATGGAATATGACTCCTTTAATGCCGAACACAAATCTGGCCCACTTCTGTTTTGGGAGACCGGAAAGATGGTACTAAGGGACTCATTTTCACATATGTCTCACCTAAAGAAAACGGCCCAGGCCAATTTTACTATGGCCAGTGACCAATTACGACAGACGTATTCAACATTTCTTTCTTCCCCGACTGCAGATAATAAGAGAATGTGGACGGAGGCAAGAGCTCATTATGAGTTATGGCTGGACCGCAAGGAACTCCTTAAACGATCACAGATGGAAGTTGACCTCTTTCATTATGGCAATAAGGCAGGCCACCTAATGGCACGCTTAGCTAAAGCTAAACAGGCACCCCAACATATCACGGCCCTTAGGGACTCCACAGGTAGAACGCACAATAACCACATCGCATAAACGACATCCTAGAACACTTTTATAGAAATTTATATAGTAGTCCTCCATCGGATCCTTCCGCTAGTGCTCGCATGCTAGAACAAATAGCAATGCCATCTCTGACAGAGGATCAACGAGACACTCTTAACACCCCGATAACGGAGACGGAGGTATCATATGCGATTAAATACTTACATAATTGCAAAGCTCCGAGTCTGGATATCCCGGAGAATTTTACAAAGCTCTAGTATCCCAGGTTACCCCGTCATTAGTGGGTGTTTATACTGAGTATCTTTCCACAGGTCGACTGTCCACGGAAGCCTCTTTAGCTTATATAAAGGTGCTCCCGAAACCTAATAAGGACTTGACAGACCCTGGGTCATACCGTCCAATCTCCTTGTTGAATCAGGACATCAAGCTAATATCAAAAATTTTAGCAGACCGACTGGCACAATTTATGCCCTCTCTTATAGGTCACCACCAAGTAGGATTCCTAAGGAACAGATCGGCTACCACTAATATAAGGACAGTTATGGCTGTCCTGGATAGGATCCAACACCATCGCTAGGAAGGGGAACGACTGGCCCTGCTAACTCTTGACGCTGAAAAGGCGTTTGATAATGTCCACTGGGACTGGCTGGGGATGGTGCTGGATAAGATCGGTCTACAAGGGGCATTCCGTACCTATTTGTCAGCAATGTATGGGGCACCGGTTGCAAGGGTTTACACCCCGGGGATCTTGTCTTCCCCCATTCCTTTATATAAGGGCACGCGTCAGGGATGCCCTCTGTCCCCACTCTTGTTCAATCTAGCGATTTAATTATTTAACTTAATTCTGGCTCGATCACTGATTTCCTTGGACATTTATGAGGGTATCAAAATAAAGGAATCCAGTGTCAAACTGACGATGTTTGCAGATGATCTATTGCTCTTCATAAATGATCCAGGAACTTCGTTACCGAGAATCCTAGAGCACCTAAAATTGTTTGAGGACATATGAGGATACCGTATTAATGTATCCAAATCAGAATTATTACCGCTGGGGCCTACACCCCAACGATGGATGAGGGACATTCCAGACTCGGGCATAGAGATCACCTACACCTATGTCACTTACCTGGGCATAAGAGTGGGAGGTACACCAGATAAGTTATATACTCTTAATTTCCCACCCTTACGCACTAAAATCCAAGCAGAATTAAACAAATGGAGGTCCATACCTTTAACCTTTATGGGTCGTTGTCATCTGGTAAAGATGATAAGCTTTGCGCGCTTATTATACCCACTACAGACGTTACCAATCCTCCTCTGCCACAAAGACATAAAACAGTTAAACTCGGGATTCACAAAATTTATATGGGCGGTCAAATGACCTAGAATAGCCCTATGCAAATTGATGTTGAGCAAACAGGAGGGGGGCTTAAATTTCCCTAATATACGAGGCTATAATCTAGCCTGCTTATTCCGATTCCTAGTAGACTGGATTCATGGCTCCTCCTACCATGCCACTTATCGTCTGGAGGCGGATCTAGCCTCACCGTGGAATCTTACTGCTTTGCTCCATAACTCATACGCACGGCTCCCTCCCTTAGTAAAAAGTTCGGTCCTCCTGAGGGACACGATAATGGCATGGAAGGAGACCAGAAAGTTATTCCATCTTCCCTTCTTGATTTCAAAACACCACCCCTTGTCAGGCCACCTGGAAACGCCACAACAGATTTCCCGAGTAGTACTCTCCCTATGGACGGATAGGGGACTGTTGACAGTGGGTGACTTCATCGACAAGATTAGTAAACGCTGGATACCACCAACTGAATTGAGAACTTGCCTCTGTCACACATTCTCCCCTTGAACCAAATGTATTCTTTTTTCTCCTCCAGACTTTGATTATTAGACTCGGAAGCAGCAGACCATGCACTTGACAGATTGATAGGAACGGGGCCCCGCAAAATATCTATATCAGACATTTACCCGGTACTGAGACAAACAATAATTAACATAGAACCCACCACTGTTTTTTCATCTTGGTCCTCTTGGATACCAGGTGATGACATATCCGATTGTATTCTAAGGGGTTGGCACATAGTGAGGCGTCACATTATAAATGAAAGGTGGAGGGAATCGTATTACAAACTAGCTCATAAAGCGATATATGGTTTTAATATTCTTCCCTCACCAAATTTCCCTGACAGGATAACTTCATGCCCTAATGCTCCATCCCCCTCACTGATCTTTGGCATGGGGTGTGGACTTGTATTCACACACAGGCATACTGGTCGATAATTCTATCACACATCAACACCACATGGAATCTTGATTTACCTAAGACACCAATGGGCACTACTCTTTCACCAATTCAGACCACCGGACGACCCAACGCCAATGGGACCTAGGTTACCTCCCATGGTCCATATCATTTTACATATATCCCACCACTGCCTGTTTGCGTCATGGCTAGATTCTTCTGCTCCAACTTTAGCAATGATCACATCACAAATGAAGAGTTATTTCAGAATTGACAGACTGGACACTGAGAGACATAAAACCACACGCATAGCCAAATTCTTTGATAAATGGAACACTTTTATTGTATCACATTTTACAGAAGCAGAGATAATAGATATTGTACAACCTTTCCGCGACACAGAATGGTATTGTTTGGGAGCATTGGGGGATACCCTAGGGGCCTTACGATTACCCACCTGAGGGTCTAACTACATATTGTCATAGCTTCTAGACATATCCCTATCATTAGCAGTAGCTATGTTGGAGTCCCAGGAGTGAATTTGAATTTGTAAGAAAACTGTACTGCATCATAAGAGCATGTTTATTTTACGTTTATTTTTGTTCTGACGTTGTTTTGCACTACTAGACTTCCCTGCGTGGAACCAACATGTATGTCACATAAATATTGTCTTCAAAAGCGAAATAAAATATGTTTAAAAAAATATATATAAACTTTGCGACAATACCTCAGGGTACACTTACAAGTTTATGGTGTATGAGGAACGAGATTCCCATATTGAACCCCCAGCGGAAACATTGTTTGGGGCCTTTTGCACCCATTGCTAGATAAAGGTTACCACCTTTATGTGGATAACTTTTATACTAGTATCCCTCTCTTCACATCCCTCTCCGCCAGATCCATGGTCGCTTGTGGGACAGTCCGGAAGAATCAAAGAGGCCTTCCGCCCCATCCCCTACATGCTCCATTCCCTGGGGGTGAGTCCTGTGCCTTTTCCCATGAAGACCTGTTGCTGGTCAAGTATAAGGACAAGAGGGATGTCCTTATGCTCACCACAATTCATGGGAATGGCAGTACCCCTGTCCCTGTGCGAGGTACCGCAGGATCGGTCCTCAAGCCTGATTGTATTCTGGACTACAATCAGTATATGAGAGGAGTTGATCTTTCTGATCAAGTCCTCAAGCCATATGATGCTATAGGCAAAACACGGACATGGTACAAAAAAGTTGCGGTCTACATGGTACAGGTTGCCTTGTACAACTCTTTTGTACTGTTCCAGCATGCTGGCAACACAGGGACATTCCTGCAGTTTCAAGATGTAGTTCTAAAGGCCCTGATCTTTGGTGGCCGCCAAGAAGCGGCTCAGAGCACCTCTGGAACTGTGGTTCCCCGGATCGTCCCCGGCCAACACTTTCCAGGTGAGGTCCCCCACACTGGAAAGAAGGGACGATCCCAGAAAAGAGTGTGTCACAGGAGGGGGATTCCGAAGGACACCACCACTCAGTGTGACACTTGCCCCGAATATCCGGGCCTCTGCATTAAAAACTGCTTCAGGGAGTATCACACTTCCATGGAGCACTAAATTTTTCATCCTTTTCCCTACTTTTAATTCCCCTGAACTCCAATGTACCAGTCCAGAGTACTTTGTCTTCCACATTTTAAAACCAAAACACAATCAACATCAAAAAAAACAAAACCTCTTCCCCAATACCCCTGATATCTTTTTTTCCCCCCAAAAATGGGTCATGGGACACAGAGTCAACAGCATTGGGGGTTCGCAGTTGGGCCATCGCATAAACGGCTATCCGGCAGCGCAGACTGCTTCAGCTGCCGCCGGATAACCGTTTAAGGTGCCCCATGTGCTCCGGTGACGATCACTTACATGTCCCCGGCGCTCCAGACCGTCCTCTTTGGGATCCCCTGCATCGCTGTCGCTCTCCATCGTCGTCATCATGTCACCGCGCACGCCGTCCCATCATCCATTAGGAGCGGCGTGCGCAGCAACGTGATGACGGTGATAAGGAACGACGATCCCGGGCAGCGGAGACGCTCTAGAGCGGCGGGGACACCACTGGGATGCGGCAAAAGCGATGGACGGCGACATCCAGGGCAGCGGTGACGGTCCGGAGCGGTGGGGACAGGTGAGTATACCTTCCTATATTTAACATTGCACGGATCCCTCCACATACGATGATTTCAACAAACGATAGTTCATTTGGAACGAATTACCATTGTATGTTGAGGGACCACTGTATTTTAGTGTAAAAAAATCTAATTTTTCATTTTCTGGCCCACTGTTCAACAAACCTGTGAGGTACCCCTTGTTACCTTCCTTGAGGGGTGCAGTTTCAAAATTGGGGTCACTTGCCAGGTTTTATTTTTTTTAGATTTTATGTCAGAACCCCTTCCATTGCAGTGCAATGCAAAACTTTAGGCCTCAAATCTCATCTGTGCTGTCTCACTCCTAAGCCCTGTTTTACACCCGCATAGTGCTTTACCGCTATATATGGGGTATATCCTTAACTGAATTTTTTTTTTGTAAAACTAAAAATATGTTGGTTAATACCAGCAATATAGAATTAAAAATCTAATTTCAATTTTCAATTTCAATTTTACGGCCCACTGTTCAAAAAAACTGTGATGTGTAAGTACTTACTCATTATATCCATTGTTACATTCCTTGCGGGTGTAGTTTCCAAAATATTTGACCATGTGGGTGTTTTTTTTGCTATTCTGACACCCTGGGGACTTTCTAAATGCCACATGCCCCTTATAAACCATTTCAGCTAAATTCTCTTTCAAAAAGCCAAATTTTGCTCCTTCTCTTCTGAGCATTCTAGTGCGCCAGCAGAGCACTTAACGTCCATATATGGGGCATTTTCTTAATTGGGAGAAATTGGGCTTCAAATTTTGGGGTCCATTTTCACCTATTACCTCTTGTGAAAAAGAAAAAGTTGGGGTAACACCATCATTTTAGTGTTAAAAATAACATTTTCCATTTTCACATCCAACTTCAATGCAAAGTTGTCAAACACCTGTGAGGTGTTAGGGTACATTCACACGCACGGATTTACAACGTATTTTATGCTGCAAATCCGCTGGTGAAGGCCCTTTCTATGCTGGCTTTACATGTGCCTGCTGTTAGTGGTAATACCCCGCTACCAGCAGACACACTGCGATGTTTGAGTCGCAGTATACTCGCACATTGCGGGAGCTCTCTGCCTAGCTCAGAGCAGGGAGAGCGGCCGTGATGTGCAAGTAAGCAGCGCACATCGCTGCACTGTGTCTGCTCGTAGCAGCGTATTGCCGCTACTAGCAGGCACATATAAAGCCAGCATACAGCGGGGCCTTCACGAGCGGAATCCGCAGCTAAATACGCTGCAAAAATCCGCCCGTGTGAACGTACCCTTATTGTTCACTATACCCCTTGTTACGTTCCCTGAGGGGTTTAGTTCCCAAAATAGTATGCCATTATTTTGCTGTTCTGGCAACATGGGGGCTTCCTAATTGCAACATGGCCCCAAAAAACCATGACAGCAAAATTTGTTCTAAAAAATCTCACAGTTGCTCTTTCCCTCTTGAGCCATGTTGTGAGCACCCAGAGCACTTAATGTCAACATCTGAGGTATTTCCATACTCAAGAGAAATTGGGCTACACATTTTGGGGGGCTTTTTCTCCTTATACCACTTTTTTAATGTATATGTTACGCCGAGCGCTCCGGGTCCCCGCTCCTCCCCGGAGCGCTCGCAACTTCCTCGCATTTGCAGCGCCCCGGTCAGACCTGCTGACCGGGTGCGCTGCAATGTCTCTCTCAGCCGGGATGCGATTCGCGATGCGGGAGGCGCCCGCTCGCGATGCGCATCCCGGCTCCCGTACCTGACTCGCTCCCCGTCGGTCTTGTCCCGGCGCGCGCGGCCCCGCTCCTTAGGGCGCGCGCGCGCCGGGTCTCTGCAATTTAAACGGCCACTGCGCCACTGATTGGCGCAGCAGGCTTAATCAGTGTGTTCACCTGTGCACTCCCTATTTATACATCACTTCCCCTTGCCGGATCTTGTTGCCATTGTGCCAGTGAAAGCGTTTCCTTGAGTGTTCCTAGCCTGTGTTCCAGACCTCCTGCCGTTGCCCCTGACTACGATCCTTGCTGCCTGCCCTGACCTTCTGCTACGTCCGACCTTGCTCTTGTCTACTCCCTTGTACCGCGCCTATCTTCAGCAGTCAGAGAGGTTGAGCCATTGCTGGTGGATACGACCTGGTTGCTACCGCCGCTGCAAGACCATCCCGCTTTGCGGCGGGCTCTGGTGAATACCAGTAGCAACTTAGAACCGGTCCACCAACACGGTCCACGCCAATCCCTCTCTGGCACAGAGGATCCACCTCCAGCCAGCCGAATCGTGACAGTATATAACTGTTTATTTATTCAAGTTGTGTCGTTTTTTTCTTATTATCAAAAGAGACAAGGTAGAAAACATTAAATAAAAAATACAATAACATTTCTCTAACAAGTATAGTTTTGCACCTGTCCTATAGTACAGTAGTTCTCACTTGTTTGCCTATACAGACAAGCATAGGTAGTACGTTTGTGGAAAACAATAGTAGCCAAAGAAAATAGGTGTACTCCTGGACCACATTCAATTTGAAATTGAAATGTTGTATATCTTTTCGGGCTACAAGAACATGGTATAAAAAATGCTGATTTAGATTTTTCTCCTCCACTTTGCTGCTATTCTTGTGAAACACCTAAAGACTTAACAAACTTTCTGAAAGTCATTTTGAATACTTTGAGGGATGTAGTTTCTATAATGGGGTCATTTATGGGGTATTTCTCACAGAAAGGCCCCTCAAATCCTCTTCAAACTTAACAGGTCCCTAAAAAATTCAGATTTAGAAATTTCCGTGAAAATTTTGAAAATTGCTGCTATACTTTGAAGCCTTCAAATGTCTTCAAAAAGTTAAAACTTGTCAACTTTCTGTTGCGAACATAAAGTAGACATATTGTATATATCTATTTTTTTAAAAAAAGCTAAATTTTCAATAGCTTCAGGAAATTTGTGGATTTTTCACCAAGAAAAGATACAAGTAACGACGGAAATTTACCACTATGTTAAAATAGAATATGTCACAAAAAAAAAATATCTCGGTATCAGAATAATCGGTAAAAGCATCCCAAAGTTTTTAATGCATAAAATGACAGTGGTCAGAATTGCAAAAAAGGGCTCAGTCCTTAATGTGAAAAAGGGCTCAGTCCTTAAGGGGTTAATATAAAGCAGTCATCTCAGAGGTTCTGTAGTGTAATTAAGATTTGTGATTTAGGATACGTTCACACATACAGGATCCTGAACAGATTTGATGCAAAGGATTTGTTACCGCCGATTAGAAGCTGTGCTTAGTCATTTATTTAACATTGAAATCTGCAGCTAGAAAATCCTGTGCATGAAATCTGCGTACGTGTGAACATACCCTAAAAGGGATTTCCAGCAATCTGCTAAAGTAGAAGCATATACATTTTCAGTTCATATGGCCTTATATTGAAAAAAAATCCTTATATCTACATTATGTAAAATGTATTTCTAGAGATGCACAAATGGATTAGTTCAGAATTGGCTGTTAATTCAATTTGGATTCAATGGCTTATTCTTCAATATACTTCAGAGCTGAGCTGAGACCCCCGGAGGAAGCAATACATGAAATACGTGTTGATATTCACCAGCCTGTGTAGTCATTATGGGTAAGGACTCCAAGGTTAATGGTTGGGAATTTTGTAAATGAATTATGCCGTTTAAGGCTTTATGTATCTTGTGATAGGTATTTCCACTTTAGTACAGTACTGGACAGTATTTGTAGTGTCAGATAATTATTCTTGTGAAACAAAGTATTGTGGCTTAAATATGACTTTATATTTATATCTTCATTACTTTATGTTGTGATTTTTTTTTACTACACATGCTATGCAATACATGGTTATACAGTACATGGTTTTAATAACATATCAATAAAATTGCTATTTTTAGATATTGTCTGATGGGCAGTTTTTTTCATTTAGTACTGATATATGATATAGTGGTCAAGTAAGTTTATAGCTAGGGATGAGCGACTCGAATGTGACAAATCTGAATTTGTTACAAAATTTCAGGAAATTTTTTTTCCCCAAAAATGTGAATGTCGCTGCAATTCTATCTGCAAATTGCTTCTTTAAACTCCATTTAGTGCGGTCCAGGTTCCAGGGCATCTAAAATGGCGGATCCACATGTGAGGACATGGGGCAAGGAATCCTGGGAAGGCGGGAACAAGGGTAGGCGGGATGACCTTGAATCGCATGCAGCATGCAGCCTATCAGCAGCCAGTCACCCCTGTGATGTCACAGCCCTATATAATCGGCAGCCATATTGTGGCCAGTCACTTCAGCCTTTCACTGCAGAAAGATAGATAGAGACAGAAAGCGCTGTGTGTTGCACAGGAAAGATTTTTCCAGCAACGATCCACCTCCTAGTCAAGTCAGAGTTCTGTTGCACAGAGAAAGGGAAAAAGAGAAGTGTTTGTTGCACATAAAATTATTCTTACTGCAGCGATTTACCTCCCAGTCACTGTCTACAGTGTTCTTTTACAGAGAACTTCTGTGTTGCAAAGAAGAACAGCAGCGATTCAGCTCAAGCACAAATCGTGCCTAAAAGCACTGATAGGGAAGTGAGTGAGATTGAGAGAGAAAGTGCAATTTTGGGTGTAGCACACAGCAACTGTGTGCTGCAGCACTGGTGTGTATTCCTGGTGTTGTGCACAAATACTTTTTTAAGAGTACTGTTGCGCATTTTTCTGCCCTCATAAGTGCATAGCACAAATGTACATCTAAGTGGTGTACTATTTTGCTTCTGTTAAAGTCTCAAAGGCCTAGATACTGTGAAAGGCCATGCAAAAGTACTCACTGGCTGGTGTTGTACACAAACTTTTTTAGGCGTTTTGTAGCGCATTTTTCTGACCTCATAAGTGCATAGCACATACCTACATCTAAGTGGTAAACTAATTTGTTCCTGTTAAAGTCTCAAGGGCCTAGATACTGTGAAAGGACAGCCAAAAGTACACACTTGTTGCTGTCCTAGACAAATACTGTTTCATGTAGTGGAGGGCATTCTACTGCCCTCATAAGTGCATACCACATACATACAACTAAGTATTTTACCATTTTGCTCCTGATAAAGTCTTAAGGGCCTAGTAACTGTAAAAGGCAAGCCAAAAGTACAGACCTGCTAATGTTCTAGACAGAAAACTGTTTTATGCGTAGTGAAACATATTGTACTATCCTCATATATGAACTAAGTATGTCAGGCAGAGAAGTTACAGCAAGTGCACAGAGGCATAAATTCATCAGGTGCAGGCAGAGGTTGCAGCAGACTAGGGGCGAGTGGCAGCAGGAGTCGCAGCGAGAGGCCTGATCTACTGTTATCAGCTAGCAGTCATGTCTCGACCAGCAACCCATCTGCCATCATTGATTGGTTAAAACGATCATCCACTTCATCACAAGTAACATCTGATACCCCCAGTCAACAGTCGGTGGGTACCTCAGACATGACCCTCAGTTGGCATGGCCCTGTCCTCCCATTGCCTCTGTCCTATGCTGTTCCCTCCCCTAAAGAAGCATCTTATGCTGTGGGTTCAGTTCCACTATTCAGTGAGGACGATCTAATAGAGGACAGTCAGCAGCTAATGCCCAGCCAAGAAGTGGAGAAGACATCCGCCTCTTCCTCCGCTAGGCAGGCAAGTAGTGATGAGGAGAGTGACGTGGGAGGTGGTGTTGCTAGTGTTCAGGGTCCTGAAGCAGACACTGTTGCGGAACCTGAGGACATCCGTGACGTGCAAACACTTTTTGATGATGATGAAGCCGATTGCAATTGGGAGCTGGGTGCAGAAGGGGCATCTTCATCATCAGGAGAAGAGGGTTGCAGGTTGCCCGTGAGGCAGCAGTTGAGCCAGCAAGGTGGAAGCATGGTTGGCAGTCAGCGTAGTGGCAGAAGTGGAAATTCTGAAGCCAAACATGCCCGAGGGAGATCAGCTGCTTCGCGGCAGCCTTCCTTCCCAGGAGGTAGTGAAACTAGGGTTCCTGGAAACGGTGGCAGTAGTAGTCAATTAGTGTGGACTGTTGGTGGGAAAATCAGCTACTCGGTGGTGTGGCAGTTTTCCATAAAGCATTTGGAGGAGGTTAACATAGTCACATGCAAGATGTGTTGGCAGAAGGTGAAGTGTGGCCAGGGTCCCAATGTTGTCACCACGGCCTTGCGTCAACATATGCTGCACCACCATAAAGGGGCCTTGGAGAACTGTGGCTCCGATGTGGTGGTCCAGCCTGCTGCATTACCCAGTGGCACGCCGCTCCATGTTTTCGCCAGCCAAGGCTCCACCAAACACAGCCAAAGGGAGCTGTGTTTCATTCCCTCCTTCTGTCGTTCCAGATGCTCCTGCTCCTCCTATTTTGAGTCAGTCATTCTGCCAGCAATCCATCAGTGAACTCATGTCCAAGAGACAACAGTATGCACCCACTCATCCAACGG
The DNA here is from genome assembly GCF_029499605.1 of Hyla sarda. NCBI lineage: Eukaryota > Metazoa > Chordata > Amphibia > Anura > Hylidae > Hyla > Hyla sarda. The sequence goes on from NC_079197.1 coordinate 120,056,095, forward strand.
AGCAGAAGCTGAATGTGCTCCTTTTTAAGTTGCTAGTGCTGCAGTCACTCCCTTTTCAAGTGGTGGACTCTGCAGCTTTCAGAGAACTGATGGCTTGTGCAGAGCCGAGGTGAAGAGTCCCAAGCCATCATTTCTTTGCAAAGAAGGCAGTACCAGCCCTGCACAATTTTGTGGAAGAGAAGGTGGGCCAGTTGTTGAGCCTGTCGGTGTGTACCAATGTGCACGGCAGCACCGACCTGTGGAGCTGTAACTAGGGTCAGGGACAATACATGTCCTTTACGGCCTCTGGGTGAATATAGTTCCTGCACAGCCACAACAGAAAATTGGACAGGTCACGCTGCTTCCTCCTCAATGCTCTAGGCCCATGCCTATTTGCGCCATTGTCCATCCTCTGGCAGGTATGACTCGGGGGGCCCTCTGCGCTCACATTCCACTGCCATGGCTGCTGGGATGGGGTGGCAGGAGCAGTACCAGCTCCATCAGCAGCAGCCTGAGTCTACAGTCGCTGATGAGAAGCTTTCTTCACCCGCATAGTGATGCAACTCATCAGCAGCAGATAGACCTGGAGCAGGACCTGAACCAGCAGGTGGTGTCATACCTTAACATGCCCATGCCAACACACCTTGAAGATCCACTGGACGTCTGGGCAGCCAAACTTGATTTGTGGCCACAAATAGCAGAGTTTGCTCTGGAAAATCTGTCCTTCACGGCCAGTAGTGTGCAATCAGAGTGGGTGTTTAGTGTGGCGGGGGCCATTGTCACCCCAAGGATAACTCATCTGTCCACGAAAAATGTGAAGAGACTGACCTGTGTGAAGATGAATCAGGCATGGATCAGCCAGGATTTCCACCCACCAATGCCAGATGCATCAGAGTACATTGACCATGGTGCCACATTAACACTTCACAAATATGGATAGTGCAAAACAGATTTAAGGTGCTGCTCCCCAGTTGCAAACATTCCTCTGCATCAGACCTTTTATCACCCACCTTTGTCACCGGGTACTGGTATTGCCACACACCGCACCACTCCGGGTCACTTTCCGGACTCCTGATGCTACTGCCACCTCCAGGCTGTCTCATTCTGCCAACATATGTTCTCCTCATGCTGCTGCAAACTCCAGGCTGTATCATTCAGCCACTATATGGTCTCCTCATGCTTCCGCAACCTCCAGGCTGTGTCTTTCAGCCACCATATGGTCTCCTAATGCTGCTGCAAACTCCAGGCTGTGTCATTCAGCCACTGTATGGTCTCCTAATGCTGCCACAAACCCCCGGCTGTGTCATTCAGCCACCGTATGGTCTCCTCATGCTACCGCAAACTCCAGGCTGTGTCATTCAGCCACCATATGGTCTCTTCATGTTGCTGGGACATTACCTAAACAATTTAAACTTGAAAATGTTTCTTTTAATCTTCAGGATTGTAAAGCCGTATTGTCTCCTCATGCTGTCACCAACTCCAGGCTGTGTCATTCAGCCAATATATGGTCTCCTCATGCTGCTGGGACATTACCTAAACATTTTTATAGTAGCACTAGCTACTATAAATCTTCAATTTAAATTTGAAAATTCATCTTTTTATCTTAGGGATTGTGAGGCCCCTTGGTCTCCACATGCTGTCGCCAACTTCAGGCCGTGTCATTCAGCCACTATATGGTCTCCTCATGCTGCCGCCAGCTCCAGGCTGTATAATTTGGTGAATCGGCTGAATCAAATTTTTTCAAAAAATTTGCTCATCTCTATTTATAGCATGGCTATGTACATGAACATTTTGTGCTTACTGATAAACAAGGCTAATGTAGTTGGTCTTGTGGGGCTTTTGTTGTTAAGACCGAACAAAGAGAAAGTAAATGGATTGATGGTCCAAACAGCAACAGGGACCTGGTCAACAAGGTACCTATCCCCAGAGAGCCTACCATAGGCATTTAGAAGGTGAGCAAAGGGAGGAGGCCTGTCTCATTATCAGTGAGCCCAGCTACAGGACATTACCCAATCTGGATTGCTCAGGGAGTTACACACATAAGTCAATTGATACTATTGAGACCTTTTCCTTAAAGTAGCCTCCAGATTTATCACAAAGCAGTACAGCCAATTTCTGTTACCATGTAAATCCGGCTAGGATTACAATATGTCTTTGCTGGAACAGGCTCTCAACATATGTGAAATGAGAAAACAAGAGCTATTAAGCTATTGAAAAAGGGGTCACTCCCGAAACGCGTTTTGCTTATCCACTCCCAGCATTCAGATCACCATTGAAAGCCTAACACCATCCTACCATTTGCAACAGCTGGAATCCCTTGCTTTTGGGACCACTGTGCATACGTGCACTCTCAAACATGAGGACGACACCTTCAGCATTGCTAATCTGCACCTGCATCCTCTCACCAGCCACATACTGCATCCTTGTTGCCATCAGAATTGGGAAATCCTCGGACTTATCACGCAGACATCCACACTGAGCCGGCCGCCAAGCCGAGCCAGTCTGCGATGCGGAGCCCAGCGGTTTCCTGCACACAGTGGAGCGCTGAGTGGTGCAGAAGCACCGGCATATACTTTATTTGATACTAGTCTTGCTCGCGAATATTCGCAATGCGAATTTTATTCGCGAATATCGCATATTCGCAAATTCGCGAATATTCGCGAATATAGCACTATATATTCGTAATTACAAATATACTTTCTTTTTTTTTTTTCCACAGTGCACACCACACATTCCAGCTTGTGTGGTGTAAAGAAGGCTCTAATACTACTGTGTGAATTTTCGCTTATGCTGATATTTGAATACGCTAATTTTAGCATATGCTAGTTTTGTAAATAGCCCATGGTCTGTCATACGGAACGTGAAGTGACCCTAAGGTGGAAACAGCACCTGACAATCGCTATACTATAGTGCTACCCCCAAGTTGTACAACGTCCTTCTATTTTACATCATTAACCACAGCCCTGATTGGCTCAGAGTGCCATATAGCTGATTGGCTGCTCAGCTTTAATTCATGTTTGGTTAGTGTTTATGCTGTGACAATGATTTTCAGATCTGTTATGCAAACCCAAGCAATGGCTGCTGGAGAAGGAGACAAGTGATACAGGGAATGCAGACAGTCAAGTTCTTTACAGTCCTCTTCAGTCCTCTCTTTCAGATATTAACAGTTAGCTTTCCTGCAGTAGTAATTTTAAGACTATCCCTTTTTTTACAGTAGTGTTTTTGTAATGCCCCAATGGGCATGGACCCGATGTGCCACCTACCATTTTGACTTTGCCAAACTTGGGAGCAGAATCTAAGTATTCCCCTGGTTTTCACCCTTTTTCCCACTCCAGGATGCAGAAGCTGGACTTCTGCTGCCGGGGAGATACCAGGTAGCTACCGCAAGAATATCCCAATTAGGTGGCAACTGGCCAGAAATTAGAGATACAGGTAGGACGAGTGAGATGACGCTGTAATTCGTAATAGCCTAGCAAAGCAGAGTACAGAGTAGCAGAGCTGAAAAGGTGTTTTAGTAGCACTAAGCCTGTAGCACAGCAGAGCTGAAAAGTGCAAATGCAGCCAGGGGGTGTATACTTGATGAGAGAGCAGGAAACAGGAGATGAGTGGAGGAATTCTATGTATGTGGTGCCTGACAGGCAGGGGCATAGCTATAGAGGTAGCAGAAGTAACAATCACACCGGGGCCCTGGTAACTAAGGGGGCCTCAGAACACATCTGCCCAATAAGAGACCAGTATTTTGATTGGCATATGGCGCCCTGCTGCAGGTTTTGCATCGGGGCCCAGAAGTTACAAGCTACTCCTCTGCTGACAGGCATTGGTGGAGGCAACTTTAGAGAAGTGCACACTTCCCAAGCCCAGGACCTACAGTAAAGACATGAAGCAGAGAATAAGACTCAATGCCAGTGAGGACCAGGACACAGTATGTCGGCAAATGCCAACCTCCAGTAGTAACAACAGTTTCCTTCTTGTTTGAGGCAATTAAAGCAGTGCCTGCCTGTTTCTGCAGTCAGGCAGACTACTTTTCCTACAGTTGTCACAACAATGCACCCCTGTAATTACTAATGCCACCTTTTAGTCTTCAGAAGTCTCAGAATACCATTGGACTCTTAGCTTAGCATTGCCTCCATATTGCCTTTAACCAATATGGTCACAGCTGTAGCCTTTTTTTTTTTTTTTAGCAGTTACAACAGGGCTTCCCCAATTCCTTTGCATTGGTACCAGTGCTTCCGCGTTTTTCTAGTGATCAGAGAAAAGCTTTGCCCCCATCAGACCCTTATTTTTCCTAGTTGTCATAGTTAGACGTATTCTTTTTTTCCAGGCTTGACATTGGCACCATACCCTCACACATTATATTGATCTCCTATAGGAGAATTAGTGATGTTCTGAGTGAAAATGCAGATCTAAATCTTACACATGGAAATCTTCTAAACACATATTGTTGCTTTTTAAAGTACATTGCCCAATGTTAATATACCATCACACAGCTATATAAGGTGAAACAGTTTTAATGAATCCATCTGTGTTATTTTGACATTTTAGATGATACAATGAGGATTTATTTTATAAACCTAATGTGATCAACAGTGACCATTCAGGAATTAAGGAGTTAATGTGGAAAAATCTCATTGTAACACTTTCTTCTTTGTTATTTGGGGAAAATAGCAGCATCTACAGCATTTCAAAGGAGAGAGATCAATACCTGAAACTTCACTATTTCAAAGAATGATACTATGTTGCAAAAGACATTCAGGGAGTTGAACTCCTTTCGGTGTAAGATAACATTGCTGGTGTGAATAGATATTACCTGAAAGCACCACAGCTCCAGAGAATTGTTGTTCATTTAAAGCTAGATAATAAAATTACTTCAGGTTCAGCTGTTCAATTGAGAAAAATGTCATGATGATATCTGAACGCTTAATGGAGAATATGACGTAAAATAAATAGGCATTATGGGGTAATGTATTAAATGAAAAGTTCAGGTTATATGTCAGCAAAAATTAAAATCTTTTTTTATTGTGTATACATAATATAATTTTTTATATTTATTCTAAGTGAAAGTTGAGAATCTTTTTTTTACTAGTGAGTAATGGGCATATGATCCGTCGTTCATAACCAATATCTCTTTGATTTATTGTTACTATAACTTCTCAGTGGTTCAAGATTTAGTGTCATGTTTCTATTGATGGACTTTTTCTAAGGAATTTAGAGAGATGGGGCTAATTCATTTTAACTAGGTTTTTACTGTGTGTGAACAGTTTTATGTTTCCTGGTCAGGGAATAGTTAATGTCTCTGGCTTTTTTCCTCCTTAGCCTCTGTTGTCCAATTGCCTTTAGGGTGTGGTGTGTCTATTTAAGTTCAGCACTGACTAGCTTCAGTGCTGGTGATTGACTTCATTTACTGATGGACTTTCTGATGTCTAGCTGCTAACATGCTGGCTATGCTCCTAATGGAGGCTTGGTGAAACACTCTTTGTTTGAGCTTTTAATCTACTATCTTTGTTTTAGCATGCACTTTGTATTTTCTGATTTTAGACATGTTAGGTGGCCTTTTTTAGTGGATTTTAAGCTGTGTTTGTTTATTCGATTTTAGTATTTGTTTATCCTTTCTGCTATGTGTCTGTTCAAACTGTGTTTACTCTTGTATCCGTTTATGTGAAGTTCTGTGTTTTATATTTCTCTTTTCCTATTTGGATTGGATTTAATATTAATGGCTACTCCTATAGTGGAGTGGAGTGTCCAGTTTGTGTATTCAGTGTGAACAGTGTTCTATAAATAAATCCTGTGTATCTAGGCATCCCTGTTACCACTCCATGGGACTCCTTGTATACTGGAGGTGTTCTGAAGGGATTACGATTATTACTGTCTTGTGTTCAGTGTGAACAGTGTTCTATAAATATATCCGGTGTATCTAGGCATCCCTATTACCTGTCCATGGGGACTTTGTGTCTACTGGAGGTTTTGCATAAGGAATGCAAATATTCCTGATTAGCGATAGATTCCTGTTTCTGGTCCATGGGGACTTTGTGTCTACTGGATTTTCTGGGGGATTATGCTATATTCCTGTCTGTTCCTAAAGTCTGTTGACTTATCTGTTTTCCTGGTGTTTTGAACTCTATTTTTTTTAGTTCTTGATTTCAGATCTTTGGAGTTCTGTACATGACTACTGATCTATAGTGTCGTCTGTTCACGACGACGCATCTATAGTGTCCTTTGTTCATGACCACTGAGTCCTCTGTTCATCTCCGCTGACCTATGGTGTCCTCTGTTCATGACCGCTGATCCATAGTGTCCCCTGTGCTGTTCACTGATCTGTGTCCTCTGATACTAATGAGTTCTATGTTCCTGTTATGTTTCTGATTTGTGACCGACTATTTATTAGTATGTGTTTTTATTAGACCCATGCACTTTAGCTCAGGGAGGGACCGGCGCCCAGTTGTCCTCATCGTTTAGGGTGGATGGGCAAGTAGGCAGGGAGAGCGGTTTTAGGGTCATTTTAGGGCTCGCTCTTCCTGTCCCCTGGTCGATCCCTGACAAACAATATGTGGTTTGTTTTCAGAACACTCTGACTTAGTTTCAGTCTTTAAGTAAAACTCACAATGGCTCCATGTTGAGAAGGGGTACAGATTCTTGTAAAATAGAATTAAAAAATAACTGGATCTGTAGTGCCAAGGACTACCAAGGACTAGATAATTTTTTGCTTTCAGGTCTACACAAAATGTTTGCATTTTCCATCTTGCCATTCCAAAACTAATAAGTTATTTTTTATTTATTTATTTTTGCTTCAGTTAAGCAATATGTCTTATTTATTTATTTGGGGGGGGGGGCAAGCTGTGGTTTGCACATGTACTATTTTGAGTAAATATGTGAATTTAGAGGGGTTGTCTGGGAATAAGAAAATGTCCTACCTATTGTATACCCGGTGCTCTTCTGTATTCTGATCGTATCAGAAGAATATGGTTGTAAGACCAGGGTGTGTGAGTGCTGCAACATCGGTAACATCATGCAGCTATTGGACATATGTGTATGTGCATACAATAATATTGATAAGCACCCACCTCTCCCGCATTGAAATCACAGGGAGCACTGGGAAGCATACCAGGAAATGTTCTGCTTCTTGTACAACACCTTAATTTGTATTAATTACATTTTGAAGGGACAAGACAAATAGAATTGTGTTAGACTTTTTTTTTTCTTTAAATGAAAAAAACTTGGCATACCAGTGTAAGAAAACAAAATGACCTAAGAGCCTTGTAAATAGTCTTGAGGATCTTTAATATATCTGGACTTAGACAGTGCTAAAAATGATGCCATCACTAGTCATTCATGTCACTTCACCTAGTGATTATGGCTACAAGTGTGTCCTCCCATTTATAGTATAGTTTGGATAGTAATTGGACATGATTAGAGGCATAGCTTCGGTTGCAGCACCCGAGGAAAGGTAAAGTATTGTGCATCCCTCAACCCAGCCTGTAAATGTAAGTGAGTAGTGAGGTTTACAGTTTATGTATCACTGCTCACGAAGAACTCAGGACACAGGATTTTCACATACATAGGAATTTATAGAATTTAAATTATATATCTATACTAGGATGACATATTTATTACGGCAGTGACTAAATAATACAATCATACTGTAATGTTAAAAAAAAAAAAAAAAAAAAAAGCACTATACAAAGGCCAATATCACCATTATCACTACTAACAAGAGACAAATAATTGTGGCACACTATGATCACTGTGATTTCGACTACATTGCATTCAAAATGTTTGGAGCAAAGTAAACAGATATACTTAACCCCTAGAGGACGCAGAGTGTATGTTAACACCCTGCATCTGATGCAGATGTATAAAGCATGCTCTGAAGCACTTCATACCAGGTGGGTCCCGGTTGCCATCAGCAGTGGAGATGCATGGGCAATGCAGGACATCAACCATCAGGCTGATGTCTGGCATTAACCCTTTAGACACTGCAGTCAATGTTGATTGTGGCTTCTAAAAGTATTAAAATCAGCTGCCCGGTTACCTCAGGGAAGCTGTTAGGGACAACCATGGAAGGTAGATAATCCCTCCATTAGTAGAAGCCCCAAGTAGATATATAGTTTCTGTTCATTAGGTAGATGCCCCCAGTAGGGAAGGTAATTCCTTCCATTATGTTTCATCCCTTTGTATGTACATAATTCCCTATAGATGTTCCTAGTAGGTAGATTATACCTCCCTAAGGTAAAAACCCCCAGTAGGTACGTGATTTCCTCATAAGGTAGAAGCCTCAAGTAGGGAGATAAACCCCCCATTAGGTAAAAGCCCCCATTAGTTAAATAATTTACCTCACATTAAGTTAAAGTCCTTAGTAGGTAGATAGTACCCCCATTAGGTAGAAGTTCCTTGTCAGTAGGTAATCCCCTCATTAGGTAAATGATTCTATTAGGTAGTTAATAGCCCTATTAAGTAGATGCCCCTAGAAGGTATAGGTAGATAGTTCCCCCCTTTCAGGATTCCCTTAGTAGTAGGGTAATTTTGTCCAATAGGTCCCCACCAAAAAATAATAAAAACCCCACTCACCCTTCCTCCACTCCCACGTTAAGAGTAAATCCCATTCTTCATTGTCTGCTCTTTGCTCAGTCAGCAGGAGCCAAGCAGCCCCTTCAGCAGGGTGCGATAAAAAGATATAATCGTGTGCAGCCCGCAGCAGAGTGAAAAACCACAGTAAAAACCCCAACAAAATCAACACCAAAATCCACACATCAGATTCCATGCTGTTTCTACCCCTGTGTTTAATCAATAAATTGATGCATAAATACATAAAAATAAATTTCTATGGAATGTTAGAAACATAGATTATGAATAAACTGTATAAATATTGCAGTGTATATGACCTTTTTTTTTTTACATGGTTTGATACTTTCTTTAAAAGTAACTGGTTTTCTGTACCACTTACAAACCTGTTGTTTTCTGTATCATTCAAACATGTGAACCTTATTGTATAGATTTCTTTAGCCTCAGTAGATGGATTTCCTTCTACTTTAAGCCTTTGTTTGTATTTTCTTTTTGAAGATATGTTTTATCTTTTCTAAGGTATTTTTCATTTTTCTTAAATAAAGCTCTTTTAAAAAGACATATCATATCATCTGTGCACTGAGAATTTAGGCCGATATTGATACAGCACTTCTTATTGTTTTACCCCTAATGGCAATATGGAAAGAAAAGTATTACTTATATATAGATTTTTCAGTACATGGAATTCATAAAAACAAGGTTTATTGTGGGGAGTTCTAAGCAGGTTCTATTTGTCTGGGTTCGATGATAGCTATGTAATTTAAAGACATTTATCAGCTAGGTAGCTTATTTGGGTCACAAGGGACTCCCTGCCTCATCATTACTATCATTTGTTTTCCCTATCTGTAACTTCTCAATTACTCTTCTTGCTCCAGATAAAAGAGAGAACAAAATTAGTCACAAGGAAACCCCCCTTTCCTTGTTTCCATGCCAACAGACTAAAATGTAGTACACGTAAGTAGGGATTTCGGGGCTAGTAGCTCCGACCCCATTTTATATAGCTAATTCTAACAACAATACACTTTCATTTGACTTTCAAAATGTAGTTTACATTTTTCTTTAAAAAAAATGAATACCAGTGGAGGTCAATAAATAAAATGCCAAAGTGGTGCATTGTGCTCTTACCTGGACAGGAATCAAGATTAGCAAATCAATTCATCTGTTGTATATCAATTCATCTATGAGTCATCTGCCATTTGATTAAACTGATAATCCATAGACCATAAAGGGAGAATCCATTTATACATATGCCAAAAGTAGATAAAAAAACCTGGTGAACTAGTTTACCAATGTACCCCAATGAACAGTAAAAGAGCAAAATGCTAATCCGTTGAACAATTTGCATACCGTGCGTCATGAGCCTGAACTTTGTTTCATCCAGTAAATCATTTTCTAGCCACATAATAAGAATTCCTGTGTGTTATGCGGCCCTACTAAAGAAGGAGCAGCTTCTAAAGAGTTAATCTGCTAAAGGAGGACATTGCTGCTTGTAAAGGGTTACTTTTAGTCTCAGTAGCAGACACACACCCCACAGGTGAAGGACAGCATTGCTGCTGTTGCTCAGGAACTGTCAAGAGCAGGATAGGTTTCCTGAGACAAACAGAAATGTTAGCAGAGAGCACTGTGGTCAGACAGAAAAGACATTTAAAAAAATGCTTCTCTGGAGCATACAGCAGCTGATAAGTATGGGAATTTACAAATCAGTTTAACTTTCTGACACCAGTGGATTTAAAAAAAAATATAGTTTTTCACCGGAGTACCCCTTTAAGATATCAGAATAGATTTCCCCTGCATCAACATGCTGTAAACTCATTTTACCTCTCACTGTGGACTTCCACTTATTGCTATGAAGACTCACTGAGCCGTCAAACTAGTAAGTCTTTACTAGTTAGCCATATAATTAAATTAGAGACCAAATGCTTTAAATTTCATATATAGGTTTTGCATTTTAGTCTCCTATTACTGTAAAGGGTTTTCCAGAAGGTGATGAGTGTCCTGAAAGTGATAAAATCTCCCACACAGAGGCCTGATCTAAGTATCATGTCTTCCAAAAACTAAACTCTTCTTACCCAATGGGAATTTTACCCCTATGTTAGAGGAATAAGACTTCCTGTTTGGGTCTCACACCCCCAATCTTTCTCAGCAGATAGCAACATTTTAGATGCACATCAATGCAAGTTACTGGAAGGCCCCACCCTACTGACACTTGTGGACATGGTATCCTGATCTACTCAATTACAAATCCACCAACTGAAACCAACACAAACCAATCCTGTCTATGTCTAGATCAAGATCGAACCACCTTTACGGCACTTTCAATGATTAAAACAGTATGTGTGGATGCACCCTTTGGTGTGAGGGTTTACACACAGCATCTTTTTGAAAAACTATTTTCCTTTCCTTCCAAAATATGCAATGTGTGCACCTAGGTCTAGGTCTAGCCTGTCATTCACAAGCAACAAAGATGAATAGAAAAAAAAAAAACTAATAATTTAAAGGGGTATTCCGTGCTAAAACATTTTATCCTCTATCCAAAGGATAGGGGATCAGATGTCTGATCGCGGGGGGGGGGTCGACGCTGGGACCCCTCGCAATCTCCCTGCAGCACCCGCATTCTATGGAGGTTTCCGAAACTGGAGACGCAGCTGCCGCATAGAATTGGGGTGCTGCAGAGAGATCGCGGGGGATCCCAGCGGCAACCCCCCCCCCCCCCCCCCGCGCGCGATCAGACATCTTATCCCCTATCCCTTGGAAAAGGGATAAAATGTTTTTGTCCCGAATACCCCTTTAACAACAAATCCACCTCTGTTTCCTTTGTACATCTGCTTAAAAAAAAAAAAAGAAAATGAAAAGTTGTCAGCAGGTGTCCTAGAATAGAGTGTTTTTTTCTAAAGCTGCTCAGACATCATGCAGTAGATAAGCAGTAAGCACGTAGGGTTTAGCGTGAATTGCCATAGGTTCTTCGAAATATGACACATTGGTATGTGCCACTGGTAATCATAATAACGCTTAATATTTAAAGAGATATGTTTATGCATAAATCCTATTAAGCAGATATAGGTGTTACCATCTTAGAAGTGTTATGTCTTGACAGGTGGGAATCTTCACATAAGTGTAAAGCTATCTCTATAAAATCGAATGCAAGTTATGGAAACAACCAAGCAAGTGTTTTTTTGTTTGTTTTATCGCATAACATGGTTAACATTGCTAAACTGACTGTATCGGCAACATATGGCCTGAGCAATGCTTCTGCAGATTAGATGAAATATCAAAGTATATGACACCACGGTTATATCCAGCTTCACGTAATATATTCAATTAAATAAACCAGAGATCTTTTTTATGACTTCTCCTTTAGCAAATTTAGAGCTAAGTGCTGATTTCATCTTTATTTGCAGTTTTTCCACTGCAATAAATTCAACATGAAAAAAAACTGTAGTAAAGAAAGTGACAAAATAACAAAGGATGAGGCTGTAGTTCTCAATTTATTGTGTGAATGGAATTTTAAACATTCTATCCATTGTAGTAGAACATTTGGTTGCATAAAACTAGTATATTTGAACATCTGCTTATATGATTGTGAAGGCAAAGGGGGGAAACAAGTCATAAGGGGGAACTTATGGATTAAGGATAATTGGTGATTGAATTAAAAGGGTTGTCCGGACACTTCCAATTCCGGCCTCATGCAGTGAGGAAGTGCGATATTTAGGCTCCCCCGCTCGCTAACCTCCTAATGGCACAAATCACCCGCACTTTGGGGCATACCTGCCACATATCTCCCCCTGCTGCTAGGGGGATTGTATGGAGCGTTACCTTCTCCAAATTGGCCACAAAATACTCCCAGAAAGACGCCAGGAAGACCCCGACACAGCGAGGTGGCAGGTCCTACATGGCGGCATCCCCGGCCTCCAGCAGAGCTACTTCACCTACTCCTTCTGACCTGGATGCAGCGGGGGGGGGGGGGTGACGACTGAGGAGACCGGCATTCATTACTCTCTACTGGCAGTAGAGGTTGCCAATAATATAGCATCAAAAGTGCAAGACATTCATAAAAAAACAACGGTGCAAACTACACTGCAGCAATTCCTATCTAATGTCACACAACATGGGGCTTGACTCTCCACAGTAGAGGACTTGGTGGAGGTAGCTGGAGATGGTGGAGAGTCCGCAGCTGCCAGATATCATCTCTGGAGGCAGATTGCCCTCACCGCCTCTGGTACAAAGTTGAGGACCTAGAAAATAGGCTTGGAGCAACCTGCAGATTATGATTATCGAGGTCCCAGAATCTGTTTCTGCCAAAGCTCTGCATTTCTTATGTTAACATGTCTTCCCTGAGCTACTGAGGTTGGACCATCCCTGCAAAGTGAAGCATGCACATTGCTTGGGTCCAGAGACTCGCTCTGACCCTGGAAGTGGGATCCCAGCGGCTTTTGCCCATTCCATCATCCCTGGCAAATAAAAGTGAAGTATTTGGACCTTACTGACAAAGTCGCCCTGATCAGGGCCTTCAGGAGGTGATAAGAACATTTGGTCCTTGAAGGCAAGGCTTCTCATTTTTGGGGACTTTTCTGGTGAGGTGACCTTAAATAGGAATCTATTTGCTGCATATGTTCCGCTGTGCACCGAAATGGGACCTGCTTTGCTCGGCTGTACCCGGTAATTTTAAGGGTGTTTTTCTCAGATAGCACTCTCACTACCTACTGTACTCCTGACCGGGCTGGAGAATATTCTTAAATATTCTTAAATCACAGTGCAGGGATGTCCGGCTGCCTCTGGAACTTTTTCCATGACACTCTCGTCGGGCTGCTGCTGCATAAGTCTTCTGACACTGTCACTGGGCGTCCATCTCATCTGCTGGATGACTGGAACTCACCACCAAAAGAACAGAGAAGACGACGCTCTTCACTACCTGAACCATGATCATGGTGATGTTTCTTTACCTGTGTTTCCAACTATTGTTTTGAGGGCTGCATTTAAATGCCATTCACTGTTCTCTATCTTGATTTTTATTGATATTAATGTGCCGACTGACCTCATATCTGCTGATTCTTTTGTTTAAGATTACTTTCTCGCACTCTTTGTGTCTTCTCCTTTACTTAAGGAGGGCAGGAAAGTTCTTCTTTTTTCTGCTTCTATTGTTCTTTTTCGCTGTTCCTACGGGCATGGGATTAGAGGGAGTCCCTACGATGATGATTGCCATGCGGCACAATGGAGACAAGTGGCTCGCCCTCTTTGCTTAGGATGTATTATCTTGTTATCCTGTTGTGTATTTTCTACAATGTTTGGGAAAATGGGATGGGGGATGGGGGAAGCAAATGTTTTCTTCTTGTGTATTTGCGTATTTGCTGGGGCTTACATAGAAACATAGAATGTGTCGGCAGATAAGAACCATTTGGCCCATCTAGTTTGCCCAATAATCTGAATCCTATCAATAGTACCTGGCCATATCTTATATGAAGGATAGCCTTATGCTTATCCCATGCATGTTTAAACTCCCTCGCTGTATTTGCAGTGACCACTTCTGCAGGAAGGCTATTCCATGCATCCTCTACTCAGTAAAGTAATACTTCCTGATATTACTTTTAAACCTTTGCCCCTCTAGTTTAAAATAATGTCCTCTTGTGGTAGTTTTTCTTTTAAATATGCTCTCCTCCTTTACCGTGTTGATTCCCTTTATGTATTTAAAAGTCTCTATCATATCCTTTTTACGGATTACATTTTTTTTTCACTTAGCTAAATTTCTACTTATCATATTATGCGGATTGTCTCCTGGAATGTGAAGGGATTGCAGTCCATGCAGAAGCGCAGTTAGATCCCATGTCATTTGAAACGTTTGTCCCCGGATATAGCCTTGTTGCAAGAAACCCACCTTGCTGAGTCAGATTTCCCTCGCATGTTTAAATGATGAGTGGGACGGGTAGAGGGTTCCCCGACAATAGAGCGCAAAGGGGGGGTTCTTGTCCTTTTCCATAAAGCTTTCTCTGATGACATAGTATCAGTTAGCATTGATGCTGAGGGCAGCCTTTGCACTGTATGGATACGCATCCCCACTGAAGAGATAGAGATAAATAATGTACATGGCCCTAACAGGGATGTCTTCTTTACTTCATTAGCTCAGAAGATGATCTCCTCTACTATCTTACATAAAATTGTAGCAGATGACTTGCGGTTATGCACCAGTTAGAGGATCAGCAGAGTAATAGGTCAGTACCTCTCCCAGTCGGTATGATTCCCTTTTGGCCACACGGGCGTTCCAGATGCATCTCCTGGATTTTTGGTGGGTGTTTCACCCAGAGGCGAGGGAATACAGCCATTACTCTCATGCACACGATTCATGGTCCAGACTTGATTATTGCTTTATCATGCATGCCTTACTCATACGGGTTCATTATGTCAGTATTGAGGATTTTGTGGTCTCTAATCATGGCCCGGTGGTGCTTTCTCTAATAGACATTACTCACTAAGGCACTGATTTCCTCTTGCATTTCCCCGGGGGCCTGGCCAGAGACAAACAGTTCCAGGCCTTATTAAAGGGATGGTGGCTGTAATATACGATAGATAATGGAGGTCATCAGGATTCTCCCCAGCTATATTGGGACACTGCAAAGGCTGTATTAAGAGGCAAAATTATGGCATACATGACTTCAATGAAAAAAAAAAAAAAAAAAAGATTGCCACTCAACTGACATCCCAAGGGGCGACTTTACAGAGAGCTTACACTTCATTTATAGTGTCCCTGTCTGATAACACTAAACATGCCTGGTCTCTTGCTAAGTCCTCTTTTGAGGTGTGGTTGGAGAGGAGGGATAATATCTCTCGCTCCCATTTGGAAGCCTAACTTTTTCAATATGGCAACAAACCGGGACTTTTGTTGGCAAGGTTTGTTAAGGATGTTCTCCCCTCTTCTCAGATCGCAATCTTTAGGGACGCCAATGGCGTTCTTGAAAGGGCCCTTAAGCAAATGAATACTATTCCACATTACTATTTTGAGAGACTATATTCTGCCTCCTCCTCCCCTCCTGCCGTCTTTTTGAGTGCTTGACTTGATGAGGAGTATCTCCCCTCCCTGACCAATGCCGAACTGCAAGCCCTCAATTCTCTAATTCAGCAGGAGGAGCTGGAGCGGTTGATAGGTAACCTGAATCCCAATAAGGCTCCCGGCCAGACAGGTTTACTGGGGACTTTTATTAAATACTCAAGAAGGAAGTATATTCCTTTATGTTAATCCGTTTGAACTCATACCAGCAGGGGGGACATGTTCCGTGGGACATGAACACAGCGTATGTTAAAGTTTTACCCAAACAGGCAAAGAATTGTTATCCCCGGATAGCTATTGGCCTATCTCTCTTATCAACATAGACCTGAAGATCATCTCTAAAATAATGGCTAACAGGCAGACGTTTGTGTTACCTTATTTGATTTCCCCTCTGCTGGTGGGCTTTGTACAGGGGCACTCTGCTGTCGCAAACATCCGCAGAGTTATAGCGGTGCTCGATGACATTAATCTTCATCCCCAAAACCATGCATCTCCAGCTATTGTATCGATGCCGAAAAGGCGTTCGACAATGTTAACTGGAATTGGCTATGGGCGGTATTGAGAAGGTCGGGCTTTGGAGGCCCCTATATCATGCTCTCTTGGCCAGGATTCATACTCCAGGTTTTATATCATCCCACTTCACTATTCGGAAGGGAATGAGACAAGGGTGTCCTCTTTCACCACTACTTTTTAATCTGGCTATGTAGCTGCTTTCTAGGGTACTGGCAAGGGCCCAGGATATTACGGACATTTAGGTGGAGCATAATTTGTTGTCCCATGCTCTCTTAGCTGATGACCTACTGGCCTTTCTGGCTAACCCGATAAAGGACTTGGGCACTGTCCTCCAATACCTGACGGATTTTTTTAGGGGGGGCGGGGTTGGGGTTCAGGGTTAATGTGACGAAGAGAGTGATACTTGACCCCTCCCCACATGGCTGTGCTCTCTCTGCCTCACACCTATCTGTACCTATCTCAATATCTAGAAAGGCACTGAAGTATCTGGGGGTGTAGGTAGGTCGAACTCCCCAATCTTTCTACCAGTTAAATTTCCCACTGCTAATCTGAAAGGTAGTAGCTGAACTTATGCACTGGCGCATCTTGCCTATCTCCCTGTTTCCCTGGTGTCACCTAATTAAAATGCTGAGCTTCCCCAAGTCATACCTGTTACAGACAATCCCAGTATTTTTAAAAACATAGTAATATTGTCTTACTGAATTCTGTCTTCACCAAGTTCAAATGGGCCAGAAAAAGACTACATATAGCATAGTAGAAGTTGATGCTGCCAAAAGAAAAAGGGGGTTTGGATTTCCCAGATGTGCACCACTACAACTTAGCATGTCTGTATGGGATCAGGAGCTTTTCTAATTTTGTCCTAGAAGCAGGTCTGGTGCACCCGTGGTCGCTTTCTGCTCTTTTGCAAGCTAAATTTAGTGCTGTCCCGCATGCTTAAAGGAACCCTCTTACAGCATGACACCATGGCTACCTGAAAGGCCTGCCGAGTAGTGTTGCTCGCGAATATTCGCAATGCGAATTTTATTCGCGAATATCGCATATTCGTGAATTTGCAAATATTTGCGAACATAGCACTATATATTCACAATTTTCACAGTATACATCACAGTGATCTGATTCCAGCTTGTGAGGTGTAAAGAAGGCTCTAACACTACTGTGTGAGAATGGCGTCGAAAATTTTCATATATGCTATTTTTCACCTATGCAAATTTTCATTGAAAATTTTTGCATATGCGAAAATAATACGCGAATATTACGAATATGCAAATTTAGCGAATATATGATGAATATTCATCCATCTATTCGCAAAATTTTGCAAATTTGAATATGGCCTATGCCGCTCAACACTACTGTCGAGGGATTATGCAACTCCCTTTCTCGGTCAGTAAACATATGCCATTATGATTATACCCAAGTGATAACTTTTTTTTAAGGACTGTTTGCATGACTCATCTAAAGAGTTCTCTAATACCCCCTTTGATGCCTTTATGTCAACGGCGAGCTCTTATCATTCCCTCTCTTGTCTATGTCAGCATATCCGGAGGAAGGGCACTGATTCTCTTGCCGCTTCCTTGTTTAGATATTGGGAGGGTAAATTAGGGAAGTCTGATCTTATTATTCCTATTCTAGAAGGTTTGGCCAAGGTTCACAAAGCCGTCACTAATGAAACCTGGAGAGAAACACAATTTTACATAGTTTATCATGCCACGTATGGGTTTATTCTCCCCAGAACCCCACTACACCCTGACAGAATAGAATACAAGACCGATTTGTTGCATTGGCTGTTCTCCTGCTCCTTCTCTTAAGTTTTTTGGATGGATTTATTTGTCCTTCTCCATACCAAATTGGGGACTCAGTTGCCTATTGACCTGGGCCTCATATTGCTTCATATTACCCCAGATGATGTGACAGTCACGCTCTTGATGCACACTGTCATATTGGTAGCCAAACAATGTTTGCTTTCGTATTGGTTGGTTGCGGAGATGCCTACTCAGGCGGAGGTGCTGTAAAAAATCAAAGGATATCTTTACCTTGACCAGACAGAATTGGGTTGCACAAGGGAAAAATCTGCGAAGGGGTTCTTCAAGAAGTGGAAGACATTTATTGTTCATTTCTTAGCGGATGCCGAGATTGTCTAAACCATGAGGCCGTTTAAGGACACAGTGTGGTATCTCATTGAGGCGCTTACGGGATTGTCAGGAGTCGTCCGTCATTCTGCTACTATCCATTTATTCATCTGACCTCTATGTAGACTGCACCAGCAATTGGTTCCATCCCTCTTTAGCAAAAATGTTAATGTATTTTTTCTGCGTTTTTGATTCTATCTCCAGATCTCTGTGCATACTATTGTACTCAGTGACAATTCTACAGTAGCTATTGTTATGTTTAATGGGGGGAAGGGAATAGGATAGACATCTACCCTCGTGTCCGAAGGGGCACGGGTTTTAATGTTACTTCGCAAACTTCTCTGTTTTTAAGAGTCATGATTGGGTTGTTGGTTATTTCCCTTCACTTTTATAAAGCCAGGGGGTTGTCCTGTCATGGCAGAAACCTGGTTTAATATGGACAAATCAATAAATAAATATATATATATATATATATATATATATATATTTATATATATATATATAAAGGGTGAGTTGTCCAACTTACTTAACCCTTTTAAAAAAACAGACGTAAATGTACGTCCTGTGATGGTATTAAACCAACCAGGACGTACATTTATGCCTGTACATGATGTGAGCATCAGACCAGTGCTCGCATCATGAACGCATTATGCACGGCAGGTCCCGGCAGCTATTAGCAGCCAGGGACCCGTCTGTAATGGCGAACATAAGCACTGATGTCTGCCATAAACCCCTCAGATGCTGTGATTAATACAGATCATGGCATCTGCGACAATGCAGGCATTTAAATGGATGATCGGATCCCCTGCGTCACTGCCATTTATCCTAAATGGCGGCCGGAGGTCCTCCTACCTGCTCTGGCTGTCATCCCATGGTCTTCTGTCTTGGTCTGAGATCGAGCAGACCAGAGCAGAAGATCAACAATAATACTGATGCATGCTATGCATAGCACTGTTCAGTATATGCATCCTAATGATTGCATAAATAGTACCCTATGGGGACTATAAAAAGTGTAAAATTAAATTGTAAAAAAAGTATACAATGTAAAAGATCCCGTAAAGGCGTAAATTTAAATAAGTAAAAAAAAATTTTTTTAAAAATCCAATATTGCTGCTTTTTTGTCACATTATATTTCAAAAAATAAAAAGTGATCACAAAAATACAACTACATTAAATATAACTACATTAATAAACACTACAGATCACTGCACAAAAAATTAGCCCTCATACTTCCTGGTATACAGAAAATGAGAAAGTTATAGGTGGTCAAAACATATTAGATACCAAACAAAAGTACAGAATAGTTCAACAAAGTACAGAATAATAAAAGGTGTGACGTGCCTTATGTTGCACTAATGTTGCTTACAGATCTACTGAAGCTTGAAACTAACTACCGTATATACTCGAGTATAAGCCGACCCGAGAATAAGCCGAGACCCCTAATTTCAACCCAAAATCCCAGGAAAAGTTATTGACTCGAGTATAAGCCTAGGGTGGGAAATACATCATCCCCCCTGTCATCATCCAGACCCGTCATTAACATCCTCATCATCATCACCGCCTGTCATCATCCAGACCCTCATCATCATCACCTGTCATCATCCCCTTGTCATCATCCCACACATCCCCCCTTCATCATCCCCTTGTCATCATCCCCACCCCACTTCATCATCCCCTTGTCATCATCCCCACCCCCATTCATCATCCCCTTGTCATTATCCCCACCCCCCTTCATCATCCCCTTGTAATCATCCCACACACCCCCCTTCATCATCCCCAACCCCCTTCATCATCCCACCCCCCCTTCATCATCCTCTTGTCATCATCCCACACCCCCCCTTCATCATCCTCTTCTCATCATCCGCCCTCAGTGGTCTTCAACCTGCGGACCTCCAGAGGTTTCAAAACTACAACTCCCAGCAAGCCCGGGCAGCCATCGGCTGTCCGGGCTTGCTGGGAGTTGTAGTTTTGAAACCTCCGGAGGTCCGCAGGTTGAAGACCACTGCGGCCTTCAACATCATCCAGCCCCCTCTCACCCCCCTTTAGTTCTGTACAGTACACACCTCCGCTCGGCGCTGGTCCGGTGCTGCAGGACTGTCCGATGAGGAGGTGATCCGGTGGGATAGTGGTTCCGGGCTGCTATCTTCACCGGGGGCGCCTCTTCTCCGCGCTTCTGGCCCGGAATAGAGGCGTTGCCTTGACAATGACGCAGAAGTATGTTGGCAATGAACATACCTCTGCGTCGTTGTCAAGGCAACGTGACTATTCTGGGGCCGGGCCCGAAGCGCTTAGAAGAGGCCTCCCCGGTGAAGATAGCAGCCCGGAACCACTATCCCACCGGACCACCTCCTCTCTGGACAGTCCTGCAGTACCGGACCAGCGCCGAGCGGAGGTGAGTACTGTACAGAACTAAATGGGGTGAGTGGGGGCTGGATGATGTCGAAGGCCGCAGTGGTCTTCAACCTGCGGACCTCCGGAGGTTTCAAAACTACAACTCCCAGCAAGCCCGGACAGCCGATGGCTGCCCGGGCTTGCTGGGAGTTGTAGTTTTGAAACCTCTGGAGGTCCGCAGGTTGAAGACCATTGCGGGTGGGGGAGTTCACTCGAGTATAAGCCGAGGGGGGTGTTTTCAGCACGAAAAATCGTGCTGAAAAACTCGGCTTATACTCGAGTATATACGGTAATTGTTTATATGTTTATGTATTTCTTGCCCATATACATTGCACCTACACTTTAAAGAGGTACTCCAATTGAAAGCTATTTTTTAATTAACTTGTGCCAACAAGTTAAACAGATTTGTAAATTAAGAAAAAAGGGGGTACCTTAAGACTCCAGACTAATACCAGATATACTGGTACATGATGAATGGATTAAATAGAACTGCGCTTCAAATTAATGATGAAAATAATTTCTTTTTAATATATGCAATGAAAACAATATAGTGGCAACCTCCTATCCCATCCTCCTATCCTGACCTCCTGTCCTGACATCCTATCCCATCCTCCTATCCCGTCCATCTATCCCGACCTCCTATCCTGACCTCCTACCCCGTCCTCCTATTTCAACCTCCTATCCCGTCCCCATATCCTGGACTCCTATCCCGACCTCCTATCTCGACCTCCTATCCCGACCTCATATCCCGACCTCCTATTTCAACCTCCTATTTCGACCTCCTATCTCGACCTCCCATCGCGTCCTCATATCCCAACCTGTAATATGTGTACCAGGTATTGAAATATCTCCAGCCGTACGGAAGTTATGTGGGAACATACATTTTCCATTGATTTGCATGGGACTTTAACCCCTTAAGGACCGGGGGTTTTTCCGTTTTTGCATTTTCGTTTTTTGCTCCTTGCCTTTAAAAAATCATAACTCTTTCAATTTTGCACCTAAAAATCCATATGATGGCTTATTTTTTGCGCCACCAATTCTAATTTGTAATGACGTCAGTCATTTGCCCAAAAATCTACGGTGAAACGGAAAAAAAAATCATTGTGCGACAAAATTGAAAAAAAAACGCAGTTTTGTAACTTTTGGGGGCTTCCGTTTATACGTAGTACATTTTTCGGTAAAAATGACACCTTATCTTTATTCTGTAGGTCCATACGATTAAAATGATACCCTACTTATATAGATTTGATTTTTTCGGACTTCTGGAAAAAATCATAACTACATGCAGGAAAATTAATACGTTTAAAATTGTCATCTTCTGACCCCTATAACTTTTTTATTTTTCCGTGTATGGGGTGGTATGAGGGCTCATTTTTTGCGCCGTGATCTGAAGTTTTTAACGGTACAATTTTTGCATTGATACGACTTATTGATCGCTTTTTATTCATTTTTAAATGATATAAAAAGTGACCAAAAATGCACTATTTTGGACTTTGGAATTTTTTTGGGCGCACGCCATTGACCGAGCGGTTTAATTAATGATATATTTTTATAATTCAGACATTTCCGCACGCGGTGATACCATATATGTTCATTTTTCTTTTTATTTACACTGTGTTTTTTTTTTTTATTGGAAAAGGGGGATGATTCAAACTTTTAATAGGGGAGGAGTTAAATGATCTTTATTCACTTTTTTTTTTCACTTTTTTTTTGCAGTGTTATAGGTCCCATAGGGACCTATAACACTGCACACACTGATCTTCATTATTGATCACTGGTTTCTCATAAGAAACCAGTGATCAACGATTCTGCCGCATGCCTGCTCATGCCTGGATCTCAGGCACTGAGCAGTCATTCGGCGATCGGACAACGAGGAGGCAGGTAGGGGCCCTCCCGCTGTCCTGTCAGCTGTTCGGGATGCCGCGATTAGCCGCGGCTATCCCGAACAGCCCGACTGAGCTAGCCGGCCACTTTCGGTTTCACTTTTAGCCGCGCGGCTCAGCTCTGAGCGCGCGGCTAAAGGGTTAATAGCGCGCGGTGCCGCGATCGGCACTGCGCGCTATTAGAGGCAGGTGCCGGCTTCACTATGACGCTGGGCCCGCCGTGATATGACGCGGGGTTACTGTGTAACCCCGCGTTATATCAGGAGAGCAGGTCCAAGGGTGTACCTGTACGCCCTTGGTCCTTAAGGGGTTAAACAAAAACCCCAACCCTCACAAATGGGGGTAGTTAAGGGTTAAATTAACTGTTATATTTTAAGTGGACATATACTGTACAGTGGTCTCTAAACTGTGGCCCTCTAGATTTTGCAAAACTACAACTCCCAGCACACCCACACAGCAGTTTTCTGTCGGGCATGAGGGGATTTGTAGTTTTGCAACATCTGGAGGGCTACAGTTTGTAGATCACTGTGCGGTGGTCTCTAAACCATGGCCCTCAAAATCTTGCAAAACTATAACTCCCAGCATGCAGGAACAGCAAAAGGTTGTCTTAGCATGCTGGGAGTTCTAGTTGCGTGCCTCCAGCTCTTGCATAACTATATCTCCCAGTATGCCCTTTGGCGATCAGTACATGCTGGGAGTTGTAGTTTTGCAACAGCTGGGGGCACACTGGTTGGAAAATACTGAGTTAGGTAACAGACTCTAACTCAAGGTTTTCCAACCAGTGTGCCTCCAGTTGTTGCAAAAGAACAACTCCCAGCATGCACAGTCTGTCAGTGCATGCTAGGAGTTGTAGTTTTGCAACAGCTGGAAATTTTCCCTCCCCCATCCCCCCATGTGAATGTACAGGGTACATTCACACGGGCGGGTGTACAGTGAGTTTCCTGCTTCAAGTTTGAGCTGTGGCAAATTTTTCAGCTCAAACTCCTAAAAGAAAACTCACCCTAAAACTCACCCTAAAAACACTACACTACACTTAACTACACTAACACAAAATAAAGGGAAAAATATTACATATACATCTCCTTACACTGTCCCCCCTCCCCCCCCCCCCCCAAATAAAAATGAAAAACATCGTACTGCAGTGTTTACAAAACGGAGCCTCCAGCTGTTGCAAAACAACAACTCCCAGCATTTTGGGACAGCCATTGACTTTCCAGACATGCTGGGAGTTTATAAACAGCAGGAGGCACCTTGTTTGGGAATCACTGGTGTAGAATATTTTTGATAGCGGAGCCAATTGTAATGCTTGCATCAGAGTCCACCACTATGCAAATCCCTAATTCAGGCCTCAAATGTGCATGGTGCTCTGTCACTTCAGGACCCTGTCATAATTCAAGGAAACAGTTCAGGGCCACAAATGGGGTATTTTCATACTCGGGAGAAATTGCTTTACAAATTTTGGGGGGCTTTTTCTCCTTTTACCAGATATGAAAAGGAAAAGTTGGGGTCCACACCAGCATGTTAGTGTAAAAAATTTTTTTTTTTACTAACATGCTGGTGTTGCCCCATACTTTTCACTTTCACAAGAGGTAAAATGAAGAAAAGACCCCCAAAAGTTGTAACGCAATTCCTCCTGATTACAGAAATAACCCATATGTGGACATAAAATGCTCTGCGTGCGCACAACATGGCTCAGGAGTGAGAGTGCACTATGTACATTTGAGGCCTTAATTGGTGATTTGCACAGGGGTGGCTGATTGTACAGCGGTTCTGACATAAACGCAAAAAAATAAATACCCACGTGTGACCCCATTTTGGAAACTACACCCCTGAAGGAATGTAACAAGGGGTATAGTGAGCCTTAACAATCCACAGGTGTTTCAGGAATTTTCATTAAATTAATTAGAAGAGCCAGAGCACCACTGGGCTTTTGGAGAGAAAATTTGTCTGGAATTTGTCTGTTTACAAAGCCCCCATGGTGCCAAAACAATGGAACCCCCACATGTGACCCCATTTTGGAAACTACACCCCTCACGTAATGTAATAAGGGGTACAGTTAGCAAGTGGTACAGTGAGCACAGGTGTCTGACAGATTTTTGGAACAGTGGTCTGTGAAAATGAAAAATGTAATTTTTAATTTGCACAGCCAACTGTTCCAAAGATCTGTCAATGCCAGTGGGGTCTAAATGCTCACTGCACCTCTTATTCAATTTTGTGAGAGGTGTAATTTCCAAAATGGGGTGACATGTGGGGGGGGGGGTTCCACTGTTCTGGCAGCATGGGGGTTTTGTAAATGCACATGGCCCCCGACTTCCATTCCAAACAAATTCTCTCTCCAAAAACTCAATGGCGCTCCTTCACTTCTGTGCATTGTTGTGCGCCAGCAGAGCACTTGACGTCCACACATGGGATATTTCCATACTCAGAAGAAATGGGGTTACAAATTTCTGAGTTTCATCAGTCTGGTTAGTGCTGTAAGTGGTGCTCATCTTCTCTTTACAGGTACCATATGACTCCACGGGGAAGCATGATCAGCTTGACCTAACCTAACTATGTGTTATTGTAAGTCAATTTGTGGGTGAATCTTGTTAAACTGGGACCCTGTATACAACTTAGGGATGATTTCTGAGTGTTCCCCATATAGAGTTCTTGCCCACCACCATCTGGGCACTAGAAACGCATTGGGAGACATATTGATATAGGGTTAGCCTTCTGAAATGATACCAGAGGCTGATATTTGATATTAATTTAACAGTAGCTTCCTATATGGTGTTAGATTGGTGTTGTAATATCTACACCAACCTAACTTGATCCATTCCACAACACTATCAAAGTGAATTACCTTTTACGCATGTATATAAATAAATGTTAAGTTTTAAGCACCGCCCATAACTTTATCTATCTTCAAAAAGTTAATTTTTGGGTTTATACTTGCTGGGAGAAATCACTAAGTGGGGCCGTATGCTGGGCCAGAACAGAATTAAGTACAATATAATTTTGTTTAGTCTTTTACCTTGATATTGCTCTATATTTTCTGCTCAGTCAGATTCACAGACTGGGAAGGGGTATTACCCAGCAGGCGTGACATCATCTGAAGCCATATGGGGAGAACATGCTCCCTCACTCTGCTACACACAGCCCAGAGCAGTTCAGTGTGTGAGATGAGCTGTGATTGGCTAAGGCTGCACAAACACCCCTCAGTACTCCAGATTGCATTTCCTGATTTTGGACTTCTGCCAGCAGAAGTCCAAATTCTGTGCAATAGATGGGGAGATCTGTGCTCTGTGAAAGCACGGAGACACTTAGTGGCAGCTTTTTTAAACACAAATAAAACATAACTTCATTTTTTTCAAAACAAATAATTTTTATTTACCATAAGGAGTGCAATAGCAAAAAATAGTTTTAATGAGAGTATCAATTTAACATCCTTTAGTTTTTGGCTGTTAGAACACTTTTCCTAGCAAACTCTAAAAGACATTTGCACTCATTCAGCTGTATGCTCCTTTTCTCCAGATGAGATTAATATAACAGCATTCACTATGGGTAATGATGATACTTAAGTTTTAATAATAAACCATACTTTCAAAGATATTAAAGTATATCATTGCAGGGATCAGCATTCAAAGGCAATAAAGTGTACAATCTGGTACAAGTAATATGCATGACAAAATACTTTAAAAAGGTACAATATGTTTCATCCTGTTTTAATATAGTTTCATCAAATGACTGTTATATTTAGAAATATGCTGGAAGAGAACAACAAAAATATCCTGCAACTTGTAAAAACTCAGCATGTGTCTGTTCCTTGTATCAAAGTTAAGTATATGCCATAGTAATTTAGAGATAAAAGATAGTTTAGATTAGCAAATATACTAGAGCTACATATAATCACAATAACATAATAATTAAAGTCTCAGGAAAGTATTGAAGGATTTGAAACCATCTGTCCAGAAAAAAAAGTCAGAAGTGGAGTATTCTGCAGCTCTCAGCAAAATAAACTAATAAAATAAAGTAAAGATAAAGAAGCTAGCAAGTTTGTGAACCCTTTAGAATTTTCCATATTGCCGCAAAAAAAAAAATTCACCAAAAAACTACCAACTTCCAACAGTTTCTCTCCATGCAGTAGCTTAGAAGATTGCTTACATATTTGTAAATCACTATATTTATTATACTGTAGTTCACTCCATAACCCCTCAAAAAAGCCCCAAAGCCCCAGTCACTAGGTGTCTCACTTGGCTGCATAATGCTGTCTACTGCCTGTTATTCGGGGAAAGCCATCTCTTTAGTAGAGAGACCATGACGGAACACATGAAGTGGGGGCAGAACTTAACTTGTGCTATGCAGAGGAGAGAGTCTTGTCTGTGTACATGCAATCTTAGCCTGTATGTCTCATCCAGGGGGGCCCATGCTCTTCTCCAGTCTCACAGTGTCTGAAAAAGTAAATCAAGGCTTCTTATCTCTTACCCCTCATTTTGTTCTGAGTTTTAGTAATTGCCCAGTGCTGCCTCTAGAATTATTTCCCCTCTCTTTTTCTCCTTTTAGTGTTAGTTTAGTTGATCATCATCAACAGCAACAGTTCACTAGAACAGGGCTGCTTTTGTGATATAACCCCTTCCTTGCTGTAATGCTGTTGTTTTCTTTTACGGCCAGTGCACTATAGGCCCTGTTTCCCACACACATACATTCCAATTATAGTAGCGTACTTTGGGAATAATCCCCCAGCACAGTGCCAGCCTGATCAAATAATTGCAATTTCCCCAGCACTGTGTCATTACATTGCAGAGTAGTTGCTCTCCTGTGACCCTGGTTCAACATATCCTGATGAAAATGGTGCTAGATGAACAAAAACTTGATTTCTGTCTGGAGCAATTTATTCTATTTGTATTTGCATGTGGCCATCCTGTGGATGGGATTTACAGTTTTTTAAGGGTTTCGCTAGCAAATCAAAATAGTATATCACATTTTTATCCTGAGGAATTAAAACATTAATAAACTCCTTAAGGATGCATGGTATAAATGTACGCCTTGTGCCTGCTCCCAAACTATGAAGCTTGTTCAGGAACTGAGCGTGCTTGATAGTTGGTTGGTCTTGGCTTCTATCAGCAGCAGGGACCCGTGGCTAATACCGGACAACACCAATCAGGGTGATGTCCTGCATTAATGTTTTAGATGCCGCAATCAAAGTTGCTTGCGGCATCTAAATGTGTTAAAATAGATTAGGGGATGGGTGGAGAATCCCTACCTGCCTCCCTCTTGTCCAATTGGTGCTCCAATAGTGCCTAGAGCCTCAGCAGCCTGTACTAACAATCAATGCTATACTATGGCACAACATTGTTCAGTGTATGCAATCGCAAGATTACATGTAATAGCCTCTTATGGGAACTAAAAAAAATAGTTAAAGTGTGAAAAAAAAGTTAATAAATGTAAATAAGCCCCTTCCCTAATAAAAGTTTGAATCACCCCCTTTCCCATGTTTTCAATAAAATAATGTAAACAAAAATAAATTGCATTTTCAATTGTGTAAATTGCGCATTTTTAGGTCACTATATACCGGAAAATAAATTGTTAAAAAGTGATCAAAAAGTCCCATCAAAACAAAAATGGTACTATTAAAAACTACAGATCCCAACGCAAAAAAAAATAGCCCTTATACAGCCTGTATACAATTTTAAGCATACACATTTTCATTTAAAAATATATATATATTTTTTAAAGTAGTAAAACAAAAGAAAACCTATATAAATTGGGCAGTGTTGTAATCAGTGACCAGTAAATTTACATTTTGTTTAGTGCATTATATAAGAATATGATATTTCATAGATATACAAAGACTTTTGTTGTGGAAATGTGGCTGTCACATACCTTCAGATGTGTGCTAGCCTCATGCAGAGCTGTATAATGGCAGCTTCACATCTCCCTATGTGACCTTGATGCATTTCTTACTAATCCCGCTTGAATGCTCATAGCACGTAGACGATGTCTGCACTTGCAAACACAACTATAAAGGTTTTTATTTCTTCCATATGAACAACAGAATACACAAGTGTGAGACACTTTGCAAGTATCTTTTAGAATCAGCAACAGTGACAGAAGGTGATGAAAACATCGATCAAACATGGGTGAAAAACGTTTAACTATTTTTCCCCTCTACAATGCACAGGTACATCATACAGTATGAGGTTAGTGCCATACCCTGGCTTTACTATGTGTGATTCATTAGTATTCTGACATGGTAACTTAACATGTTGATTCTGGTATATGAAGGATAAAGCTCAGGACTTAAGGGGATCATGACAGATTACCCCTAATACTAATGGTGTTCAGAAATAGGACAAATCATTGATTTCTGATGTGTTCCTGACCCTTTTATGTTGGAGGTTCATTGCAGCTATTGGACATGTTTAAAATAGCAAGTAGCTGCTTTCATTTTTCTGAAGAAACCTGACCTCCAGCAGTCTGAGTATACAAACATATTTTCGGAATATTACAGTAATTTTAACCACTTAGGAACCCAGAGCGTACAGGTATGCCCTGATGCCCTTGTACTTAAGGACCCAGGGCGTACCTGTACACCCGTTGGAATTTCGGTCCCCGCGCGCTGGGCGGGGACCGGACCGGGATGACTGCTGATGTCTATCAGCAGGCACCCCATGCAAACCCCTTGGGGGGTCCTGAATCAATTCAGACCGGCAATTTGGGGCGATTCTGGGTCAATCGGGCCTCTGGTGACCCTGTGACCTGAAAAAAGGGTGAATGAGACTGTCCGAGACAGCCCCATTCACCCTTACCCAGCAGGAGGGAGGTGGCATGGGTCACATAATTGATCGGCCAGAATGACCGACCAATCACTGCCTTTCAGGGCGGTGATTGGGGCGGTGATTGGGGCGGCGATCAGAGCAGGCGGAGGTCCCCCCTGGAGGTTGGCGGGGTCCCCTCAGGAACGTTGGTGATGGTCCCGGCGGCAAGAGCGGTGGCAGCAGTGGCGGCGGTTCCGGCGGCAGGATACAGCAGGAGGGGAGGCCTGTTCACCTATTGCTGTTGCTTAACAACAACTCTCAGCATGCACAGCCAAAGGGCATGTTGGGAGTTGTAGTTTTGCAATAGCTGGAGTTCCAACTACAACTCCAAGCATTCCCTTTGGTAGTCTGTGCATGCTGGAAGTTGTAGTTATGCAACAGCTGGAGGCACATTTTTTCTATGAAAAAGTGGGCATCCAGCTGTTGCATAACTACAACTTCCAGCATGCACAGACTACCAAATGGCATGCTGGGAGTTGTAGCAGTGTGCCTCCAGCTGTTGCAAAACTACAACTCTCAGCATGCCCTTCTACTGTCAATGCATGCTGAGTGCTGCAGTTTTGCAACAGCTGGAGACACATTGGTTGTAAAACGGAGTTTGTGCCCTAACTCAGTGTTTTGAAACCAGTGTGCCTCCAGCTGTTGCAAAACTACAACTCCCAGCATACACTGAGAGACTGTACATGCTGGGAATTCTAGTTTTGCAACAGCTGGAGGCACACTGGTTGCAAAACACTGAGTTATGTAACAAACTCTGAGTTGTGCAACCAATGTGCCTCCAAAAAAATTTCTATGTTTTCTATGTTTTATTTGTGCTTAAAAAAGCTCAAGAGCACATTTTCCCCCATCTCATACACAGACTTAGGACCGAAGCCCAAACACAGGAAGTGCCGCCTGGAGGACTGAGGGGTGTGTGTCCAACCAACAGCATATGGCAGTTAGGTGTGAAAGGAGCTATGATTGGATGAGGTTGGACACACACCCCTCAGCACTTCAGGCTGCACTTTCTGTGTTTGGACCTCGGTCCTAAGTCTGTATATAAGATGGGGGAAAATGTGCTTTTGAGCTCTTTTAAGAACAAATAAAACAAAGAAAACTTAATTTTGTTTTTTAAAGGGTAGCTCCCACCATTCTATTTTTTTTTTTTGCTAGCCCGTTACCCCCCCCCTGCTACGGCACTAGCCCGTTCCCTCCTCCTCCCCCCCCCCTGCCCAGCATACCCCGTTCCCTCATTACACTTGCAGTTACTGCAGAGTCCGGCAGTGGGCGTGCAGGGACAGTGGCGGCAACGAGGCGGCGGCGATGTCCCGGAGGAGTGGCCTCCTAGCCAGGGGCCGGGGAGCCAATGCGCTCGCTTCCGCCTGTCTGATTGACAGGCAGGGAGCGAGTGCAGCCTAACTGAAAAAGGACTGATTGCCACTCCAAAATCAGTCCTTTTTCAGTAGCCGGTTTTTAAATGTAAATTAAACCTTTTTAATGAAAAAATAATAATAATAAAAGTATATTAGAGATATGTTGTAGTACATAAGTACTACAACATATCAAAAAATAAAGTTGGTGACAGTGCCCATTTAAACAAAGTGTATTAGATATATTTTTTATTTACCATAAGGAGTGCAAGAGCAAAAATTAATTTTAATGAGAGTTACCCTTTAAGGTTAAAATGGGCTGGGTCCTTAAGGGGTTAAGGCCTCATGGTAACCAATTGTATCAGATACCCGGTTCCTCTAGTGAAACCTCAAGTGGCAAAATAACACAAGTGGCCTGTCATTTTCCCTTACAGCTAACAGCCTTTAGAACTTGTGTCTTTTTTTCCTTTTTTGTAAGGGAGCATACGTAACATTTCTTGGTAATAGGAATAACAGTAAAACCTCTCACAAGCATAAATAACACATATGCCCTAATTACAACATGATGAACAGTATGGTGGTTTAGTGGTTAGCACTATTGGCGTGGGGCACTGAGTTCTGACTCAGGACATCTTAACACAGTATGGTATGTGGTTTCTCCTCATGCTCCCAAAACATACCATGTGAATTTAAGATGGAGACATTAGATTGGGAACCCCAATGGGGACTGTACTTGGTAGTCTGTGTTCAGGACTCTAGATTAAGTTAACACTGTTTAAGTAAGAAATAAATGTGAAATTACACAAAATAAATATGAATTTACACAGGAATTTAAGCTCATGTTTACAGGCGATGTTGAAACTTGGCCAAAAACCACACTGGTCAGCTTTGCTGCTTTCCAGCATTCTAGGACTACAACGAGAGATGGGAACAGTGAAGAAAAAAGTAATGTCAATTCTTTTCCACAAAGTTACATGCTGCAGCTCCTATTGAAGTTAATGGGAGCTTCATAGCTAGCTCCCTCGTGATGCCCATGGCTCAGTGAGATCTGTGGCCGAAT
Source organism: Hyla sarda (assembly GCF_029499605.1). Lineage (NCBI taxonomy): Eukaryota > Metazoa > Chordata > Amphibia > Anura > Hylidae > Hyla > Hyla sarda. The sequence continues at coordinate 120,087,785 of NC_079197.1, forward strand.
GCTGCACATGGGAGAAGATTATGTCCGTGTTCACATGGCCTAAAGCTTCTATGACGCTCAATTGAATGGTAATAACGTGAGCTTTGTATTCTTTTCACTTTCATTAACTTAAATCTCGGTATACTTAAAGTCCCTTTACACAGGCCGATTATTGGACAAATTAGCATTTGTAGGGAGTTTCTATCCCAATTATTAGCCCATGTATAAGGGCCAGCGATCGGTCAACAAATAAGAAAACTCTTGTTTGTGGGATGATCACATCTCAGTGTGACTTCAACTAAGAGCACACTTACAGTTAGCAGGGAAATTCAAGCTCATGTTGCACCTGACAGGCACTAAAAGCCTAACTAAGATACAAAAATTCACTGAACATAATGCAACTTCTTGATAGCTTTGTTTCACGTTATTGTGTTATTTACAAGCATAAGAGTGGCTGTACAAAAGAAGTAAATTATAAATTCACCCAAATATTATATGAACTTATCTTACTATATGGGACAAATTTTTGGTGGTGAATTGTATTCTGTGTATCCTGGAACTCTTTTCTGACTCATTGTTTGAAAATATAGAGAGAAATAGAGTGTAATAACATTACAGGTTATGGCTAATACATTTATAGGGACAGAACTTTGATCCAGAGATTTATTCTGACTGCCATATTTGTAGTCAGAAAGGAATTTTATTTCTTTAGTATGGGGCAAATTACATCAGCCTCATAAGGGTTTTATGCCTACTTCTGGATCAACACAGGAGGGACAAAATAAGGTTATAGTTTGAACTTGATGGACTCTGGAATTTCAACATTAAGAACTATGTAACTATGTATTGAGTAGAAACATAAGGCTATTGTGGCAGACTAGGAAACTAAGGGGTTATTCCATTACCTGTCCATAGGATAAGTGAAAATAATCTGTTTGGTAGACTTCTGTCCACGGGATCCCCTCCAAAATCGCTAAGACATTCACCATCCACCTCTATTTACTGCCAAAGAAAGCTAAGCACTGTACTCCTGGACTCCGCTATCTTCTACAGCCCCATAGTGCGTGAATAAAGCATGCATGCGTGGCAATAAAGGGATAAAATCCTTTAAATGATAAATATGACAAGTGTGATTACTTGAAAACGAGCCGTAGTGAAGCGAAAATTACGTTGTCTTTTATGACTTTATAGTCTTAAAATCACAGCAGAACACAGCTCATTTCTGGTAAAATCATAACATTTTGATATCATTAGATTAACATTTATGCTAATGTATATTTTTTTTCACAGCAATAACAACTTCGACTAAATGTTAGGCAAATAGAAAGGACTAATGTTAGTAAGGAAAATAAAGATAACTGAGGATCAGTAATTCTTCATTTATGTGCAAAATGAATTATGGTTTTCACTAGGATGGAAAGATAATTAGGTAATGAGATTTTCCAGCCAGTAAGATTACAGATTATTACAGGCTAAATTCATTTTTACTGTGGATCTTAATAAAACTTTTTATTCTATTATAATATGTCTTCAGAGCTAGACACAAATCATATTGGATAGATTTTTACCCTATCGCAACCTAGTAACTAGAACTATTATTTATTTTAGGCAGGATCGTGGGACACCTTTCTTTTAATTGGCAGTCAATCATGTGCTCAGACCTAGTAGTGTGGTTCATGATTTATAAAAAAATTTTGTGTTATAACTGTAAAGTAATACATCTCATTTTAATTTGAGGATATATTATTCCAATCTATGATTTAAAGCATTGTGTAAATACATAAGTGGAGATTTCTGAATCAATTTGTGCACTTGTTTTTGGTCTTATTTGCGTGCTTTTTTCCCGATTATTGGACTTGCATTTTTTTGCGATTTTAATTAATTATTCTTATGATATAAGTGATTTCTGAAGACTTTTCTATGTAGGCCACTTTACATGCAGTGGTCACTTATTTATCATTTGCTATTTAAAACAAAACAAATAAGCAAAATTACAACACAATGATTGAAGAAAAAAAAGCACAATCATAGATCACCTTCATTGCTGCTCTTGAAACATGCTTTACAAAGTCAGAAATGGTGTTGTGAAGTCACTGTTAGTTTTGGTGGACTTGCGCATTATTTGCGCAAAAGTGACTTTAAAAGTGTACCACTTGTTAGCAAAAACTTTATATATAATGTAGATAATGGCATTAAAGGGCTACTCCCCCCCTAGACATCTTATCCCCTATCCTTGCCTCTAGAACCCCTCCACGATCTCCATGCAGCACCCATTAGCACAGAACGCTTAGTGCAGGCAGCTGTGGATATTATGTCACGCCACACCGCCTTGTGCCACCACACCCTTCCACAGACATGAATAGAGGAGGCGTGGTGTGATGTTGTCAGGCGGCGTGGCATGACATATTGTTCAGAACGCCGGGTGTTGCACGGAGATTGCATGGGGGGGGGGGGGTTAGAGGGTTCCCAGAAGCCAAACCCTCACAATCAAACATCTCATGTACCCCTTTAACCCCTTAAGGACTCAGCCCATTTTGGCCTTAAGGACTCAGACAATTTAATTTTTATGTTTTCATTTTTTCCTCCTCGCCTTCTAAAAATCATAACTCTTTTATATTTTCATCCACAGACTAGTATGAGGGCTTGTTTTTTGCGCGACCAGTTGTCCTTTGTAATGACATCACTCATTATATCATAAAATGTATGGCGCAACCAAAAAACACTATTTTTGAGGGGAAATTAAAACGAAAAACGCAATTTTGCTAATTTTGGAAGCTTTTGTTTTCACGCCGTACAATTTATGATAAAAATGACATGTGTTCTTTATTCTGAGGGTCAATACGATTAAAATGATACCCATTATTATATACTTTTATATTATTGTTGCGCTTAAAAAAAATCACAAACTTTTTAACCAAATTAGTACGTTTATAATCCCATTATTTTGATGACCTCTAACTTTTTTATTTTTCCGTATAAGTGGCGGTATGGGGGCTCATTTTTTGCGCCATGATCTGTACTTTTTTTTGATACCCCATTTGCATATAAAAAACTTTTAATACATTTTTTATAATTTTTTTTTAATAAAATGTATTAAAAAAGTAGGAATTTTGGACTTTTTACATTTTTTTTCGTTCACGCCGTTCACCGTACGGGATCATTAACATTTTATTTTAATAGTTCGGACATTTACGCACGCGGCGATACCAAATATGTCTATAAAAAATGTTTTTTACGCTTTTTGGGGGTAAAATAGGAAAAAACGGACGTTTTACTTTTTTATTGGGGGAGGGGATTTTTCACTTTTTTTTTACTTTTACTTTTACATTTTTTTACATTTTTTTTACACTTGAATAGTCCCCATAGGGGACTATTCATAGCAATACCATGATTGCTAATACTGATCTGTTCTATGTATAGGACATAGAACAGATCAGTATTATCGGTCATCTCCTGCTCTGGTCTGCTCGATCACAGACCAGAGCAGGAGACGCCGGGAGCCGCACGGAGGAAGGAGAGGGGACCTCCATGCGGTGTTATGAATGATCGGATCCCCGCAGCAGCGCTGCGGGCGATACGATCGTTCATTTAAATGGCGAACTGCCGCAGATGCCGGGATCTGTATTGATCCCGGCACCTGAGGGGTTAATGGCGGACGCCCGCGAGATCGCGGGCGTCGGCCATTGCCGGCGGGTCCCTGGCTGCGATCAGCAGCCGGGATCAGCCGCGCATGACACGGGCATCGCTCCGATGCCCGCGGTTATGCTTAGGACGTAAATGTACGTCCTGGTGCGTTAAGTACCACCTCACCAGGACGTACATTTACGTCCTGCGTCCTTAAGGGGTTAAATGTATATTTGTAATATACATTGGTTAAAAAAAATGGTATATTATTGGGTAAAAAAATGCTTTCCCTGCAGCTGTGGTCTGTGTGTCTCTGTGAGGAGACCAAATACAGGAAGTGTGGACAGGATAAGCAGGGCTCTGTGCAGGCTCCTGACTCGTCAGTAATCCTGATGTGTGAGCCGGGGCATGTCACAGAGCCTCATTGTATAAAAAAGTTTTTGCTACTGAATGGTACCCTTTAAAAATTACATACAGAACATCTTAGTGATAAATCTCCCCTATTGATTCTGTTAAATATTCATATAATAATTTTTCAGTTGAAGACAGTTTCATGATCAGGTTTCCATGTTACCAGCTTCTGATCTGGTATTTCAGGGGAAATTTGTGGCTTGGCATTCATTATCCATAGTATGGTATATTCAGCACCAGTTTAATAGACAATGTGCTAATGATGCTTAAAGGGTTATTCTGGGATTTTTTTTATTTGACTATGCTACAAGGGCTGTAAAGTTAGTGTAGTTCATAATATAGAGTATGTACCTTTGTTTCATGGTGGTCTTGCAATTCTTCTGTGATTTGTACCCTACTGTTTATTTTTAACACCATACAAAATATGTGTCATCTCAGGTTTTCCCAGGTTGCAGTGTGGCCCGAGACATTACATAACTAGGTGGATGTTCAGAGGGAGCCTGTCATTGCTTCAATGGGTTGAGTGACTGCTGGGTGAGAGGGAGATCATTCTGCAAGTAAAAGTGTCCTCACACTTACAAACAAGGAATCATGGGACTTTTATGCTAGTTTAAAGGAACAAACTCCAACAGGAAATAGCCAGTTCACAAAAAGATAGCCTCATCATTTTGGTAATCTCACAACATTTAGCCCCAAGACCAACACGGATCCTTCCTAAGTATGTCCATTACTGTCTGGCAGGTACGTACTAAAATCACCTTATAGTGGATAACCCCTTTAAAAATTCAGCATTTTGTAAAACCAGGACTAGCTTTTTTTTTCTTCTAAAGTCACATTGCGTTTTGCTCAGCCTAATGTTGGAGTGATTTACAATAAAATCTCAAGGCTTTGCTTATTACATTTCGACAGGCAGGAGCAGCTAAGCTGCTGAACACTATACATATATATCGTATATATACTGATATATATATATATATATATATATATATATATATATATATATATATAAAAAAAAAATATATATATATATATATATATATATTATACATGTGTGTCCCCATGTTTGAAACCATTTTACGTCAAAGTAGTGTATATAAATGATAAATATGATTTACATTGCTTGATGCCAATCTGAGTTTATGGACTGATTTATTAATATGTTACCTAGTCTGTAAAACAACTAAACCACATAATGCCTGTCTACATGGCCAATCTTTCATGTTGTCATTGAGAAAGGCTTCCTCCTTAGCTTTTATCCTTCCCAGGGTAAATATTGCTTACTTTTAAATATATGTTGTGGTTAATTATTATAGGCATATCATTTTTAAACATGGAATATTTTAGAATATTAATAACAAGCAGTGTCAGATCAGTGTGCCTTCTTTCCTAAAGGAAAAAAATTCTACTGTATATCTATACTTTATGTATACATCTCCTTATCTAATTCTATCTTAAATTATTCTATTATTTGAATGTATTATTGCTAATGCATTTTAATACATTAGTTGTGAATAAAATAAAGAATTAGAACAGCAATAGACTGGATTTAAATAAGACTTAAAGGAGTACTCCGGTGAAAAATGTTTTTATGTTTATTTGTCCAGCTGCAGTAATAAAAAAAATAGACCTGGACTTAGCTCCCGCCACTCTCCCGGGCCTCCGGTATCGCTTTTCAGTCCTCTGCTGCAATATTCTTCCTGCTCTGTTGTTCGACATGCAACAATAAAGTTTTGGTCAGTGATTGGCTGAAAGGAAATATGACATATTGGGCCAAGGCCTCGGCCTTCTTCCTGGCCCAAAATGTCACATTGGCCATCACCAGAAGAGACTGGATGCCACTGTGGTCATCGATTAGCTGAGCGGCATTGTTACATGTCAGGCCCCAGAATCAGGGAGTGTTCGCAGTAGAGGAGGCAAGATCGATAACAGAGGCATCAGGGGAGCGACAGGAGGTAAGTATAGGGTTATTTTTTTTTTTTTTAAGCAACAGCCTGGGCATATGCATATTAAAAAAGGAACATGTCAGTTAAGTAATGCTGCCCTTGCCCAAGGCAGCATAATATAGGGACAGTAATGACAGGATGTGGTGTTAATTCAAATAACCTACACTTAAAAAATAGGCAAAATGTGACCGGTAAAGAATCAAAGCTGTGGCGGCATCTGTTCACCTATAAATAATTTACCAATTTTTCTCTAATCAGAGAAATGATCTGTCAACCATCAGCAGGTGGGTGGTGGCATCTAGCTGTGCACTGCCTGCTTGTGGGTGTAGAAATGGACCTACAGAACATCCTAACATAAGGACTGTTGGAAATAATAACATTTCTTTCCTCATGTTATGCTGCCCTCCACAGTCCTTTCCAGCGCTACATATTTGCTACGTACATTATGATATGATCACTGTAAGAAAATATTATAAATTTTATATATATATATATATATATATATATATATATATATATGTGTGTGTGTGTGTGTATAAACAATATGGTGCCTATTTTATTGTTACATGGATTGCTCCAAGTTATAGCAATATGTATTAAACCTACTGATTCACATGTGAGGCCATTTTACTGCCACTGGGATGCCAATACAGTTAACACATTAAGGGCATGCTGCTGCATACTTTCCTACCCATTAAAGTCAATCTGTAGCAAAATCAGCTGTAGAAAATACGTTGCAAACTACAGCACAAGTGACCTTACCCTAAAAGGGTATTTTGGTATAAAAAATGTATATGTTGCTTGGGCTACTGCCAAAATGGGGAAAAAAGTTATTCTTACTTACCTACCCTGCTACCTGGTAATTCTCATTGCAGCTCCTCACAATTCCCTACTGCTTGTCCCTTCTTCTTCTGACACATCATATTGGAGGAGGATGTACCCACTCAGCCAATCACTGGCTGCAATGGTGCAGAATCAGCATGAAATGTATTTTGATGGGGAAATTGCTTGAAAGTTCATTGCGTAAATGTGGCCTCCTGGAAAAGTCTCTCACAATGATATTTATGATATTTTTGACTACTTTAATGCAAAAATCCTATCATGTGTCCTATCCTATCCTATGACCACAACAATCCAGCTGGATTTTAAGACTTTTCCAACTTGGAAATTAATAATTATCTACATTGCTTGCAGACTGGAATAGTACTGTAAAGAATGGATTATATAAGATTTATTCTGCACCCCCAAGACAGCAACCTTGGGCAGAATTTGTTCAAAACTCTGAACATATACTAACAATTGTAACAGAATGGATGAAAATCCCTCACAGTATATTCATATTTCAAAAAAGTTAGCAACATTTTCTACAGATTTCTAAATGGCCTTCATAACGTGGATCTCTGCAACAATGTAAATGTAGTTGTAGAAATGAAATAGTAAATCAATGTTTTTTTTAATACATACTGACACAATCTTTTCTCATCCGCTTCTCAAAGGATTTGACTAAGAGACATGTGTGGCCAACTTCACAATGAATCCGTTTGTATTCTGAAAAGGCATATCTTCATAATTCAGTCAATTTTGCCTCTAAACAAATTTTGAGTCATAATAAAATAAGCCTAATGCCTTGAAAATGAAGTAAAATTATGAGACATGAAATGCATTATTGCTTGATAAAATGGAATAAGAGAACAGATAAATAAAAGGAAGAAGTGGTACAACAAAATTCAAGGACATGTGGGAGAGTTTGCACAAATAATTTGGTTATTTGTGGACGAAAAGTATTTGTTTGGAGACATAAAGAAAAAAACATTACACAAATGTATTGTCAGTAATTTTCTTCTCTATTTTTGTTGTTTTTGTTGTATATTTGTAGTCATTTTCTTAACTTGATCTACTATTCTGTTGGATGATTTTTGCTGGCATAGAAAGGATTTTAAGAAAACCTTTCATCAGCATCACCAGCAGCATCACTAATCTTTTGGTATAGGTTTATAGTGTGGATGACACTGATGACAATTGCTTAAAGGAGTATTCCGGCCATAGACATCTTATTCCCTATCCAAAGTACAGGGGATAAGATGCTTGATAGGGGGCGTCGCTGGGACCCCCCGCGATTTCTGAGCAGCACCTGCATTCTTTGCCCAGCTTCTGCTCCAGACTCATATTTTGTATGTTTTCTCTGCATTTCTCTTCCCTTCTTTCAGAGGTAGAGATGAGCAGGGGGTTTATGTGTGGAGTGTGGAAAGTGTGAAATAAAGGCCTAGATGTGATGGAGAACAGATCATTTAAGGTGTGCTGTATTACAGTTTAGATCAGGAGGAAAACACACAAAAGGCAGACTGCAGAAGAGAGAAAGGAAAACCAAAATGTTACATTCTGAAAAAGGAGCCACACAGTCCTCAACATCAAGATGTCAGCACAATGTAGAAGAGATCTACTTCATTTGAGGGGACATGCCTATGTGACAAAAATTTTAAGGTAGGAGAAGATTGCTTACATAATAGATGAAGGAATAAAGATGACATTCTCAACGGCATTTTACAATATATATAATTTCACATTCATAACAGAGACAATCATAGTATGTCCACATGATAAGCCACATATGTCTATTTGGTGAGGGTCTTACCCCTGTTTGGCAATGCAAAAGTTAAAACTGAACCTATTACAAATGTATGGCATACCCAACTGAATGAATATCCCTTTTCAGAGTTGACTTAACCCCTTAAGGACCAAGCCCATTTTCTCCTTAAGGACCACGCCAATTTTATTTTTGCATTTTCGTTTTTTCCTCCTCGCCTTCTAAAATCCATAACTCCTTTATATTTCCATCTACAGACCCATATAAGGGCTTTTTTTTTGCATGGACAATTTTACTTTGTAATGAAACCCCTCATTTTACCATAATATGTACAGCGAACCCAAAAAAGCATTTTTTAGGGAGGAAATTTAAATGAAAACCACAATTTTGCACATTTTGGAGGGTTTTGTTTTAACATTATACACTTTATGGTAAAAATTACATGTGTTCTTTATTCTGTGGGTCAATACGATTAAAATGATACCCATGGCTAGATACTTTTATATTTTTGTACCAAATCAGTAATCTAAAATCGACCTATTTTGACCGGAACCTGTCGTGTATGACGCGAGCACTGTTCCGATGCTCGCAGTCATACACAGGATGTAGAAACAACAGAAGAAACGCAGTACGCACTCACCGCTACCGTAGCTGTATCCAATCCGGGAGTCCGGGGCTCAAGGTCTCACGAGCTGCATGCGAGAACGCTCGGAGGCAATGCCGACCGTTTCTTACATCAGATGCGTACTTCTTCCGGCCGGAAGAAGTACGCATCTGACGTGCGAAACGGTCGGCGTTGCCTCCAAGCGTTCTCGCATGCAGCTCGTTTCTTCTGTTGTTTCTATATGATACTGCGTTTCTTCTGTTGTTTCTATATGATACTGTTCAGCTTTGTATGCACCCCGCAGGCCGTCACATCTACAAGGACCCGTTCATCCCTGCTCTACTGTTTAAGCTTTTGTCATCTTGTCTTATGTCCATTACCAGTTTACTACGCTTGTGTGCCCTCCCCATTCACAGCTCTCAGTGATTTGTATACACAGGATGTAAATGTACGTCCTGGTGTGGGAAGTCCCGCCAAACCAGGACATACATTTACGTCCGTGGTCGTTATGGGGTTAAAGGGATACTCTAGTGGGAAACTTTATTTTTTTTTTTTTTAAATCAACTGGTGCCAGAAAGTTAAGTTAAGCAAACATATTCTGCTCTGGACAGTTCCTAAAATGGACAGAGATGTCAGCAGAGAGCAATGTGTTCCTAAAAGAAAATAATTTTCTCTGTAGTATTCAGCAGCTAATAAGTACTGGAAGGATTAAGATTTTTTAATAGAAGTAATTTACAAATCTGTTTAACTTTCTGGCACCAGTTGATTACAAAAAAAAAAGTTTTCCACCAGAGTACCCCTTTAACCCCTTAAGGACCAAGGACGTACCGGTACGTCCTTGGTCCTGCTCTTCTGATATAACGCGGGGTTACACAGTAACCCCTCGTCATATCACGGCGGGCCCAGCGTCATAGTGAAGCCGGGACCCGCCTCTAATAGCGCGCAGCGACGATCGCGGCGCCGCGCGCTATTAACCCTTTAGATCCCTGAGATCCAGGCATGAGCAGTCATGCGGCAGAATCGTTGATCACTGGTTTCTTATGAGAAACCAGTGATCAACATAGAAGATCAGTGTGTGCAGTGTTATAGGTCCCTATGGGACCTATAACACTGCAAAAAAAAAGTGAATAAAGATCATTTAACTCCTCCCCTATTAAAAGTTTGAATCACCCCCCTTTTCCAATAAAAAAAAAACACAGTGTAAATAAAAATAAAAATAAACATATGTGGTATCACCGCGTGCGGAAATGTCCGAGTTATAAAAATATATCATTAATTAAACCGCTCGGTCAATAGCGTGCGCGCAAAAAAATTACAAAGTCCAAAATAGTGCATTTTTGGTCACTTTTTATATCATTTAAAAATGAATAAAAAGTGATCGATAAGTCCTATCAATGTAAAAATTGTACCATTAAAAACTTCAGATCACGGCGCAAAAAATGAGCCCTCATACCGCCCCATACACGGAAAAATTAAAAAGTTATAGGGGTCAGAAGATGACAATTTTAAACGTATTAATTTTCCTGCATGTAGTTATGATTTTTTCCAGAAGTCCGAAAAAAATCAAACCTATATAAGTACGGTATCATTTTAATTGTATGGACCTACAGAATACATATCAGGTGTCATTTTTACCGAAAAATTTACTACGTAGAAACGGAAGCCCCCAAAAGTTACAAAACAGCGTTTTTTTTTCAATTTTGTCGCACAATGATTTTTTTTCCCGCTTCACCATAGATTTTTGGGCAAAATGAATGACGTCATTACAAAGTAGAATTGGTGGCGCAAAAAATAAGCCATCATATGGATTTTTAGGTGTAAATTTGAAAGAGTTATGATTTTTTAAAGGCAAGGAGCAAAAAACGAAAATGCAAAAACGGAAAAACCCCCGGTCCTTAATGGGGTTAAAGGAGAACTCAAGCAAAAGTTAATGTATCCCCTATCCACAGAATAGGGAATAAATAGCTAATCGTGGAGGGTCCAACTGCTGGGACCCCCTGCGATCTGCGGGAAAGAACCCCAGCTATCTCAGTGAGGAATGCCTTTCGTCTACCAATAGATGGCACAAGCTCCATTCATTTCTATGAAAGCGCCGATAATGCCCGATTACTGTACTCAGGTATTTTCAGCACTCTCATAGAAATTAATGGAGCGTGTGCCGTTTGCAGAACAAAATCCTTACTGAGAGCTGGATCCCGTCCTGGAGATCTTGGGGGGCCCCAGCTGTTGGACCCCGTGCGATCAGCTACTTATCCCCTATCCTGTGGATAGTAAATAACACATTTTTGCCAAAGTTCTACTTGAACTTCAATAACTTGCAGTCAGAGGGTTTATACTTATATAGCAGCTTGGTTAATAAAATATGACATGCTGATGAATCAAGATAAGGTGAATATTGTACCCAATTAGATGATTAGTTGTGATTGGTGTCATATAGTCATGATGGCGGCCACGACGACTGTAGTGACATATCAACATAAACTGGACATTGCACTGCCACTGAAATCATCAGGGATATCAGGGACCCATTGTCATGATAGCAGGGATCGAAATGTCATGGTAGTTTCAATGGTAACTTGTCATCCAGTATTTATTTATTACAACAATTTACTGAAATAGAAATAAACAAACGGGGTATAATCTATTTTAAAATATGCTGTGAACACAAATATCAGAATTATAACATCGCCATTAGATTGTTTTTCAACTAATAAATGTACTTGTAGCTTTAAGAAATTTGTTTAAGTGCATTGTTGAATATTATACCAAGACGGAGATATAAATAAAATCATTTGCTGTTATTGTTGGTTATTGTTGTACACAGATTCTTTTTTGTTCTCTGTGTTCTCTATTTTACGCCTCTTTTCTTGTACGACTATTATTTCTTGATTGTTTGGAAGTAAAGCATCAGCATTATAATTTTCTACCTGGAAGAAGATTGAAAGCAAAATACTTATGAGTAAGTAGTAATTACTAAGCCCAAAATAGAAACATTATAAATCCTTCTCTACTCTGCAATGCTTTCTGCTGACAAATTAATTAAACTGTATAGAGAGTTGGAGCTGAAAGGTTCCTTCACTACAAAGGTTCCATTTTATCAGTATATTAGTCTTTACCAAGTCTCCTTACTGAAAAGCTATAATCACCCAAACTGTCAGCAGTGTGCCCTCTTTACATATTTTATAAATATATTGATGACAAGTAAGGCATGCACTACTGCATTATTGTGACCGCTATACAATGAAATTCAAATTTGCTTTTTTTTTTTTTTATACGACATGCAATATTATCAAAATATTAGGAAAACAACAGCAAACTAAACTCAGGTAAATAATAAAAATCTAAAAAAAGGAATGTAGAGAAAAAATGGAATGTCCAGCGAAAGACTCGGTAACAGTGCATTTATTCAAAAGCCACAGTAGACATCATACAGACTCAGGTACAGGTGACGCGTTTCGGCCTCACAGAATGGCTTTAGGTCATTCTGTGAGGCCAAAATGCATCACCTGTACCTGAGTCTGTATGATGTCTACTGTGGCTTTTGAATAAACGCACCGTTCCCCAGTCTTGCGCTGGACATTCAATTTTTTCTCTATATTTCCTAAGGTGTAGTCCACACCTGGTCTTTGCAGCATAGAAAGGGTGAGCTGAAACACATTGTAATCTCATAAAAAAGAGTTTGGAGATGGATTGTGTATAGCCAATAGCTCCAAACAGGGGGCATCCAGCACTGCCAAACACTATGAAAAAATATTATCTACTGCTAACTAACTTAGTTCGGCACGGTGCTGTCCCTGTCAAGCTATTGACTATACGCAATCCCTCTCCAGTTGCGGAGGTAATACTTGTAGAGTCTAATATAGCGCAAATACTTTCTTATTTCTGTGTCCAGTTCTAATTATATTTAATAGGGTCATTATTATCCAGTGTTGTTTTTATATATATATATATATATATATATACCTTCAGTACAGTTTTCATAGTATATCTATATTTTATATTTTATATCTCGTGAGTAGTCCGAAGCAAGGGCCCTGCTAAGGTCCTCACTTCACTAAGTTTATTTAAATAAATGCTATTTTAATTTGGAAACTCTCTCTCTTATTCTCTTTTCTTTTTATTTATTTTCTTACTCTTTGCATTTTTTCTTCTGTTCTTTCTCTTATCTCTCACCCCCAGCCTAGTAGGACTGTTACCCATTTTTGTCTCCACTTGCATTTTTTTGCACATTGGGTTTTTGTGCAACACAGTATCCTTGGCTTGGGCAATCACGTTTTATGTTGAGCTCCCATTTATTTTTATCTATGAATAACACTTGTACATCTGGATGTAATGATCCAAGAACTTTCAGATGCATATACCATCAAGAAGTAGCCAGGATTATTCAGCCAGCAAACAACTCCCTTGGAATTTCCACTTTTGAGAATATAATTTTCTGAGAAATCATGTACATTTGATGAAAACTTCACTTTTATACATAAAACAAATGCATTATATATTTTTTTTTACCAAGTACTTACAAATGAATGGTATATAGGTACTTAACTATCAAATATCTTTAATTCACCTAGAGGTCATAACATTATTGAGAGGTCATAACATTTATATAAAACCTTTAAAGTTCTTGACTATCCTGGGCTATTGATTTCCTATGCAAGAAGGGATCATCAAGAAATAAATTTGTACTGGATTCATAGATATTGCCCCGTAGTGTGCAGTAGGTACTTTTTGCAATGGCCACATTAAAGGGCTTCCCCAGGGTGTAAATATTGATTAGTAAAATGAATGATGCCCTTACATGAGTAATAAGTGGGACCTAGACTTGCTTCTTTAAACACAAGCACTATTGCCAATAGTAAGTGCTTCTCATTTACCAATAACTGTGGGCTGCATCTAGACTTGTCATTATTTAGAGCAAGTGCAACTCCCTGCAATTCTGCTGTGGCTGGTAGTACTAAGTGTAAAATAACTCTTAAAGAGGTATTCCATGTACAGTACAGACCAAAAGTGTGGACACACCTTCTCATTCAGAGTTTTCTTTATTTTCATGACTATAAAAATTGTAGATTCACATTGAAGGCATTAAAACTATGAATTAACACATGTGGAATTATATACATAACAAAAAAGTGTGAAACAACTGAAAATATGTCATATTCTAGGTTCTTCAAAGTAGCCACCTTTTGCTTTGATTACTGCTTTGCACATTCTTGGCATTCTCTTGTTGAGATTCAAGAGGTAGTCACCTGAAATGGTTTTCACTTCACAGGTGTGCTGGTGTGGAGAAGGAGGTGTGATGGTGTGGGGGTGCTTTGCTGGTGACACTGTTGGGGATTTCTTCAAAATTGAAGGCATACTGAACCAGCATGTCTACCACAGCATTTTGCAGCAGCATGCTATTCCATCTGGTTTGCGTTTAGTTGGACCATCATTTATTTTTCAACAGGACAACGACCCCAAACACACCTCCAGGCTGTGTAAGGGCTATTTGACCAAGAAGGAGAGTGATGGGGTGCTGCGCCAGATGACCTGGCCTCCACAGTCACCGGACCTGAACACAATCGAGATGGTTTGGGGTGAGCTGGACCGCAAAGTGAAGGTAAAAGGGCCAACAAGTGCTAAGCATCTCTGGGAACTCCTTCAAGACTGTTGGAAGACCATTTCAGGTGACTACCTCTTGAAGCTCATCAAGAGAAGGCCAACAGTGTGCAAAGCATTAATCAAAGCAAAAGGTGGCTAGAATCTAGAATATGACATATTTTCACACTTTTTTGTTATGTATATAATTCAACATGTGTTAATTCATAGTTTTGATGCCTTCAGTGTGAATCTACAATTTTCACAGTCATGAAAATAAAGAAAACCCTGAATGAGAAGGTGTGTCCAAACTTTTGGTCTGTACTGTAAATATCCAGAAAGTTAAACATATTTGTAAATTAATTCTATAAAAAAAATCTTAATCCTTCCAGTACTTATCAGCTTCTGAATTTGAGTTGTTCTTTTCTGTCTGCTCTCTGCTGACACCTCTGTCTGTCTCAGGAACTGTCCAGAGCAGGAGAGGTTTGCTATGGGGATTTGCTGCTACTCTGGACAGTTCCTGAGACACCAGAGGTGTGAGCAGACAGAAAAGAACAACTCAACTTCAGCTGCTCATAAGTAGAGGAAGGATTAATATTTTTAATAGAAGTAATTTACAAATCTGTTTAACTTTCTGGAGCCAGTTGATATGAAAAAAAAATGTTTTTTTCATGGAATACCCCCTTTAACCCCTTAAGGACCCAGCCAATTTTCACAGTAGGACCCAGCCATTTTTTGCACATCTGACCACTGTCACTTTAAGCATTAATAACTCTGGGGTGCTTCTACCTTTAATTCTGATTCCGAGAAAGTTTTTTCATGACATATTCTGCTTTATGTTAGTGGTAAAATTTTGTCGATACTTGCATCATTTCTTGGTGAAAAATTCTAAAATTTTATGAAAAAATTGAAAATTTGGCATTTTTTTAACTTTGAAGCTCTCTGCTTATAAGGAAAATAAATATTCAAAATAAATTATATATTGTTTCACAAATACAATATGTCTACTTTATGTTTCCATCATAAAGTTGACATGTTTTTACTTTTGGAAGACATCAGAGGGCTTCAAAGTGTAGCAGCAATTTTCCAATTTTTCACAAAATTTTCTAAATTGAAATTTTTCAGGGTTCAGTTCTGTTTGAAGTGTATTTGAAGGGCCTTCATATTAGAAATACCTCATAAATGACCCCATTTATATTAACAGGAATAGCAGCAAATTGAAGGAGAAAATTCAAAATCTTAATTTTTTACACTGGCATGTTCTTGTAGACCCAGTTTTTGAATTTTTACAATGGGTAAATGGAGAGAAATCTTCCTAAAATGTGTAACCCAATTTCTCTTGAGTAAGGAAATACCTCATATGTGTATGTCAAGTGTTCGGCGGATGCACTAGAGGGCTCAGAAGGGAAGGAGCGACAGTGGGATTTTGGAGAGTGGGTTTTTCTGAAATGGTTTTTGGGGGGCATGTCGCATTTAGGAAGCCCCTATGGTGCCAGAACAGCAACCCCCCCCCACATGGCATACTATTTTGGAAACTGCACCCCTCAAGGAACGTAACAAGGGGTGAAGTGAGCCTTAACACCCCACTGGTGTTTGACGACTTTGGATGTGTAAATTATTTTTTTAATCCTTATTTTCCACAAAAATGCAGTTTTTTCCCCAAATTTTACATTTTTACAAGGGGTAATAGGAGAAATGTCCCCCAAAATGTGTAACCCCATCTTTTCAGAGTATGGAAATACCCCATGTGTGGACATCAAGTGCACTGTGGGTGCACTACTGTGCTCAGAAGAGAAAGAGCCACATGAAATGGAGGGGGGGGGCATGCTGAAATGGGGGGGGCATATCGTTCTGGTGCCAGAACAGCAAAAAAAAAACACATGGCATACTATTTTGGAAACTACACCCCTCAAGGAACGTAACAAGGGGTAAAGTGAGCCTTAACACCCCACAGGTGTTTGATACATGTTTATTAAGTGGGATGTGAAAAGGAAAAGTTTTATTTTTTTTAAACTAAAATGCTGGGGTTACCCCAAATTTTTCATTTTCACAAGTGGTATTAAGAGAAAATGTCATTGTAAATTTATAAATACATTTCTTTGGCGTAAGGACATACCTCATATCTGGGCGTAAAAACCATGCACACCAGTCTCAGAGGTGCAGGAGCGCAGTCAGGGCCTTGAGCTTTGCCTTGCTGCTTATGGAGCCAGAACAGCGGGACCCCCCCTCAAGGGGCATTACATGGGGTAAATAACTGGGGTACACTAAATAACTAAAATGGGGTACAGTGGGACATAAAATTATAAAACATGTTATGTTCCCAGAATGATGACCCAGAGCATAGCCAAAACTTAAAAATATGCCCACCCCAAACCCTATGCTCTGAATCATTCTGGGAATGTGATGTGTGTGGCCGTCCCTTACCTGTTGCCTCAAATGCGCACCCCGCTCAGGTGGAGAGAGAGTGTTGTGCATTTGAGACAACATAAAAAGTCACCGATGATAGTGACTCAGTGACCCATGACCATTTTTTTTTTCAACATTATTTTGGGCAATTTAGAGGTTTATGGGGTTAAAACTTGGAATGTACTCTGGACTTGGTACATTGGGGTCAAATTATGGAAAATTTAAATGAGAAGCGAAAATTTAGTACTCCACGGAAGTGTCATATTCCCTGAAGCAATCCTTAATGCAGAGGCACGGATGATCGGGGCAAGTGTCACATTGAGTGGTGGTGTCCTTCCGTATCCCCCTCTTGTAACACACTCTGCATCTTTTCTGAGTTCATCCCTTCTTTCCAGTGTGGGGGACTTCACCTGGAATGTGTTGGCCTGGGACGATCCTGGCACCTATATTTCCAGTTTCTTGGGAAGTCCGGCCAGCTCTTTCCTGGTCGCCAAAGATCAGGACCTTTAAGACTTCTTCTTGGAACTGGAGGAATGTCCCTGTGTTTCCAGCGTGCTGAGATAGTACAAAAGAGTTGTACATGGCAACCTGTACCAAGTAGACCACAACTTTTTTGTACCATACCCGTGTTTTGCGCATGGTCATGTATGGCTTGAGGAATTGATCAGAACTCCCCACATATACCGATTGTAGTCCAGAATACAATCGGGCTTGAGGACTGGTGTTGTGGTACCTCGCACAGGGACAGGTGAGCTGCCGTTACCATGAATTGTGGTCAGCATAAGGACATCCCTCTTATCCTTATACTTGACCAGCAACAGGTTTTCATGGGTAAGGGCACGGGACTCACCCTTGGGAATAGGTGACTGGATTACATTTAGAGGGAGGTGTCTCTGGTTTTACTGCACGGTCCCACAAGCAGACGTGGATCTGGCAGCAAGGGATATGAACAGAGGGATGCTGGTATAAAAGTTATCCACATACACGTGGTAACCCTTATCCAGCAATGGGTGCACAAGGTCCCAAACGGGTTTCCCGCTAAAACCCAGAGTGGGGGAACAATCTGGTGGTTCAATACGGGAATCTTGTCCCTCATGTACTCTGGAGTACCTGGAGGTACGCTCACAAAGTTTATAGAGCTTCATGCCATACCGCGCCCGCTTTGAGGGAATATACTGGTGGAAGATAAGTCTCCCCTTAAAACTGATAAGAGAAAAATTTGGCCCCAAAGTAACTGATGACCTCACTTTGTAAAGCCGGTCATAGGCTGGATCACCTAATCACTGACAGATTCGGAGTTGGAGGCAAGAAAAGCGTATACCTCCGCTGCCAAAAATGCCTGGCGAGCCATCACCTTTTTTCTACGGTGGCAGGGGGGGGCAGTTTTGGCAAGGAGGGTGTCTGTGTGTGGGGGGGAGTATGTAGTGTGTGTGCTTGGTGTGACTGTAACAGTATGGGGGCGGGAAAAAAGCACTATGGACAAAAAAAAATGGGGGGGGGGGCAAATGCAGCACCCTGAACCCTTAATAGGGCCCGGGTCACGCTGAAAAATTGCGGTGGACCCTTGGGGACCTACTAGGGGGTCGGGGGGGAAATTGTTTTAACCTTTTTTTTACTTTTTACTCCTACCTTTACCTGGGCTTTATTCTGTCCCTGCTTTTGGCTGAGGGGGGGTCTACGGCTCCTACTCGCAGCTCTGACTGCTGATTGAACTCAGCCAGACGGCAGAGCTGCGATAAGATGCTGTTAACTCCTCCCCTGCCGGCTGCTATTGGCTGGATGATCGTCCAGCCAATAGCAGCGCTCCTGGCGGGGGGGGTGACAAAATTGCCACCTCCCCATAGATACAGTGGGTGATTGGGGGTGTATTCTACACCCCTTATCACCATGTAACTCTGGGTCAGCGGGTCACACAGACCCGCATCACCGAATCGCAGCAAATCGCAGGTGTGAATTCATGGGTGAGTCTGATGACCCCACTGGGCATTTGCATGGGATGCCTGCTGAATGATTTCAGCAAGCATCCCGGACCGATCTCCGCTCGGTGCACGGCGGGGACCGGAATTCTCCATGACATACACGTACGTCATGGGTCCATAAGTACCAGGGTGTCATGACGTACGCGTACATCAAGGGTCCTCAAGGGGTTAAGCTCCTTTTACATGAGCCAGTTAGCAGTGAAATAATCTTTTAGTAGAAATGTTTCCATTAATTGGCCTGTGTAAAAGTGTCATATATTAGCCAGCTAACAAGGAAACACTTGCAGAGAGGGGTTGAGTAGCAAAACAGAGTGGGTACATAAGCTGCAGAGCTGGCTGGGCTGAGAACCAGTAAAGTTGGTGTAGCAGAACAAAGTTTGTGGAACAGCAGAGCTGAGAAGCTCAGAAGCAGCCAGGTGATGCAGGCTTGTTGAGAGTAGAGGAATGGTTGACAATCTGGGTCATTCACTGGACAATCAGTTATGCACCAAGGATCAAACATAGGCAAGACCAAGATATCAGGCACTGGTCAAACACTGGAATACAAGAACACAGAACAAACACCTTCATTGTAGTATTGCTTAGGGTTCCGCAGGGTTATATAGGTGATGCCTGGCAGGGATAGGAGGAGGATCCCTTAGAGAGCGCACACTGGCCCTAAAAGGTACAGTTGATGCTTGCACAGCTCCAAGATGGCAGAGAAGGCACTAAAGCAATGGCAGAAACAGCATGAGAAAGTCCAGAGGGGAAAGCCTGGTGCCTACAGCAGAGATATGGCACAAAAATGTCTCCAGGTGTCAGTAAGTGCCAGGACACACAGTATATTGGTGGTTGCCAATAAGCAGCATTACAAATAAAATGTAAGGGCCATGCAAATGCTCCAACGATTGTGTAGTCAGTCCTTCATGATAATTTTAGTCATGTGAAGACTGATTTAGGCTAGAATTCCACTGAGGTTTTTGCCCTGCGTTTTTTTTTTGGCTTAAAAACGCCAGAAAAAAACCTAAAAAAAAAACTGCCACTGTTTTCCCTGCATTTTGGCGTTTTTTTCTGGCATTTTTTCTTGCGTTTTTACCTTTATGAGGAATTTGCCTTTTTTGGCCCCCTTTGGCGTTTTTTGAACAAAATTAGTTGGGTAACCCAAAAAAAAAAAAAAAAAAGATGCAGTAGGGATGTAAAAAAGTTTTTTTTTATAACAAAATTTTTGTGCATTTTTTATAAAGTGTGCGTGTGTTTAACTTTTTTTCTACATTTTTATGTAGTACTACTACTCCCAGCATGGAACACACTGTTCCATGATGGGAGTATTAGTACCTGAACTAATAGACATATCGCCCCGGGTGTCAGTCCTGACACCCAATGCGATCGTCCATAATATAGCAGAGATGCGGCTCTATACAGCGCTCACATCTCTGCTCTATACTCCGGCCAGTGATATGAATAGAACATCACTCATTCATATTTTCCGCCCAGAGCTGTGATTGCCCGGATGGTTGCAGCCAATCACAGCTCTGAAGAAAATACGAATGAGTGGGTGGCCGGAGTACAGTGCAGAGCAGAGATGCGAGCCCTGAAAAAACGCCAAACTAGGTTTTGTCTGGCGTTTTGAAAATCCAGCCTTTGAGCCCAAAATTGCTAAAAAAAACGCCAAAAGGATTAAAAAAATGCCAAGCTGAAAAACGCCAAGTGGATCTGGCATTTTGCAGTTTACTATTGATTTGCAGCTAACATCTGGATGTGGCATTTTTTCGCTGAAAAAACGCTGTGCGGGAAATTCTGCATTTCTTATGGCATTGCAAAAAAAACCTCAGTGGAATTTCAGCCTTAATGAGTACTGATTGATAAGATCAGTGCTCTTTACTGTCCCCTAACTGTATAACTGGAATAGTTTACAACATTGTGCAAAGTCTTAAAGCTAGTGGATCTTATAATCAGCACCAATGAACTGTATTGCAACGAAAATAAAATCATCAATTTACTATTAGATATTTAACAATGCTTTTTATTCACTATTGCAGTGTGATATGTAACCTCACACTCTCTATTGCTTTACCTAACATGGTGCCAGGGTAATTGCTGTAATAGGCATGCTTTTAATTCAGAGACTTGTGGAAGAAAATGATTATCATCACTTTAATTCTCCTTAAACAAGCTGGCCTTGTGGAATTGCTCTTTTTGTGTGGTATGGATGAATCCTATTTTTTACTAAGTGTAAAAATGCATTGATAGCTGTGAGCTTTCTATAGCCTGAGGAAACAATATTGTTATCCTCATTCTTAATCAACACACCAAGAAATCCAATTTGGGACTTGCTGAACTTAGAAGTAGATTTCATATTTAAACCATTGAGGTAAGTAATAAAATCATCAATAAACTGGCGGGTCCCAGACCAGTGCAATGCAGATATTGTCAATATGTCTTTAACCCCTTAAGGACACAGCATATTTTATTTTAACATTTTTGTTTTTTCCACCATGTCTCCTAATTATTATAACTCTTTTATGTTTCTATCCACAGACATATATGAGGGCTTTTTTTTGTGTGTGACACTTTACATTAAAAGCATGTTTTCTTTATTCTGTGGGTCAATACAATTAATATGATAGCAACGGAAAAGAAACAGCGGGAGACTTGCACTCACCATGCATGTGTTGGCTTTATTGTAATAGATAAAGCATAACCTTTACAGCAGGCAGATAGCCAGAAGGCTCAGGACAGATCCTTTTTGCGCGGCTGAGCACCCTTCCACGAGCTGATGCCTCCAGCCGCCATTTTGGATGATTGGATCCTCACGGCATGGATGATCCGATCATTTATCAGAATGCCAGCATTGCCACAGATGCTGTGATCTGTATTGATCATGGCATCTGAGGGCTTAACGGTGGGCATCAACGTGATTGCTAATGTCCGCCATTACCAGGTGGTCCCTAGCTACTGATCGGGACCTGCCGTTCATAATGTGGGCACCTCTCCGTAAATGTAAACCCTGGTGCGTTAAGTACCATGTCACCAGAAAGTGCATTTATGTTGTGTCTTTAACCCCTTAAACACTCTAGGATACAGATGGTGGTCATGAAAAGAAGTAGCCCGGCTCGGTGGAGTAGGTTAGTAGTTGGAGTTTATTAAAAGAAATCACAGATAACTCGTTTTGAGGGGTGGGACCCACTCTTCGTCAGATCCAATGATGTGGCATGTGTGCAGGGGCCACTGATTTATACATGGAAAAGCCCGCGAAAATCCCCACGGATTACTGGGTGCAAGGCAAAACATACATGCAAACATAACCATAAATATAATATACATATGTGCTGCACAGTGTCAGCAGTGTTTACAACCCTCTGGCGGAGGTAAATCAGGAAATACACAAAATATACACAAATATATCTTTCATATTAAAGATACTTGAAAGTATTGGGACCATTGGCCCTGCCCTCCGTACGAGAGGCGGTGTAGGTATGACAGATAGAGTGCTGCTTCTAGTAGTCCGGTGACATGCAGAAATAGACGTGTGGAAGGATCGCGGTTGTCCACAGTATGGGAGACCCCACTCATCCATTGGAAAAAGAAAATCAGGGTGAGTGTTTCCCTTGTGGACAGCATGTTATCTTCTCTTTTCAAACAGGTCCGTGTTAGAATATAGGGCGATTCTTCAGTGTGGCGTTTTTTTTATCTATTAAGGTAACATATAGGACTCCCTGTACAATAATCGGCCCCGTGGGAAGGCAGAGATGCAGCCGGGTCGCGGCAACTGGAGGTTGTACTTGGGTGAGGGAATATATGGTGGCAGAGATGTAGCAGGATCGCGGCTCCCGGAGGTTTTGCTACAGTGAGGGAACATTTAGTGTGAGTCGTCCTTTGTAGTATATTTAGTTTAGATGATCATTTCAATCCTGCTACATCTCTGCCACCATATATTCCCTCACCCAAGCACAACCTCCAGGGGCCCCAACCTGGCTGCATCTTTGCCTTCCCACGGGGCCGATTATTGTACAGGGAGTCCTATACGTTACCTTAATAGATTAAAAAACGCCACACTGAAGAACGGCCCTTTATTCTAAGACAGACCTGTTTGAAAAGAGAAGATAACATGCTGTCCACACGGGAAACACTCACCCTGATTTTCTTTTTCCAACGAATGAGCGGGGTCTCCCATACCATGGACAGCTGCGATCCTTCCGCACGTCTATTTCTGCATGTCACCGGACTACAGGAAGCAGCATTCTATCTCTCGTACCTACACCACCTCTCATACGGAAGGCAGGGCCAATGGTCCCAATACTTTCAAGTATCTTTAATATGGAAGATATATTTGTGTATCTTCAGATTTTGTGTATTTCCTGATTTACCTCTGCCAGAGGGTTGTAAACACTGCTGACACTGTACAGCACATATGTATATTATATTTATGGTTATGTTTGCATTTATGTTTTGCCTTGCACCCGGTAATCCACAGGGATTTTCGCGGGCTTTTCCATGTATAAATCAGTGGCCTCTGCACACATGCCACATCATTGGAGTGGGTCCCACCCCTCGAAACGCGTTATCTGTTATTTCTCTCAATAAACTCCAACTACTAACCTACTCCACCGAGCCAGGCTACTTCTTTTCATGACCACCATCTGTATCCTATACCTGTGAGCTGACGCAGAGGAGAGAGCGCTTTTGGACACCGACTTTTTTCCCCCTGAGAACTAGTGTCTCGGGGAACTCTACTGATTGCATCCTCCAGACATCCGGGATCCACAGGACGCCACGGTGTGAGCTGCACCTCCTAAATTCAGCCATTCCCGCTGTACCGGGATACAAGTACTATATGGTGTTGTGCCCAGTGCACAACACCCCAAAGTGAGCAAGTTTTTCACACATTTTCTGCTCAGTCTATTAAGAACTACATTTACGGCACATTGTTGTGCTATTTTTTGTGTTTCTATTTTTTTCATATATCAAGTAATATTCATATTTCCCGCAGAGAGCTGTGGTTGGCTGAACGATCTGGCCAATCACAGCTCTCTGCGGGAAATATGAATAAGTTATGTGAATTCTATTCACTTCACTGGCCAGCCGGAGTATAGTGCAGAGATGCGAGCGTAGGAGAAAGCTGCTCCATCTCTGCAATAGAAAGGACAATCGCTTCAGCGTTCTATTGCTGAGAGAGAGGGACAGAAAGCATTGTGTTGCACAGGTAAGCTTTTTTAAAGCTGCGATTCACCTAAAACCCAAATCCAGCGTAGAGGCACTGATAGGGTAGGGAGAGAGATTGAGAGAGGAAGTGCAATTGCGGGTGTATTAGAACAGCGATTCACCTCAAGCCCAAATCCAGCCTAGAAGCACAGATAGGGAAGGGAGAGAGATTGAAAGAGAAAATGCAATTGTGGGTGTATTACAGCAGTGATTCACCTCAAGCCCAAATCCAGCCTAGAAGCACTGATAGGGAAGGGAGTGAGATTGAGAGAGAATGCAATTTTGGGTGTAGTACACAGTGACTGTGTGTTGCAGCACTGGTGTGTACAACAACTGAAAAGCTAATAGTAGCCAGCCAGTTAGGGTGAGCAGAGCACTAAACGTGTATTGGCCTCTATTAAGTGTTACATGTGCGTACATCAAAGTGGTGTACCATTTTGTTCCTGTTTAAGTCTTAAGGGCGTAGATACTGTGAAAGGCCAACCAAAAGTACACACCTGCTGGTGTTGTAGAAAAGTAGTGGAGCGCATTTTACTCCCCTCATAAGTGCATACCACATACATACACCTAAGTGGTGTACCATTTTGTTCCTTTTAAAGTCTTAAGGGCCTAGATACTGTGAAAGACCAGCCAAAAGTACATACCTGCTGGTGTTGTAGACAAATACTGTTTTAAGCGTACTGAAGCCCATTGTACTCCCCTCATAAGTGCATATCATATCATATACATACATACATCTTAATGGTGTACCATTTTTCTGCTGTTAAAATCTTAAGGGCCTGGTTACTGTGAAAGACCAACAAAAAGAACACACCTGCTGGTGTTGTAGACAAATACTGTTTTAAGCGTAGTGGAGCGTATTGTACTCCCCTCCTATACGCACTAAGTATGTCAGGCAAAGAAGTGCCAGGACGTGCACAGAGGAGTGGCAGAGGCCTAAATTTATCAGGCACAGGCAGAGGTCGCAGCAGACTACGGACGAGTGGCAGCAGGAGTCGCAGTGAGAGGCCTGAGCTCATGGTATCAGCTAGCAGTCGTGTCTCGACCTGCTACCCATCTGCTGTCATTGACTGGTTAACTCGGTCATCCACTTCATCACAAGTGACATCTGATACCCCCAGTCAACTGTCGGTGGGTTCCTCAGACCAACCATCAGTTGCCATGGCCCGGGAGCAGTCCATGTTCTCCAGTAGCCTCTGTGCTATGCTGTTCCTTCCCCTATAGAAGTATCTTTTGCTGTGAGTGCAGCTCCACTTTTTAGTCAGGACAATTTACTAGAGGACAATCAGCAGCTACTGCCCAGCCAAGAAGTGGAGGAGACATCCACTGCTTCCTTTGCTAGGCGGGCAAGTAGTGATGAGGAGAGTGGCATGGTAGGTGGTGTTTGGAGCATTCAGGCTCCTGAAGCACACACTGTTGAGGAACCTGAGGAGGACATCATTGACATACTGACACAACTCGATGATGATGAAGCCGATCGCACTTGGGAGCCGTGTGCTGAAGGGGCTTCATCAGAACCAGGAAAAGAGGGTGGCCGGTTGCCTGCAAGGCAGCAGTTGAGCCAGCAAGGTGGTAGCATGGTTGGGAGTCAGCATGGTGGCAGCAGTGGGAAGTCTGGAGCCAAACATGCCCGGGGTAGACCACCTCCTTCGCGGCAGCCTACCTGCCCGGGAGGTTGTGGAACAGGGGTCCCTGGAGTTGGCAGCAGTAGCAGTCAGTCAGTGTGGACTGTTAGGGGGAAAATCAACTTATCTGCGGTGTGGCAGTTTTTCATTAAGTATCCGGTGGATGTTATGTTAAAAAATATCTTTAATCTGTTCAATTCTGAGGCCCTTTGAGTCTGGTCAGGCTGCTGCCACATCTAGGCTGTGTCAATTTGTCACCATATGGTCTCCTCTTGCTCATGCCACCTCCAGACTTGGTAATTTTGCCTCATGCTGCTGGGACATTACCTAAAGATTTTTATGGTAATCTATTTAAAATCTTCAATTTAAATTTGAAAATATATCTTTAATCTTTTCAATTGTGTGGCCTTATGGTGTCCTCATGCTGCTGGGGTATTACCTAAAAATGTTATGGTAATCTATTATAAATCTTCAATTTAAATTTGAAAATATATCTTTAATCTTTTCAATTGTGAGGCCCTATGGTCTCCTCATGCTGCTGGCACATTACATAAATGTGTTAACAATAAATCATTTTAATTCATTTTAATAAATTAATTTAAATTTTAATTAATTTTAATAAAAATGCCCCTCCAGCATACCATGTGTGCAGGGAACGGCGGTGTCGCGCTGTTCTTCACATGGTTTGCCTTGGCGAATGGAGTCATTCATCAAGAAATCGAATCATGTCTCACTCCACAAAAACTGGAAATGGGAACCATGGTGACCGACAACGGGAAGAACAGCTTGTCTGCACTGCTTCAAGGAAGCCTGAGCCATGTGCCCTGCATGGTACACATGTTCAATCTAGTTATCAAGAGATTCCTGAAGTGTTACCCCCTCTGCAAGACATCCTAATAATTGGAAGAAAACTTTGCATGCACTTCAGCCACTCGTACACCGCAAAGCACACCCACGTTGAGCTGCTGCGTCAGAACAGCATCCCCCAACATAGTCTGATTTGCGACGTTTCTACACATTGTAATTCCACCCACCATATGTTGGACCGACTATACAAACAGAGAAAAGCCATCACCGATTTCTTCATGACCCAATCGAATAGGGGGACTCCCCTGTGTAACTTCAATGTCAACCAGTGACAGCTGATACGCAACACCTGGCGTTTGCTCAGGCCCTTTGAGGAAGCCACATTATTAGTCAGTTGCCAGGATTACGGGATAAACAATGTCATTCCACTGCTTCATATCCTACAACACGTGTTGGAAATGATAGCTGGTCAGGACACTGGAGATGTGGCACCTACATTTTGAGGCCACATGAGCCCTGTGGCGGCTGAACTGGAGGAGAAGGGGGGGGGGGACAGTGGAGCACTGGCAAGGTTTTGTGAAATGCGTGGTTTTTATAGGCATCTGACGGGAGAGGAGGAGCAGGCTGTGGAGCAGGGTGATGAGGAAGACGAGACAGAAGACCCAGACACACCATCTCCTCATGCCGCTGGCACATTAAATGAAACTTAATCTCATGCTATTTCAAATCTTTATTTAAAATTTTCCAAAATATCTTTAATACTTTCAATTGTGAGGCCCTATGGTCTTGTCAGGCTGTTGCCACCTCCAAGCTGGGTCGTTCTGCCACTATATAGTCTACTCTTGCTGCTGTGTCATTCTGCCAGATTATGATCATCTCATGCTGATGCCACCTCCCAGCTGTGTCATTGTGCCACAATATGGTCTCCTTATGCTGTTGGCACCTTAAATTAAACTTTTAAAATTTTAATATATCGAAGATTTTCGAATTTAAATTTTCAAAAATATCTTTAATCTTCTCTATTGTGAGGCCCTATGGTCTCATCAGACTGTTGCCACCTCCAGGCCGGGTCATTCTCTCTCTATATGGTCTCCTCTTGCTGCTGCCAATTCCAGGCTGTGTCTTTGTGCCACCATATGGTCTCCTCATGCTGTTGGCACCTTAAATTAAACTTTAAAAATGTTAATCTATCTAAAATATTCAATTTAAATTTACAAAAATATCTTTAATCTTTTCTATTGTGAAGCCCTATGGTCTCGTCAGGCTGCTGCCACCTCTAGACTCTGTCATTGTGCCGCCATGTTACTCCTTGTTATATCGGGTTTTGTGGTCATACACTATTAGTTCAAAGTAAATGCTTCAAGCAACCGGGACATTAAACTTGTGAATCTAATCAAAATCTTACATTTAAATTTATAAAAATCGATGTAATCTTTTCAAGACTGAGGCCCTATGGTCATCAATGTCATATATTACCTGTGGAATTACCACAAGAATCTAATCAAACAGGTTGGAGCGATAACAATGAACCATAACAGATTAAATGGAACATTCGCACTTTCACAGTCGGGAGGGCGCTGAGAGGCAGGGGCTGGAACAGGAGGCAGCTCGCCTGGAGGAGGACCGCCAGCTCAATTTTAAGATACAAGTGCAAGCTTTTTCACTACAGCCACTTCTATCTTTATGCGCCCACTTATCCAACAGCACAGAAGCTGAATGTGCTCCGGGCAATATGCTGGGGCTGCAGTTCCTCCCTTTTGAAGTGGACACTCACATTCATGAGCATGGGGTTGCGCTGCGAGGCAGTGAGCTTTTTCACTGCAGCAACTTATACACTGCAGCAAATTTTACACTGTTGGAGCTGGAATCACCGTGGCTGCTGGCACCAGACTTATCCTCCAATGGGTCCTCAATAGAGATGAGCGAATCAAATCGGACGAATCAAATTTAAAAAAAAATTCACTCCTCTCTAGATGTTATCATATATTACCTCTGGAATTACCACAAGAATCCAATGAAACAGGTTGGAGCGAAAACAATCAACCATAACTGACTAAATGAAACATTTGCAGTTTCACACAGAGAAAGACAGTCGGGGGAGGGGGGGTGAGAGGCAGGGGCTGGAACACTAGTACTTTGCACTATTCCTTTATTAGATGTTTTGCATTTTTTTTCTAGGTTCGGATTTAGAAATGCCCATTTTTCTTTCGAAGTAGACTACTTATTAACCATCTGCTCAAACTGGATTCAATCTGAACTTAAAACAAATGTCTAAAACACTTACAAAGGCAAGCCTGCCAAAATGTTCTATTCAACTTTAAGTGAAGTTGTGTCACTTATTATTGTGTTATCACAAATCCAGCATATCTGCAGACTTACAACTATCCCTCAATACGGGAAGCATATTGATTTAAAATACAAAACGCCTAAAAGTTATAATGAAAAATTAAATAATGTCCTTGTGGATGTTCCTCCACACAGAACTGCAAGAGCTGCTGACTCAGAGTTCACATCATGAAGCATATTTTGATAATGGATGTAGAAACTTAATATTTGTTCCTATTCAGTACTTCCAAATTGGATTTAATGGAATTCACGCACTAAGAACGCACAGAACTTTATGTGTAATTTGTATATAAAATGTGGACTAAAATTTAATTATGGGAACATTATTTTCTGTTCAGTTTAAAGGGACATTGTAGAGGCTCTGCGTAAAGCTTTTCTCTTGTTGACACTTGAATAAGGTTTTAAATAAGTGCTGAGCATTGTTGTTTGTGTGTTCAGCTGCTACAACCTAGAAGTAATGGACTGTGGGCATTGCAACAAAATTGTACTAAACACACATACTGTCTACAGTTGGAATGGTAAATGGGACAGAAAGAACACATTGAGGCCATTGCTAATGTCTTTTGGGGTACTTAATGGTGACTACATTTAACTTTTTAATCTAATGAAAATGTAATAAAAAAAAGCATTTTGTATATGTTTTGTAAATAGTTCCAGTTCGGTTCAGGTTGGATAACAGTTTGGCAAATACTTGTTTTTATTAAATCAATAAATACAGTAAATCCTGTGTTTTTTTATTAAATTTTTTTGTACAGGGCTGGGTTCATATATGCAGTTGTAATACATACAAAAAAAAAAAAAGAAAAGTATAAAAGAAAGTCTAATATTTCTCTTTCACACGCACTCTCATCTTTGCCTTAAAAATTGGCTAAAAAAACTGTAGGGAGAAACTTTATCAAAACTGCATGTGATTGTTGCCTTATAGGGGTTATGCGGTGGGAGGGGAAAATTTAGAAAAATGCCCATTCAACAGTATTTCAAAAATAAACCCCTACTTTTGCGATGTTCCAATCAGCTTACTGGACGACAGGAAGGTATTCACCTGCCTCCTCGTCATCTGATCAGCGATCTACTGCTCCAAGCCTGCTAAGCAGGCTGGAGCAGCAGAGCATCGATAACACTGATCAATGCTATGCTATGGCATAGCATTGATTCGTGTATGCAATAAAAAGATTGCATGATATAGCCCCCTGAAGGAGCTAAAAAAAAAAAAGTAAAAAATGTTTAAAAAAAGAGAATAAATGTGAATAAGCCCCCCCAATAAAAGTTTGAATCACCTCCCCCCCTTTTCCTATTTTTTTAATAAAATAATGTAATAAAAAATCATATGTGGTACCACCACATTCGTAAATGTCTTTACCATTAAAATATAAGGTTAGCTAAACCGCACCGTCGATGGTGTAAACGTAAAAAAAGTCCAAAATAGTGCATTTTTGGTCACTTCACATACCATAAAAATATTAATAAAAAGCGATCAAAAAGTCCCATAAAAACAAAAATGGTACCGATAAAAATTACAGCCCACGGTACAAAAAATGAACCCTCATATAGCCCTGTTCTCTGTAAAATAAAAATGTTATAGGGGTCAGAAGATGACAAATTTAAGCATACAAATTTTGGTGCATGTAGTTATGATTTTTTTTTAAGTAGTAGAATAAATAAAACCTACATATATTGGATATCCCTGTAATGATATAAACCTACAGAATAAAGATAGCGTGTCATTTTTACCAAAAAGTTATCTGCGTAAAAGCGGAAGACCTAAAAAGTTGTAAAATGGCGTTTTTCTTCTTCCCCCCACAAATAATTATTTTTTGTTTTGCCACAGATTGTTATAAAATAAGTAATGTCATTACAAAGTACAATTGGTGACACAAAAAACAGGCCCTTACATGGGTCTGTAGTAAGGATGAGCGAATGTTTGAAAAATTTGATTTGGCCAAATCGCCGAATTTTTCCAAAAAATGTGATTCGATCTGAATAAATTTGCGGCAAATTTTTATTAGTAATGTTTTCAATAATATGCTTAATAGAGTGTGTGTGTATTTGACTTGTTTTTCTAAATTTTTTACATTTTTTAGGTAGTACTACTACTCCCAGCATGGAACAGACTGTTCCATGATGGGAGTAGTAGTACCTGTGCTACTAGACAGATCGCCCCAGGTGTCACTCCTGACACCCGCTGCGATTGTCCTGTATAGTGTATAAATGGGGGCGGTTTTCTCGCATCTATGCAATAGATAGGACAATTGCATCTGGTGTCAGGAGTAACACCCACTGTGATCTGTCCTCAAGTGCAGGTACTACTGCTCCCAACATAGAGCACACTCTGCTCCATTCTGGGAGCTGTAGTACCTGCATTAATAGACAGATCACAGCAGGTATGACTTCTGACGCCTGTAACTTCTGACACCTGTTGTGATCTGTCTATTAATGCCGGTACTACAGCTCCTAGCATGGAGCAGAGTGTGATCCATGTTGGGAGCAGTAGTACCTGCAGGTAAGGAAAGACCTGCAGGTAAGGAAAGGAAAGATCGTACGATGCGATAGTCTTGTAAAATGTATAGATGCGAGCGGCCGGACGCTCTTCTCTGGTCCATCTCTGCAATAGATAGGATTGTCGTATCGGTTGTCAGGAGTGACACCCGGGGCGATCTGTCCATTAGTACAGGTATTACAGCTCCCATCATGGAACAGTCTGTTCCACGTACTACCTAAAAAATTTTAAAAAAATAAAATAAAAAGGGAAACACACATACAGTTATGTTGGCCCCCTTGAAATTTTTCAAGAAAATTAAGTATTTCTCACAGAAAAGGATTGCAGTAACACATGTTTTGCTATACACGTTTATCACCTTTGTGTGTTTTGGAACTAAACCAAAAGAGGTAGGAAAAAAGGCAAATTGGACATAATGAAACACCAAACTCCAAAAATGGACTGGACAAAATTCTTGGCACCCTTTCAAAATTGTGGATAAATAAGATTATTTCAAGCATGTGATGCTCCCATAACTTAATATTTGGTTGCACACCCTTTGGAAAAAATAACTGAAATCAGTTGCTTCCTATAACCATCAATAAGCTTCTTACACCTCTCAGCCAGAATTTTGGACCACTCTTCCTTTGAAAACTGCTCTAGGTCTCTCTGGTGCCTTTTCCCAACAGCAATTTTATATTCAACGTGATTTAGATCTGGACTCATTGCTAGCCACTTCAGAACTCTCCAGCACTTTGTTACCATCCATTTCTGGGTGCTTTTTGATTTATGTTTGGGGGTCATTGTCCTGCTGGAAGACTCAAGATCTTGGAAGCCAAGCTTTCTGACTCTGGGCTGTACAGTGCAACCCAAAATCCATTGGTAATCCTCAGATTTCATGATGCCTTGTACACATTCAAGGAACCCAGTGCCAGAGGTAGCAAAACAACCCACAAAACATCATTGAACCTCCACCATATTTCACTGCAGGTACTGGGTTCTTTTCTTTGTAGGCCTCGTTCCATTTTACAGTAAACAGTAGAATGATGTGCTTTACCAAAAAGCTCTATCTTGGTCTCATTTGTCCACAAGACATTTTCCCCAGAGGAATTTTGGCTTACTCAAGTTCACTTTGGCAAAATGTAGTCTTGCTTTTTTTTGTCTCTGTGTCAGCAGTGGGGTCCTCCTGGGTGTCCTGCCATAGCATTTCATTTCATTTAAATGTCGAAGGATATATTGCGCTGATACTGATGCTCCCTGAGCCTGCAGGACAGCTTGAATATCTTTGGAACTGGTTTGGGGCTGCAAATCCACCATCCAGACTATCCTGTGTTAACACCTTTCATCAATTTTTCTCTTCTGTCCATGCCCAGGGAGGTTAGCTCGAGTAACAAGGGTTGCAAACTTATTGATATTGTTGCACACTGTGGACAAAGGCCAATCTATATCTCTGGAGATGGACTTGTAACCTTAAGTTTGTTGATATTTTTCCACAATTTTGGTTCTCAAGTCCTCAGACAGTTCTCTTCTCCTCTTTCTGTTGTCCATGCTTAACCCCTTAAGGACACAGGGCGTATCCATACGCCCCCGTTTCCAAGTCCTTAAAGGGTTACTCCGCCCCTGGCATCTTATCCCCTATCCAAAGGATAGGGGATAAGATGTCATATCGCTGCGGTCCCGCTGCTGGGGACCCCGGGGATCGCCGCTGTGGCACCCCGCCATCATTACTGCACAGAGCGAGTTCGCTCTCTGCGTAATGACGGGCGATACAGGGGCCGGAGCAGCATGACGCCATGGCTCCGCCCCTTCGGCCCGTCCGCTTAATGCAAGTTTATGGCAGGGGGCGTGACGACCACCACGCCCCCTCCCATAGACTTGTATTGACGGGGAGGGCCGTGACGTAACGATGTTCCGGCCCCTGTATTGCCCGTCATAACGTGCAGAGCGATCTCGCTCTGCGCAGTAATGATAGTGGGGTGCTGCAGCAGCGATCCCCGGGGTCCCCAGCAGCGGGACCGGGGTGATCTAACATCTTATCCCCTATCCTTTGCATAGGGGATAAGATGTCTAGGGGCAGAGTACCCTTTAAGGACACAGGGTGTATGGGTACTCCCTGTGCATTTCCGGCCCCCGCAGCGAGCTGGAGGGGAGCAGGTGCCGGATGCCTGCTGAAATCGTTCAGCAGGCATCCCGGCACATCGCCCAGGGGGGTCATGATGACCCCCCATGTCGGCGATGGCCGCAGATCGCTGAACAATTCAGCCCAGCGATCTGCGGCGGATTCCGGGTCAATCGGGTCTCCAGTGACCCGGTGACCCAGAATTACTGGCTGATCGGGGCCATCTCTGACTCAGCCATAGCCAGCAGGGGTGAGGTGGCACTGGTGCCACCTCACGATCGCCCTGATTCGTCGTCCGGCTTAACGGCCGACCAATCAGGGCACCTGCTGCGGGTGTCACTCCCGCAACCCGCTCCGCCCCTCTTCCGGAGGACGTGAGCTGGTGCGGGAAGAAGACCCCGGGAGCTGGGGACCCCGATCCCCGGGGTCAATGTTGGGATCGGGGCCCCAGGAGCAGCGGCAGCGGAGAGGGACTGACCTGTGTCCCGGAGCAGCAGTAGGAGGTGAGTGACAGCCTCCTGCTGTTGCTTAGCAACAGCTCCAAGCATGCATAAAGGGCATGCTGGGAGCTGTAGTTATGCAACAGCAGGAGGCAGAGCACCACAATTCCCAGCATTCCCTTACATTCCGCGAGGGGTCTAGTTTCCAAAATGGTATGCCATGTGTTTTTTTTTTTTTTTTTTTGCTGTTCTGGCACCATAGGGGCTTCCTAAATGTGGCATGCCCCCAGAGCAAAATTTGCTTTCAGAAAGCCAAATGTGACTCCTTCTCTTCTGAGACCTGTAGTGCACCAGCAGAGCACTTTTCACCCCCATATGGGGTGTTTTCTGAATTGGGAGAAATTGGGCTTCAAATTTTGGGGGATATTTTCTGCTATTACCCTTTTTAAAAATGTAAAATTTTTGGGAAACCAAGCATTTTAGGTAAAAAAAATATTTTTTTTTACATATGCAAAAGTCGTGAATCACCTGTGGGGTATTAAGGTTCACTTTACCCCTTGTTAGGTTCGCCGAGGGGAGTAGTTTCCAAAATGGTATGTCGTGTGATTTTTTTTGCTGTTCTGGCACCATAGGGGCTTCCTAAATGAGGCATGCCCCCAGAGCAAAATTTGCTTTCAAAAAGCCAACTGTGACTCCTTCTCTTCTGAGACCTGTAGTGCGCCAGCAGAGCACTTTCACCCCCATATGGGGTGTTTTCTGAATCGGAAGAAATTGGGCTTCAAATTTTTGGGGGTATTTTCTGCTATTACCCTTTTTAAAAATATAACATATTTGGGAAACCAAGCATTTTAGGAGATTTTTTATTTTTTTACATTTACAAAAGCCGTGAATCACCTGTGGGGTATTAAGGTTCACTTCACCCCTTGTTCTGTTCCCGAGGGGTCTAGTTTCCAAAATGGTATGCCATGTGTTTTTTTTTTTTGCTGTTCTGGCACCATAGGGGCTTCCTAAAGGTGACATGCCCCCCTAAAACCATTTGTCGCTCCTTCCCTTCTGAGCCCTCTACTGCGCCCGCCGAACAATTAACATAGATATATGAGGTATGTCCTTACTCAAGAGAAATTGGGTTTCAAATACAAGTAAACATTTTCTCCTTTTTACCCCTTGCAAAAATTCAAAAATTGGGTCTACAAGAACATGCAAGTGTAAAAAATTAAGATTTTGAATCTTCTCCTTCACTTTACTGCTATTCCTGTGAAACACCTAAAGGGTTAAAACACTTACTGAATGTCATTTTGAATACTTTGGGGGTGAAGTTTTTATAATGGGGTCATTTATGGGGTATTTCTAATATGAAGGCCCTTCAAATCCACTTCAAAACTGAATTGGTCACTGAAAAATAGTGAGTTTGAAAATTTTGTGAAAAATGTCAAAATTGCTGCTGAACTTTGAAACCCTCTGGTGTCTTCCAAAAGTAAAAACTCATAAATGTTATGATGCCAACATAAAGTAGACATATTGTATATGTGAACCAAAAAAAAATTATTTTGAATATCCATTTTCCTTACAAGCAGAGAGCTTCAAAGTTAGAAAAATGCTAAATTTTCTTCTTTTTTTTTGTCAAATTTGGGGATTTTTCACCAAGAAAGGATGCAAGTTACCACAAAATTTTACCACTATGTTAAAGTAGAATATGTCACGAAAAACAATCTCGGAATCAGAATGATAAGTAAAAGCATCCCAGAGTTATTAATGTTTAAAGTGACAGTGGTCAGATGTTCAAAAAATGCTCTGGTCCTTAAGGTGAAAAAGGTCTCAGTCCTTAACGGGTTAATGTGGCAACACACAGACACACAATGCAAAGACAGTGTGAACTTCTCTCCTTTTTATCTGCTTTCAGGTGTGATTTTTATATTGCCCACACCTGTTACTTGCCCCAGGTGAGTTTAAAGGAGCATCACATGCTTGACACATTCTTATTTATCCACAATTTTGAAAGGGTGCCAATTATTTTGTCCAGCCCATTTTTGGAGTGTGGTGTGACATTATGTCCAATTTGCTTATTTTTTCTTCCCTTTTTTGGTTTAGTTCCAATACACACAAAGGCAATAAACATGTGTATAGCAAAACATGTGATACTAAAATCCTTTTCTGTGAGAAATACTTCATTTTCTTGAAAAATTCCAAGGATGCCAACATTTACGGCCATGACTGTACACACACACTTTATGAAACACAATATTAAAATACATTACTAATAAAAAATTATATAAAGATTATAAAGAATGTATTGTTTTTACATTTAAATAGCCCGTTTCTACATTTTTTCTTATTGTCGGCTACATTTTTAGGTCCCTGCCCATCCACATAAATGGATCCCTGTTTAAAAATTTACATTAACATTTGTTTTTTCATCTTTCAATTTTTGGGAGCGGGCAGGGACCAGAAAATTCAGTGCACAATGTTAAAAATGAATGAGGAGTGCACTTCATGATTTTTTTTTCAGGTTTTCGTTCCAAATCGTTTTTTTTTTTTTCACTTTACTTTTTTGCTCAATTTATTTAATTTTTTTGGGGGCATTTAGATGTGCTGCCATGAATAATTGTGGGGGTCAGAGACAAGGCGAGGACAGGGACATCAGTAATATGTATAATACAGTAGGCAAAAAAAGGCTGAGTTTCCCTAATTTACCAAAAATCCATCAATTTACAGAGGTCTTCAGAAATTAAAGATACTTCAAATTGTAATTTGTGGAGGCAGATGGCCGGGACAATAACGTATTTATGTATTTAATGTAATTGTGAAGGACAATGTCATTGTTATTGTACAATATGAGCTGGTTTTAAATGCCAAATTACTGCAATTACCCCATATGTGGCCCTAATCTGCTGCCTTGACATACAACAAGGCTCTGAAGTGAGAGAGCGCCATTCGCATTTTAGGCCTAAATTAGGGATTTGCACAGGGGTGGACCCAGATGCAGAGGTTACAATTGCCTCCACCACCACAAATACCCTACAGCAGTGTTTCCCAAAAACTGTGCGTCCAGCTGTTCCAAAACTCCCAGGATGCCTGAACAGTCAATGACTGTCCGGCAATGCTGGGAGTTGTTGTTTTTCAACACTGCTTGAGACACTGCTGTACCAGGCATTTTTAATTTTTATGGGGCAGGGACTGTGTAGGAGTTTGTGTATATGTAGTTTTACCCTTTATTTTGTGCTGTGTAGTGTAGTGTTTTTAGGGTACATTCACAAGAACTGGGGTTCCCGCTGAGAGTTTGAGCTGCGGTGGAAAATTTGCCACAGCTCAAACTTGCAGCAGAAAACTCACTGTAAACCCGTCCATGTGAATTTACCCTGTACATTTACATGGGGCAGGGGGGCGTGCACAAACCTCTCCAGCTGTTGCAAAACTACAACTCTCAGCATGGACTGACAGACCATGCATGCTCGGAGTTGTGGTTTTGCCACAGCTGGAGGCACACTGGTGAGGAAACACCGAGTTAGGTAACAGACAAACTCAGTTATAAACTTAGTTACAAAACTACAATTCCCAGCATGCACGTTCTGTCAGTGCATGGTGGGAGTTGTAGTTTTGCAACAGCTGGAGGCACACTGGTGTTGAAACACTGAGTTAGGTTCTGTTACCTAACTCTGTGTTTTCTCACCAGTGTGCCTCCAGCTGTGGCAAAACTACAACTCCCAGCATGCACTGACAGAACGTGCATGCTGGGAGTTGTATTTATAAAACAGCTGGAGGCACACAACTTAGAGACCACTGCACAGTGATTTCCCAACTGTGGCCCTCCAGATGTTGCAAAACTATAAATCTAAGCATGCCCAGACAGCAAATGGCTTTGTGGGCATGCTGGGAGTTGTAGTTTTGCATGATCTGAAGGGCCACAGTTTAGAGACCACTGTACAGTGCTCTCCAAACTGTGGCCCTCCAGATGTTGCAAAACTACAAATCCCAGCATGCCCAAATAGCAAATGGCTTTGTGGGCATGCTGGGAGTTGTAGTTTTGCAAGATCTGGAGGGCCAAAGTTTAGAGACCACTGCACAGTGATCTCCAAACTGTGGCTCTCCAGATGTTGCAAAACTACAAATTCCAGCATGCCCACACAGCCATTTGCTGTCTGGGCATGCTGGCACTTGTAGTTTTGCAAGATCTGAAGGGCCACAGCTTAGTGACTCTAAACTGTGGTCCTCCATGCCACTTACCCAGATCGCCGACGCTGAAGTTCTGCGCCGCCGTCGCCATGACATTAGGATTGCTGCCGCCGCTGGATGACATCACCGCATCCGCCGCCTGGACCTGGATCCAGTGAGCTCCACCGTTCACTCCTATCCTTTCAGGCGGACCGGGGCTGTGTCGGACAGCCCCGATCCCCCTTATTTTCCGGGTCACCAGAGACCCGTATGACCCGGAATTGCCGCAAATCGCTGGTCTGAATTGATGTCACAGGATACCTGCTGAATGATTTCAGCAGGCATTCTAGTCCGGTCCAATCCCGGCGAGCGGTAGGGACCGAAAATTCTCAGGGCGTACAGGTATGCCCTTAGTCCTTAACATCTTAAGGACGCAGGGCGTACCTGTACGTCCTGCACCTGGTCCCGGTATTTAAAACTAGTCCACGCCGTGACCCCGCGTCATACCGGGTCCTGATGTCCTGATTAGCTAGGACGCGAGCAAAGGTCTCCTTACCTTGCTCCGTTGCGTCCGATCGGCGTTTGATTGCTCCAAGCCTGAGCTACAGGCTTGAGCGATCAACCCCCTATTACGCTGATCCACGCATGCGGAAATGTCCAAACTATAAAAATATATTGTTAATTAAACCGCACGGTCAATGGCGTACGCGCCAAAAAATTCAAAAGTCCAAAATAGTGTATTTTTGGTCACTTTTTATATCATGAAAAAATTAATAAAAAGCGATCAAAAAGTCCGATCAATACAAAAATGGTACAGATAAAAACTTCAGAACACGGCACAAAAAATTAGCCCTCCTACCGGCCCGTAAGCGAAAAAAAAAAGTTATAGGGGTCAGAAGATGAGAATTTTTAACGTATAAATTTTCCTGCATGTAATTATGATTTTTTTCAGAAGTACGACAAAATCAAACCTATATAAGTAGGGTATAATTTTAACCATATGGACCTACAGAATAAAGATAAGGTTTCATTTTTGCCAAAAAATGCACTGCGTAGAATCTGAAGCCCCCAAAATTTACAAAATGACATTTTTTCTTTAATTTTGTCGCACAATTAATTTTTTTTCTGTTTTGCCGTGGATTTTTTGGTAAAATGACTTATGTCATTGCAACGTAGAATTGATGGCGCAAAAAATAATTTATCAAAACCTGTCC
Source organism: Hyla sarda (assembly GCF_029499605.1). Lineage (NCBI taxonomy): Eukaryota > Metazoa > Chordata > Amphibia > Anura > Hylidae > Hyla > Hyla sarda. The sequence goes on from NC_079197.1 coordinate 120,127,249, forward strand.
AGAGGAAAAGTTGCTGAGTTGCCCATAGCAACCAATTAGATTGCTTCTTTCATTTTTGGAAAGGCCTCTGCAAAAATGAAAGACGCGATCTTATTGGTTGCTATGGGCAACTCAGCAACTTTTCCTCTGGACAGGTTGTGATAGATTTCCCCATTGTGTACAACAGGTACTATAGAACCATATGGCAGTATTAGGATCAGACTGGATGATATAGAATACAATAATATATTGTAGAATTTAGAATTCCAGCAATTTTATTTTTATTTTTCGTCTTTTTCAACTTTGAGCTTTAAGGTCCTTTCATTAGGTTTTATCCACAGTGCTTTCTAGTAAGTTCTAGTGCTAAGCATGAGTTGTTTTATTTGTTCTTCTGGAGATTTATTTAAAGGGTAAGTTAAAGTGAGTCATCTGGTTAAATGAATGGATTGGTACTATAATTTAACATCTGGAAGCCTCAGACCACCATTTATTTTCTTTTAAATAAGGACCAAATGATCCAGATGCAAAAACTTTTTTCCAAAGGATTTTAAAAATATTCTGTGAATGGACTTGAGTAGTTGGGCAAAAAACTGTGGATCAAATTTTTATTAAATAATTTAAGGTTTAATAAGGTGTGATACGATTCTGACAAGTCTGTGTGAGTGTCTGATTTAGCATAGGTAGAATCATGATGAATTGTATAAAGAATAGTAATGGCTCTTGTTCTCTATGAAATTGTATAAAAATAAGGGTTACTTAAGTTCAGAGCAACAAGTTCTGTGACTTATCTGCACATGAGGAGGATGGATGGTGATTGGAGTAACAGTACTGATCCCACGCCACCCATACTGGCAAACATACTACTGGGCATGCATGATATGTCACACTTATTTAACATGTTGTGTAAAAAAGCGCATAACCGTAGGTGAGCACAAACAAGACTTAACCCTAACTAGTAGCACACGTGATGACCACGTGAATGCGCAGTGGGTACGTGAACCAATTATTGAGCATATACGGGACTGCGCAAGGCGTGGTAAATCAGGGACAAAAACTCTGGAAACTCCCTGAATCAATGGGATTTCCAGCCACAGCGGACGCATTGTGTGATGCAGACATAGAGGGGTACCTCCTACGATCGATGATGAGTGCCCCGATCACGGAGTGATGATACAATATCCGGTAAATGTATTGATTCTTACTTCCATGATTCATTGTTTATTTTTCATTATGTTTAGATTTGAGCAAATAGGTAAATAAAATATGTCTTATGCTTAGAAGTGTGCCTGTTTTGTATAACAGTGAGCGTTTTGAGGAGTTTCAAACTAGCAAGACATAAGAGAATCTCTCTAGCATATAGGGAACTAGTACTAACTAAAAAGCCTTCATGCTATTCATTTCAGGTACGGTGGGAGATATTCACAGGAAGCTCTCTAGATGTGTCAACCATTTTGAATCCTCCCGCAAGTTACTGTACAGGTGGTACTATACCCCTGATAAGTTAGCTAAAATATATCCCTCTTCTCCAAAACAGTGTTGGAGATGCGGCAGCGCAGTTGGAACAATGATCCACATTTGGTGGCAATGTGACTTGATACGTCCTTTTTGGTCTAAGGTTAAGGAATATTTAGAGTCTTTACTACATTTTGCATTGGAGTGGGGACCTGAAGTGGCATTACTTTTTCTAACTTTAGATAGAATACCGATAGGTTATCTCACTATTATATACCATGTACTTGCAGTGGCTAGAATCTCCATTGCTAAAATGGAGGTGAGGGCTATTGAACACCATAACCTTGTGATGGAAAGACATATAAGCAGACGATTAGGGTTACAGAAAAGGCAATTTGAATGGAGTATAGAGGAGTGTAATTAGCTTTAGGAATAACTCTGTTAGAAAAGGTATTAATTAATTATTAATATAGATGGGTCTGCACGTGTGGTAGTATAAATGTAAGGATGAATGTTTGAAGGTATGTATGGTTTAGTTATATATTGTATGATAGGCTCCTGGTTTAGGAGCAGTGGTATTTACACTATGTCCCTTTTGTTCTTTTTTTCTTTATGTTTGTTCTGTATATAATTGTAAAAATCTAATAAAAAAAAATATAAAAAATAAACTGTGCATCATTTTAAAATTTTTGAGCAAAAGATAATGGCTATATCACGTAGGATTTTTTGGACTTCATTACAGGGAGGTAGAATGAATGAAGGGAGGTGATGCCCTAGACTTGTAATGAAAATTAAAGTTAACATGATCATTAAACTACTGAAACTGACGTTACAAGTGGGGAGGGCTGTTTCAGAGTTGAGCATGGGGAACATCTGCATTATCTCTAAAATCTGCAGCGTGATGGGTTGCATTGCCTTTCTTAAGACCCTGAATGTTGGTATTGTATTAATAAAGTTAGTATTAAATAAAGTAGGGTAAAGGAAGCACCTTTCTCTTTTTTATGTTAGATAGTAAAACTGTGTTTTATTTATTTTTATTTGTGAGCTTAGGTAGAATCAAAGGGAGACTATAGCATCAATAAGTACTGTGGCGAAGTAGAAAATGTATCTCTAATGTTACATGTAATCTGTTTTAAAAATGATTAAACGGGTGTTTGTCTAGCTAAAATAATTGTGTTGAACAGCCTATGGGTGTTTTCTTTAGTCTCTGTTCCTGGGACAGATAAATTATGTTCTGAATTAATTATTAATAACAACAAATGACATCCATGGTGTTACCATTATGGGTGATCTGTAGACTAATGATTTGTAGTCCTAATGTAAAAGGTAATTATTAATGTGTAAGGTAGTACTATCATGCCTTCTGTGAATATTTTAAGACTTTCCAGGGCATTGACTATCCATATAACCTGGTTCCTATATATGTTGGCACTGTTGTGCAAGTGATTTGAGTACACCCGCTAATAAGTAAGAGGCACCTTTGTAGTTCTGAAAAGCTGTTTTTCCAGAAGAATGCACAAGTGGGAGAATGGACAAGTGGGTATTTTTTGTCCTTTAATGCAAGAGAGAATGTAGGATCTCGTGTTTTTAGGAATCATTTGATATTGTAGGATGGGATTTTATACGAGGCTATAAATTATAAAACGACAATGAATGTGGCCTGGGCTGGTTAATAAAAAAAATATATGTGCCATTCATGTGTTACTTAAAAAGGGGGGGTATTGATAGTGGAAAGAAAAACTAAAACTCATATGTCTCCTAAATAGTTTTTGGCAATTTCAATTTTGCAGCAGTCTGCAAGGCCATTTGTCTTGGTTTGTTCACTTACTACAATAGAGAAATAAAGAGCGCTTCATGGTGCAAAAAACCTTTCTAATCATAAGGAGAACCAAGAATACTAAAGGCTCCCCTATTAGTATTGAGCAATCAGAGGCACAATGGATAAATGTTCCAACAAGCTGCAGTCATTGCCCAATCCGCACAAGGGAGCACAAATAGTGGATAACATCACACTCTACCATGTTCAGCTGATATAATTTGTAGTTTTTTTTTTTTTTACAATGCAAAAAATCATGATATTTTTTTTATTACGATTTTTTGCTATTTTAACACTAACAGGTTGCATATATTTATACTTCCTGACCAAATAGTTTATGAAACTTATACTTTCAGTAGTCTACTTTATTTTGACAGCATTTTTTTTGTTTTTAATTAACATTTTAAATTAATTAGAAGCCTAAAAATTTAACTTGCAATTTAGAAAGTACATCTTTTTTTTATGTGCTATGCAAGGTTTGCAGAAATTTGAAGGTTGGAAAACATAGGAACACCCCCCCCCCCAAATGAGCCCATTTTAAAAACTAGACCCCTCAAGGTATTCGCTAGGGGGTACAGTGAGTATTTTAACACCATTGTTTTTTGGCAGGAATTATTACAAAGTCAGTGTTAAAAATTCGAAATTTGCAATTTTTCACAAATGCATCATTTGTGGGACATATTTTTGTACATCACTTCTGATATTGCAAGAAATGCACGCTATATTTTATTAAGCTGCTCAGCCCGTGTTTGGAAATACCCCCCCTTAGGCCATATTTGGTTCCTTGGCCCCGTGGTAGGACCCCACAGGAGAGGAGCCCCCTTTGGCTTTTTGGGCATAATTATAATGGGATGCCAATGTATATTGTACCGTCTCATTCAGAAATGAATGGAGCTGCTACAGTATACATCAGCATCACTCTTTTTGACATGATGCTGACGGATACCTCTAACACTGCGGAAATGTAGTATGAATGGGACGCAGTGTAGGGTCACATAGAGCGCATCCGCAGCATCCGGCCGCCAACCTGGACATCTATACTCGTCCGTGGTCATTATCGGGTTAAAGTAACCATTGTCTTACTGCTTATGTAGGATTTCATCTGTGTCAACATAGGTCAGTAGACTGCAGATAACATCCATCAGGTAATTGGTTTGGGTCAGAGTGTTTAATAACTATACAAAAATCTGTCTTCACACAGAATATTAAAAAATAAATGCTTAGCAATTATGGTAAATTTCAGTCTCATGTTCTTCTTTTAAAGGGAACCTAATAATATTTTCATCTGTCAGAAGGATTGTTATAAAATGCAACTGATGCCAGAAAGTTAAATGGATTTGTAAATCACTTCTATTAAAAAAATCTTAACCCCTTGGGGAGTCAGGGTGTTTTCCTCCACACTTTTAAAAGTCATTACCCTTTCAATTTGGCACATACAGACCCAAATGATGGCTTATTTTTTGCACCACAAATTCTATTTGTAATGAAATCACTCATTTTACCCAAACATCTACGGCAAAACAAAAATAAAGATAGTTGTGAGACAAAATTGAACAAAAAACGCCATTTTGCAGGTTTTGGGGGCTTCCGTTTCTACGCAGTACATATTTCGGTAAAAATGACACCTTATCTTTATTCTGTAGGTCCATACGATTAAAATGATACCCTACTTATATAGGTTTGATTTTGTTGTACTTCTGAAAAAAAATCATAACTACATGCAGGAAAATGTATACGTTTAAAATTGTCCTCTTCTGACCCCCATAACTTTTTTATTTTTCTGCGTATGGGGCGGTGTGGGGGCTCATTTTTTTGTGCCGTGATATGAAGTTTTTATTGGTTACTTTTTGGTTTGATCAGACTTTTTGATCGCTTTTTATTCATTTTTTTATGGTGTAAAAAGTGACCAAAAATACGCTATTTTGGACTTTGGAACTTTTTTTTGCGCATATGCCATTGACCGTGTGGTTTACTTAATTATATATTTTTATAGTTTAGACATTTACACACAAGGCGATGCCACATATGTTTATATTTATTTTTATTTACATGTTTGTTTGTTTTTTTTTAAATGGGAAAAGGGGGGTGATTTGAACTTTTTTAAGGGAAGGGGTTAAATCACATTCATTAACTCTTATTTTTACACTTTTTTTTTCAATGTTATAGCCCCCATGCAGTGATTGCCAGCACTGGATCTCAGGCCGGCTGGATCTCAAGCTTGGAGCATCAGCGATTTTTTTACATTTTAGATGCGGTAATCAACTTTGATCGCCACTTCTAAAGGGTTAATAGTGTGCATCACTGCGATCGTGTGACCCCACGTTAACGGGACCAATAGGTTAATTCTTCCAGTACTTATCAGCTGCTGTATTTTCCACAGGAAGTTCTTTTTCTTTTGAATTACCTTTCTGCCTGACCATAGTGCTCTCTGCTGACACCTCTGTCCATGTCTGGAACTGTCCAGAGTTGGAGCAAATTCCATTGCAAACCTCTCCTGCTCCGGACAGTTCCTAAAATGGACAGAGGTGTCAGCAGAGAGCACTGTGGTCAGACAGAAAGGAAATTCTAAAATAAAATAACTTGTTGTGGAACATACAGCAGCTGATAAGTACTGGAAAGGTTAAGATTTTTAAAAGAAAGTAATTTACAAATCTGTTTAACTTTCTGGCATCAGTTGATAATTTTTTTTTCCAGGGTAGTACCCCTTTAAGTATTAACTGAGTGGATAATGGGTTGATGTTCAAGTCACTTGCACCTTGATTTTCTGAGCATACATGTCCTATGACCGTCAAATCTGTTTAACTTTTTGGCATCAGTTAATAACAAAAAAAAAAATGTTTTCCAGTGGAGTACCCCTTTAAGAATAACAGTTCAAGTCGCAGCATCACCTAAATTTAAGATGGCAGCATAAATATTAACAAAATTAAGGTACATTAGATATGAAAATATTAAAACATGAAATAGTGACCAGTACAGTTTACACTTACAAAAATTATGTATAGAAAAATGTATCCTGTTACAATAGTAACTTAGAAATTATTGGTGGCTATGCAAAGGGGATTTTCACACACAAACTATAATTTGTATTTAAAATATTTCTGTTCCAGTTGTTTCTATAAATCATTCACAATTTTATGTACAAAAAGATAAGATGTTTAAGTGCAAACTTGCCATGCCATAATGTAGCCAACAATAATCAAAAGATATTGATGTTTCCCTTTTATAGTCACCACAAAGTATAGGTCACACAAAGGAGGCAGAAAGCTTTCAAGATGCATGAAGATCCCTACTCCCTGCTATTATTTGTTTTTTTACCAGAAAACCTTCCTGAATTGGAATTCTGCAATAGACTGGGTTGGTTTCTCAGTGATGTAGGTTTCTCAGTGACGTCATTGAAATACTTGATCACTACGTTTATTCTGTTGCTGGCTAATCCAATGTTAACTAAGAACACCCCCCTATTTATTTCAACTATATCTCACTTATATTGTCAATAAACAATGTCAATATATGTCACAGCGTGCGCTCCGGTCCCCTTCCCCGGACCGGAGCACCCGCTCCCTCGGCCTACTGCCTCGGGATCCCGTCATCCCCTGGTCAGTCACACTGACCGGGAGCCCGGGTTCCCTTGTGTCGGGGCTGCGGCTGCCGTGACGGCTGGTCCCCGTTCACGCGCCACGTCCCTATTCCACTTACCTGGCTCCCCGCTCCCTGCGCCATCCACCCCCCTCTCTAGGGCGCGCTCGCGCCGCCTTCAGTAAATTGAAAGGGCCAGCACATCAGTAATTGGTGCGCTGGTTCCTCACTTCCCCTGTCCTTCCCAATAAAAGGCGCCTACCCTTCCTGCCCCTGCCGGATCTTTGTGCCCTAGTGCCTCTGAGAAAGCGTTCCATATTGTGTGTATTGCCTTGCCTGTTGCCGAACCCGTTGCTACCGCCTACTCGCCTTTGAACCCTTGCCGCCTGCCCTGACCTCTGCTACGTCCGACTACACTCCTGCCTGCTTCCTGTGTACCACGCCATATCAGCCACCAGAGAGGTTGCAGGGTGGCCCGAGACATTACATCCCTAGTTAGGTGTTCAAAGGAGCCTGTCTGCTGCTTCTATGGGTGGAGGGACTGCTGGGTGGGAAAGAAAACATGCTGCAGGGAATTGTAGTTTTGCAACAGAAAGAGGCACACTGGTTAGAAAACACTGGTCTATTGTTTACAGCACAGTATGGAAGGCAGCACACCTGTGCTTCAATGGGTGGGGTGGCTGTAGTGGGAGAAAGAAAAAAGTGGCTTCACACAAATCCTGGGACTTGTTGGAGGAAAAGAATTCAACTAGTTGGAGGGAAAGGATTCAAACAGGAAATAGCTATTTCACAAAAAGATATCACAAGCATTATGGACAACATAGCAATTTAGCTCTAAGAGAAGCACTGATCCTTCCTAAGCATGTCCATTACTGTGTAGTAGGTAAGTACTAAAATCACCTTATGGTGGTTAACCCTTTTAAGTTTAACACTTAACACTTATCTAAACATTGTTCCAGACAACATACAATCAGTTGCTCATTATATCTAACTAAGGGACATTTATGTCTCTGAGAACCGCAATACTTGTTAAGCTTTAGCGATAAGAGAAATTAACAGATATTCTCATTCACATAAACTCTTCAGGATAAGCACAATGACACAATTACTAATGTATGGTGTCTTCTGTTATACTATGAACATGATAGATTAATAACTCCAAGGTGTTTATCTAAGACCATAACACTTGATATCAGCAAAGAAACACAGGGATGCTTCACACTCGCAAATCCTGAGTGTCTAAAAGTCCGCTTTACACAAAAATAATAGTTGTATAATTTAACATGGACCTCATATAATTTACATTCCTGGTCCATTTAGTCTGACAATAATTATTCAATAAATATACATGAAAGTCTTGAAAATGTTTATGATTTGTCAGTATGGCAACTTTTCAGAATGGAAGAGCTGTCAGGAGACAGCCGCTTTGATAAAACTACAAGTGGTCTACAAATTTCCCTTATCATGTGCAAGCTAGACTAACATACATCATGACTTATGTATGATGTTACAGTGATGCTCACAAAATCATTAAAATATGTATAAAAATATATAAATAACTGGGAGGCTTTTACCAGGAAAGAACATGTTCTATATCCAGGGGGAAAGGGTTAATAAAGTGGAGGGGAAAGGACATATAATTCTTAAAATATTTATACTTGTAAAGGACATGTTTCTTTGGCTTGTGACAAGACATTCTTCTATTTCACTCCTGAGTTGCTTTCCTGCTCTCCTTAGTGTCTCCTGAACAGCAAAGCCTTTAATATGTCATACCGTTATTATTACTGACAAGCAGGATATTGCCCTTTTTTTAAGTCGTCTGATGTCAGTAAATATCACAAGAAATGATTTGATCACTCACCTTCAAAGAACATACCAGCACTCTGAATTATTAACATTAATATTTGTGCATGAATTTTTTACACCAGCCCATCAGAGTTTAGAGTTAAATAATACAGTGGTCCCTGTATGGGCTCCCACAGAAGAATCAGTAGAAAAATACATTTTAAATCCTCACAGACCAGTTCTATTTCTTTGGCCTTATCTCAGTAATGGTATATTACAAAGGCAATTAAGACACAATAAAATACAATCTATTCATCCTACATTGTCATTTGATTCAGCCAAGTATTCAAATTTAAACATTTACTGGAACAAAAAGGTCACAGTGCTGATACGAGATTACTTAATAATAGAAAATTCATATTCATTATTTTTTAATGAGAATGAACAAAAATACTGTTTTTATCACATGTGCAGTTACCCTATTTACAATGCCTTATATATTATCCAATTATGTTTATAAGAATGTGCTTAGGATTTGGGTTTGCCGCATTTAGAAAATGAGTTTTTTGTTAGAGGACCCATCTACCAATGCATTACATGAAGAGCTCAGTGATTTAAATGGATAAAAAGATGTGCTTCATATTCTCTAATAATTCTAGGTTTACACACAGGTTTTTATTTTTTGGGGGGTATTTAAAAAAAAAAAAAAAAAAAAAACTGTCACTCCTTTTTTTTAGTTAAAGCCAGAAGTGAATCCAGGAGGAAGAAGAAGTATAATTCCTATTACGCCGAGTGCTCCGGGTCCCTGCTCCTCTCCTTGGTGGATTGCCCTATTTGTCCTCCACGTCTGGGAAACGCACGCACGCACCCAGCTCACGTGGGTGTGGCGTCTCTTGGTACGAAGTCTGCTTCTCCACGACTCACTGTGCCCGTGCGGATTTCTCCTTCTGCCAACTCCTCCTTCTCAGCCGCGGCCTTCTTGGACTCTGGTTCTTCTGGAAATTTTATTCTGGCCTCTTTGGTGAATAAGTGGTGCATCCCAGTGACCCGTCTCGTCAAGCCGCTCTACATTTCCTCGGTCAACGGAGTGAAATTGGACTGCAATGTGCGTTACCGCACAGAACCCCTGCTCATGAGTATTGGACGGCATCACGAAAAAATTGAACTTTTTGTTTTGCCCAACTGCACCTCTGAAGTCCTCCTTGGTCTGCCATGGCTCCAACGCCACTCTCCTACCCTTGATTGGACCACCGGGGAGATCAAGAGCTGGGGTGCTTCTTGCCATAGAAAATGCCTCACGTCTGCTCCCAGTCCTGTCAGTTAAACCTCAGTGTCTCCTCCTTTACCTGGTCTCCCCAAGGCCTATCAGGACTATGTTGTGTCTCCTCCTCATAGCCCCCGTCCTGGTAACACTTTGCCCCGTGCCCAGCTTCACCCTCTTCCCCCCCTCCCCACTCCCATGTCTTCTGGTTTGCCCGCTGTTGATGAGGTTTCCCGGGACTTCTCCACCATCTGGAAAGAGACTCAAAAATCCTTCATACAGGCCTCATCCCAGATGAAGAAGCATCCCGACAAAAAGAGGGGGAGACCTAGGGGGGGGTACTGTTACGCCGAGCGCTCCGGGTTCCTCCTCCCCTGAGCGCTCGCGGCGTTCCTCTCTCTGCAGCGCCCCGGTCAGACCCGCTGACCGGGAGCGCTGCACTGACATTGCCGGCGGGGATGCGATTCGCATAGTGGGACGCGCCCGCTCGCGAATCGCATCCCAAGTCACTCACCTGTCCCGGTCCCCGGCTGTCACGTCCTGGCGCGCTCGGCTCCGCTTCTTAGGGCGCGCGCGTGCCAGTTCTCTAAGATTTAAAGGGCCAGTGCACCAGTGATTGGTGCCTGGCCCAATCAGCCTAATTAGCTTCCACCTGATCCCTGTCCATATTACCTCACTTCCCTTGCACTTCCTTGCCGGATCTTGTTGCCTTGTGCCAGTGAAAGCGTTTAGTATTGTCCAAAGTCTGTGTTCCAGATCTCCTGCTATCCTCTTTGACTACGATCCTTGCCGCCTGCCCCGACCTTCTGCTACATCTGACCTTGCCTCTGCCTAGTCCTTCTGTCCCACGCCTTCTCAGCAGTCAGCGAGGTTGAGCCATTGCCGGTGGATACGACCTGGTTGCTACCGCCGCAGCAAGACCATCCCACTTTGCGGCGGGCTTTGGTGAAAACCAGTAGCAACCCTAGAACCGGTCCACCGACACGGTCCACGCCAATCCCTCGCTGACACAGAGGATCCACATCCAGCTAGCCGAATCCTAACAATTCCTTTCTTTATCTTTCCCCTTCCTTTTGAATACACTGCTGGCTCAAAAACTGCAGTGGCAGTTTCCCCAAAAATTGCCAGAAAAAAACGTGTGTGGAAATCTAGCCAAATGGATTTAAGCTGTAGTAGATACACCTCCTTTCTCTCCCACTCCTCTCTGCCCTGCATATGATTGCTGTACAATAGAGATGAGCAAACCGAGCCTATAAAACCCGAGTTCCGTCAAAACATTGGACCTGAACTTCAAACGGTTTGGTTTGCCAGAACCTGCTAAAATAACAGAAGCCACATGGCAGAAATGAGAAGGAAGGATTATATGACCTCAGGGAATCTCATAATGCATTTGAAACAACTCTGCTATTTCATCAGGAGACAGTATAGGGGTGATGTCAAAGTCACTATAAAAGCCTATGCATATAGCTCCAGCAGCCATATTGCAGATATCAGGTGTTAGGAAAAGATCTCTGTGAGGAACGCTAAGCAGTGAACATAACTTTCTAGGATGCCATTTCTCTTACTATGTCCCCAAATGGGAATATTTTTTTACAGCTTGTAAATAGCCATTTCGTCTTCACTTCCCAGGCACAAAATCAGTTGCTACTTTCAAAAAGGTATGTCCAAAAATAGAGTACACCAATTAGGTAAATGAATAAAACATAACTTTTACTTATAAATCAAACATAAAATATATCAAATATAAGGTTACCATAATATCATCATCAATGTGGGGGAATGGGGAAAAGGGTACAGGTGAATACCTAGTCTTGGCTACCTACAATGGGCCCTTCCTAATATAGTGTAGATAGGGTAAGGGAATTAAAAGCAGATGGTGGCAGAACTCCAACGCGTTTCATCCTGTAATGTGCAGGACTCATCAGGGAGTAGACATAAATTGGTAATACTATCAATATTCAAGATCTGGTACCAATGAACAGTAACACATATAGGATAGAAAGCAAGTTAGGTCAGTCAGGCACTGTCGTATGCAGTCAGTGATATGGTCAGGTGGTAAGGAATAGTGACAAGGAGGATGTAACATATAGCATTAAACAATAGACACTGTAACACCAATGCAAGATCAGAATTATCAAATAATATAAAATGAAATCCCGGGGATCCAAATTCAAACCAAGATGTACAGCACCCCTGAAGAATGATGAAACATGTATTCAGTATATGATACATAATACAGATATATAAATATAAAACAGATAGTAATACAGCTTACCTATCAGATAGGTACTGGATGATTGTTGTAATAGTAATAAAA